>NW_024543089.1:26767500-27967500 GCF_018167655.1 Microtus oregoni
TCTGGTGCTGTGAATGCCTATATGAGATTTTACACCACCCTTCATCTGCCGTATGGTGCAATGGGCGAGGGAGAGATGACCTCACCCCACCCTGCCCCTTGTCATCTGTGATAAGTGAAGGACCTGGTCCTGAGGTAATGAGACTGGGAAAATTGGCACTGCCCCCACGGCAGAACCACTCAGGCGAGTAGGCCTGTGCATCACCTGAACAGCACAAGAGAGTTTACCTTGCTGGTGGGACATAGGTGAGCGGCCCATGAACGTGGAGACATGAGAGCAGGAGGACTGATCCACCCGCTGTCTACCCTATGGTGGCACAGCTGAGTAAATATTGCTGTTCCTCCTCTAGCACCTTGCCACGTGCGGCAGATGAAAGATCTGGCACTGCAGCCAGGAATGTGAGAACCAAACCTGCCCTCATCAGGTGCAGCACACCTGAGGGTGGGCCTGGCCTCTCACCCAGGCAGCACGTTAGAGCTGAACCTGTTGGCAAGGGACATCAAGGGGAAAATATGCCCCCTTCCCACCCGTTATCACCTTCAAAAGGCAGGAGATCTGACCTCTGGGACATGAGATGGGAAGAACTGGTCCTGACCCTCTCCAAGGGCAGTAATCCGGAGATGGGGCTCTGCATCTCATCAGGACAAAACAGCAGAGCCGGTCTTGATGGTGTGGGTTCAGGAGAGCTGGACCTGAGGGTGTGAAAGCAAGAGACCGGGCTCTGTTTCTTGCAGTCTGCTACACTGGGTAGGCTAACCAAGGCCGTGCTGGAGAGTTTGCCCCGGTAGTGACCATAAGCTAATACTGGCAGTCTGACCAACCCAGCTACAACACAGGCTCAGAACCAAGACTATAAGGTAGCCCAACCCAATACCCACCTCATCTCTGAACTGCTGGAGCATGTGAAGGGGCCAGACGTGCAAATCGAAAGCTGTAGGATCTCCATGACACAGGGCAACAATAGGATATCCCAGTATTGGGGCCCAGTGTAGGGCTAGGTTTCGAGGGTGTAGCAGAAGCCAGCGGCCTTGAACCAGACCAATGACTTATTGCAAAGAACAGTTACAAGTAAAGATGTATGGACTAGAGTATACTGTGCGACTCACTTGGGCTGCACTACAGCTTCCATGCTGAGATCTTTTTCATATTTGTTTCTGTTTTACTTTTAAATTTCCTTTTGGACCTGGGAGGTTGCAAGGGCAGAGGGTAAAAGTCCGGTGACAGGGAGATTAATGGGATCAGGAATTGTGATGTGAAATCCACAAAGAATCAAAAAAAATTTATAAAAAGAATTGTACTTTAAAATTATTATTATTTTAAACAAATAAGACAGTCACTTAGTCCCTAGTTTGGAATAACCCTTTTTCTTTGATTAGCTTTGTTTTTAATTTTGCTTTGATGATTGATGAATAATGTAAACATAATAATAAATCAAATTCCATCATGCTGTTCCTAGAAAAGATGGGAGTTTTCAGATATTACTTCTAGTTTACCTTTGAGAAAGGCAAGCTTAAACTAGATTTCATCCTGCAGATAGAAATCAAAATACAAGAGTGTCCCATGATCTTGAAAAAAAAAAACCTTTTTTACGAAGTACTCTTAATTGAGACAGAAATGACTATTGCCAGTTTTATTTAAATTAGATTAACAACCTTGGTTTGGTTGTACCATTAGCATATAAAATAACTCTCATCTGCTATAGAACATTACTTATAATAGTTCTAGGAAGCTAACATCCTAAAGTATTATCTATCCAAGAAAATTTAACCTTATCTACCAGAAAATACATGATTATTCACTCTGTTTATAATATTGTGTTTATTATTTTTACTTGACGTAAAGTATTTGTGTTTCTGTGAAATTCATATATGAATGTTAACTATGTGCTGCTGCATTCGCTGATGTGTGTGTGTGTGTGTGAGAGTGTGAGTGTGTGTGTGTGTGAGTGAGTGTGTGAGTGTGTTTGTGTGTGCGTGAGTGTGTGTGTGTGTGAATGTGTGTGTGTGAGTGTGTGTGTGTGTGAGTGTGTGTGTGAGTGTGTGTGTGTGTGAGTGTGTGTGTGTGTGTGTGTGAGTGTGTGTGTGTGTCATATACATTATCCACGTTTTTGACGGAGGATCTTTAATTTAACCTGGAATGAAAAGTCATATATCAGCATGTTGAGATTTTTTTGGCAGTGATGCTGAGGCTCTGAACTGATATCTTTATGCTTGTACTTCAAACACTTAATTTTAAACCTGATAGTTTTTTCCTATGCTCATGAATTCTCCAACTAACATGGAAAGTAGGTCATAAACAAATTAGCAGTCACATGGGCTGTTATTTGTGAATAGCTAGCTATCCTGATCGCACATCTCTAAACATACCCAATTTCTACTATGCTCTTTTTCAGATGTTATTCTGAAACTGCAATATTCCAAATTTGGTCAAATAGACAAGGGCTTTTTTTTTTTTTTAGCTGTTTGTTACTTTTCATTTCATTAGTAAGAATTCTTGCTATTTAAGATAAAATTACAGTTATAAAAATTTTAGTATTTGTGTCACTAATGAAGAATTGAGAACATGTTAGTGAATCTTAATTCATTGAGAAAAATCATAATTACCTTCCTCCATTTGTTCCATATACAGCCTATGTCATAGAAATTTTTGTAGAAATGGCATTATTCCACTATTTTGTTTTTTCTACATCTTTTGCTCTACATCTTAGGTAAGATTTGACTGTCAAAGCAATGGGAAACTTTTTCAAATATATTATTTATGTCTTTCTGAAAGTATTTATTATTGTGGAGCTTGTTCTGTCTTCAGATCTAAATTACGTTATGCAATACTATTCCCACTAAGCCATTTTGTCCAATTTGCATTTAATTAATATCATACTAATTTGAAAGTGAGCAATACAAGTCCAAAGCTAAAACCCCAGAAGGTGGTTATTGTGAAATAAATACCTTTCTTAAATATTTAAGGTTAAGAATTTATATGTGCTGCTGATTTTCCTAAAATTTCTCTTGTATGGGTAAGGGTGCTGCTGTTGTTATTGGATCATAGGCTAAGGAATTTTAAAATGTTGCTCTAGTTGCACTGAACTTATTTGGCTCCGTGAGTAATAGCTGAAAAGAAGACATTTACTCTATAAATGGAGACTACAATATTACCAAACACAACAACTTATAGTAATGAGGAAAGGCTTCTAAGTGGTAATAATTATATTAATAACAACAGCAACACTATTTATTTGATTTGTTAATTGAAACTTTCTTTGGAAAAAATAAAAAAAATAAGTAAATGCAAGAAGTAACAAAAGAGAATTCAACACATGCCTCTTTTAAAGCTGCTAAGATGCATACCTCCTTTTTATTCAAACCATCTGAAATTTCAAATAAAACTTTTGTCAGTTAAAAGCTATCCATACCTACCAGACATGCTGTTAAAGGAAGGTGCCAACTCTTTTACATAATGACACAATGCCCAGAACAAGTCATCTTTAGGATAATAGCATAGTTATCATTATCCCAGAAAGTGACATCCAATACGTGGTAGACAGATTTATTTTACTTGTAAATGCACACTTGTCTAGATCCCACTCATATATTTGTGTTTGCTTAAAGAATTATATCTCATTATTCTCCCCTGAGGTGTTGCACAAACATTAATGCCATCTGCAGAGAAGAGACAAGACTGAAATCACCCAAATTTAATTTATATTTGGCATAGCTTTATATCACGATTTTTGGAATTGTTGATAATTCATTGAGCCAGTTGCAAATACAACAGCTATTACAAATGTTAAGAAACACTTCAAATTCTTTAATCATATGAATATGTTATTCTTTATAAGATATATTTATTGCAGGTTTTCTAAGGAGAAATTTATCAATTGAACATAGAAAGAAGGAAAAAAAACATTGTGAGGGCCTTTGGATGTTCTGAAAATGTTAATCGGGTGTAGGGTTCTTTCTGTGAGACTTCACCAAGAAATACCAGTATAAGAGCAGCATTCATGACAAGAGTTATGCCTGTCAATGTGGAGAGAGCACTGGCCAGTGATGCTCCAGAGAGTTCACCAGGCGAATTATATCATGTCCCATTGATACACATCTTCTCTAACTATTCATCTGAGGATGAGGTACAATTAATCTATCAAGGAATCAGTAGTGACATATGGTATGTATGTGTATGTGTGTGTGTGTGTATTTGTGCACATGTATGTGTGTGCATGTGTGTGTTATAGGTGAGTGGTATTAGGATTGGTAAGGATCAACCATACTTTGTCTTAGTACTGCCACTCATAATGCTTTCTCTAACTTTCATGATTCTCTCCATTATTTGACAAATGGTTTATTTTGATCCCTTTTCGGTTGGGATAATCTCTTTGTTTACTGTGCAAAGATGTGTCTCTATCCTTCCTCACATACCTAAGACACCTTCACATTTGTTTAATAAAAAGCTGAATGGCAAAACGCCAGTTGGGAGAGGTTATACATTACATCTTGGCAGAGATAGGAACTGTGGAAAAGAATCTGAGGTGTGAGGATTCGCCATCCAGACACAGAGGAAGTCATTCATATGGTATTTAAGAGAAGTAACAAGCCACATGGCAAAGTGTAGATTAATAAAAATTAGTTAATTTGAGTTGTAAGAGCTAGTTGGGAGCAAGTCTTAGCTAAGGCCAAGCTTTCATAATTAATAAGATGGCTCTGCAATTATTCAGGATCTGGTGCTCCAAAGACGTGCTGCATTTGGCACCCAACCTGGGTCAAATATATCCATTCATAGGGCCTGAGAAAGCTGAGAAAATTTCCAGACATGGAGGAGGATGCAGATTCCTAGCAACCATACATAGTCTTTCAAGCTGGTCTAGTGCCCACAGGCATGAGCATTGTCTCTCACAGAAAGGCAAAAGCAAAGAGAACTTTTTTTTTTTTCATTTCTGTCTTTTATTTTATTTATTTATTTTTTTAATTTATTTATTTATTAAGGATTTCTGCCTCCTCCCCGCAACCGCTTCCCATTTCCCTCCCCCTCCCCGGATCAAGTCCCCCTCCCTCATCTGCTCGAAGAGCAATCAGGGTTCCCTGACCTGTGGGAAGCCCAAGGACCGCCCACCTCTATCCAGGTCTCTAAGGTGAACATCCAAACTGCCTAGGCTCCCCCAAAGTTCTGGAGCCATGGTGTATAGTCACTGCAGTATTTTAACCAAGGTTCTGAGTGCTCTGTGGTGTGGGAGGTCCTTTTCTCTATGTGTTGCTTTCCTTGGTTAATAAAAGAACTGATTTGGGCCTATAGTGGATCTGTAGATTAACAGAGCTGGTGGAGAAAACTAAACAGAATGCTGGGAGGAAGAAGGCTGAGTCAGGGAGATACCATGGATCCATGGCCAGAGGAAGATGTGCTGAAACTTTGCTGGTAGGCCATGGCATCATGGTAATATACAGATTAATAGAAAAGGGTTAAAGTAAGATGTAAGAGTTAGCCAATAAGAAGTTAGAGCTAAAGGCCAAGCAGTGTTTTAAATAATACAGTTTCTGTGTGGTTATTTTGGTTCTGGGTGGCTGGGATGAACTAACAACCTCATCCTACAAACTGGCACCCATGTGGCCAGTTAACTGCACTTAAAACCTGAGAGAGTTTGAAAAGGAATTCTAACGCAAAAAATACAGACTTTAACATAGTTTCTTGCTGTTTGCTGGCAGTGTGCTGCAGCCCTTTTAAGAGAGATTTTCCTGATTCAGCCATAGCAGGAAAAAAGTAGCCATTTTAAAATGCCTGCTTTCTGGGCTATGCTGCCATCGCGACCGCTGGCTCTTTTGGGAGATGGAAGACAGAACATTTGAGTGGGGTTGCAGCACACTTGATTGATAGTAATATGGACCAGCTTTGTGCCTGGAACTGGGGCAGTATATGCAGCTCAGAGGTGCAAGCAGATCCACCATGGGGACTGTGCAGAACTAGCAGGCAGTATCATATATATCATAGTAATGGAACAGCTTATATTCATGCTAGGAATTTTTTCAAGGTCAAACAGAGATATATTTTAGGTATAAAGGTAGCCTTGGTATATTTCATAGATCTTCTAAATACGGCATTAAAATTTTTTAATAACATATGGTCTTTCATGACAGTGATATACATCGGCTACTGGAAAAACCAATTTACTTCTGAGAAGACAATGGGCATCAAAAAGCCACCATATGGGTTTTGCTTTCAATGTGGCAAAGTTTGACATTGGAAAACAAATTGTCCTTGCCTAATCTACTAACAGTATGCTGTCCAAATTGGGACAAGCAGGACACAAAGGAAATTGAAATGCCAAACTTTGGCAAAACAAGGTAGGCCAATGACATATCCCACATCCAGGTGACAATATTGGCTGGACTCTGACTAACTTATTTGTCTGTGTTTAGAGGGAAGCATAAAAATTAAGAAATTGCAGGTGAAAAGACCAAACAGAAAAATAGACAGGATTGAGTTAGGAAGAAAACCTTGTAAATATGGAATCTTCCCTGTGTTTATTTCCCATAGACTTTATATACACCAATTCAAAGAAGAGGGAGAAGACAAAAATTTCTTTACAACAATTCAAGGAACCAACAAAGTAATCATCTTCTCAATGTTGAAACTTTCAAATAACTACACTTTAGGTCAAAACATCCTGTTAGTAACCACACCCTGGGTCAAACCTCCTGTTAACAAACTTGAAGGACCAAGAATATTCTTGAATTTTCTGACCTTCAGTCCAGGTGTTACAAACACACATCTGTGCATATCCATTGGTCAGTTCTTCAAAATTCCTGCTTCACAGAAATGTCTGCCAGATATTCTAGGACTTTAGGCCCAAGATGAATGCTTTAATTTTGCAGAGGGACTTTGGATGAATTTACATAGAGTGAGCTGTCTCTGTCATTTCTGTAGTTTTGGAGGTTACTTGTTCTGCAACTTTTGGTTATTCAGGTAATATTTTATCCTTCTCAGGTCTCCGATGGTGAAGAAAACTTAGATAGTGAAGAATGAAAGTTCCTCCATTTTTGTCTTCCACCTCCATCTTGTGTCTTGTGTAAGCTATTTCCCATAAAACATTCCAGTCCTCAGAAATGACTAGGGGCAAAAATAACAGGGTAGCCATCTGGAGAGTACCGACTACTACAGAATGTCCTGACTCCAAGGTCAGCCAGTAAGAAAACTTTACAAGCAACAGGCAAGGTTCAAAAATAAAATTTCTGAAAAATCCATAGATATGAGCCAATCAGGACTGAACTCATCACCCCATACCCTGCTAATGTATGTTTTCCTGTTTTTGCCTTTAATCAATGCCCTCTAGAAGGCCAGGTACCTGCTTGTTGTATTACGAGCAGCGGGCTACGTTCCTAGCACTTGGCCGCCTGCACGGCTAGCTTTATAGCTGAAATAATTACATGGAAACTATATTCTTTTAAACATTGCCTGGCCCATTAGTTCCAGCCTCTTATTGGCTAGCTCTTACATATTGATCCTACCCATTTCTAATATTCTGTGTAGCACCACTAGCTGGCTTACCAGGAAAGATTTTAACCTGCGTCTCTCTGGAGTGGGAGAATCATGGCAACTTCTGACTCAGCTTCTTTCTCCCAGCATTCTGTTCTGTTTACTCCAACCACCTAAGGGTTGGCCTATCAAATGGGCCAAGGCAGTTTCTTTATTAATTAACCAATGAAAGCAACAGATTAGAAAGAAATCACTCCCACATCACCTGCTCTTTGCTGATGTGCTGATGAGTTCCTTGTCCAACTTGTGTTGTGTACATAATAAACCTTGCTTTTTGCATTTTGGTGAGTCAATCTCCCTAGTGGTCTTCTCGGGTCCCCATGGACTGGGCATAACATTTGGGGGCTCATCCTGAATCCCTAGAAACCCCCATCGCACTTTTCTTTGTTACGAAAATCAGGAAAGAATCTCATAGAAGATATGTAAAGTTAATAAAGATAAAGAAGCATAAATTCTTAAGTTATTTATTTAAGAAAATGTTTTAAGCTGGGCAGTGGTAGCACACAAGCAGGCAGAGGCAGGCATATATCTGTGAGTTTGAGGTCAGCCTGGTCTATGAGAAATAGTTCCAGAACAGGCTCCAAAGCTGCAGAGAAAATCCTGTCTTAAAAAAACAAAAACATTGGGGTTTTGATCCTACTTAATGTGCTGGCTTTGTGGGAGCCTAGCCAGTTTGGATGTTCACCTTCCTAGATATGGACGGACGGGGGAGGACCTAGGACTTAACACAGGGCAGGGAACCCGGACTGCTCTGTGGACTGGAGAGGGAGGGGGAAAGGAGTGGGGGGAGGGGGAGAAGGGTGGGAGGAGGGGGAGAAGGGTGGGAGGAGGGGAAGGGAAATGGGAGGCTGGGAGGAGGTGGAAACTTGTTTTTTGTTTATGTTTTTTTTTTCTTCTTTTCGCAATAAAAAAATAAAAAAAACAAAAACAAATCAAAGCAAACAAAAGAAATAAATAAAAGGCAAAAACAAAAAAAATGTTTTAAGGTCTAAAAAGATAATTTTAGGTTGATAATACAAGTCATAATAAAATGATACAGGTGTGAAACTTTGTACTCACCAAGATAGGATAGCTAACAGAGTACTTCAAGTTGCCAAATACAAATGGATTGGACATTGTGAATATAATTCTTATATAATAATTCTTCTTACATTATGTAGTTTATTGATATGATCATGAGAGCTTTTTTTGAACTAAAAGAAGGAAATATTGGGATAAGCTTTTTTTAAACTATGTAAAAATATGTCTTTGCCCTTCTTTAACCTGGCTAAGGCACTTTCTGACTGATTTTAAAAGAGCTGAAAGACCAATAGCTAGGCAGGAGAAAATAGTTGGGACATCTGGAAGAGGTACGAAATCTGGGAAAGAATCTGTGAGGATTAACCATCCAGAGATAGAGGAAGTTAGATGTACAATACAGAGGAGAGGTAATGAGCCATGTGGCAAAATATAAATTAATATAAACAGGTAAGATTAAGTTTTAAGAGCTAGTTGAGAACAAGTCTAAGCTTTCATAATTAATGAAAACTATCCATGTCATTTCTTAGGAGATGGCAGTTCAAAGAAAGACCTGTTACAGTACTCACCCTTCTTGTATTTAGATGTCTTACCAACTGTATGGAAAGCAAAGACCCTGAAGGAGTAATTGTTTAAGTTATGGAAGATTGAAATCTGAAAAGCTAGTAAGAGTCAGGAAATACTGAACCTCAGAAGTCAGATATTCTAAGATGGCCAGTATTCAATAAAAGGAAGCAAATTGTTCATGTGTAGGGGAAGCTATTAAAACAAGGGTGTGTAACTTCACTTTCTGAACCCACTTCTCAATAAAAGATAATCCTGACTGTTTTCTGCTAAATAACAATGAGAACATTATGAAATGAATGTTGATGAAATATATTTTATCTTGAATACCTTGTCTACTCTTTGTATACAACATGTATTTGGTAGGTAATTTTTAATGAAAGATGTGAGAAAGTGAACAAATCAAAGAATTATTTGATGTTTTCCTTTTTCAAAAAGTCCAAAGTAGGACAACTTCAAAATTGATAAATTTTAATAATTACTATTTTTTAATTCTAAAATATTGAATACTTATTTAATATTATTTTGGGACAAGCTATTCATTCTTCCTAAGAAGATGACACTTCTCCTGACAGGTAGCATTGCATGTTTTCATTAATTTATCTTCACTTTTACTTTCTTATTTTCTGTGACTATTTAGGACATTTCAAACCCAGACAGTGCAAAAAAACTGAAGGTTTACAGAAATAAGAATCAATTAAATTAAATTAAAGACGAATACTTCATAAAAAATCAAGCACATCAGAGTGGCTTGAGACCTTTTTTTAAGTGAAAATTCAAGATTTTATTTGGAAAGAAGGAAAAGTTCTTGGATAGATCAACAATTGAAACACAGGCAACATTTTAACAACTGAAACATTAGGAAAGCATATATTTTTTGATTCTCTGCTCAGTTTTCTATATTCCAACATCACACTGCTTGCTTACAAAGCTTTCTTTTTTCTTAATCATGTATACTCATAGTGTTTAGTGTGTTTCTATATGTGGAAAACATATTTCAACATGTTAGAAATACACGTTTCTACATATGTATTCCATATGTGGAGATACATCACAAATCACAATGAGTGTCCCCAACTTCTTAATCATCCATCATTACTGTGCTCAGAGCATCTAAGTTCAATTTGCATTGTTCATTATAAAATGGGTACAAATGGTACATAGATTACTTATTAGAGTGATATGATTCTGAGAAAAGAAAGCAAATGTGGCAGTGAAAATAATAATTTTATGTTGGAAAAACGTGTATCATAATTTCCAGTGTTGTGAAACTAACAGCTGCTGATAATATTTATTTCTGTTTAAAACTTTTTGTATATTAGAGTAAATATCAATTTGATAAAGTGGTAAGAAGTGTTAAAATATGAGTTATGGAACTATGCAAAAAAGAGAGAAATATGCCACACATTCTCAATATTGGAGGGAACAGAAGAATGGCATATAAATTCTGATAGAGGTATATGGTATATGAATGTAACTGGCCCTTATAATCCCACAATCTCATGGGTAGTGAGTGCACTGTTAGGAAGTGTGGTTTTCTTGGAATAAGTATGGCCTTGTTGGAGGAAGTATGTCACTCTATGAATGGGCTTTGAAGTTTCATATACTCATATACACAGTGTGTCAATTGGCTTTCTGTGGCCTCAGGCTATACATGTCTCAGCTCTAGTATCATCGCTGCCTGCCTGCCTGCCAACCTATTTCCTGTCATAATAATGGACTGAATCTCTGGAACTGTAAGGGAATACCTTCAACTGAATGTTTTCATTATAAGAGTTGCTGTGGGCTTGGTATCTCTTCACAGTAATAGAAACTAAGACAATATACAATTCCGAAAACTATCTTAATAAAATTTAAAGTCTTCTTTTTAATAATAACAAGAAACAGAAAAATGAAAATTTAGTTTTGTAAAATAAAGATTGGAGAGGATATTAGAACCCAGTGTAAATCTAACACACATACAGAGAATATTTTTCAAGTCAGATTTTCTCTTTGTATCCTTGGCTATCCTCAAACTCAGTTTGCAAACCAGGCATCTGATTGCCTTTGCCTTCTGAGTGTTGAGATTATGTGTATGATATAACTGCCTAGCCTAGTGTCTAAAATATTAATTTCTGTAAATATGAGTACATCTGTCAATTTTTTGAAAAGATGATTAAGTGTTCATAATTCAATAAATATAGCATGTGACTATTGCCTCAGAATTAGACTTTCCTTTATAATAAATTGAAATTATCTTCATCTGGTATAGTCAAAACAAATTAGACTCTTTCATATTTGTGATGGGATTACAAGCAACATAAATTGGTAGGATAAACATCTTATAAAGTAATTGGTATTTTTCTTAATACAACACTATAGCATAACACCTTACATTCAGAATAAAATAATTCACAGGAAAATAATTAAACATTAATGTCTTTTTCATTGAAAGATAGACATTTGAAACTATTTTTTTTCCAGTTATAATGTAAGATATCTAGCTCACAAGTATTTTGGCTATTGTTTCATTCCTTCATTGATTTACACTGTGTTTGCTGAGGTTTCTGTCCTGCCTGTTTCCATCACCCAACCAGGTCCCACAGCCAATTAGCACCAAAGAAAATCACACAGATGTCTACATAAGTTATTAACTGATTGGCCTATTAGCTCAGGCTTCTTATTAACCCTTATTACGTATATTAGCCCACTATTCTTATCTATGTTAGGTACATGGCTCAGTACCTTTTTTAGTGAAGCAGGTCATATCTTCCTTCTGCTGTGTCTGGGCAGGACTGCCTAGGGATCTTCCTGCTTCTCAGAATTCTCCTGTTCAAATTGCCCCTCCTCTTCTTTATGTCTGGTTTCCTGCCTATAATTCCCATCTGGCTACTGGCCAATCAACATTTATTTAAAACGTAATTGACAGAATACAGAATTGTCCCACACCAACCCTGGGTTGGAACTTCAGTTTCATTTTCTCATACAATCAAATGTTTGAATTCACAGAGAATTTGGATTGTGTATTTATATTTCAGCATCACAGAGACCATATTTCCTTGAAATCTTGTCAGTTTTATTTAATAAGAACATAAAAGGGAATGGGAATGAAGAGAAAATGATCTTACTTTACTTTTGATATGTCTATATTATGTTGTTATCATTATCTTAATATAAATCTGTTAAAATGTCATCAATTTTGAGAGACCACATAATGTCAATACTATCGAGCAATCAATACATATAAAGTCTATATACACAATACAAAAGAATGAGAAAAATACAAAAATTTAAGCCTCCAAAAATAAATCTATTTTCATTCAAATTCTACCATTTTATATACTTTTCTAATGTCATGGCAGATAGTGAAATAAGTTAATTATGGTGCTTTTCCTTATAGTTAGGTAGAAGTTAAACAGCTATTTTGAAATATCAACTTTTAGAGTCATTCTGATCTTAGCCAGAAACAGGGCAAGTAATACACATCAAATTCTGGTAAACCAATGTGATGAGTGACATTTCTCACCATTATTTTATATTTGGGTGTTTTTGGACAACATGAAAATAATAGTAAAATAGTAAAAATTACTAAAACTATTTAAAATAATTTTGCTATTCTATTAGGAGGCTGTTTTGGTATTATGTTTTTTTCAATAGTTTTACAGAAATATTAAAACTTACACTCTCATGAATTTTTGATAACTTGATGAAATAGAATTAACATCCAAGGCTTTTGTTGATTATCCACCGATCTTTCACATATCATGTGACAAGTGTCCAGTGATTGTGGCATACTTCATAGTGTTCCAGGATCTGTAGATCATGCAGCAGCTCAGTTGCAACTATAGCTAGAAAATACCTGAACTAAACAGGTAAATAAACCATAAGATGACTGTTTAAAACTATGATGAAGAAAAAGAAGTATAATGTTTAATGTTCTGTCCTGTCTCTTTAAGAGACAAACTGCCACCACCACCATATCACCACCACCCCTGCCCCTCCCCCATCTGCTGAGGCAGGCAGATCTTCCCTCCTGCTTATAGCCTGAATCTCTTCCTTTTCTGTTTCCCTCTCCAAGATGTAGCTTCTGTCTGTCTCTCTTCTCTCTCTCTCCCTCCCCTCCCCTCCCCTCCCCTCCTCCCTTCCCTTCCCTTCCCTTCCCTTCCCTTCTCTTCTCTTCTCTTCTCTTCTCTTCTCTTCTCTTCTCTTCTCTTCTCTTCTCCTCCTCCTTACATTCCATAACCCAGTAAATAAATATCCAACCTCACTTTGGCCTACCCACAAGCCACCTTCAGAGACTTGCAGTGGGTCCTGTGACAGGCCTATCTCTGTCTTTCCTCATGGCCTGCTGCCAAATAACCCACTGCCACTGCTTGGGGATCTGCACCTGTCCCTACCTAGGACTGGCTATTCTACTAAGGGACCTACAGTATTTCTGCCAGGGATCTGGGTCTCCACAGCATTTTTAATTAATCCATTACAACAAGGAAGAGAAAAGCAACTTACAAACATAGCATCATAAAGATGTTGGCAATAGCATCATGTCTTAGTACACAGGTATAACTTATGTAGATATTGTAGAAAAGATAAAGCTGGGCAGAGGGAATAATGAAAGTAGTGGCCCCAAGGAGCATCATGTTTGATGTGTGCAAAACACAGCACAAATATGACAATGAATTACGTAGACAGTACAGGGCGTGGGAAGAGTGTTAGAGCTCTCCGATGGCTTGGTATGGACCACACCTGAGAGCACAAAGAAGTAATTGTTCTATTTTTTTGTTGTTGTTATGCTTTCACTCTGGAAAGGTCAAAGGCAGAACAACATAATGCTTCAAGTAGATGAATTATTAATTATATTGTGCACATTTTATGATAGCAACTAATTGATATAAAATTAGTCTAAATTTCCTGACCTCAGAGGAACTGCATTAACTTATAATTACCTTTCAAATGCTTTTTTTTTTTTTTTTTTTTTTTTTTTTTTTTTTTTTTTTGGTTTTTCGAGTCAGGGTTTCTCTGTGGTTTTGGAGCCTGTCCTGGAACTAGCTCTGTAGACCAGGCTGGTCTCGAACTCACAGAGATCCGCCTGCCTCTGCCTCCCGAGTGCTGGGATTAAAGGCGTGCGCCACCACCGCCCGGCTCAAATGCTTTTTGTTTCACTTTGGATGCCTTCTGAATCTGAAATATAGTGTAAAAAAATTTCAAGAAATAAGTTTGATTATATCCTGTAAAATAAAGACTGTGAAATTTAACATTAATGAGACATTTATTCATCTAATTATTAATTTTGATCTGATTCATAGGAATTTGAAATAAAAAGTGCAAGTACCAGGAGATAGCATGGCTTCACTTAAAACAATCCATGCTTATATGCTTTCCTTAAGCTTTCTCTGCTTTAAAAAAAAGTGTGTATGTGTGTGTATTATTGAAGATAAATTTTTATACAGTATATTGTGATTATGATTTCTCTTCTATCAAATCCCCAATATCCTCCCCACTTTCCATCATTGAAACTCCACACTTTCTTTCTCTCTCTCTTTAGAAAACAAACATCAACCCACAAGAATCAAAGTACAAAGCAAAACAAAACAAAAACAAAAAAAACCCACAAGAAACATGCACACACACACACCAAAGACCCATAAAAACAAACTGAAAACCATAGTATAAAATTTAAAAGGCAGAAAGAAAAAAATGCCCCCCCCCAAAGCAACATGCAACAAAATATCACAAAAATACCATTGAGTTCATTTTGTGTTGCTGTCAATTGCTGTGCATTGTGCCTGTCCTAAAGACTAGCTAATATACTCAGTGATATTTCATTATAGAAAACTATTTTTCCTTTGCAGGTGAATATCAGTTGGAGACAGCTTCTTAATTAGGAGTGGGAGCTCATGTCTACTTCCCCCTCTGAGCTCCGATTTTCCATTTTCCTGAACCTATATAGGCCTTGCGCATTCTGTGAATTTATGTATATCAGTCCTGTTGTTTAAATAGGACACTGATTGCTTAATGTCATCCATCCACTCTAACTCTTAGTCTTTGCATCTCCTCTTCTACAGAACTTTCTGAGCCCTGACGGAAGAGATGCCATTGAGATGTGCCATTTTGGATTGAGCATTCCAAAATTTCTTACTCTCTGCATATCTCTGTTTAGATATGGGTCTTTGTGTTAGTTCCTATCTACTACAAGAGGAAGCTTCTCTGATGATGGCTGAGTGAGGCAATGATCTATGGGTACATCAGAATGTCATTAGCAATTATTTAATTTCTATGTTCCTTTGGCAGGACTGTAGTATTTGGTTTTCCCTCAGACCAATTACCTAACTAGTCTTTGAATTTTAGCCACTTAAGCACTGTCAGACATGGGCTCTTTCTCATGGAGAGGGCCTTAAATCCAATCAAAAAGTAGCTGATTATTTCCACATTTTTGCCACTACTGTAGCAAAATATCTTTTAGGAAGTTTATTGTTGTTAATCATAAGGTTTGTTGCTGCATTTGTAGTTTATTCTTTTCTGGATAAACTAGAGAAATAAGGCTTTGAAATCTATATCCTTAGAATTTACAATATAAAGAATATTGAACGAAAGGGAGACCTATCTAAGCTGTCATTGTATCACTGTTAAGATTAGTGTTGAACAATTCTATTGTAGATACCCCATTTTCAAGGTTTATATAGATCTTGCAGTTTTTACTCAAGGTCTTGTAGTTTTGATATTTGATCATCAGCAAATAGCAAATGAAATGTTACTATACAATAAAAGCATGCTGGTGAGCAAACAGATACAATCTTATAAGAGAATTCAGAAAACAAATGGATTACATTTATGGAAGAACTCTATCACTGCTGCAGACCATGCCACACTTAAAGCATATAGAACATTTGCATGAGGGGGTGACTTATGCCTGAAAAAAATAGTGTCAGCTAACCAAGGACCTGGTAGCTGTGAGAATGATCTGAGTTGAAAATAAAAGGAGTGGAAGGCTATTCTGAGAACACATTTTTAGGTTCACTAAAGATCTGATTTCTACATGGAAATTGGTGATAGAAAGCTGAATATATAGTTGTGGCTCAAAGTAATCTTTTTCTTTATGATATGTTAATAGTTTGGATTTTATTAGAGTGACAAGAAGAGTGATTCAAAATTGTGAATCAGAAAGAGAATAAATTCTCTTCTGTGGGGAGTGAATTTTATTACCACAAGTTTAAATGCTAAAGTTTTAATCTGATGTTCTTCAAATTGTGACCTTAGATAGGAACGATTATCTCACTCATGTTTAATTAGTGAGAATGAAATGGTGCTTCATAGGTACCCATGTATACATAATTGGTTTCTTTCCAAGGGAGCATTTTAGACACAGACACATACAAACAAACAGAACCCAAACAAAGGTGAGAGAAAAATGATGGAGGAGAAGAGAGAGAGATACAGTCAATGTTTCCTATTCAAAAGTTCAGAGGGCCTTGATCTGTGACTTCCACCTTTAGACCTGAGGGATAGTAAGTACTATGGTTCCTAACACTCATTTGTGGTAATTTTTCAACTAATCTTTGATCAACTGGGAACTCAAACTTACAGTAATCTCCAAAGCACCAATACAATAGTAAATGTCAACAAAGACAATTCCTTTTGCAGTAACATGACAGACAATTACAAGTAGTCAGCATGTTGAAAGTGACTGCTGGCACTTCCCAAATGGAGTGTCTGCAAGAACACTCCTACACCCAAGGCCCAGAGAATAGCATGTAAGAGATGTGAAAAGATGGTAAGAGCCACAGGACAAGAAAGACAGCTAAAAATAGTATTGTTTGGTAATTGAACCATAACCTCTAGAAAACTAGGCTTACCTGCACCAGATCACTCTAGGCTAAATTCCAGATCTAATTGAGGAACTTATATGGTACCCACATCTGGTGGAGAAGCTACAGGCAGTTGACAACTGCGGGGAGTTCAAGTAAGTTTGAGAATCCTAAATCCTAATGGAACAGTCCTCTGGTGTTTTGCCCAAGCCCCAGTGATTGACCTTACACCATTGTTCAAACAGAGAGCATTAATTGGATAAGTTGAACTAGTAGACTATATGTGTATATATAAAAGAATTAAATTTTATGCATGTTAGAATTTGAAGAGAACATGAATTTGAGAGGGAGGATGTGGCTGCTTCCAAGGCAAAGTTGGGGCTGGGAGCCAGGGAAGGAGATGATGGAAATACATTATATTCATGTTTTATATTCTCAAAATAAAAGTTGAATTAATGTAAAGTTAAATGTAACATCCTTACATGACTTAAGTTAAAGCTGTGTAAAGTGATGTCAGAGATATTATTCTGCAGTTACATGAAATTTAAAAAAGCATATGATTTAAGTTCAAATCATGATTAATATGAATCACTGATATAGTGACTACCTCATCTGCTTTAAATGTATTGAGAACTATGACACCATGTTACAAGAACATGTATTCCAATATTCATTTGTACACATTTCCTGTAGCCCTTTTTTTGTAACTTGACTGTGTTCTACATGTTCTAGTAACATAAATTGCATTGAAAATCAGCTTCATGTAACTGACATTACAAATATGAAGAAAAGTAACTTTTCTTTACAAAACTCAAAAAATGTTCTCAAAGTTCTAATTAAATATCATATTTTATCTGTGTCCTTTTAATTATAGTAACCAAGGATTTGTAATAATGTTTTGAGATTTTCTTTTTGCTTGTGCTTAAGGGAGTCACAAGCCAAAAAACCA
This sequence comes from Microtus oregoni, assembly GCF_018167655.1. Lineage (NCBI taxonomy): Eukaryota > Metazoa > Chordata > Mammalia > Rodentia > Cricetidae > Microtus > Microtus oregoni. The sequence continues at coordinate 26,785,330 of NW_024543089.1, forward strand.
AGTGGAGGGAAATAAGAGGACTTCTGTGGATCAATTTAAAAATGACAAGCATCTATGGTATATACATAGATTTGAGAAAAAGGCAAACGTAATTATGTGTTTTTCTTTTTTACTTACAAATTTTCACACATCTTTGAATATTTATAAGCTGTATAAGTTATTTATCTCCTTACCAGTAACTTCCCACTTCATTTGGTTTTGTATAATACAAGCACCATCGTCATGTCACCTCACTGTGTAAGCGCTCTAATTTGCTCTGCTATTTTCCAGTCACCCATCAGTGTATTTAAACTGTAACTCAAATGGAAATATCAAAGATGAAGATGTTTTTCCTTATTTTTCCAGCTTAACAAATGCTGAAAAGTTGAAACTACTGGGAAAGTTAAAATTTGTGGTAACATTCTACTCCAATGAGAAATGAGTGGTATTTTTTAATTATTCTATATACAATAAACGACAAACATAGGATTATATCATTACAAATTATAAATTGCTCCTTTTTTCATAGAAATTGATTTTTTTCATAAAATATATTTTGATTGTTGTTCTTCCTCTCTATACTCCTCCAAGATCTTCCCCACTTCTCTGTCCATAAAATCCACATCTCTTCTTGCTGTTTTAAGTGTATTCACAGACATATTGGAACATGCAGAAATCCCTTAAGAACACAAAATTGGAAACTATATCATATAAGTAAAAGACATGTAAGTCAAAAAAAGAAAATAAGAGAAAAAATACAGATCAAACATTATAAACAAAACAAAACTTCCAAAACTGACATCGAATGCATTTTGTACTGGCCCTCTACTGCTGAGCAAGGAGCCTGGCTTTAAGAATGGTTTATACCCATTAAGACTCCATAGAAAAGAATTACATTTTTATTTAAGAGTGGTTATCAATAGTGGATAGCTTCTGGGTTAGTGATATGGACTTGTATCTCCTTCCACCCTTAGAGCTGGGACCCCATCAGGATCAAAACTTTACAGTGTATGTGTTGCCACACTCTACATTAGTTCGTACATGCTTTGTCCTTGCTGTATTTAGAGGTGTTTGTTTCTTTGATGTCCTCTGTCCCCTGTGGCTTTCACCATTTTTCTGCTTCTTCTTTCAGAGGGTTTCTCAATCTGTCAGAGGCAGAAATAGAGGGCAGCATCCTAATTAGGACTGGGTTTTCCAAGCTCTTTCTCTCTGCACTTTGTCCAGCTTTGAGTCTCTGTATTCATTTTCCTTTACTTTAGGAGGAAGCTTCTCTGATGGTGGCAAAGGAAGATAAGAATATTCAAGACTGCTTTTAGGAGGAAACTCCCTTAAAATGAAAGAAGTATTTGTTTACCACTCTGTCTTAGCCTATTTCTTAAAATCCTAAGGTTGACCAACTTTTCATAAGTACTACATAGCCCATATTTATGTTGTTTTTTTTAAATATTTTTATTCCTTACTTTGCATTAATTATTTTTATTGTTTTATGTTTTTTTTTTTTTTAACATCTCCAGTCTTCACCTCTTGGGTAACTCTATGACTGAACTCAATGACTGAATCATTTAATAGTCTGCAAAGGCTCTCAGTAGACAGTAGTTCCAGGTTCTGTTTGAGATAGTATGATTCAATGTTAAGTTTAGTTTGTAATAAGTTAAAAATGTTATTAAATGAATTTAACTCATAGTTATACTTATAATAAGAATATAAGTGACACTTCCTTTTGACTGTACTTTATATGAGTATCAGTTCTGTAAGGAATGGCCTATATATTTTGTTTACTAATGCGTTTGAGTTCCCGATAACAGAACTTTGCTAAAAGATTAAAAATGTAATAAAATCTGTTTAATGTGACTAGTGACACAAAGTGAAATTTAAACAAATACATATTCTAGTCTTTAGGAAAACAATAAAGAGAATAATTAAAATAAATATTCGGTTCTGATTAAATTCCTGTCAAATATCATCGTATTTCATTTAACTTTTATGTAAAACTGTATTTTAGGTAGAGTTGTAATGAGAAACCTACCATGATAAAATAAAAGAAAGTTGAAATATCCTTGCATGAAGTCCTATTGTTTTAATGTTGGCACAACTATTGGGAATAGAATACAAGTTCAAAAGTGAGACTAGAAGCAAAGGAAAATGTATATTATCTAATATACAAAATTATGTAAATTATATTTACTAATAGATTGATTATTTTCAATCTAGATAGTTTAGTCATTATGTGCTGAAGACAGAATTAGAAGACTGTCTATCATCTATCTGTCAGTCAATTAATTATCTGTCTTTCAGTTTTTGCCAGAGAGAGAGACAGAGTGAGAAAGAGACAGAGAGAGAGAGACAGAGAGAGAGAGAGACAGAGAGAGACAGAGAGAGAGAGAGAGAGAGACAGAGACAGAGAGAGAGAGAGAGAGATCAATTAAGGAACTCTTACCAGGATGTGCCATTGTTTTTTCTAAAGGCATTGAGTAGCTTGAGTGGGGCACACAAGAATTTTAAAAAATATTCTAATCACTTTAAATTCACAGATTTGAACTTTAATTTTATGTAAACCAAAAATAATCCACCTGATATTATCTGATATACTGGTTACATACTAAATTTCCTTTCATTTTAAACTTGAACCAAAAATTATATATTAAATATACTAATAAGGAAATAGGTTTGACTATTATTCCAACAAAGCCAGAGGACTTCTATCAAAGATTCCTATATTCTGGAAACGTCTGTTATGAATTTGTTGATGTTCAGTTCCTTCTACACCCAGTCCTGCCTTACTCATTCAGATCGCTTCCAAATTCACAAGTGAAGTGGTAAATTAAAATCTTCAATATTATTTCTGAGCTATGGTATGAACATAGAAATACTAAATTAAAGTGTACTGAATATGCCAGGGACAACAACAATGATATTTATCAAAATCATTAATACCCATTTTAGAAGTACTTATTTATTTCTACTCCAATAAAATAGATTTTATAAGAAATTTTATTGTGTTTCTGTTACAAATTAAATAGTAATTCCAAAATGTCTATGGATATGTGAATTGCTGCTTATGTTCTGATTATCCCATTCATCATTATTATTGGTTGATATTAATTATTAAGGCATATTTGAATACCTATTCAAAATATGATTTCTAAATTGTCTTATTAAAAATATGATTAAATGAAGATATTATTCCTCCTTTATTTTTATTCAATGCTAATAATGGTACTTTATTTTTTAGAAGCATCATATCTTATTATATTCAATGCACTCTACAAAATGCACAGCACTTTTCTTTTTGGTGAACATGTGTTTCAGTGTTTGGCATTAGAGAAGGAATCTATGTAGGTGGATGCTATAAAGCAGTCCCACATTAGCTCAGAATTGAGTATAATAAAGGATTCTTTATTTATGAGTAGATTTACAGTTCACAGTCCTCTGCCTGAGTTGGGAACAAGAACTGAATCCAGCAGCTGAGACAGAGAGAGAGAGAGAGAGAGAGAGAGAGAGAGAGAGAGAACTCACATGCTTTGTGTCTACATTAATAGAATGAGAGAGAGAGAGAACTCACAAGCTTTGTGTCTACATTAATAGTACAAGACTCCATCCCCAAGTGTTAAATAAGAATTCTAAGCCAACTGGCCTTGGTGAGCTCCCAATAGACTAGCTCCACTGTCTCAGTGGGTGGGTGCACCCCTCGTGGTCCCGACTTCTTTGCTCATGTTCTCCCTCCTTCTGCTCCTCATTGGGACCTTGGGAGCTCAGTCCGATGCTCCAGTGTGGGTCTCTGTCTCTATCTCCATCCATCACCAGATGAAGGTTCTATGATGATATGCAAGATATTCGTCATTATTGCTCTAGGATAGGGTCATTTCAGGTTCCCTATCCTCAGTTGCCCAAGGAACTAACTGGGGACCTCAGCTTGGTAAAAAAAAAAAAAAAAAAAAGAATTCTAAGCCAAATAAGAACTATATATAATAAGAACAAATACCAAGTATAAAAATTAGAATTGCGACCAGTATAAACAATATGAAGCAAGAAACACATTCTAAATGTTTTAATAATTATCGTATCCTAAAGAGTCTCAGTCTTCTATTAGAAATGGCTTGGATAAGTCATGAGAGGAAAGTAACTATGACTATCCAGTCTTTAACCCCATTGAAGACCCAAAAAGTGAAATAATATTACTTGAGTAAGCAGGAAGTGCAGTCAAGCAACATCCATAATGTGTAATAAGTGACAGAGACAACTGGCTACCTGGGCTATCACCCAAAGTCTTATTTGCTATGTTGGAGCAAACAACTTTGGTTAAGAGCTGGGGTAACTGAGAGATGATTTTTCAGAGGCAGGAAATTTTTCAAAATTTACCCTGTCTTGGAAGGAAAGGTCTGGCAGGTTTTTTTTTTTTTCTTGTATCCTACTTGTCCTGTACAGACACTGTAAATTTTGTCAGTGGTCAAAGCATAGGCAGTTCTTTGCCCAAAAGCCAGTTTTGCCAGATGAAAACAAGCTTCAAGTGGAGTGTCTTCAGGGCCCAACATTCTCTTGGGAATAAATCTGTGATACCAGGAGCAATTGTGTCTCATGTCAACAGAACCCTAAATTATTTAAATGCCATATTCTACAGTTCTTTGAAGTGGTTGAAGATTACCTATCTATGCAGTATACTATTTCTATGTGTCTAAAGATCCTGGGTAGTCTAACTATAAGTATGACAAACATGTATGACTATTGACATATAATTCTTTTTTTTTATTTTTTTAACTTTTTTTTTAACTTTTTTTTATTGAGAAAAGAAAAAAAAAACAAATTTCCTCCTCCTCCCAGCCTCCCATTTCCCTCCCCCTCCTCCCACCCTTCTCCCCCTCCTCCCACTCCTCTCCCCCTCCCTCTCCAGCCCAAAGAGCAGTCAGATTTCCCTGCCCTGTGGTAAGTCCTAGGTCCTCCCCCCTCCGTGCATTTCTAGGAAGGTGAACATCCAAACTGGCTAGGCTCCCACAAAGCCAGCACATTATGTAGGTTATAAACCCCGTGCCATTGTCCTTGGGTTCTCATCAGCCCTCATTGTTCGCCATGCTCAGAGAGTCCAGTTTTATCGCATGCTTTTTCAGTCACAGTTCAGCTGGCCTTGGTGAGCTCCCAATAGATCAGCTCCACTGTCTCAGTGGGTGGGTGCTCCCCTAGTGGTCCCGACTTCTTTGCTCATGTTCTCCCTCCTTCTGCTCCTCATCGGGACCTTGGGAGCTCAGTCCAGTGCTCCAGTGTGGGTCTCTGTCTCTGTCTCCATCCATCACCAGATGAAGGTTCTTCTTACTTAGCTTCTTTGGGATCACCAAGTGTAGACTCCGTGACCCTTGTTTATGGCTAGAAACCAATTATGAGTGAGTACATCCCATGTTCATCTTTTTGGGTCAGGGATACCTCACTCAGGATAGTGTTTTCTATTTCCATCCATTTGCATGCAAAATTTGAGAAGTCATTGTTCTTTAACGCAGCATAGTACTCTAATGTGTATATATTCCACACTTTCTTCATCCATTCTTCCATTGAAGGGCATCTAGGTTGTTTCCAGGTTCTGGCTATTACAAATAATACTGCTATGAACATAGTTGAACAAATGCTTTTGTCATGTGATAGGGCATCTCTTGGGTATATTCCCAGGAGTGGTATTGCTGGGTCCAGAGGTAAGTTGATCCCGAATTTCCTGAGAAACCGAAACACCGGTTTCCAAAGTGGTTGCACAAGATTGCATTCCCACCAGCAATGGATGAGTGTTCCCCTTCCTCCACAGCCTCTCCAGCAAAGGCTATCATTGGAGTTTTTTATTTTAGCCATTCTGACACGTGTAAGATGATATCTCAAAGTTGTTTTGATTTGCATTTCCCTGATTGCTAAGGAGGTTGAGCATGACCTTAAGTGTCTTTTGGCCATTTGAACTTCCTCTGCTGAGAATTCTCTGTTCAGTTCAGTGCCCCATTTTTTAATTGGGTTAATTAGCATTTTAAAGTCTAGTTTCCTGAGTTCTCTTTATATTTTGGAGATCAGACCTTTGTCTGTTGCAGGGTTGGTGAAGATTTTCTCCCAGTCAGTAGGTTGCCTATTTGTCTTGGTGACAGTGTCCTTTGCTTTACAGAAGCTTCTCAGTTTTAGTAGGTCCCATTTATTCAATGTTGCCCTTAAAGTCTGTGCTGTTGGGGTTACACATAGGAAGCGATCTCCTGTGCCCATCTCCTGTAGGGTACTTCCCACTTTCTCTTCTATCAGGTTCACTGTGTTCTGACTGATAGTGAGGTCTTTAATCCATTTGGACTTGAGTTTTGTGCATGGTGATAGATATGGGTCTTGACATATAATTCTTAATACCTATATAACTTAAAGACTAAGACTTCATGTTAGAATATTAAACAACTGTGCAGCAAAAATGAGGACAATGACCTCAAAATGTAAACAATGTATAAGTATCTTGGTCAGAGGTAGAAATGTATAGTGCAATATGATAAATCTATCTTAAAATTGTATCAATATACAAAATGTCTTAAGCAGAGGTAGAAGCATGCATGCATACAACCTGATAAAATAAATTTGCATAGGTGTGCAAATATTGTAAACAGAAATAGGAGCATATTCAATATAAGAAATATAATTATAACTTGTATAAATATATAAGAATCTATAAATAATAGCTATAAATGTAAATTGTCTATAAATAATAGCTCACAAGTATTCACTCTATTACTCACAATTATTATTAGTGTGACTAAGCTCACATTAATCTACTTATTATCAATTATAGTTGCAGTTTTTTTTAGTTATGAAAAAAGATAAAATAGATAAAAATATTGTAACTGTAATTTTGGCTTAATAACTGTTTTTTTTTATGTTAAAGTTAAAGCCTTCCTTTTTGTTTAAACAGAAAAGGGGAAATGGTGTGAAAGGTCCTTATGTTTATGTGTTGCTTTTATTGGTAAATGAATAAAGAATCAGTCTTGTTGATAGGGCAGAACTTAGATGGGCAGGGAAAACTGGACTGAATGCTGGGAGGAAGAAAGCAGAGTCAGGGAGATGCCACGAAGTCACTGCCAAAGTCAGACATACCGAAACTTTGCCATTAAGCCACAGTCATATGGCGATACACGGATTAATAGAAATGGGTTAAATTAAGATGTAAGAGTTGGCCAATAAGAAGATAGAGCTAATGGCCCAATCAGTGATTTAATTAATACAATATCTGTGTGATTATTTTGGAGCTGAGCAGCTGGGAACTAACTAGCTACCCCCTGCAATAATTATCCCATCAAATTTCCCTTTTTATCCCAAAGAGATTTCTCAGCCTACATAATTTCCAACCCAAACCCCAACTTTTTATGAGTTATAATCAACCCCTAATTGATGCCCCTAACCCAGAAGACAAAATTTTGGGGGGAGTGGACATTATCTTCTGGAATTACTTCCAGTTGTCATGGGGGCAATGTTCTTTCTATGGGATCCTACAAAGCTAAAATGATTGTTAAGTTCCAAGATTACTGACAGGTATAATTGCAAATAGTCTCAGAGAAGTCAATAGGGTTTCTCTGAAGTCCTTATGTGAAGTTCTGTCTAGAACGTTGTAAGAAGGTGCACCATTTCAGTTAACCAAATTGGAATTCTTTTGAGCAGCTGGTACCTAAAACTGATCTTAAAGTAGTGCTATCAATATCATGATGACCTATCAAATATGTATAATCACTGTTGTGGGGCCCCATCTCCTTCCGGGAAACTTCAAAGATTACTAAATGAAAATTCATTGTTTGTTGTGGAAAACATAAACATTATTCATGTAGACATACATTCAACTAAAGGTAAGATAGGGACAAAAATAGGTATGGTGAGAAGCAATTTTTTTTCTAAATTCTTTCTTCTTTCTGTCCCATACCAGATGGCTCCTGACATGAGACAGAAACTCTGGATTTTTCTTTTAACAACATACTTGAATTTAGAGAAGGACAGAGCCATTGTGCAACTCCAACGTCAGTTTTAATTTTTAAATATATATATGTGTGTGTGTGTGTGTGTGTGTGTGTGTTCAGGTATTGCAATTTTTACCCTGCAGATGACCTGCCCTCATAAGTCATATTTCTCTTTGCTTGGTGATCCTTTCTGGATAGTTATCTTTTCTCGCTTAGGCATCTAGGTGTCCAAGGTCTCTTGATATTTTAAAGATGAGTATTTTCCAGCTAAGTCAAGAACAGAAACTTGCCCCAACCCTTATGTGGTTTCCTTATCACCTGTATGATTATCACCTACATGGATTAGTTGTGATTTCTGTCTCAAGAGGTTTCTCTTTTTCAAACCAAATCTTTATTAATTTTGATGTATCCATGAGTCTTTCTTCTCCTGTGGAAACAATAGCAAAATCCCTTCCCCAATGTATCACATCTTATGGTTTCCATTTTGAGGTTAACACATCCCTGAAATAAACCAGTTCATTTAATTTGGAAGTTTTTTCTATTATCCAATGTCTCTGCTGCCATTGTTCCTTTGTTACTAGTGTTAAGAAAATTCAAGATTAATTAATATTTGGTAGAGCCTGAGACTCTTATTCTTAGGGACATGAGTTCAAGCCCCATGTTGTTTGCCATTCTGTTACCTGTCACTGCTCAGACCCAAAACAATCACACAGAACCTATAGTAATTGCAATAGTGTTTGGACAATAGCTTAAGAGTATTTCTAGCTAGTTCTTACACCTTAAGTTAACCCATTTCTATTATTTTGTATTTTACTGTGAGGCTCATTGTTTACCAGTAAGTTTCTGGCTGGCGGCTCATTGTCTTTCTCCTTTGGCAGCAACATGGCATCTCTTGACTCTACCTACTCTTTCTCTACATTACTGTTAGAATTTTATGCCTGGCTTTACTCTGTTAAGCCATTGGCAAAAACATCTGTTTTTTTTGTTGTTGTTTTTATTTAACCAATATCAATAACACATAATAACACATAATCACAGCCACAGAGGGTAATCCACATCAAATCCGTGTTTTATTTACCTGATTGCAAACATAAAGATCTTGCCTTTTGAGAAGCTACCCAGTTTGGAGGAAGTTACAGGATCAAGAAGTACTTTTGGTCAAATATAGTCTAACAATGTTATATGAAGACAAGGCTAAGAAAAAAAAATCATTGGACAAGAAGATTCCTCATATACATAGCAGTGAAAACTCACAAGTCATAGAAGAATTAAGAATGCTCTTAAGTGTGGTTGTATTCAAAGTACTTTAGTTTCACACTATAGGATCCAATATCACATGACTTTAGTTAGAGAAATACATAATGGAGAAAAAAATTAATTTTTTTAAATTAATTTTTTAAAACGATCATTTCACATTTTACATACCTACCCAAATTCCCACTCCCTCCCCTCATCCCACATCCCCAACCTTTCTCCCCACCTCCCATCCACTCCTCAGAGAGGGTAATACTTCCTATGGGGAGCCAGCAAAGTCTAACACTTCAATTAGAGGCAGAACCAAGGCCTTCCTGAGAAACAATAATAGTTTCAACTTATCATTTTCTAAATACAAAAGTATAATTTTGTTTACTGATGAAGGGAAATATTTCAATTGATTCCAATTTTCTAAAACATTGTCCACTGTGATTTTCATGATGGTGTGGCATTTATAATGTTTCTCATAGTTCTTGAGAAAAGGTGGAAACAATTCACATTTCTTACCTATTTCAGAAAAGCACTCAGAGAATAATAAAATTTCATATAGACATTGCATTTAAAGGTGAGATGTATTACATTTTCTTTTTCAAATGCCTTACTATTGTTTGTAGGCATACTAAGTAAGCCATGTGCTGGATAATGCTGTTCCTTTATTACTTTAATTTTACTGTGATAAGCTTTTAATGTCATATAAAATTCCATCCTACAAAGAGTATGTTAACCTTATGATTTTAAGAATAATTGGCATTTTTAGCTAAATAGTTTTGTGTTTAATAGTTTGCTATTTGTTGATGGAATTGTAACTAACAGATTAATTTTCCAAAGAAACTTTCCTAATTGTATTAGTTTATTTCAGCATGTTCTAACTTATAAAAATAAAATTTATTTTTTTGTACAGTATTTTAATTTTAGTGATGTGTTCTGTTACCTGGTCTCAGAATAGAATCTTTGAGAGATACTCAATGCAGACAATACAGAACCCGCGAATAATTGCAGAAATAGAGCAAAAGCATAGACACACGGAAAAGGTCCTCGTAGTGATGTGTCAGGTAAGAAATGGTGTGTAGATGTAGATGTGAGAAAGGAGCAAATATTTTCCTGAAGTGTAGGCTTTTCTCTTCCTGACATTCTGAACCCTATTTTCACATTTTTTCTTACCAGGTTATTCTAGTTTTATACTGACTTCTATTCTTTTCAGTTACATTTTTTCTTTCACTTTACTTCTTTGGGAAAAAAGAGTGACAAGCAGTGGACACTGAGTGTGCTCTCTCCTAGACAGGGATATAGTTTTCCTAGAAAACCTTACGAAACATGTGGCTGTACCTTGGACAACATTAAAGGACTTCTTTGTTGGCACAACTTGCTAATAACTGCCACAACTGCCACCACTCCATTCCCAGATTTTATCAGTCAGTGTGAACTTTACTATCTCCTCAGAAAGGAGGGGGAAATTGTGCTCAAAAGTCCCAGATTTTTCTTATTTTTTTTTGTCTGCAGTGACAATCACTGTTATTGTTTAAGTATTTAAGTATTAATTATTGTTTAAGCATCAAGTTGATACTGGAAAAATTATGATTTTTATAAACCTGTTTATCAAAACAGTTTCCTTTGTCTCAGTTAGAATTTTAAATGAAGCCATATCCAGGGAACAAGACAGTTGTTTTGATTTACTTTAAGAATTAGGACTGATCATTTTTAAGACTTTACCACAGGTTAACATGACAAATAAGTGGTCATAGATGTATTATTATTAATCTTAAAGACAGGATTGTACTTGAAACATTTTACTCTAATAGTGCAGATTAAATACTTTTTTGGATAGCTCAAATATATTTGTTATGATCAGATGTCTAACTATGCCTCAAATCACATTTATTTAAATACTTTCTGCATTATATGTCAGAATAAAATTTAGCCATGACTCAAAGTCACAAGTTATAATTGCTTTCCACTTGTTCAAAGAAGAAATTATTAATGGAATACAAAAATAGTAGAAAAAATCTGTTTAAAAATAACACCAAACCTAATTTTATTTCTCATCTCCATTCTTTTTTTAAATTCTATGTATCTAACTATGTATCTATCTATGTATCTATCTTTGTATCATTTATCTATCTATCTATCTTTCTTTCTTTCTTTCTATCTATCTATTTATCTATCCATCCATCCATCTATCTATCTAGACAGGATTTCTCTGTGTAGCTTCGGAGCCTGTCCTGGAATCCACTCTGTAGATGATGTTGATCTAGAATTCACAGAGATCTGCCTCCCTCTGCACACAGCACTACCACCCTGCTTTCTCATGTCCATTCTTAAGCAAATGATTTAATCTGCATTTTCAATAAGGACTTGAGAGCAATTACATTAAGATAACATTGATGAGGAGAAAGTGATTATCAACAATCATTTTGTATAAAATTACAAACTAGTCATTCTTTATAATTTTCAAATTATTCCTTACAAGTACATGGTCATACAATAAAATTGTATACATTAAAATGCCGAAATGAAGCTCTGAATGATGTATATCAATCAATGTAATTCAAAAAAACAGCTTAGAGGATTCACGTGGTTGGGTAAATTATTGTCCTCACACCTCCACCTCCACTTCTTAGTTCTGAGACTGCAGATGTTCATCACCTTTTCTATATGGTTTTGCTGGTGATAGCACATATGGACATTTTCTTGGGTGGCTTTCCATATTACCTGCAGCTTTTCATCATAGATGTTACATATTGCTGGAATCTGTATCTTCCTGGGATTGTTATTGAAGATGGACCCCAGTCTTATAGCTTTGTGCCTTGCTCTGTTCAGGGGCTTCTTATAACAGTATCTTATTACACTACTGCCATGCCGGGTTTAATCTTTGGACTCATATTGGAGGTCTTGCGACCTTGCCTTATCACTAAGTCTTTCCACTGGACTCTTGATAAAGGCCTCCATATTACCGATCCCCTGCATTCTGCATTACTGCAAACCCTCATTGTGCCAATTTTCCTCCCTGGTTGTATTAGCCACCTTTGTGTTACTGTAAATATATTTCGAGATAATTATTAAGAGAGAAAAGTTTTATTTTATCTAATGGTTTTATAAGGTTTAGTCCTTGGTCAGTTGCATCCCTTGCTTTTCTCAGATCATTAGTTCATGATAGACAAAGCATGGTTAATATAATCTCTCTGTTTCTGGACAAAGAATGAAGAGTGGAAAGAATTCAGGACTTCACACCTTAGTTTAAGGGCATGACCCCTAATGACCAGTCTGACTTCTTAACAGCTGCATTTCCCAATAATAATATCCTGTGGATTAAGCCTTTAACATCGTGAAATTAAAGAAATTAAGCTATATTACTGTTTAATGTCACTTGATCCATGATAAACATGAATCTTTTAAAGGATAATGTCCATATATAAATGCCAAACGAGAGAAGTCTAAATGATATAATAAAGGGCATCATTGTTTTTTTTTTTTTTTTTTTTTTTTTTTTTTTTTTTTTTTTTTCAGCAGACAGGTTGGATAGCTAGACAGGTGCTCTGAAGTTTAAGTGATTTTCCCTTCAAACCACTACCTTGAATTGTAGCATTAAAGATCCCTCTTCCCATTAAAGTGAACAAAATAGAACAGTTTAAGTAGAGCAAAGTTGCTTCACAAAGCATATAAGGGCTTGACTTGCGCTGCTGAGAGAAGCTGAAGAGTTACCACTGGAGAGCAATTGTGAGAACAGCCAAACAGGTCAACATTAGTCTAACACAGCATCCAGAAAATGACAGTCTTTATCTCCAAAGCTTACTGTAGTTGAAAACAGACTTTTAAAATGTACTTTCCAGTTTGGAAAACTGCTTTTCTTTTATTACTTTTGTTATATGATCATTTGAAGAATTTGTTCTCAGGTTCATTTCTCCAGTGTTCCCAGTGAATTGTAGTTTGCTCCTAAAGGGTCTATGAGTTAGAGACAGTTTTATGAAAAATGAGAGAATTTTAAAAAGATAAGGCATAGGTCTTTAGATCTTGGAAGGTTTCATGCAGGAGTGTTCTTTTTCTGGGCTGGGTTTTCATCAGAGTTAGATTTTTTTTTAAAGCCTGAGTTATACCTTTAATGTGTTTTATACCTGCCTTCTCTGCAGAGATGCACTAACTAAATACTGTAAGCAGTGATATATCATTCCCACATCGTTAATGTGACACAACTCCAAGTTCCTCACCAGAATGAGCAAGCGCTAATGCTATGTCCTTGATCCTAAAAACTGTGAGTTAAATTAATCTCTTCTCTTCAAAAATATCCAGTGTGGGGTGTTTAGTTATAGTAGTGAAAAGTTGACTGAAATACCCAGCTCTGAGAAATTTTATTTCTATATTGAAACCCAACCTCCTTCTACTCTGTCTTTCTTTAGCTTTAGTGCAGCAGATCACTGTGTTGGACTATTTCATATGACATAACACTCCAGGCACATTAAAAATATTAGACATTGGGTCCAATAATTATGAAGTGAAGCTCACTAGTGGACCTGCCAATGAAACTATAGAATAATTTCCTCTTGAAATTCTGGCAAAATCCTGGGTTAGCAGAAAACTTGAATGCAACCTTAGGAAAAACCCTAGAGCAAACACCCATTTGAAATTTTGTTCAGATTTATGATTCATAAAGAGCATGCAATTATAAGGAAATTTTGGCTAAGTTACTGTGAAGTGATCGAAAACTTAAAAAGGTCCATTAAGTTTTAATTCCTGTGACAAAATGATTTAGCCTGTCTCCTTATTTTATGCATGCTACAAATAAAAGGATTATCTGCACTTTATTTTATACAAATCCATTTCTTTCATTTCTTCAGTTAATTCTTTGATTGATATTTTCACATGTGCATCAAGAGTTGTAACCCTGGACACTTCTAACTTTTCCAGAAGAAAGAATTATAACTATCTGCAGATATATCTTAATGTTCAATTTCCAGAACATTTTCTGCTAAGATAATGCTGTATTAGACACTGGTTGTGTGGTCATGCCATGAAGAATGTTTTCTATTTACATTGGCTGAGCAGACAGGGAACAAGACAGTGCAGTGCTACCCATATGGCATATGACTTGGCTCAAATCTATATTTCACTTCTTCTGTTCTCGTGTCTTAATTTTTTTTTTGCTCAATAGTAATTAAGTAATGTTACTATTGCACAAAATGTCCCCACACATAGATTTTTCACTCTTAAGTCTTAACTGTTATTATACATTGTAAAAGGAAGTGAATTTAATGATCAGCTACTGAAAATAGCAGTTCAAAATATCTATTTAAAATATTCAGAAAGAAATACTTTTGCATACACAAGTGCACATAGAATTTGAAATGTAGAACCTGAAATTCATAATGCATGTAGTTAAATATGTTGATTGAAGACTAACAGTGGCAGTAGTCCTTACACTTGGCATATTGTAGATATTCAGTACGTATGTGTTGAATTCAAACAAATGATTTGTCTTTTTCATATATACTTTTCATTGATTCTCTTAGAATCAATTTATTAATTTATAAATAATAAACTAATAAATAATAATAATCAATTTAAGTCAATTTATTGTAGTATTATATACTGAAAATTGCCTTAACTGAATATTAGAGGAGTTCCTGTCAATAACTGCAACATACTTACTACTATATTTGAGAACACATACAAGGAGACAGTTTTAACAGAGGTGTCAATAAAGCTGTTTTACAACAGCTATAAGCATAAGAGTTAAGCATTGTGTCAAGAGAGATGTTCTGAATTAAAAGGACACCAGAACATAGATATATATTTCTTAAGAAAGAAACATGAAAGGAATATTTTCCCAGTGACCTAAAATATTAATATGTAGACTAAATTTCACATATACATTGTCATAGATGTATAATGCATACCTTTCTATTTTGATAGAATAATAAAATTATTTATAATTTAATATTAAGCATAATATACTTAATAATTGTCATCTATATTTTGTCATGTTGGCAGATTACTTTGGCACCAAAGTCCTATATCTTTAGCACAACTGGTCTCACTTGTTTCCAAAGTCAGGATTACAGTTTTCTCTAATTTATTTGTGCTTCTGTGGAGACTACATGTTCACTTCCTACCTTGAGAACAAAGTAAGGATTCTTGTCTATGTAAATCATGTGCTCCTTTATATAAATCTGGCTACTATCATGCGGCCAGCCCCATATTAAACCCTTAACAATATGCCAATATTTTAAGGTCTATTACTTTTCAAATTGGTGTTTCTCTGAGTTCCTAACATTGAAGTGTTTATTTTGATTGTTAAAAAATTATTCTTTATAATTTTACTCTATAAATCATTTGCCAGTACTATATTCATTTTTAGAAATTACATTTTGTTTGTTTTAATCTTTCTACATAAGGTTTTGTTTTATTCTTTTACATTTGTATTTTTACAATGTTTGGCTATACTTCTAGAGTATTGGACATTCTCAGGACAATCAGAAATTTAATATTTTATACAGAATATAGTGATCTGGGTCATAAGATAATATATTAAGTTTGCTAGTATATGCTTATTTTCTGAATCCAATATGATTTCATAATTTCATATATCTAGTATGTTATATTTTAATTTAGCCATCTTTAAAGGCAAATTATTTCATATAGTTTTCATTTTTGAATTTGCCAGAATAACCTTTTATAAATTAGCAACAAAATGAATGCTTGAATATTACCTGGTCCAGTATCTTACAAGATGTACTAAATATTCTTTTTAGGACTGGATATCCTATTAGATGTGACTTGTATTCTGGGTAATTGTTTAGTAATAACCTTTGCTAAATTGTATGGAGCCTTTACTGTGCTTCGAAGAAAACATGGATGCTTCATATTCTAATATTATCATCATTCAGGATAATGAGCCATACAATCCAGTCCATTACCAATCTAAAAGCCATAAATGTCAAAGTAAAGAAGTATGCAATATTCTGGCCTCAAAGAACAGAGGACAAAAGTAATGATAGTACCTCTTTCTATTTGCCTCTATCATGCCATGCATAACAAATAATGCCATAATTGTAGACAATGTTGTTTAAACAGGTTATCAAGGGAAAATAGTGGGGGAGGTTAGTAGGTGTTGTGATTACTGCTGTGAAAAATAATTCAAGCACATTAATTTAAAATAGCTAGCACGAGGAAGATAGCAATTTTAAAATGCATTTGATTTTACCTTTTTCAGTTTTACAAATGGAAGATTTCAGTGTTTATCTAATTCATTGTATCAGTCACTTCAGCATAGTGCATAAAAATGATGTTTATTTTCCCCACTGCAGTCGTCAGAGAGGACTATAAATAAGCAGTTCCTTTTCTCCTTCCTTTCTTCATTCCTTCTTCCCTCCCTTCCTCCATCCCTCCTTCCCTCCTTCCTTCCCTCCTTTCTTCCTTCCCTTCCTCCCTCCCTCCCTCCCTCCTTCCTTCCTTCCTTCCTTCCTTCCTTTCTTTATTCTTTGAGAATTTCACATCATGCACCCCAATCCCACTCACCTCCCTTCCCCTCCATATTCACCCCTCATCCCTTCAACATGCGCCCACCAAATTTAAAACAAAACAAAAACAAAAGCCGACCTTGTTCCTCTGTCTTTCCAACACCTCTCATTCTAGTGGCATCGGGAGCTGTGGTATGTCACTCAGTATACCCCTTTGTCCAATCAGCCCCATCTGCAAAATGTTCTTTGCAATTAGTCACTGGTCTGGTTCAAGGCCTCACTGAACCCTTAGCAAAACTTCTCATGGATATCCTGCTATTGCCCCGAGTAATGTAGATTCTGCTGTTATCACTCAGCAGGACTGTACCTTCATGAACTCCCAGCAGGTCATAGATTGGGTAGATGTTAGGGTGGGCCAACCCAAGGCCCAGGATGTGGTCCTGGGTGGTAGCTGAGCTGGTCCGTCTGGGCCACTAGGACCACCCTTTCAGGCATGGGACAGAGCCAGCTTTCCTAGGCTCATGCCTTTGCGGCCAGCTATCCTGGAGTGGGAGGACAGGTCTCCTGCTACAGTGTTCAGTTAGGGCAGGTTCAACTATCCCAGGGACAGTGAGGGGTGGGTCAGCTCAGCATTGCCCTCAGATTTAAGCATCATGCTTTCTATCACCTCTTGTGGTAACACATTCAATGGACATCATCAAAGACCACAGCAAGAACACGAACCCAAACACACCCTCAACAGTAGCTCAGGCAGGATATCACCATAAACCTAGCAGCCAGATAAGAATGGCCAGGAGTCAACAAGGTCCTGGGATACCAATATGATTTCAAGAGGCTGTCCACACCCTGGTCATCCACACAAACGTCAATGGGTACTGAAGCTATGGATATCAACATAGACCCTGGCTGCTGCAGGGCTACAGACCACGCCATGGCTCCCCAGAAGCCCTTGGCCCTGGATATCATGATGTCCCCTATTGACAGCAAATAGCACTCAGATCAACATGGCACTAGGCAACAGATTCCACTCTGGTCCCAACTGGCATGGAGGCTGTCAACATCAGCCCATTCCTCACTCCCATTACTTCTTCAGGACCACCTCTTACCACAGCAAACAAACGATTCTGCCTCTCTTTCTTACATATCTCTTCACCATATTCTTGCTCAGCATAATTGCACCCACTGGCACTGTGTGGCCAGGCAGTGGAGTGCCTGTGGATACGTCAAGTTAGTCTGACTCTGAGGACCCAGGTGACATTGTTAGGTACCTTTTGCCCACCTCGTCTAAGTGCTTTCTCATCAGTAATTTCAAATAGTGTAGTGGAAAATACAATGGCAGCTTACAGGAAGACATGGTCCTGGAGGAGGAGCTGAAATTCATATAGCTTGCAGGGAACTGGAAGTTGACTGATGCACTGGACCTTATTCTAGGCATAGGAAACCTGAAAGCCTTCTACCACAGCAGTACACTTCCTCTAACAAGGTCATACACATTCCAACAAAGCCACAAATCCTAATAATGCCACTCTGTATGAGATTATAGTGGCCAGCAGTGCCACTTCCTATGATATTATAGTGGCCAATTACATTCATAGTACAACAGACAATTTATATGACTTATTTCATTTATTGGTTTTCATAATTTGGCCATCTCTGCCTTTGTGGGATAAAGTAAATTAGATTATTGCGGATGATTTTTTTATACATGCCTATATTTTGTTTGATAATTTTTATTGAATATTTTTGCATCTTTGTTCATAAGTGGTATTGGTCTATAGTCAATTTTTCTATTATAGTTTTTTTTCTGGTTTGGGTATTAGAATAAAAGCAACTTTATAGAATGAATCTCTATAGATGATCTTTCTGGTTTTATGTTTTTGAATAATTTAAGCCTATTGAGAAGTCTTTGAAATTCTATACTGAAACTATGTGGACCAAAGATGTGTTTTTGTTGGAAGGCTTTCTAGGATTATTCCAATTTCCTCATTTATATTGATCTCTTCTTGGTTTAACATTTCTTATATGTTAGCTTGCTTTATGTCAACTTGATACATGCTAGATTCATTTGGAAAGAAGGAACCTTATTTGAAAAAAAAATGCCTCCCAACAGACTGGTCAATGGCAAGCCTATAATGAATTTTCTTGATTGATGATTGTTGTGCTAGGGTCTAACCAGTTGTCAGTGGTACTACCCCTAGGCAGGTAGTCCTGGACTATATAATACAGCTGGATGAACAGGTCATGGAGAGCAACGCCATAAGCTGCACTCTTTCATGGCCTCTGCATCACTTATTTTCTTTAGTTTCCTGCATTGAGTTTCTGTCCTAACTTACCAGAATGACAGTCTATAAGGTGCAAGATGAAGCCAGCACTTGTTTTCTAGATATATTTTGATCTTGGGGTTTTATCACAGCATTAGAAACCCTGAGTAAGGGAGATGGATTGGATGAATCTAGACATTTATCCATTTCTTTTGCATTTTTAAATTCAATGTATAGAGTTTTAAAGTATCCTCTTATAATATATATTGTTTTATTTCTTTGTTATCTGTTCTAATGTTTTCTGTTCATTCCCGATTCTATTAAATTGGGCCATGTCTTTACTTCTTTTGGTTAATGGGCCCAAGTTGCTGTTTATCTTGTTAATTCTCAAAGAATCATCTCTTAAAATCATTAATTCATTGTTTTCTATGTCGTATTCCATCAATTTCTTTGTTGATTTTATATTTCCTGCCACATATTTCATTTAAGCATGGTTTGCTTTGTTCTTCTGAATTCTTGAGTTACATCATTAAGCCCTGTATTTGTGATCTTTCCGATTTTTCAGTGTAAGAGATCAAAGATACAAATTTCTCTAATAGGACTGCTTTTAATGTGTTCCAGAGATTTGTGGTGTCACATTTTTATTTTCATTTAGTTATAGGATGATATTGATTTTATTCTTAATTTCTTTTTTGATTCAGTTATCATTTAATAATAAGTTTTTTCAGGTGACTCCTGAGCACTTTGTCTGGTGTCCCAAACAGCATTCATATAAAAATAATGATATTTTTACCTACTACAATGTAATTGAAAACAATTACAATGAAAACACATCCTTGGGGTAAAATTATCAAATTTGTAAAAGGTGATACAAATAAGAAAGAAAAGATAGCATAACACACACACATACACACACAGAGAGAAAGAGAGATATTTGTAATTACAAAATAAAGAGTATCACATTTTAAAAATTTATCAAAATTTAAAAATGTATTCTTTATGATACCACATTTTAAATGTTATCTAATGTTTAGGTTAGTTTGCATTGGCGTTAGATAGTAAACAATAGTAGGTTGGGTTTTGGAAGTAGCTATCAGTAAAATGCTTACTGGACAAGAGTGATGGTCTGAGGTTAATTTTGAACACCTACTTAGCAATCCAAGAATAGTGGCACATTCTTTTGATCCCTGCTCTGGGGATACAGGACTTTCGGGACTTTCAAGCAAAGCACTGTAGCCTAGTCTGGGCTCTCTGGTTTCCATGGAAAAATACTGTTTTTAAAAACAAGCTGGTTGACTCCTGGGGAATGATACTTGTGCTTGATATCTTGCTTCCAAAAGCACATGCATAAATCTGTATGTGTATCAACATCTACATTTGCACCAACCAAAACATGAGTATGCATGTGCATATACTCAATAGTGATAATATACTTATAAATTTTAATTTTGACTTATTTGAGGAAAAATATTTATCAATAATTGGAAAATTGGATATTTCTTTTAGGTTATTGAAGAAAATTTTGGGTTAGTTGGTTATCCAGGTTGTATTAATGCAACAAGTACCTGACATGTTTTCATTAAGTCAATTAAGTAATTTTCTTTAAGTCAAATTCATCTTTAAGTGAGATGCCCATAAAATGACTAGTTTCTTGGAATAAGTAATTTTTAGAGTAGTTATTTATTTTTGTTATACATATCTTAATTTTGATATTCAATGCTTAACTCATTGAATTAGCCTATCAAATTACATGGTGTGCCAAAAAGATTTCAATGACTGTGATGCTCTTTTTCATAAAGATTGTCACATCATGAGACATTATAGTTTATTGAAGAGTAATTTTCAATAAAGATAGTACTTTGGCTTCTTGTCTGTTTTAATTTTAATATGTAGAGATGTCATTTATCTCAGGAAAAGCAGGAAAATAAGATGGCATTTGTCATGCAACTTACCAAAATTTGTCTTGTTTTTCTATACTCCTTTTTTTTTTTTTAAACAGATCTAGATTAGTAAACTTCTGCCTCTAGCAGGTAGAAAAACTAGGGAAATATAAATCGCAAGCAATCCAAACGTTCTAAAAACCAAAACACAAACTTGATAGCAAGATTTTTGTCTCGCTATCTTGATGATTCCTAAAAAACACGCCTGTTTTCTAATTCTATTACCCACGGCACATATGTAGTAAACTCATCATTGCAGTGTAAAGCTAACAAGCTTATAAACTGAGATCTAACCAAACATAAAATGTAATGGAGTAATGTTTCTACTGATTTCAAATACATTTTGAAAGTCTGTAGTATTTTTGTGAAATCAAATCAATGAAGGCACAGTACTAGTTGTTTTACATGTTGCTGTTTGCTCAATTTTAGTCTTGTTTTTTTTTATTTTATATGTGCTTATATTTTATTCCTGTGTTTCTGTTGTCTTACCAATTTTCCATTAATATGACACATAATAACAATTTCCCACTAACATGACATAGAATAACAATTTTTACAAACTTCACAGTAAATATTTAAAGGCAAGTTTTTCTCCTTTGCTCTCTTTCAGGATTGTCTACATAGCTTGATATTTAGATATCTTCATCATATAAGTTTTAGATAAGTTTGTCAGTATTTGCAAATGATTGTATGGTTACATTCTGAATATTTTCAAGAAAATTGGCACTATTAGAACCTAAGTATTTAAAAACGGGGAAGAACTGAAGATTTAGAGCAATAGATTAAGTGTAGAGGCTGAGTGCATGTCTTCATTATCCTTGTTAAAGACAAAATCTTGGCGTGAATCTGTAATTCCTCTACTGGATGGATCCTTAGGGGCTTGTTTAGTCAAACTGATGAGCTTCAGGTTCAATGAGAGACCCAGTATCAGAAAAATAAGGGAAAGCAGTACTAGAAGATATCAGCTGATAAACCTTGGCCTCCCCCCCCACACACACATACACACAATTTTCATTTTCTGTAGATTTCAACAGATTAGAAAAGGGTTTTATTTAATTTAATGCAGCACACAGTCAACTTGTTAAGGAGAATTTGAACAAGTTTACAAGTTTCCTAGAGACTGGAATTTTTTTTTTTGATCTGAAGTATTGACAAATATCCTAGATTATCACTCCTTTCAATCAATGTAAGTTATAATAACAAAATAGAGTAGATGCAGACTCGAGTTAAAACATTGTCCCGGTTCTCTCCTGTTCCAGCTACAGGCAGAAGTGTTTGTCACTAGATTTTGAATCCCTGTGAGTCTTAATACAGGTGAAATCTTTGGTCTGATGGCTGGGAAAAAAAATAAGAGAAAATGTGGACTCATTGGCAGCTGACTGAGTACTCTGTCCTTTGTCATTGAGCGACATCAAGACCTTTTCAATGTTGATTTCCTGTGATGTAGTGTTTGGTGTACACCTTTGTATTCTGTTTTCAAGGAGCATGTGAAAATTTCGAAGTGAATCCTTGCAGAATGCCTACTTTCTTGCTTCAATTACTGACGAGTTTTATTTATTATATTTTAAATACCAATTTTGATATAACCTTCGAAGTACTGAAATGGCATAGTCAAAGCATTTTTGTTAGGTGTCTGAAGACTGATTCATCTGTGTGGGGCTAAGATGTTATTAGTTGTGCCTGAATTTTGCTTTGACCTATATTCAGAATATATTTAGCCTATCTTCAAAAGGTCTTTTATATTAAAAGTGATAAAAAAAACTAAATGATTCTACCATGTCTTTATTAGGACTGGAGATCTAAAGAGTATGTGGATAAATATGAAACACATTAAAAATAAGACCTATTAAGGAAAATTTTATTTGTGGGGACAATTTGTGAGAAAGAACTAGTGAATTCCCTTTAGGGAATAAAACAGATGAAGTATTAATGAGTAACATTTCCAAGTAGGAAAAAGAAGTTGCTATGCCAAGTCAGAAAACAGAACCAAATAAATTGTATGTACTTTAGAACAAACAGAATTACTTTTGAGCTTCCTAAAAATAGAGTTAAAAATCACACTTCCCAATATTTGTATTGTACTTCTTATTTAATGATTGATATGCTTAGTGAGTGATCTATTTCATGGAGTACAGCAATGTATGTCCTTTTATAATGTCTTCCCCATGAGTACAGTAAGAACCGGTGACTTCTTTCTAATGGGCAAAAGCTAATAATTGCTTAGCTTCTTCTGTTTAAGCCTTGCAGCAAGTGGTATAATGACATAGATATCAGGTTTAAAGATATGTATCCAACAGTCACTTACCCTCAGCACTTTAACCACTTATGAATCTTTGTATTCTCTGCTGTCTTTCCAATAAAGAAATTTCTCTGACCAATACTGAAAGTGGCACTGGCTTATGTGTGAACATAAATATTTACAAAGCTATTTGACACTGTGTCCATTTGGCAGAGTAACAGTATCAGTCTCCTGCTAGAACCTTCAACTTTACTAGCTGTGGGTGTTTGTTAGGTTTATAGAAAAAAACATTGATTTCCTTCCTGTGAAGTGGGCCTCAAATTGGATGATACCATCAATCATGATACCTTAAATTTCAAAGAGAACAAAACAGGACTCCCTTATAACATCTTTGAATATGAAAATTTCTTCTAGTACAATGACAAAAGAAATTCTCTCACTGGCCACAGATAAATAAGCCACTACATTATGAAGTACTGAAATCTATGGTCACATGACAAGGATCAGGTGGGATGTGTGTGGAGCTTCAGCTGGCTGCTAAGAAAACAAGGTGGAATCAACCGCCTACATCAGCAAAAAGGTGAATTCTGCTGGACAATTGGGGACATGAGAAGCAGACACTTCTTCAGTTGAGCCTCTGATGAGAACACAGGTAAGTAAATATCTTAAATAGTAATTAGTAAAACAGCAAGTAGAAGATAAATCTGATATAAACTTTGTAATAGGATTGTAGGTAAATGGTAGAAGCAAAAGTCTTAGCTCTGTAATGCTGCACTCCTGGATGAATTTATTTTCAGCATACTTAAGTCATCAGTATTTTTTTGTATTTGTGTCATCAGCAACAACAACAAACAATCAAACAAAAAACAGAGAGTTTGAGCTGGAAATTGGTTATTTCAGATAGTATTGAGGTAAAGTTAGATGAGTTCAAATTAATGAAGTATGCCTTTTGGTTGTTAATTATAATCTTGTGAGAACTGTGAAGAAAATAGTTCAAGAAGATGCCAATAAAAATGAAGAAAATAATTCACCTTTTAACTCAATAAACTGAAACAAATAAAGATGGTAAAGTTGGCAATGAGGGACAGGAAGAAAATTGTGTAAGAAATTAAAATTAAGTAATAAAGCAAAGGCAGAAAGCTCCTCATATTCTCTGGATCTTACACTCATGTATTATAACAATGTTGAATCAAAACCATGCAATTCAATATTATATATATATATATATATATATATATATATATATATATATATCAGGCACTGGGACACTGCCTGATATAGGACCTCTGGTATTCTCTACCCCTCTTCTCTCTCTCTCTCTCTCTCTCTCTCTCTGTGTGTGTGTGTGTGTGTGTGTGTGTGTGTGAGAGAGAGAGAGAGAGAGAGAGAGAGAGAGAGAGAGAAAGAGAAAGAGCAGAAATAAGTAAAGTAATCTTATCTGGTTTATCCTCATGCTAATATTACAATATTTTCAAATTATATCGCATAGTATTGAATACCACATGTTCCAGCCCTATGTGTACTTTCGGTGAAGTAAATAAAATTCAAAATATTAACAACAACCAACAAAGTGACCAAAAATGCTAGTGTCTTTGTGGGACAAAGGGGAAACTGCTTGTGGGAATAAAAACTGGAGCAGTTACTCAAGGAGTTAAAAATCAATCTACGATATGAAACAGACTTACCCTTCTCAGAAATTATCTAAGGGACACTATAATTCCTCTAGATATATATGCTTACCTATATTTTTTACCATTTTTTCACAATAACACAATGGACAGAAAATCAAAACAGACTAATTTCCATCTGCTAAGATTGGATAATGAAAATGTTCATTTGCACAGTGGGATTCTTACACTTAGAATGAACTACAAAGTCAATCTCTCTCTCTTTCTTTGTCATCTCCTCTCTTTCCTTCCCCCTCTCTCCTTGCACCAATTATCTCTAGGATATATGGAGGCCACAACAAGAAGATGACCAAATAAGGAGACAAAAAGAAAAGAAACTCATAGGAACCATATGCCAAGCCTGCCAGAAGGCCAGGCCGGCCACCTGCCTTGGAGCCAGAGATTTTACATCACTTTAAAGGCAACTGTATCCTTCATCCAGCATCTACTTTCTTCCCTTTCCTCACCCATCTGGTATTTTCCAGAAACAGATGTTTTCATTTTGTTTGACTATACTTATAATTGCAGAAATTCATCTGTTTCACTTAACTTTTCTATTGATTCTTACCAACAATAACCATATATATTTAAATTGTAGAAACATAAATAATAGGTTACCTTTCCTATTACTTTTACCAGAAACATGGCTTATCCGCAGACAATCAAGACAGCCTGCATGGGTCATAAGTCAAGGATAATTTAGCCTTTGCTATTCAAAGAGAGAAATGCTCATGCAATAGAAACATCACATAAGCATATATTTCTCCTCTCTGACAGAACACTATAACTTCCCCATCAATTATAAATTGATTTCCTAATATATTCAGGATAAAAATTAAGCTTTAATTCCAGAAAAATTCTTTGTTGTTGTATTGTTATTATAGATGTCTTTATCTTGTACGAGACCCAGAAATTATTATTTATGTCTGTGCTTTATTTAATTTTTTTATAAATTTGTCACCTAAAGTTGTTTCCTAAAAGAACAAACTAAATAATATACTTGTGGTAATTTTCTCTTGTAAAATAAAACCATTTCATTTTCATTCCTCCTTTGCTGGATAGGTTCATCATTGGTTGATCAAAAGTTCAGAGCTCTTATATTACCTCACAATATATTATTTGAAGTACAAATAAAATATGTTTTATGTAGTCAGCTGTTTGCTCACAATGCATGGCTTGATCTCTCTCTCTCTCAAATGCAGACAGTGCTGCCTTTAGAGCTGGGAGATTTCAGAGCCTGTGCTAGTTAAACTGCCAATGGCCCAGAGTTTATAGAGCTGCTGTCTATTACCCTGATAGATCCTATCCAGCACAGCTAGTCTTCTTTCAAGAAAGCCTGACATTTACAATCCTGGTAAATGGTGAAAAAGGAAGCTATTCTAGTTCGTCTTTCCTTTCTAATGCTATTCAGATTTAATCCCATGATTATTTTTCTATTCAGCCCTTCAGATATTAAGAGCATTAATCCTGAAGAAAAGGTTTAGGATTAAAGAAAAGAAAGTTTTGTATCACTAGCATTCAGGGTGTTCATTGATTGGCTAGATGATTGTAAGTCTTTACTTTCCAGTCAAATATCTAGAAGTATTCTCATACCATGTTTTGCAAAAAGTGATGGTATTTCAAAGTAAATAACATCAAGACTTCTAAAACTACACAGCACCGTAAAAGACTGAGATGTAGGAAAGGACTTTCTGAACAGAACCTTGTAAAGGAAGTAAAGCCATTAATTGATAACTGGGACTTCATAAAACTGAAAAGCTTCTTTATAGCTAAGGACCACAATCAGGTAAAGAAGAAATCCACCAAGTGGGAGTAAATAATTGCCAGAAATACAACTGACAGAGAAGTAATACCCACAATGTACAAAAAACTCAAAAGACAAAGAGTCAAGGAAACAACCCAATTGAAAATAGGCTACAAATCTTAAAAGAGAATTCTCAGCAGACAAAATATGGCTAAGAAAAACTCAAAAGAAGACTGTTCATTTCCTTAGCAATTAGGGCAATCTAATATAAAACACTTTAGAGATTTCATCTCACCTTACTCAGAATGGCAAAAATCAACAAAACAACTGAAAACTAATGAGGGTGAGATTGTGGAGAAGAGGCACCTCATTCACTGTTGGAGGGAATGCAAGCTGATACAGCCACTATAGAAATCAATCTGGGAATCCTCAAAATCTAGAAGTAAATCTCCCATATTACCCAGCTATTTTACTCCTTGGCATTTGACCAAAGACTGGGCATCCTACTCCACAGATACTCAGTAGTGTTCAAAACTGCTGCATTCACAGTAACCAAAAAATAAAAACAACATAACTGTTCTCCAACAGATAAATGGATAATGGAAATGTGCAACATATACACAGTGGGATACTCTTCAGCTATAAGACAAAATTAAATCATGGAATTTCCAGATAAATAGACGGACCTAGAACAGAATCTATTCAGTGAATAACTCAGACCAAAAAAGACAAACCTCACAGTTCACTTTCATTTATGGTTGTTTGAAATCCTCAGATGTGAGGATACAACATGAAATAACCACAGAAACCAGGAAAGCACAAAGGAAAGATTGAGGCAATTAGGCAGTCTTACACAACTGCAAAATCTGTGAAAGCTGTTGATTAACAGCATGTCAAGATAAGCATAAAGTTGCAAAAGGTGGCACCCACATGTTTGTGGCAAGCAAAAGCTGCCTAATTGGACTTGAGATCCACTCAACAAGTAGAAAATCATACCTGGAAACTGACCTCGCTTCTGAGGGCTTGTGAGATCACGGGCCTTAGAAAAGAATCTGCTACTGTCCCTTTTCTGTGCCAGCACAATTTCTGACTCCATTCCAAATCTTACCTTTACACCCCCAGATAAGTGTAGCTACCACTCATCAATGAAGCCTCTCATTACAACAAATGGAGACCATCACAGAAGCCCACTACTGAACATCATGTGGAGCCCATGCCAATTATATGTGTGTGTGTGTGTGTGTGTGTGTGTGTGTGTGTGTGATATCACAGCGCCTGCATCTGTGGTTCAGTGACATGCACTGAAATAGGAGCAAAAAGATGTAAGAGCCAGAAAACCATGAAATATGCTGTGATACAATGTCTCCAGGTCTCGAGAAGGGTTGCAAAAAGGAAACCTAAACAATGGCAATATCAACAGACATATTACTACTGAAGATGGAAGATTTCTCAGGGTCTCACCTATAGATCAAAAAAAAGGTGGTAATTTCTCAGGGTCTCACCTATAGACAAAAGAACAAAAAACAAACCAAACAATAAAAAAAAGTATCAGCAACTAGTGACTGATGGACAAATAGCCAGGTCTGAGTCCCATTATTGGTTGCCCAGTGCAGAGCGATCAGCCTTGTAACCACATACACACAAACAGCAAATGTAAATTCAGAAGGTTATGTATGTATGTGTGTGTGCTTACATGTATATAAACACCATCTATTCTCCTCCCCATCTTCTCCTCCTTCATCTCCATTCAGAAAGAGATAGGCCTCCTATGGGTTTACACAAAATGGGGCACATCAAGTTGTGTCAGGACCAAGCTCTTCTCCCTACATCAAGCCAGGTCCAGGCAACCCAGCATGGGAAACAGGTTACCAAATGTCAGTTAAGCAGCGTTAGGAAGATATCTTGCTCTCACTGTTAGAAGCCTTATTAACAGGCTAAGTTACATGATTGTCACACACAAGCAGAGGGCCTAGAACAGTCCCATGCAGGCTCTCTGACTGTTTGGCCCAGTGTTTATGAGCTCCCTTGATCAAGCTCAGGTCAGCTAGATTCCCACATCATGATACCCCCTTGGCTGGTATAATCTCTCCTCCCTTTCTTCCAAAAGACCCATTAATACACATTCTGTGCATAATCAAAAACATAGCACATGACTCATTAAAAAAATGCACCACACTGGGGAGTGTTTCATAGCAACATAAGTCATAGATGCAGTCTATTGTAAGAAGTGGGCCTTGAAGACAGAAATAAACTTCCTTTACTTCAGTTTATCTAATCTATGAAGCAATGATGTGAATGCTTCTGATACGTAAAGTCGTGGCAAGTGGTGACGTGTTGCCATTACAAGGGCTGACACACTGACAACAAAGAGGGCTTAGCAAGGAAAAAGAAAAGAAAAGTAAGCATGACTTTACATAGTACAGAATCATCTAGAACAAACGCTGAATAATAGGAGTGGGAGATGTATATTTGATATTAATATTGATGAG
The DNA here is from genome assembly GCF_018167655.1 of Microtus oregoni. NCBI lineage: Eukaryota > Metazoa > Chordata > Mammalia > Rodentia > Cricetidae > Microtus > Microtus oregoni. Next base: position 26,814,291 of record NW_024543089.1, read on the forward strand.
CTCAGGAGAACTCATGGTGCCTGGACAAGGATATGGTCTAGCAGTCATGACCTGAGTGTAGAGAGTTGGCAAAGGCTACCTTTTTAGATTCCTCTTCTCAATTGTACCATATTTTCCTCTAGGGTTAAACTAGATTTTCTCTTCATCAGGAGAATGTAACTTACCATGAGACAGGTGCAGGCCAGAGGATTTCATTATTACCAGTTGTCACATTCGAAAGTGGTTCAGCTGGGCAAGGAAAAAACAGTATAGGTTTTATGGATGCCCAGAAGGAAAGAAAGTTTTGTTTCTACGGTCTTCCTCAAGAAAGATGTATTTTACTTTTTATTAGTTTCTATAACTTGTTTCAGGGACAAATGAAGGCTGAGAAAACACATGGGAGAAATCAAAAGAGTCCTGGCTGACCGCTTCGAAGGGCATCCAGCATTCTTCAGTCAAAGTTTTTGACATTCCAGATGGCTATAACAGAGGCTATTACTTTCTAAGAGGCAACTTTTACTTAAACATTGTTAGCTGTTATGACCAGATGGAACACTGATTTAAAGTATAGACAAAATAGAAGTGGATATATATATATATATATATATATATATATATATTTATATATATATGAGATTTTTTAGAAATAATTTGGGATGAATCATAAATCAAAATCCATTTTAGATAAATTGTGTGGAATAAGAATCTACCACTAATGTTTGATATGTTTCAAAGTATTATTTTTCTTCTAAAGCAACATCGCTGGCCAGAAGGTCCTTAACATTCACTTCACTTGGCTACTTTTCATGGAAGATTCACCCTCACTTTGAGACTTTGACATTTCATATAATATTACTTCAGAAAACATTTAAAATACTTTCAAAATTTCAAAAACTTTTTTTGGTTATTTTTACACGAGAAAAATGTGATCCTAAGTACCTTAGAGTCATTTCTTTGAAACTGATCATTAAGGAATATGACAGTCATATATCTCTTTTCCTGGGAGTGTGATGATAATACAAGACAGAGGTTACGGTGCACTAGGGTGTAAATGTTGTCTTCTGGACCTGACAGGACTGGGGCACTCATGGAACCACAGCAGTAGTTGCCCTCACAAGATCTGAACGAGATCGAGTCATTCAACATTTACGTGTAAAAGGGAGAGACTAAAAGAGCCTCTCTTGCTAACTGGGAAGAGACTGATGAATGGCAATTTCTGGATTAGAGATAGTTGTCTTTCTGGTTATGGGCCCCAGTTGGTCAACCTTTATCCAGAGAAAGATCTACATCTCTGGTTATAAAAGTATCACAAATTAGACTTGGTGGATTAAAAAAAAAAAGACAGGAACTGTAAGAAAGTTGAGAGGAAAAGGGACATTAGAAGAGCCGTGAGGTACAGTAGGGAATTAATATGATCAAATTGCATTCTATGAAATTCTTAAATAACTAATAAAAGCTGTATTTTAAAAGCTGTTAACGAAGGTTTATTGTTACAGAGAAAGTGTTCATGTTTACTTCTAAGGAGAGTCTTTCCTAGATTCAGCATTGAGTCCTTTCTAGGACTTGATGACACCAGTGCTGCAGTGAGAGAGTTGGCCTTGCCCATGTGTTTGAGGCCAGTGCTGTAGTGAAAGAGTTGGCCTCGCCCTTATATTTTGAACATTTGCCTCAGGAGATAGCTTCATCTCTTTGCTGAAGGTCTTCTATGTGTTTCTAGGCCTGTTTATTTAAGGGTCTACAAAGTAATGCATTGAAGGAAGACACACTCAGATTTAAGTGTACACTGAATTATCTGCACATTGAGTTTCCTTTAGTACGTATCATTTGAAACTTTCAAATAGTACAACTTCTACCACCAACTCTAAGCTACTTAAAAGTGATATTTATAAATCTCTCTCTGAGGTTAAACAAGTATAAAAGAAGAATGGTTAGAAATGAAGCGTAATGCTTTTCCTATCATTTAATGTTATGCAACTGACTTAACTCCACACTATAATGTCAAGTTCCATTGTTCTGTCATAGAAGAACCTCCACATTGACTTTAGAATACTAGTTATTAGGTTCAATGCTGTGATGGTTTGGTAGCTGGATGTCCCACTAATGCACATGTTAAAAGCTTGTTCCAACAGTGACCTTATTGTGTGATAGTAGCCGTTTTATGAGATGGCATTTTAAAAGATACTGGTAGGTTATTGAGGTTGGGCTATACAAGAAATGGCCATTGCTGAGAAGTCAAGAACAATGGCACTAGGTTTTGATCCTACTGCACATACTGGCTTTGTGGGAGCCTAGGCAGTTTGGATGCTCACTCTACATTTTTTTTTTAATTTCTGCTGCTAAATGACACTTCTAACCCTAACATGCTTTTCTACCAGAATAACAAAATATTTTCTCTCAACAAGGCTTAAAACAATTGAGTTGTGTTAGTCAGGTTTCTCTGGGGGAAAGAAATGAGAAACTGAATAGGGCATTACTAGCATGGCCTAAAGGCTATGATTGGGCTAGACCAAAAATGTTTTCTCTTGATTGAAAAGACAAGAATCCGGTAGTTGTTCAGTCCACAAAGCTCGATGTTTCATATATTTTTCAGTTAGCGTTGAAATCCCAAATAAGTTCTGATTCCAGCAAAATAAGGCATCAGCAACATGGTAGGTGAATTTAACAGTACTTATGAATGTGAGAAGGCAAAAAGCAAAAAGATTACTTTTCCTCATGTCCTTTTTTAAAAAAAAGTCTAAGTTTGGGACATGATTTTTCATTTCCTTTCCTTCCTCCAGTCACTTCAAGGTACTCCTCCTTGCTCTCTTTCAGATTCATAGCCACTTTTTTCATTACATATTATATATAGACACACAGACACAAACACCGACGTATTTATGTTATATATAAAATACACACTTATATTAAGTATATAATATAAATATAAATAATGTATTTATATGTAATTTATATGTTAATAATATAAATCATATATTTAACCTTTTCTGTTTATCTAAATACAGCCTGATCAGTTTGTAAATGTTACACATATGTATGTTTTCAGGGTTAAATATTTGATATTGGATAACCAATTGTGGTCTTCCTGTGGTAAGATTATTTCTCTCCTTTCAGCTTTCCTTAGCTGCCTCTTAGGCGTTTTTCTGTCCACATTATCATGTCTATTGTTTTACACATGAAGGTGAAGCCCAGATTTAGGTGGGTCTTCCAACCTCAATTATCCAGGCTAACAGTGGAACTTCAAATGATCTGCTCAAGAAAATTATTGGTTTTAGTTGATTTCAGATGCAGTCAAGTTGACAATCAACATTAGCCGTCACAGGAGATCCCCACATTCTTAGACTTTAAGCTTTCCTTGCTTCAAGTATTTGACTCTAATAAAGCATAGTTAATATTTTCCATGCAGCAGTAGTGCATGAGTATTGGGTATTGGCTAGACAGGAAGGAATTAACCTTTACAAACTTTGTGTTTTCAGAAAGATTTGGATTAGTTAGATATATTGTTTTAAAATATCCAGGAAAATTCCAAATATATATCTAACACAACCTAATGAATTAAGTAGTTTAATAATAATTCCTAATTTTTTGAAAGAGCCAAGGGACATTTAAAATAAAATAGAGGGTGACATTGGCTCTGATTTCAGTATGAGTAGCCATCCCTTCTATTTGCTTAGCATGTCGTTTTTACACCAGACACGGTTTGTCTGCTTCCTCAGTAATGAAATCTAGCGAAAGAACAAACATATAATTATGTTTGGTTTGATAAAATAGTTCAGTTGAAATGTTTTTCAGCAGAAAAATTTTTGAAAGTTCTTAGGTCACAAACTTTTAATAACATATGAAGAACCTGGAATTAAAATATTTTTAAGAGATGAAGATAAGAAAAAATTGTTGATATTTTGAAAACAAATGGAAAGTCAGCAATCAGAATTTCAATCATAACAATAATGTGTTTCTAATTTTCCTTAATATTCATTGGCCCACCTTGAGCTCATCTTGCCTTATGATTATAGATAATTTTGTATTCTCAGTCTTTATCTAAGTTTCTCTTTTGATTGCAATTTTCTGTTAATTTGGAACATTAGAAAAGATTATAAATGTCTAGAGAAAAACAGTTAATTTTCTTGATCAAAAAAGTAACATTTTAAAATGTTCTTCTGTCTATGAAAACTGGCAGTTTATTTTATCTGAGTGTAATTAAAAAATCAAACATACAAATAAATAAAGTGAAACAATAAAGCATCCCAAAGTTGAATCGTCTCATTCTTCTGTGGATTTTTATATTCATTTAGTTGATTTGCTTTTCTATTTTAATTGGCTTTATATTTTCTTAAGACTACATTGTCCAGGCTTTCCGGGATCTTACAATAATCTTCTCAGTTGAATGTGTTGATATCACAGGCATGGAATATTCTGCTCACTGCAATTAGAATATATCACAGCTCTTCTCCTGCCACTAAAATAATCATAAATGTAGTGGTTAATTTATGTTTTCATTTATTGTCATATGTCGGATTATCTATAACTAGTCCTGGCAGAACTGGAACATGATCTATAGCCCACACTGGGCTTCAACTCCTGATCCTTCTGTCTCAGCCTCCAGGGGACTGGGAGTATAGACCAGGGTGTTAACATATTTAATTTCAGGGCCAATTCTAAAATATTAATTTATGTGTGGTGTTTAGCTCAGAGCTTTCTTGGGCATGTGGAAAACTTTCCTGTCTTTTCATGCAGGTTTTAGTTCTTTTGCATTAGTTCCTTTGTTGATGAGCTCTAGCAGGCCAACGGATTGACAAACATGGGGCTGAGCATGCTAAACATGGGGCCAACAGGTTTTAAATATTAGATTGCATTCTTAAAGCTAGCCCTCATTAAGGTTCGTTTCCTTATTTGACCACTGACTTACTGAGACAAAACACCAAGTCAAGTCTAACAATCAAAATTCATTATTTGTTTAACAAATCTAATCAAGATTTACCAGTTACCCCAGCAGCACACACTACTCCTTTTTCTCCTTAATATCCACTTCTGCACATAAGAAAGAAAGAAAGAGCATGAGAGTGGGGGTTGGGTGGGGGAAAGGGGAGAAGGAGAAAGAGAAGGGAAAAGGGGAGGATTGGGGAGAGCTTGGGGGAGTGGGATGGTCGAGGTGCATGAAGGGCAGATATGGAAGCAGGGAAGAAGATATCTTAATTAAGGGAGACATTTTAGGGTTGGCAAGAGGCTTGGCTCTAGAGGGGTTCCCAGGTGTCCAACAGGATGTGCCCAGCTAGGTCCTTGGGCAGTAGAGAAGAGGGTGCCTGAACTGGCCTTGTCCCATAGTCACACTGATGACTATCACCATAGAACCTTCATCCTGCAAGGGATGGAGATAGAGACAGAGACCCACATCGGAGCACTGGAGTGAGCACCCAACTCCAGTTGAAGAGCGGAAGAAGGGAGAATATGAGCAAGGAAAGTCAGCACTCCTAGGGGTTGGTCCACCCACTGAGACAGTTTGCCTGATCTAATGGGAGCTCACCAAAACCAGACTGAGACTGAGAAAACATGTGATCAAATTGCACTCTCTGAATGAGGCTAATGATGGGGGTTGACTGAGAAGTCAATGATAATGGCACTGGGTTTTGTCTGTACTACATACACTGGCTTTTTGGGATCCTAGTCTGTTTGCATGCACACCTTCCTAATCCTGGATGAAGCGGGGATGGCCTTGGACTTCCCACAGGGCAGGGTATCCTGCCCTCTCTTAAGAGGAGTGGAGCAGGAGGGAAATGGGATGAAAGGAGGAAGTGGAAATTTTGAATGGTATTATTTATAAAACAATAAAAATTTAAAAAGAAAAAGAAAGAACGAAGAAAGAAAAAAGAAAAGAAAGAAAGAAAGAAAGAAAGAATGAGGGAGTGGGAGGGATGGAGGGAGAGAGGGAAGAAGATAGATAGATAGATAGAAAGAAAGAAAGAAAGAAAGAAAAACACCTGCTATGACTTGCTGCTTTCATTGGCTTGCTATGTGCCTTTGCAGCCTCCCCCTCACCTTGCTTTCTTCTTGGAGTAATGAATCTCCTTTTTTCTGAGAATTTGCTGTCTGTGTATATTCCATAGAGAATCAGATGGGGCAGCCCTCCTTTGATGTATTCCTCGTAAATTTCTCAGTTTTTCTATTAAATCGTGAGAAGGTTTTTTTTTTGTTTGTTTGTTTGCTTTTGTTTGGTTTTAATTCATATCTCTCCCGGTTGTCTTTTCATCATAATGAGAAAGAAAAGAAAGGGACTTTGTTAGTCCTCTTAAGAATTATTCAGTTTTAAGAGGTCCCAATTATTCATTGTTTCTCTCAGTGTCTATGCTTCTGGAGTTATATTCAGGAAGTGGTCTCCTGTGCCAATGCGTTCAAGTGTACATCCCACTTTCTCTTCTATAATGTTCAGTGTGGTGGGCTTTATGCTGAAGTCTATGATCCACTTGGACCTGAGTTTTGTACATGGTGGTGTATATGGGTCTATTTTCACTCTTCTACATGTTGATATCCAGTTATGCCAGCACTATTTGTTAAATATTCTTTCTATTTTCCATTTGATATTTTTTGCTTCTTTGTCAAAAATTAAGTGTTCAAATGTTTCTAGATTAATATCTGGGTCCTCAATTCAATTCCATTGGTCCTCCTGTCTGTTTTTATGCAAATACCAGGCTGTTTTCAGTACAGTAGCTCTGTAGTAGAGTTTGAAGTCAGGGACTGTGATGCTTCCAGGAGTTGTTTTATTGTACAGGATAGTTTGGGCTGTCCTAGGTGTTTTGCTTTTCCATATGGAGTTGAGTACCATCCTTTGGATGGCTTTAAAGAATTTTGCTGGGGTTATGATAGGTATTGCTTTGAATCTGTAGATTGCTTCTGGTAAGATTGCCATTTTTACTATGTTAATTCTACCTATCCAAGAGCATGGGAGATCTTTCCACTTTCTGGTGTCTTCTTCAAAAAAGCTTCTGTATAGCAAAGGACACAGTCAACAAGATAGAACAACAGCCTATAGAATGGGAAAAGATCTTCATTAACCCCACATCAGACAGAGGTCTGATCTCCAAAATATATAAAGAACTTAAGAAATAAAATTGGTCATCAAAAAACAAATAATCCAATAAAAAATAGAGTACAGTCCTAGACAGAGAACTCTCAACAGAGGAATCTAAAATGGCTGAAAGGCACTTAAGAAAATGTTCAACATCCTTAGTCATCAGAGAGATGCAAATCAAAACAACTCCGAGATTCCATTTTATACCTGTAAGAATAGCCAAGATCAAAAGCTGATGACAACTTATGCTGAGAGTTTGTGGGGGAAAGGGAACACTTCTGCATTGCTGGTAGGAATGTAAGCTGGTACAGCCCCTTTGGTTGTCAGTGTGGTGATTTCTCAGAAAATAAGGAAACAACCTTCCTCAAGATCCAGTAAGTCCACTTTTGGGTATATATCCAAAAAATGCTCAATCGTGCCACAAGGAAATGTGCTCCACTATGTTCACAGCAGCATGGTTTTTCAGAGCTAGACACAAGAAGCAACCTATATGCCCTTAGACCGAAGAATGAATAAGGAATATGTGGTACATTTGCAAAATAGAGTACTTCATAGCAGAAAAAAATAACATCTTGAATCTTGTAAGCAAATGAATGGTACTAGAAAACATCATTTTGAGTGAGGTAACCCAGATACAGAAAGACAATTATCCCATGTACTTACTCATAAGTGGGTTTTAAACATAAAGCAAAGAAAAACAGCCTACAAATCATAATTCTAGAAAACCTAGACAGCAATGAGGACCCTAAGAGAGACATACATAGATCTAATCTACATGGGAAGTAGAAAAAGACAAGATCTCCTTAGTAAATTGGGAGTAGGGGGACCTTGAGAGAGAGTTGAAGGGCAGGTCAGAGGTAGGGAGGGAAGCGGAGAAAAATGTAGAGCTCAATAAAAAAAGAATGTTATTCACAGCTGGGTGATATTGTCACATGCCTTTAATCCCAGCACTCTGGACACAAAGGCAGGCAGATCTCTGAATTCAAAGCTAACCTGGTCTACAAGGTGAGTTCCAGGATAGGCTCTAAAGCTACACAAATAAACTTTGTCTCAAAAAAAATTATTCAAGAAACCATAAAATTCCACACATTAGAGAGAAATAGAAGTTGTCTGAGAAGGAGCCCTCACTCACAGTTGCTGTTGATTTGATCAGTGTCTATCAAGGTGCCTAGATCCATGACCATCTTTTTCCTTATCTCAGGACTGATTTGTTGAAAATGAAGGGGACAAATAAGATAAACTTAGTTTATTAAAAAAAAAAAAGGATGCCTGTGTATGGGGTGGGAGGTGAGTCCAAGAGCAGTTGCAGCTGAACAATTTTGTCTAGAAGTAGTGTTTTTCAACTTCCTAATGCTGTGACTCTTTAATACAGTTCCTCAAGTTGTGGTAATCCCCTCAATCATAAAATTTTTTTTTATTACTTCACAATTGTAATTTTGTTAAGGTTATGAATCATAATATAAATATCTGTGTTTTCTTATGGTCTTAGGTGACCCCTACGGAAGGACGACTCCCAAAAGGTCTGCAACCCACACATTAAGGATCGGTAAAGATCAAGCCTGATCAGTGTCACCATGGTTCCCTCAATCATACCTAAACCTGATAAGTGTAAAGGTAAGTGCCGATGAGAGCCACTGAGGAGTTCTGGATATCTGTTTGCTGTGTGAACAACCTTAAGAGGTATGGTGTCAACAACCTCTTGTAGGGCATTTTCCAAAGAAGGTTACTCTGGCATGGTTTTAAGCCAGTAGAAAAATCTTTATTTGCCTGTCCTAGACTACATTGGGTGTTCAGTGTCCTAGCGTAGCCCTTAGCCTTTCTCAGGATGAGATTTTACACCCCTACTGCAGTTGACATACTTCAGCTAACAAGAACAGTTAGCTAGAAGTAGAAATACTGAAGCCAAAAGATGATTACTACATTTAGATACTTTCCCAGAACGATATACTTTGATGGATTAGGTATTTGTTTTTGTTTCAGCAGCTGGTACTGTCTATGTATTGAATTTTATGGCTTCAATGATACTTCCATCATGGTGTCAGGTGTGCTAAGGTTTGGAGGTCTGTAACAAAGCCATCCCAAACAAAAACACTGATTTTTCAAGTTGTTTTTCTCCAGAATTGAAGAGCTGATTTCACAGAAAAGGTAGATCATTTAAGAAAGTAATTTATAAATATACAGGGAGAGTTTAAGAGACAGAAAGAGAGCTGAGCTACAGTGCAGTAGGAGCTGAACCCGGCAAATGGAGTACCATTAGCTGCTGTGTCAGACTTTTATAGAACTGATGCCTTCAACTGGGATGAGGCATGAAGCAATAGTCAGTCCATTTGTCTCTTCTGTGAGGTATTCAGGTAGTGTTTTTAATTTTAGTCATACTATCCAATATTACTTCCAGGCAAGAGTGTTCATTTAGAAGATGTAATTTGGAATAATGAAGTGGATTTCCCTTCCACCATTTATGGAGTTAGTCAAGGGCAGAACTGTTGCCCAGATCACAAGCCTTTGAGTCGTACTCTAATGTGTATATATTCCACACTTTCTTCATCCATTCTTCCATTGAAGGGCATCTAGGTTGTTTCCAGGTTCTGGCTATTACAAATAATGCTGCTATGAACATAGTTGAACAAATACTTTTGTAATATGATAGGGAATCTCTTGGATATATTCCCAAGAGTGGTATTGCTGGTTCCTTGTGAAGTCTCAATCCAAAATGTGGTTTTTATGCTTACCTAATTGTGAGAAAGGCTAAAGTCTGCATACCAATCCCAAACCCCCATTGTAATTTCTGGATGGCTAATGAAAACATTCTATTGGCTTGAACCTCTGTCTGAGTGATCTACTCTGATAGATACTTCACAACACCCCCTCCATTTTTCTTGTATTTTTCACCTCTTCTCAATCCAGCTGAGTGCTGATCATGCACTGTTCAGGTGGTTGCGGGTTGGTATAAACCAGATTTTCTTTCCTTTTCCTTTTGATTGGAACTCCTGGATTAAAACTTTGTTTCGAAAAGGTTTGTTTTCTGATCTGGCAAGAGCCAAGTGGTGTCTTCTTCCCAACATGGAGTTTAGACCTCACTACTTATGCTTCTGCCTCATCATAATAGAAACGCATCATTGTTGTGCTCTAAGTGCTTGAAGAAGAGGGCAGTATTAAAGTGGTGAACTGAGTTAGTTGAAATGTACTGGAGGACAGTAGGGAGGACACTGTTCCCTAAGACGTGTCGAGCAATATGAGCTAATCTTCAGCTAAGAAACATTCTTTCTTTTTTCCTTGACTAGAGATGGTTCAGTCATTAAAGGCTATGCTCACAATATAGAAATATTGTTCTCTGTGATTAGAACAGAATTGTTTATGAAATAGCATTAGCTTGCACCCTCTCAAAGAAAAGTATGCTGACTGGATGGCACAGTGATTGAGGGTACTTGCTGCACAACCTGACAATCTGCATTCAATCACTTGAACCTGCATAGTGGATGGAGAGTTCCTTACCTCCAGATTGTCTTCTTACCTCCTCATGAACACCTAGAGATTGAGTTTACGTTATTATAAAGGCATACACTTTTAAGGAAAGTATCTTAATTCATCTTCATTATTGCAGCCAGAAAAATAAAATTTGTTTTGAAATTCTTTATCTTTCTGACTTAAAAGTGAAAAAGTCTTGTGAACTAGATTTGTAATCTCTAAAATAGTTAGAGTTATATAAAAATTATAAACATTGAATAAAATATCCAGGCATGGAAATTACCATAACCAGTCCATACTGGGAAAGTATATATTTTTACAGAATATTTAGTGAACAATATCCTAGATATTCTGAATACCCAAAATGTTAAGCCAATCACAACTAAGATTTGTCTACAAAAGAAAAATCTTAATAATTAAACTCACGAGCAAGTAGAATACGTACTTGAAGAAAATATTTACATTTTGTTATATAATTGAAAAGACTATGTTACAACTTATTTCATATACTGTTTGTAAATATAGAAAATACAAGGCTTTTTTTTTCTTTTTTTAAAATTTGTTTATTTATTAAAGATTTCTGCCTCCTCCCCGCCACCGCCTCCCATTTCCCTCCCCCTCCCCCAAACAAGTCCCCCTCCCTCATCAGCCTGAAGAACAATCAGGGTTACCTGACCTGTGGGAAGTCCAGGGACCTCCCACCTCTATCCAGGTCTAGTAAGGTGAGCATCCAAACTGCCTAGGCTCCCACAAAGCCAGTACGTGCAGTAGGATCAAAAACCCATTGCCATTGTTCTTGAGTTCTCAGTAGTCCTCATTGTCCACTATGTTCAGCAAGTCCGGTTTTATCCCATGCTTTTTCAGACCCAGGCCAGCTGGCCTTGGTGGGTTCCCGATAGAACATCCCCATTGTCTCAGTGTGTGGGTGCACCCCTCGCAGTCCTGAGTTCCTTGCTCATGCTCTGGATGGAAATAGAATACACTATCCTGAGTGAGGTAAGCCAGACCCAAAAAGAGGAACATGGGATGTACTCACTCATATTTGGTTTCTAGCCATAAATAAAGGACAATGAGCCTATAATTCACCATCCTAGAGAAGCTAAATAAGAAGATGAACCCAAAGAAAAACATATGGTCATTCTCCTGAATATTAACCTTCATCAGGCGATGAAAGGAGACAGAGACAGAGACCCACATTGGAGTATCGGACTGCAATCTCAAGGTCCAAATCAGGAGCAGAAGGAGAGAGAGCACGTACACGGCTTATTTTTGATGTATTTGTTTAAATCTTTAAAAATTTATATGTCATCTTACTAAGAACTGGATGTTGTAAGTTTTCATTATAATTCAGAATTTCTCAATTTCTAAGTCATTTCCCGCATGCACATAGAATATTGAACAACACATTTTTCCAGGAAGAGCATAGACATCATGCTGTATACACAAGAGTATTAAGAAATTAACTTAACTTGAAACAATTAGAGAGAAATTTGGACCTGTACTTTGTTCCTATATTACCAGTGTATGATAATTGGCTTCTTGATCTTTATTCTATTCACATGTAAAACGAGGATTGTTTTTGTTTATTTTCTTTCTAAAATACTAAAATTTTAACCAAAAAAATACATTCCATTTCTTTGAACATCTATTGTTCATAAACATATATCTATGCCTATGAAATTTTCTGCAATTTACATTTACTATAGCTGTTTGTATTTATCTTGCTATTTATATTGAATCTGCTTGAGTAGTCATGCTTCAGTGTTCGTTTTATATTTTTATTTCGCTTGCCTTTCTCTCATTTTCTCCAGGCTTGAAAATTGAAGACCACAATAATATATAAGACTATTAAACTATTGAGGTATAATAAACAAGTTCTAGAAGAGCTAAATGGTACATGTTTATAATATAATGCTTTATAGACTTCATCTTTCATCATCTTTCTTTTCTTAAATCATAACCATATATTTTATTATCCATACTTTTTCTTCCCAGACTCCTCTACTCATATGTCTGCCATGCAAAATTTTATATATAATTTATGTCAAATATAGTCATAGAAAACTGATCAAATCAGGTAGCTCAGAGCAGTCTCATTCCTTGGTTTTGAAATAAGCCTGCTTGTATCCCTCACTTCATACTGGAGCAATAGCATAGAATGTCTAAATATGTGGCTGTGTATGTTATGGAAGAAGAAGTGTTATTCCCATTATCATCTCAACCTCATTTTATATTCCTTTAATATTCTCTCTCTCTCTCTCTGTCTCTCTCTCTCTCTCTCTCTCACACACACACACACACACACACATATGTATATACATGTTGTGGAAGAGAAGGAATTTCTAAAATGTCATGAAGAACATGCCATCAGAACAGTGATATCATATTTCAATATTCTGTTAGGAGTAGGTTTAGATACAGTTATAACACTTCATAAGATGGTTATTGGTGGTATCTGGTGTTCAAAAGGAAAAAAAGTAGGTTTATCTTCCATCTGAATCATTCTTTTAGCAATTTGGATGGGTGACAGGTAAAAATAACTTTAGCAGAGTTACGTATTATTGAATGAATAGGTAAGGAAATAGGAGTTTCCAGAAAAATTTTCTTTGACTTAGGGCATTCTTCCTAAAGGTTAAGTATTGGTTTGCTAGAAATATCTGTAACCAATTTGCAGAGATAGGGTACTAAAATAAACATATTTTGGTTATTTTGTCTTCTTGAGGTCAGAAGTTTATCTGAGTGTGACTAGGCTAAAATCTTGGTGTAATCAATGTTGCTTCTTTACAAATAGGAATGGCCAGTTAAATAATCTTAATATTAAACACTCTGATTCATGGATACCTTGCTTTAGTTTGCAAAATCTGTGGTTAAATTGCTCCACCAAAATAAATGCTTTCTATGCTACTGATTCATAATTTTAATTTTATTAAAAATCTATTTTTTGTCTTTGCCATATGTTATGCATACACATGCTGAGGATTGGTCATTTGTGATGTGAAGGCAAGACATTTTTCTTCATGCCACAGCTTCTCACATAGCTCTAACTGTCTTTGACATTTCCTTTATTTAATGGGATTAGAGAAGATATACCAGCTAAGTTTTCTTGAGGACTGCTTTCCAAGGAAACAATTCTGGAAGCAGAATCAGTAATTACTCTCAGTGTTGTAAAAATCAGAATCCTTTTCCTCATTCTAGAATGACTGATGATTTAGGCTAACAGCATTTGATGGAGGGGCTACCCCCTCCCAGAAAGTCTGTTTCTATACACAGCAGGGATAAGGATAAGGTGGAAAGAAATTATCAATTACATATTAAAAACTGTTTATTTTTTTTGTTTATTTTATTTTTTTTAGTTGTTGCCAAAAAAAATTTCCCATTTCCCTCTCCCTCCTCGCACACATCGCTCCCTCCCCCCACTCCTCTACCCCACTCCCCCTCCCCCCACTCCATTCCCCCTCCCTCTCCAGAATGAAGAGTAGTCCAGATTCCCTGCCCTGAGGGAAGTCCAAGGTCCTCCCACTTCTATCCTGGACCAGGAAGGTGAGCATCCAAACAGGCTAGGCTCCCACAAAGCCTGTTCATGTATTAGGATCGAAACCTAGTGCCATTGCCCTTGGCTTCTCAGCAGCCTTCATTGTCCGCCACGTTCAGAAAGTCAGATTTCATCCCATGCTTATTCAGTCCCAGTCCCGCTGGCCTTGGTGAGCTCCCAATAGATCAGTTCCACTGTCACAGTGGGTGGGTGCACCCCTCGTGGTCCTGACTTCCTTGCTCATGTTCTCCCTTTTTCTGCTCCTCATTTGGATCTTAAGAGCTCAGTCCGGTGCTCCAATTTTGGTCTCTGTCTCTAGCTCGATCCATCGCCAGATGAAGGTTCTAAGATGATATGCAAGAAATTCATCAGTATGGCTAAAGGATAGGGTCATTTCAGGTTCCCTCTCCTCAGTTGCTCAAGGTACTAGCTGGGGACATCTCCCTGGACACCTGCGAGCCCCTCTAGAGTCCAGTCTCTTGCCAACCCTAAGATGGCTCCCTTAATTAGGCTATATATTTCTCTGCTCCCGTGTCCACCCTTCTTTATCCCAGTTTTTTATGACTGTTCGGCCTTGGGATGTGGCTGGAATTCTCAGGTTCTAGCAAAAGTGTAAATGCCAATTGTTTAGGATTTTATTCTTAAAGACTCTTCCCCAACTCAACACTTCTTGCAATGGTCCTTAGCTCTGATGTTATTTTAAGACAACCTAGAAGCAAATGTATACCTCAAAGAGAATAGCAATAAAAGGGTTCGGACAAATGAGAGAGGTTACAGATATATAAAAAGTCAACAAATTTAATAACCATCAAACAACGAGAAATTTGAGAATACTTATTCCCAAATGACCTACTAAAATTTGTCTTACGTGCCCCCTCCTTCATTTTGCTTAGAACCGAGGTTTAATGTCTCATTTCTAAAGCTCAGATGTCTTGAATGAAGTTGCTGGCATAGTCATACTTTCTCAGAAGCAATGTTGAGGAAATGCTGCAGACTTGTAGGATGGAATACATATCCCTCATTACTTTGTTTCTCAGACGACAGAGCTTCGATAGTGTGAATATATTTAGTTTTACATGGAAAATATGAGTCAAATTTGACTTAAACCTCAACATTTCCAACTAGTTTCTGTGTTACATTTGGTAAAACGATAAAGACTGAAATTAAAAAAGAAATGGGGAGGAAAAGACATGATCAGGGCCTTTCTTTTTTTCTAATTTTTTTTCCTACTAGTGAATAAAACTCTGTAGTACTGCCCCAGATCTAGGAAATTTCTCAAAGTCTGTCTTCAATTGATTGCTGGTATATCAAATGATTCTTCTAATAGTGTTGGGAGGAGCTGCTGATGGAGGTGGTTAATGGTGCCCAACTCCTGCATCATGTTCATGCCAAAGCCACTGTCTCTCTCTAGTTGAATGGCCTTTTGTCTGCTTTAAGCAGGGCCTGACTGCTTTATCTAAAGTTACCTTTAATTATAACATGATGTGACTATACCAGTCTGACAGCTTGTGGTCATAAATACCATCTCTTTAATATGGAACATATTGTGTACACACAGAAACACATAGCACTGTAGAAGGACACTAGGACATGCTCATTTCTGGCAGTAGTTACATGGCATAAAACTGTGGAATTTATGAAAACACAGTTTCAAATTCAAAATAAAAGTTGCAAAATGACTTAGTACTTAGCTCACATAAAAATGTTATGTCATACTAAATCAATAAGAATATATATGTATTGTCAGTGTACAGAATGTGAGTCATCTATGTAATATAAAATACAGCAATTGCCACTAACAATGACATTAAAACAATTTACTAGTTTTCCCTACATGTATTAACAAATTACAATGAAATACACATATGAAAAGTAATAATTAAACCAATTATTTTGTGACTAAAATTAATTAATGAAAACCAGAAAATAAACTTACACAGAGCAAATTTGTATTACACGTAGAAGTGTTTGTATCATCTCCATAAAAATTGCTTATTTAATATTTTGTTTGTCATAGCATACTATGTATTTGTATTTGTTTAGCTATTAAGGTGGTTTAAATAAATGAGTGTATATATTTGTAATATATTTTGCAATGTAATGTATGTGTTTTTCAAAAGAGATTTTGGCTTCAATCTATTTCTGGTGGCTAGTACATGATTTATAAAATCCCTTCCCAACAATTTCAATAATAGTTAATATCTACATTTAAGTGCTAAAAATATGCTAATTCATATTATAATTAATAAAACCTGTCCTTTTACAATAAAGAATAATATCCTGTACTCTCAGAAAGTAGGTAGAAAACATAGTATGTACAGTGCCTTTTGAATCAGCTTAGATATTTTCTGCTAGTGTTTGAGATGAAAGTTTCACCCCTAATTCATTATTTAAGATTAAAGTTAAGGTAACATTAACTTTTCTAAGGAAGCAAAGTTTTAAAATCATATTTTAGTATTGGAACTATTACACTTATGATTTATAAGAGTAACTGTGGAAATTGAATCTGTGAAACATTTCAGTCAGAATTGATTTATTTTGCCACTTAACAAACTAAATAGTAGGAATGTATGCCTTATGATGGGAATTCCTCTGAAAAGTATAATTGAATGGTTAGTACAAATATATCACAATGGTTATGTAGAAAATAGTGATTTGTGAGAAATACAAAGACCTGCTACATAATCAAATTAGTTATCAATTATAATCAAATATCATCTTTGTAAAGTCTTGGAAAAGAAACCATTGGATTCCCAATAATTTAATTGTGGAAAAAAATCATGAAAATTTTAGCTTTCTTTAGAATACACTGAGAATACCTATATGTGTTATCTTAGTGTTCCACATGTTTTTTCATGAGGGAGAGATTACATTTAAAAAATAATTCTTCCAGTGTCAAAACCTGTTCATCACAGCTGGCTAAATAGATCACTAGAAAATCTTCATAGGAGCTAGTGAAAATGTCTGACTACATTTGTCTCTAATTTTATTTGGTTAATTTCCCTTATACCCACTGTACTAATTAGAAGCTTCTTTTGGAGCCATTAGGCCAGGTTTGAAACAAAGTGATGGGTTTTTATATCTACCATCAATAAGCTAGCCTGAACAGAATAGCCCTGAGCTAATTATCAATCTATTTATATGTTTATATTCTGCTCTTTTATGGAGAGGATTTGAAGTTATTTATTGACAAAGTCAAGAAAAGTTTGTAGCTCAATTAGAATATTCAAATTATCTCTGAGGAAATAAGAGCAATGAGTGTTAAGATCAGGATTAGTGGTAAGAATTTAAGGGTGTGTCTGAATTGAATTTATTCCAAGTTGATTATCCATTGCTCTTTCTTTGCATTTCAAAGCAGGACTTTGAGTTCATGTTCATCAAACATGAATAGTCAATCATCTTAGAATTAGTGACACCAAAATTAAAATTATAACACCTTACAAATACATCAGAGTTTTATAATGAAAAGAAGCAATAAGAGTTCCCAGTCTTGATCTGTGTAAATCTGTGCATAAGCTAGGCTGTGTTCCTAACTCCAGTGCCTAATGTCCCTAGGTCCTGTAGCTTACAGTTTTTAGCCTGGACTCTATAGCTTTTATCTTTTCTCTATCCTTCTGCAGTTCTATAGCTTCTCTTTCTCTTGCCAATGCCTTTGGAAATCTATTTTAAAGAAATTGAGCCTGAGAAGGATTTAAAGCCTGTATGCTGGGAGGTTTAGAGATAAGAGAAAAGCTCCTCAATGACGGGCATCTGTGATAGCAGGCACGTGGCAAATGTGCTCAGGAGTCACTGAGAAATTATCTTAATTTAAAAAAGAAATTCTTTTGCTTTCAGTTAAGAACTATTTATTAGGTATTTATTTTCTAGTTTTGTGCATGATACACACACAGCACTGTCTCTTGTTAAGATGCAAGGTGAACATTCTGATAAATACATTTTGAGTAATCATTGGCAGATATTTGTTTCCCAAAATTGCTTGTTTATTTTCTAACCCAATTAAATGATAATCATGAAAATGAATGATATGTATGAGATCCACAACAAATGAGTTGCCTTCCCAATAAAGGCAATTGTCTAGATGAAGGCAAAATTCTTTAAAAATTCTCTCTCAATTATAGAAGAATCTTGAATATATTATTTCATACTACAGTTTAATTAAACTACACTTTGTTATTAATAATGTATTAATTTGAGGTTTAAAGGTAATTTTAAATATGCTATGTAGGAGGATGCTGCTTGTTGGTTCTCAGCCACCTGGCTAGCTTAGACCCAAAATAATCACACAGAAACTGTATTAATTAAATCACTGCTTGGCCCATTAGCTTTATCTTCTTATTGGCTAACTCTTATATTAATTTAACCCATTTCTATTAATCTGCATATCGCCATGTTACTGTGGCTTACCTGGTAAAGTTCCCAGTGTCTCTCTCCTGTGGCTTCATGGCTTCTCTCTGACTCTACTCTCTCTCTCTGAGCGTACAGCCTAGCTATTCCTGCCTAGCTCTGTTCTGCTCTTGCCATAAGCTCAAAGCAGTTCATTATTCATTAACCAATAAAAGCAACACATAGACAGTAGGACCTCCAACACCAATGCTATAATGTTGTAAATACTGTTCTTTAAGAATTATATATTTCAAATAATTTTTATATGAATATTAATCTTTGTATTGCACATATCATCTATAATACCTTATTGTTCTAATCTTTTATCTATGTACTTCGTAGACTGACCTTTCAAGTGCTGAAATGTATGCCTAAAAGGATGCCATGTAATCAAACTTGGCTTTTCATAATCAAAACAACTAGATAAAAAAACAATGTAACAAAAAATTCTTTCTGAAAAAGTGAAGTAAAAAATATTCAATAGGTAGATTTGGGAAGTGAGGAAAATATGTGGAGGCAGAATTTGTCACAGTTATACCTATGCTGATACATGAAGACATTTTTACACATAACACACCAACATACACAGACCTACACCAACACATATGCACACTAACACATACACACAAACACATATACACACACCAACACACATCAGCAAACACACACATACTAGCACAAACACCCCAACACACACACACACACACAACACACACAAACATGTACCAACACTAACACACACACAGCACCACTCACACACACACACCAACACACCCATTTAACTTTGTATTCTGGGGAGTTATTTTCCCAGTTATATGTTATAAGAAAGGATTAAAGAACTGCCAGGTTCTGTTCCTTGAAGACTAAGCCTGATGCATTTTATAAAAGTAAGCTTCAGGCTGCCTATTTTATAGGAATATGTAGGAGGCACTCTCTTCCCTAGATTGGCAGGTGGTAAATTGTGTGGGCAGATGCTTGGCTATATTTAATTTCCTTTCTGGGAATTTACTGTTGCAGTGACCTCTGATACATGTTATTTTTGCTGTTCTGGGGAGCCAATTATTACTAATCAAAAACTTCCTTCAAAATTGCCTGTATAACATTGGGTTGTCACAAACATTTGAGAAGTCATTTATGTAGTTATTGTCTTTTTTATTTCATGAATTGTAAATAAAGGTCATCAGTTTTCACTCATATTTATACTAACATTATATTATTTTAGTATACATAAGGGGCATTTTCTTTAGCAACATGAAATGGAAGGAGCCCAAAAATAGATATGTTTTTGGCTTCAGAATTAGCTTTTACGGAACTCTGTGTGTGTGTGTGTGTGTGTGTGTGTGTGTGTGTGTATGTGTGTGTGTGTGTCTTTCTCTGTCTCTCCCTGTCTTTGTCTCTGTCTCTGTCTCTCTCTCTCCTTCATTTCCATTCCCTAACATGTTTTCATGGCTTGAATGTGACACTTAACAATAAATACTTATCATTAGTACTTTTCACCTTGGAGAAATGATTGACAGATAACTTGGCATTTACTGTCAATTAAATAGTTTTCTTCCAGAAGCTACTGTGTTTGCATGCAAAAATGAGGGTTTTTAAGCCTCAGTAATTGCAGAGGTTTCTTGTATCACAATCAGAGAAGTATTGAAAGCAGATCATCATTGTAGCTTCATTGTGACCTTCTTACCATGCAGCTTGAGACACCATCAGAGACTTAACATTTCATCCTCTTTCTTAGTAATAAAAAAAAAATGTTTCCCAGAGTGTAGCTGACATAGACAAGATTAATGGTCTAATATAAGATGTAAGAATTAGTTAATAAGAAAAGCCTGAGCTACTAGGCCAACCAGTTTATAGTTAATGTAGACCTCTGTGTGATTCTTTGGGTCCTAACAACTACATGAACCGGGCAAGACAGAACCTGCCATCAACGTGTAGACAACTACATCCACAAAAACCCTGAGAGAACTTGGGAAGTAATTCTAGACAGATAAGAATAGAGTTAAGTATGGCTTATTGATAGCAACACTTTCTCGGGTGGGCTCTGTTTGTTAGAAGCAAGCATTTTATTTAAGAGAGGCTTTCTGATTCAGCTTTAGGTGCAAAACTTTTCAGCTCTTTTAAGAGGCCCTGCCATGAAACCCTTAAATGGTGTTGATGAAAAACTGACTGCATGCTTTTTGGTGGTGGCAGGGACCTTGAAACACCATAGAGTTGTGGCAATAAACATGGCTTAGGCTAGTAACTCTGCCATGAAGCTAGACTCTCAGATAAAAGCTAAGGAATGTGCTGGATCCTGCCGTCAAAGCCACAGCTTTAAACCTAGCCACATTGCTTAGCAAATTAAAGTCACATATGGTCAGAAAAAGAGAGATATACAAAAAAAAAAAAAAGATAGAGTCAGTGAAGAAAACCACTAAATGATTTGCAGAGTGTAGACTTGAGAGAGAAAAGAAAAAAGGATAAAGTCCTTAAAATAAAGAAGAAAGAGAGTAGTTGGGTGTGGTGGCATACACCTTTAATCCCAACACTTGGGAGACAGGCAGGCAGACCTCTGTGAGTTCAAGATGTGGTGGCACACATGTTTAATATCAGCACTTTGGAGGCAGAGGCAGGCAGATCTCTGTGAGTTCAAAGACAAACTGGTCCACAGAGTGAGTTCCAGGACAAAAAAAATATACAAAGAGAAACCCTGTCTCAATAAGCCAAAAATTAAAAATAAAATAAACAGAAGTTAAAATAAAACCATGTAGAGATGAAAAATACACAGAGAGTCTGAATACTGTGTTATTGTATTTTCGTTAAATTATTTGATTACTGAGGAAGGAGCAAAAGCTGCTAAAAGACATTTGATTTTAAATGCTGCTGGAATAATCTAATATGTTTATATGAATATACATATACATTATATATATATATATATTAAAATGCTTTAACTTTAAATTTTAAGTCAAAAGATATGTTACTTTGGAGAAGACGTTTTGCTTTTGTTTCCACAGGGAAAGAGGGGCTGTGGATTCATTCTGCATTAAGGTTTGACCAAGGAAGATTCTCTGAAGAAATTCTAATAGGAGCAGATGGTTCATATTTCATCCAACTATTCATAGGCCCTTTGTTGGAGTTTCCTCTGAGTTCTGCATCCAGAAAAATTTCAAGAATGCTGGCAAAGATAATCAGCCTTCACAGTATTGTCCAATCAAGAGTTGACCAAAATCTTACATTTTCTTTAGTTCCCCATAAGATTATAAGCACTCCCAATCAGCAGGAAGTAGCCTGGAAAACTATGTCCACACTCCCAAAACATGGATTATGAATGTTTGCCTTTGTTTAGAATGTTGGTTACAAGTTGTTATGAATAATGCTCAATAGAAAAGCTAAACAAAGGGGATTCAATTCAGAGTTCTTGTTTAAAAAAAGGGGGAAGCTCTGTGGGACGATGGTCGGTACCTTATCAATTGTATTTTAATAAAATGCTGATTGGCCAGTAGCCAGGCAGGAAGTATAGGCAGGGCAAAGAGAATTATGGGAAAAGGGTAGTTTCAATCTGCAGTCATGATCCAGATGCAGAAGAAACAAGATGTGTCTACCTTGCCAAATAAGATACCGAGCCATGTGGCTAACATAGACAAGATTAATGAGCTAATATAAGATGTAAGAATTAGTTAATAAGAAAAGCCTGAGCTACTAGGCCAACCAGTTTATAATTAATGCAGACCTCTGTGTGATTCTTTGGGACTTAACGACTGCAGGAACTGGGCAGGACAGAAACCTCTGTCAACACCAGTTTACTGCAGAAGGCCTTCTTTCAGTAAGCTGTAATTGGCATTACAAAGAAAAAAGAATTTGCTTTCCTTTACTTGAACCTCATCATTCCTCCACTGACAGGTACTCTGATAACAATAACAAAAGAATCATCTTCAGGACTCTGCATCTTCACATAATTTGAAGAAAAAAACAAGTCAAAGTAATTATCTAAGTTATCTAATTATCTTTGCTGTCCCAAAAACTCTTGAGAATTTATTTATTTTAAACCTGCTGAATCATAAAAATCATATTATGTATAGCAGAATGCATCATGGAAACAAAGTCATCAGACATATTTACACATCAGATTCATAAGCAGAGGGTTACAGGAAACATAATTCATTTTTTAAATACATTGACCCTGAATGATTAAGGTAAATTATTATTATTATTATTATTATTATTATTATTATTTTGTATTTTCTAGACAGGGTTTCTCCATAGTTTTTTGGTTCCTAGATCTTGCAAATTATTTTTATAAATTATACAATACTTGAATGTTGGAAGATCCTGCTGCTTAAGGATACAGTCTACCATTGCCAGACAGCTCCCTAAGCTAGGCACAAAATGGAAGACTCCTTCCCACCAGCAGAGTCTTCCTACTCTCTGCCTTACCTCATTTGGAATCTGTCACTGAGCTTGGATGCCTGACTTTTAAACATGAACTTTGACACAGATGCCTGAAAACACTCTCCCTTGGCTGCCCTTATTAGGTGTTGCGCTCCAGTCTGTTTGATGGGACAACTGCTACCAAATGCAAATGAAGCATACTGTGATCTATCCCTCTCCTATATATTGATCTTACTATGGAATAACGTTGAGCTTTCTCACTGAAGCTGACTCCCAGAAAGCTATTTCTGTCGTATTTACAGTTGTCTTAACACTGTTTCCCACTTCTGTTCCCTTTTTCCTCATAGCCTGGTGGCCAACACTCATGGGGAAAAGAGAGACCCCACTTGAAACTATCCAAGATTGGGGATTAGCAATGTCCTGTTTTTGGAGACTTGATAATGAGGAAATGGGAGGGGGTTACCAGTATATATCTGGACATGATTCATTTTAAACTTCAGTTGAAAGACAGATAGTTGATCTGCTGCTTTTCTTGGTATGAAGTTATGTGCTTTAAAAGTTATGTACTTCTGAAATCTATGCAACTTGGTATCTTCAAGACAATCATTATTCTGGGGAGTGTTAACCTATTGTGGTTAAATTTGAAATGTAATCTAAAGACTTAACTAAGATAAGGATCAGGTCATTTTACCTACTATTATATCTATTCTTTCAGTTAAGTAACAGCATGAGTCTATGATTGTATTTGTGAACTCATTTGAAACAGGAATATATTTATTTAATTACTTAGACAAATGAAAAAATACTAAATTGTTCTGAATATATAAACTCACTTTAATTCATATGAAAAGCATAAGTTATAATGCTCTGGACTCACAGACTGATTTGACATATGAAAGTGACATTTGGGCAGTGGTGGCGCACACCTTTAATCCCAGCATTTGGGAGGCAGAGGCAGGCGGATCTCTGTGAGTTCGAGGCCAGCCTGGTCTACAAGAACTAGTGCCAGGACAGGCTCCAAAGCTACAGAGAAACCCAGTCTCAAAAAACTTAAAAAAAAAAAAAAGAAAGTGACATTGTACTGAGTCAACTCAGCATCAAAATATAGTTACTCTATAATAAAAATATATTCCCTTATCAATAAAAAAGACTGTGGCAATACATGATGATGAACATATGTCTTACATACAGAGACTGGAAATTCTTTTTGTTGTTGTTAAGGTATTATTTTTAATTTTTTTTTTACTGAATCTTTAGGTATTTCACATCATACACTCAATCCTACTCATTTTTTTTTTGTCTTTCCATATAGACATTCCACCCTTGTAATTTCT
This sequence comes from Microtus oregoni, assembly GCF_018167655.1. Lineage (NCBI taxonomy): Eukaryota > Metazoa > Chordata > Mammalia > Rodentia > Cricetidae > Microtus > Microtus oregoni. The sequence goes on from NW_024543089.1 coordinate 26,838,415, forward strand.
ACCCCCAAAATTGAAGAAACAAACAAATATCTCATTAACCCCTCTGGGCAACAACCTGCTCCTCTATCAATCACAATGCTCTGTGCATACACCATTCCACTGCTCCTCTATCAACCACAATGCTCTGTGCATACACCATTCCACTCTCCTCCCTTTCCCACATCTCTATCTGGCAGTTGTTTGTCATTTATTGTTACAGTGGCATTGGAAGTGGCAGTGCTACCAAGTGAACCCTTTTGACATTGTGCTACAATGTCAATACAGGATGATCATAGATACTCTTGGATATCCTGTTGTTGCCCTTGATTGTGAGAGATCCTGCAGCTATGGATCTATTGGGCTGGCCCACTGGCTTACACCAGCAAATCCTAAGTAGGAAAAATGTTGAAGTAGACCAATGAAAAGTTTTGGTTCTGGGCCTGGGTGGTAGTTGAGCTGGTCAGCCTGCCAAATTTCCTAGCCTCTGGGGCCAGCTCTCCAGCATCCCAGGGCAAGGGATGGGGCCAGTTCCAAGTCACGGGACAAGACCAGCTCTCCTAAACACATACACTAGTATGTAGAGAGAAGGGACTAGTTCTCAGCACCCACACCTCCAGGACCAAATCTCCAAGGAGGGACAGGATGGGCTTTCCAGTACCTATGCCATGAGGGCCAACTCTCCCAAACCCATGTAACCACTAGTACTTCCAAGTGTTGTCTGGTGCGTGGCAGAGCCAACTCAGGGTGTCCCTTGGATGTTGACATGATTTTTGGCTGTAGTAAAATCCCCACATATCTCCATCACTTTCAGTGATAGAACTGATTACTGGCATCAAAACAGACACTGGCTGCATCAAGACCATGGACACCTATTAGTACCTAGGCTACAGCAGGGCACCAGGCAGAGTCAGGGGACCAGATGACTGAGCAGGGCTCTTATATCAGGGTCTTGCTCAACACTATGCTGCCTCTACTTTCACCTCATATCATGGTACACAGCTCAGCTTCTCTTTTGCTCCCATCTCTCCATGGCATACTTACTTCTTTCTCTTCCATCTCTCCTCTGCACACTTGCTTGCTTCTTTCTGTTGTGCCCCTAGGCAAAACCAATGTGAAATTCTTAATAAACTAAAATAGCTAAATAAAGATAGAATCATAGTGGCTGAGAAATATATAAACTTTATACTAACATATTGTTTTACTCTGGATGTGTTCCTGTAAAATAAGCACCTATGAACTGAAAGCTGTGAGTCATGGAAAGAAAGATTTCTAAACTCTGAAAAAAGGTTACAAAGATATTATCTATGTGTTTTATTCTATCAAATGAAGTGAATTTAAGAAGACTAATGCATTTAGAGGTCTATGTTGTATATTTCTACCGAGTTCAACCACTTGTAGTTTTCTGAATTAATAAAGCATTTCTCAGGAGGGCATTGTGGTTAATTTTCATGGTTGACCCAATAGAATTTGAAATAACTAGGAGACACAGCCTTGTATGAGGTTATTTCCAGAGACATTAAAATACTGATGGAAGACCCACCATGAAAGTGGGAGGCATGGTCTTAAGGGGAGGGATCAAAACTCAGGTGTGACTTGAGCATCAGCATTCAGGAGTTTGTTTCCCCACACTGGTAACTATCATCTACTCTCTTGCACATCTGCCATCATGTTTTTCTGCCATAAAGGACTATACCCTCAATAAGCGAGACAAAACAGATCACTTTATTCCTGTAGTTGTTGTTTGTTTGATACATGGTCACAGGAATGAGAAAAAAAAATCTAATACCAAGAATATCATCTGTCAATATTATGCATTCCCTTGTGGAGTCGTATGGTAGATCATATACCTTAATACCCTTTATTTTATTAATAATATTCATCACAAATACCTTACCTCCATTTTTCATTTCTTCTCTTTCCATTAAGTATTTAAAATGTAAAAATAATAAAAAGGGCAAATATTGGAGAATACTGTATATTAGCTATTCCTACATTTAAAACTTTTAGAAACCAGGGATTGTTTTTTCAATGCTTCTTTTGCAAATGTTACACTAAAATTAACTTACTGTTTAAGAACAGATCTAGAATTTCTTAAAGGTATAAAAGTGGTTTAAGGTCAGGGTATTAAGTAGAGTACAGTACACATAATATATATTTGATTTCAAAGAAATAGTTATCAGGGTGTCTAAGTTCCTAAGTATATTTCTGTAGGGACAAATGTCTAATTTTTCTTTTTCTGAAATAAAATTTGAGAAATAACTTAGAATTAATTTTATCCATTATACATGATGTGGGGTTTCATAAAAACTTTTTCTTTCAAGTATATCCTTTGACCATTTCCAGTCCTCATATTCTCCTTCTTTTCCCCTCTACATTCATGATATTTTTTCTTCTGTTCCTCTGATTATGATTCTATCTGCCTATCTATCTGCCTATCTATATCTATCTATCTATCTATCTATCTATCTATCTCTATCTATCTATCTATCTATCTATCTATCTATCTATCTATCATCTATCTATCTATCTACCTATCATCCATCTATCATCTATCTATCTATCTATCATCTATCTATCTATCTATCTATCTATCTATCTATCTATCTATCTATCGAAATATCATCTATCTATATAAATATCATCTACCTATCTATCTATCCATCTATCTATCATCTACCTACCTACCTACCTACCTACCTATCTCTCTGCCTATCTATCTATCTATCTATCTATCTATCTATCTATCTATCGTCTATCTATCTTTAGATTGATCTATAATATGTGGTTTATTATGACTTTATCTCTCTACTAAAACATAAAATCTACAAAACAAAAAAAAATCATGTGCTATTTGTTTTTTTTTTAAATCTGGTTTCTTATGCTTATTAGAAAGACCTCCAGAGGCATCCATTTTCCAGTCAATGACATAACTTCCAGCTAATTTTAGCAAATAAAAATATCTTGTAACTATTATTTAGTGATTGATGTGGCACGTGCTTCTTTACTTTAGATTCTCTGTTGTTTTATTTCCAGTGTTATTTTCAGAGGAGATTCACATTTTGAACCAATACATATTTAATATCACACATTATACAGGCTACATTTGCTGAGTTGAGGAGAATTTTTTGAGGAAAATATTGGATTGTTATTTACATGAGAAGTCTGTATAGGAAAGTATGATTACTATCCATTAAAACTGAGTTAAAGTCTTCTATCAAATGTCAGACCTCAGGGTGGGCCTAGCATTTCTCGAACATAAAAATTCAGAAATATTTTTACAAAAAATAAAAATAAGAAAGCATTTTTCTTTTTTTTTTCTTTCCCAGGATTTCTCTCTTTGCCACTCTCTTAAGTGATAGGCCTAAGGGCTTTTCATGTATTCTAATATAATAATCTTCATATACTTTGAATCAAACATGATGTTATGCTGTGTATTACTGACCTACATAAAATAGGTATTTATACATTACTGAGTTATATCTCTAACTTAAACAACATACATTTTATTGACATTTAATTTTTATTTAGAGTAAACTTTAGAGAAAATAACTTTTTCCAAACAAAAATTAAAGGCAATAGAAAAAACTTGCTTTTATTTTAAGGACTAAGAAAACAACTCAAAAGATTTTAGTGGGAGATAAATACAGCTAGATACACATTACAAAATTCATGGTATTAATACTAGATGAGGAATGGAGGATGTGAGAGTAGCATTCAACCAGTAACTCATTAAGAAACTGTCATTATTTTGCCTTTGATACACATATGGGATTTCTACAGCATTAAGAGTACCTTGTGGGGCTGTAGGTGTGACATAGTTGTGTGTGTCTTGTCTAATTTTTATGAGGACCAGAGACCCATTCCTCAAATTACCAAGACAACAACTAAAATGACAACTAAAACAACAACATAAAATGACATTTTTCTTGAATTAATCAGTTATTTCTAGAGGCACTGGTGATGAAAATGAAAAAAAAAATAACAATGGTGGTTCAATGGCTATGTAAAGTAACGAATATTTGCTAAAGGAAAACAATATGGCCCACTTACCTATGTGTATGTTATATAAAATGACTCAATTTGACCAGCTAATTGTTACAAAGTTGTAGAGAAAGTTCAGCTGGTAAAGTGCTCACAAGAAAATATGAGGACTAATTTCAATCCCTAGAACCTATGTGAGAAGCTGGGCATGGAGACTTACATTGCAATTTTAATTCTGGGAAATAGAGACAGGCAGAGCCCGTGGACTCACTGACTATCCAGTTTACCCCACTTGACAACCTCCAGAGTAGTCAGCATCATGTCTCAAAAAGCTAGGCAGGCGGTGTCTGAGAACAATAGCAGATAATGATGTATGTTCTCCTGTGCACATGAAATCATGAATGAATGGATATACATATAGACACAAAAGTAAATGATTTGTCTGTGTGGAAGATTCAAATAATAGAAAAAGGAGAGGCAGGGCTCAATCATCCAATCCCTTATACATGTGATCACTGTCCTGAGAGTGCAGATAGTCTGGGAGAGAGTGACAATAAAGAAATTTTCATAGTGTATATACACATATCTTTTCTTTCTTTTCTTCAGGGTATTCATCAGAATCCACAGGAAGACTGAGGGCAAGAAGCATCCTTGCCTGAACATAGAAGATATACTTTCAGGAAGGATGACATTCAAAGTTTTCTAAAGCTGAGGGATCATTTGGCTGTTTAGATTTCTGTGGGAATGTTGGGAAAATCATTTTGCACTCTAGTACAGTTTAGTCTTAACTCCATGTTTTCCCTTAAGTACTCTTTTATTACTTCTTTGAAAATTTTGTACAATTAGTATGATTTCTATTGCTGATCATGAGAGAAAAAATTGAGAGGAAAGAGTTTATTTCAGTTTATAGTTGAGGATGTCTTGAAAGGAGGACAAGGCAAGGGATCAAGAGGCAAAGACTGAAGCAGTCTAGACCACAGAGGAATCCTGCTTCCTGGCTTGTTCAGTCTGACTTTCTGTATATGCCAGGATCTCTGTCTAGGGATTGCACCCACCACGCAAAACTGTGCCCTTTCACATCAATCATTAATCAAGATAATGTGCCACAGGCTTGCCTAAGGTCATTATTATGGGATTATTTTCTTAATTGAGTTTTCCTCTTCTTGGATAATTATACCTTGTGTCAAGTTGCCAAAAAATAAAGTAAAAGAAAGAAAGGAAGGAAAGAAGGAAGAAAGAAAGGAAGGAAACAAGGAAGGAAGGAAGGAAGGAAGGAAGGAAAAAAAGAAACAACACAATATTTTTACTTTCTCTTTCCTTGGGGGATCATGGTACAGCTTGAGGTGCACAGGACACAGGAGTAGCAGGAACTCAAAGTAGTCATTGTTTGGTTCCACGATGACAATCTCCAGGTACACTGAAAGTGATGGAGGAAGGTCATTGGCTAATAAAGGAACTGCCTTGGCCCATTTTATTGGTTAGAAGATAGGTGGGAGGAGTAAACAGAACAGAACGCTGGGAGGAAGAGGAAGTGAGCTCAGACTCCACAGCTCTCCTCTCGCGAGCAGACGCCTCAGAGAGATGCCATGCCCCGCTCCCGGGCAGACACATGCCATGAAGCTCCGACCCAGGATGGACTAGGCTAGAATCTTCCAGGTAAGACCGGTTCTCACAGGTTATTAGAGATGGGTTGATTGGGATATCAGAATTAGCCAGTAAGGGCTAGAGCTAAAAGGGCCAAGTGGTGCTTAAATGAATACAGTTTGTGTGTTGTTATTTCGGGGCATAAGCCCCTATTACTACACTGAAAGTACCCATTCAAGTACCTCAACAACCAGTGTCACAACAAGACACCTAGGGCCAGGACCAGGCATGGATCATAACAGCCTTATGCTATGCCCCCTAAAGGACACAGAACTTCTAGGGCTGCCAACAGAAGCAACAGGTATGTCCAACTTATGGGGATGGAACTACAGATATATGGTTTTCCTGCAAGGAATCACGGTAGCAGACTAGGAAGAACACCCAGTCTGGATCCTGGGGAAGGGTAGGAAGAGATGTAATGTGAGAACCATGTAAATTGGATTTGGAAATCCAGTGGGACTTTTTGCTGTATAGTTTCCTCACGAATATTTTCTAGCTAATAATCTTGCAAAAATATCCTTAGTTGGAAATGAGGTGATAAGTTCAATGATTAAATAAAAATTTTGTTTGTAATAACTATCAGAAGAATATTTACACAAATATGTATATGTTTTCCAGATATCTTAAAAAATTATTATTTTGAAAAAAACATTTGCATGGTTTAAGTACTATAAATAATTTAAGACTATAGTGTTGTAATAGGAGCGGTGGGGCGATGTTCCTGGCACCCGGCCACCCGCACGGCTAGCTTATGCCCCAAAATAATTACACAGAAACTGTGTTCTTTTAAACACTGCCTGGCCCATTAGTTTCCAGCCTCTTATTGGCTAGCTCTTATATATTGATCTAACCCATTTCTAATATTCTGTGTAGCACCACGAGCTGACTTATCAGGAAAGATCTTAACCTGTGTCTGTGTTGGGTGGGAGAATCATGGCGACTCACTGACTCCGCTTCTTTCTCCCAGCATTCTGTTTGTCTACTCCACCTACCTAATTTTCTGTCCTATCAGGGCCAGGGCAGTCTCTTTATTTAATCAATGAAACAACAGATAGAAAGATGACCCTCCTCCATCACTATAGAATCAAGTGATTTATTAATATAATTATTCCTTCTAGATATGCATCAAATATATTGGTAATTAAAAGCAAGGGCACATATAATGAGTAATTTGGGACTCTTAATTCTATTTCATAAAATGTTCAACGGTTGTCTTGCTTATAAAACATCTTACTATGTTACTCCACTGGCACAATAAATCACCATTCTCTTGTATCCATCCTGATCTCTCTCTCTCTCTCTCTGTGTGTGTGTGTGTGTGTGTGTGTGTGTTTGTGTGTGTGTGTGTACCCACATACATGTGTATTTGGGTTCTGTGCTTGGGGTTTTATTCTTATGTGTATGTATCTAAGTACATAACAGCAGAACAAAGAAAAGTTATACACTATTGTAATCATTTTCTTAAAATTAGGAACTATAGACATGACTGTCAGTGCAGATTAATTTAGTTTAATTTCTTGAAATTTAAATTGACAATACTTACAGATAAATGTGCAAAATACATATGAAATTAATTCTTGCCAAACTATCATTGTATCTTTACTTGAGAACATATATAAAATTATATAAATATCTTCACAGGTCCTCTCTTTTTAGGGAGGTCATTATTTTTGTGACAGAGTTTCTCATAATCCAGGCTGGCTTCAAAATCAAAATATAGCCCAAGATTACCTTGAACACCTGATCATCCTGCATTTTTATCCAGGTAGAATTTGTGTACAGAGTGTGTATTAGTTTTGTCTTCTAAAAGCTGAAGATATATTGCTATACTGATTTTACATCCTGAGGGGACAAAGGAGCTCAGACATTCTGTGAAAGAATCCCAACCCTGAGGAAATTAACACAATTTTGAAGACAATTTGATTGAATTTTTGTTGAATTTTTATTTTTTATAGTGTTATTCATGCAGATATCAACCAACATATGCATAAAGTGGTATTTTCTTTCTATGTTTTCTTTTGTTGGTTTCTCAAGACAGGATCTCTGTATAGCTCTGGTTGTCTAGGAAAACACAACAGACTGGCCTTGAACACACAGAGATCCTCCTGCCTCTGTCTGTTTGCTGGAATTAAAGGTGTGAATCACCATGGCTCAGTTATGGTATCTTTCTTATTAGTTCATAGCATCAGTGGCAGGAAAAAATAGCTCACAGAGAATAAACTAGGTTTTTATAAGGTCAATGACAGAAAACCTTGAAGGTTGCTCTCTATCAAATAACCTGAGAAGAGTATCCTCAGACATCTGGAAAATAAAGGAACAAGGGAAATAGAGAAATAGCTTTTCCATAAATAGTGTCATAGAACTGTCTCTGAAATTTCTTTGAAAGTATTGCTTCTTCTTTATATTCTGCTAATGTTTAAAAATGTGAATATATGTGCAGTTTGACAAGGTTATTAACTAAACTTAATAAGCAACTAACCCATGTATCCACAAAAGTTACATAAAAGTAAAAGATAACTTACATGTGAAGCCAGCATGTTCAGATACTAGGAAATGATTGAAGACCTCACAGAAAGAGGAATATAGAGTAAGACAAATAGTATATGGACAGGAGCTTCAAGAATCTCTTACAGATCGACTTACCAATTTTTGGAAAGAAAGATCCTGTGAATAAAATTACCCAGGCACCTTATATTAAAAACCCTTCTCTAAGGCCTTATCCAACTACCTAGAACGTTAGCAATAATCTTCAAAATGCATAACCCATGTAAGCTTCCTTTTAGGATCGGGCAGAGCAAGCTTCTTGCAATTTTTTGTCCAACTGAAAGCAAATATATCAAATTCATACTTATACTTCTTCCTTTTATACAATTAGCATTTTAAAAGTAATCTAAATTCAATAGCTCTCTTAATCAGAATTTTGTTTTAACAAATATCATTCTTGTTTTGTGGGTGGGTGAGGAGAAGAAAATTTATTTTAGATCAACACTCAGGTGCAACATCTCTTCTATACTAAGTAATTTAATGAAACATCTTTTCAGAGTTCAGGTATTTCAATTATTTTACCTCTGATAGACTATTTATGGTTCTTTTCTTAGTGAAAATGCTAGACAAATATTTTTAGCTGATGTAAAATCCCCAAGTCTACTCTCTAAATAAGCAGGCCTTTATTCTTCATCATCTATTTCCTTTCTCAAAACATATGATCATATTTAGCAAATGTGTTCATCCAATTAAGTTAATGCTGAATTTTGTTAAAAGATATCCCAAATCTTATGCAAAATCTTTCTGTATTGAATCATAAAAAGCAAACATATTTCTTGAGAAACATGGAATTGCACCAGATATTATACAATAATTGTGCTATTTTTTTCCTTTCAATATGTTACTATATATTTATATAATATCAATTTCAACTAAGTAGTAGCATTATATACTATCTTATTTTCCATATGAGTTAATATTTCAGTTTACTCTTATATTTTTATTTTTTTATTTTGGGTATGAGTTCTATAGGAATATATTGAAAATTGCTTTTCACAGTTCTCATAATTCTCCAAGCATTGAAACTATTTTTCTAAGATGTTACAATATTTTTAGTTTATCTACAGAATCTTACCAATGAAGTCCATAATTTTATTTTACTTTCAGAATACAAAGACAGAGGCTTGTATAGAGTTAGAAAAAAATTACGTTTTTCTTGGAACCTTTACTTAGGAGAAAATTGCTCCGTAGGACAGCAATGTGTGTCTTCTTTCTGAGTAAGGATTATCCCTAAATCTTCAGGTCAGCCTTGCTTTCATTAATGCTTAGTATCCCCGGCATGACTGGCTCCTGTCAACAATGAATTCCGAGAAAAGCAGTGTGAGCTAATCCCCTATTACATTTAATTTAGGCTTATACTGAAATTTTAGTTCCAAACAGCTATGAAGCATTTTTCACCCTCAAATAAACCATAAGCTTTGAGATTTAGGGTCCATGATTAAGATAAGCATTTACCTGATAGTCTCCTGAGAAAGGATTGGCCCCTGAACTTTCATGAAATTTAATGAGAGCAGCAATATACAATTGCTGATCAATCCTACTTTTTCAGGCAGAGTGTTTGGCTCTTTACCAGATTCTTAGACTCTATGGTGTCATCTGTGGGGGCGTTAGAAGCTTCGTTCTCTTTATTTTTAGAATCATCTTTATGTTTATTTGTAAGAGACACATTTCAAAATAATCATATGAATAATAGTGCCACATATAGATGGACTAAAGAAGTTGAATTTAAAACAGCAGGACAAAGTGTAAGGTGCCTCTCAGGAATCCAACTGAAATATTGAAACATAAATTGCTTAAAAGTAAAACAGTATCAAAATAGACATCAAACTAACACAACAACGAAAGAAGAAATGTTGGTAGTAACATAAGACAATACAAATTTCAGACTAAAGACTATTATCAGAACAAGAAAAACATTTCAAAAATGATAAATGGATATATTCTCCTAAAGATACAATTTTAACCATTAATGTGTTTATCAACAAAACATCATATTTCATAAAACAAATACGGAATTGGAAGGATAAAATGTACAATGTTATTGAAGACTTCTATATTATTCCATTAGTAGCCAAAACAACAAGTAGACAAAATAACAACAAAGTATGAAAATTTATTAACTTGAATCACCCTATGCCCCCCAAGGAGAGCACATATTCCACGACTTACATAATACATTCTCTATAAACAACCAAATATGCAATGAACACTGGATTAGAATTATCATTATGAATTCTGTCACAAGAAGCTAAAAAAGGGGGAAAAATCCTAATTTCCTCAGTATAGAAGTGATACACAGATAATATAATGGCTTGAGTCTTAGGCATCAAGCTTTATAATATTAAAGAATTGTGACTTTAAATTCAGTGCAATACGGTGTAGCAATCAAAATAAAAAAAAGGAAACAACACATTACTTACTGTTACATCTTTATTTGTGTGAAAGCTTAAAAAAGGGATTTGTTTCTTTATCTTTCAATAAGTTATCATATAAGACAGGTGTGGTGGCTCACTCGTTTAATCCCAGCACTCAGAAAGCAGAGACAAGCAGATCTCCATGAGTTCAGGGCCAGTCTGGTATACAGAGTGAGTTCCAGGATGGCCAGGGCTACACCAAGAAACCCTGTTTCAAAAACAAAAAAGCAAAATAATAATAATAATAATGTCATATCAACACATTAAACTTGTTTTTTTAAAAAAAAACTAATGATAGTGTGATTATTGAGGATATAATGAACTATTTAGATAGTAAAAAAGTAAGCACAGTGTGTACTCTCCTGATCCTGTAAGAAAAAATTTTGGAAGGATGTAAATCCACATGCTAACCTCAGTAAAATCACAGGTATTCTTATTTTCATTGTATTTTTGAATACTTTAAAGTAAGAGTTTAATATATTTACAGGAAAAATTAAACTTTTATATTCAATTGTAGGAAATATATTATTGATTATGTAACAGAATACTGCACTAATGACTATTGATTGATAATAATGATATTTACTTGGATCGGGTGCATCATTTCCCCTTAAACCTAACTAAAGTGGAGTTTACACAAACTGACAGTTACTTCCAGAAATTCAGCATTTTCATAGATGTGACTGTAAAAGAATCTCTGTGCCAAGGAAGTACAATTCAATTTGATTTTAAAACTGATTTTATTTAGAATTAATTTTTTTGCTTCAGGTACATCTACATGCAAACTTCATTTGTCCATGGTGTCTTTGAGTGGTTTATAAAGGAAATCGCTCTAATGACATGTGTTGACAGCTGTGCTATTCTGAAGTGGGGACAACCCTGGGTGTCGGCCACATTCTGACATTCAAGCTGCAATAGTTACTATCACATCTTCTCTGTATGGGATTCGCAGGAGACAAACAGATCCATTTTGTAGATTTGTGCGCTCAACTGTGACATAAATCTCCAACCTTCACAAACATTTTTTTTTTTAGATCAACACCCCTAAGTGTTAACGGCTGACCTGTATTTGCTTGTGCATATATGCTCTCTTCTCAGCATTCATGTGAATTTGCAGAAAGCACAACAGGAGTTGGGCTTCTGATTTATGTCCCTTTCCATGTCACTGAATTTCAGCTCATTTTCTCAGATAATTCATTTATTCTTTGTTTCAATTTTGAGTCATGATCAAATTTTATGTTTTTCATTTCTAATGTTCTTCTGTAGTTACAAATTAATTAAATTGCTAAGTCTTTAAAATGGTTTTATTCCTCCCAAGAATTCTGACTTCTGTCTATTAGCAAGGCTATTTTTCATATGGTATAGAATTCTCAAATGTTACTTGAGTCGTAATCATCAAAAGCAATATCTCATTGAATATATCTGAAAAGTTTACGAAAATTTATTTATAAACAACTTTCCATTATTTAATAGATATTACTACAGATATATAAATGTATCACAAGTCTCTCATCTCTCAACTGTTTATCTATATCTATAATGTATTTCTATGTATGTATGCATCTATCTATCTATCTATCTATCTATCTACCTACCTACCTATCTATCATCTATCTATCTATCTATCTACCTACCTATCTATCTATCTATCATCTATCGACCTATCTATCATCTATCTATCTACCTACCAACCTACCTATCTATCATCTATCTATCTATCTACCTACCTATCTATCTACCTGCCTGCCTATCTATCTATCTATCTACCTACCTATCTATCTATCTATCTATCTATCTATCTACCTATCTATCATCTATCTATTTATCTATCTATCATCTATCTATCATCTATCTCTGTTTACTCACACATGCCTGTACCCACACAAACTGTTCTACAAAACTATAAGAAGCCCATTTGTACCTACTCCTGTCATCTAAAAATTTCTGGGGAGCAAAATGTATATTGTCTTATAACTACTGAATTATCTGACTTCATTAATGAAACAAAAAAGTGTTGGAGATACATGTTGGGACTAATTAAGTCCTGGCCTTTAGCTTCTCTTCCCTGTCTAGAGCCTTCTAATTGAAGTTACTAGAAGCTTTGCCTAGCTTAGAGGATCTGAGGATGGGATTTTCACCTGTTGGCCATTTATTGCAGTGCATTTAAGCCTCCATGGTGCTATTAAAGTGGGGCTTTTTGGTAACAGTGTTGGAAGGTCTGTGTGTCGGTCTGGATAAAATTCAGAGATCAATGAGTACTGAAAGAGAACCCAAATGGAAATATTTAAATCATAGCTCTTGTGTCTACTGCTTAGGAAACATATTGGAAGAAGAAGTGGAAAGATTATGAGGCATCATACCAGAAAGCTTGCTCTGAAACATTCTCTTCTAGAAATGGATACATCAATAAGACTGGAGCAGTGGTAATGTTCTTCCAGCTCCTAAAGTGGAAAGGAAGTGTTAGTGAGGTCTCACCCCTAGACAAAGATGACAGGCAATGAATTACTGCTGGTAAGAGCATGTGCCTCTCTCAAGGATTTTCCTATTTTGAAGGACTGTCCATATTTTTTATTTATTTTTATTTTTTTAATTGAGAAAAGAAAAAAAAGTTTCTGCCTCCTCCCTGCCTCCCATTTCCCTCCCCCTTCTCCCACCCTTCTCCCCCTCTTCCCCCTCCTCTCCCCCTCCCTCTCCAGTCCAAAAAGCAGTCAGGGTTCCCTGTCATGTGGAAAGTCCAAGGTCCTCCCCCCTCCGTCCATGTCTAGGAAGGTGAACATCCAATTTGGTTAGGCTCCAACAAAGCCCGAACATCAAGTAGGATCAAAACCCCGTGCCATTATCCTTGGCTTCTCATCAGCCTTCATTGTCCACTATGTTCAGAGAGTCCGGCTTAATCCCATCCTTTTTCAATCACAGTCCAGCTGGCCTGGTGAGCTCCCAATAGCTCACCCCACTGTCTCAGTGGGTGGGTGCACCCCTCGTGGTCCTGACTTCCTTGCTCATCTTCTCCCTCCTCCTGCTCCTCATTGGGACCTTGGGAGCTCAGTCCAGTCCTCCAATGTGGGTCTTTGTCTCTATCTCCATCCATCACCAGATGAAGGTTCTATGGTGATATGCAAGATATTCGTCAGTATTGCTATAGGATAGGGTCATTTCAGGTTCCCTATCCTCAGCTGCCGAAAGAACTAACTGGGGACATCGCCTTGGGCTCCTGGGAGCCACTCTAGGTTCAAGTCTCTTGCCAACCCTAAGGTGGCTCCCTTAACTAAGAATTGTGCTTCCGTACTCCCCTATCCAACCTTCCTTTATCCCAATCATCCTATTTCCCCAAGTTCCCCCCATCCTCCCCTTCTCACTTTTCTCTCCCCATTTCCCCTTACCCCATCCCACCCCACCCCCAAGATCCCAATTTTCTCCCCAGCAATTTTGTCTACTTCCCATAGCCAAGAGGATAACGATATGTTTTTCCTTGGGTTCACCTTCTTACTTAGCTTCTTTAGGTTCACAAATTGTAGACTCTGTGACCCTTATTTATGGCTAGAAACCAATTATGAGTGAGTACATCCCATGTTCATCTTTTTGGGTCTGGGTTGCCTCACTCAAGATAGTGTTTTCTATTTCCATCCATTTGCATGCAAAATTTGAGAAGTCATTGTTTTTTACCGCTGAGTAGTACTCTAATGTGTATATTTTCCACACTTTCTTCATCCATTCTTCCATTGAAGGGCATCTAGGTTGTTTCCAGGTTCTGGCTATTACAAATAATACTGCTATGAACATAGTTGAACAAATGCTATGTATAACCCCAGCATCACAGACATTAAGGGCAACATTGAATAAATGGGACCTACTAAAACTGAGAAGCTTCTGTAAAGCAAAGGACATTGTCACTAAGACAAAAAGGCAACCTACTGACTGGGAGAAGTTCTTCACCAACCCCGCAACAGACAAAGGTCTGATCTCCAAAATATATAGAGAACTCAACAAACTAGACTTTAAAATGCTAATTAACCCAATTAAAAAATGGGGCACTGAACTGAACAGAGAATTCTCAACAGAAGAAGTTCAAATGGCCAAAAGACACTTAAGGTCATGCTCAGCCTCCTAAGCAATCAGGGAAATACAAATCAAAACAGCTTTGAGATATCATCTTACACCTGTCAGAATGGCTAAAATCAAAAACACCAGTGATAGCCTTTGCTGGAGAGGCTGTGGAGGAAGGGGTACCCTCATCCATTGCTGGTGGGAATGCAATCTTGTGCAAGCACTTTGGAAATCAGTGTTTCAGTTTCTCAGGAAATTCGGGATCAACCTACCCCTGGACCCAGCAATACCACTCTTGGGAATATACCCAAAAGATGCCCTATCATATGACAAAAGTAGATGTGATTTTTAATGTCAGTTATTTTAAAAATGAGTTCATTCTAGTATATGTTTATAAATCAATTTCAATAAGAACATTTATTTGAAATTTAAATATTTATTTCCCATTTTATTTTCGTTTTAGTCACGTCCTTATTATAAATGATTTTTAACCATATTATTGTTTCTTTCTTTAAATCTGTGACCAAATTTAAAGACTGCAGACATGTTTTATAAAGAACATAATTTTAGTCTTATCATTAGTTAGCATAATGACAAAAACTGTTGCAAGTCAACTAACTCATCATACATTCACTAATGTGTAGTGAACATTTCCCTCAAGAAATTTAAATTTAGGTTTCCACAAAATAATTTATTCACTCTATCCAATCTTATAGCACTATAATGAAAAGGAATAAGAAAATTCCAAATCTTTCTAGTTTAATGATATAACTTGGAAATGAAACCCAAGCTATTCAAATTTAACTCTTTAAAATACAAGAGTTTGTGCACAATAATAATTTCCCCATAATGTCTTTATACACAGGAATTTGGATTACACATAGTAAAGCATTAATTATTTATTGAGTCTAGCAATAATTATGAAACTTTGCTAGTCCATTATATTAAAATCCTATCCAAGAAAATGAAAACTAATAAACTTCCAAAGTAATGAAGGTTTTTTGAATTAAGTTTACATTAATCAAAGAAATAATAAATGAAATTTAAAGCACTCCATTATTGTTTGCTAAAACAATAAAATTACCTGATCATGCAGTCATTACAGCTTTGAAAATTTTGCTCTGAATTAATTCCATTCTGTTGGGATGTAATTACAAAAGTTTATAACTTTTAAATTATATGGAGACAGGAAATTTTATTTTATAAATACTCTATTTAACTAATGGATATTTAGACTATGTTTAAGTTTCAGGTCACTATAATTCAGTTACGCATTGTTATAAAATATCATTACAGTAGGCTTGAAACAAAGAAACTTTGCTTCCAAATTCATGTAGGTAGCACTATTGTGATCATTATTTCAAAGGTCAGAAACAAAAGATATTGTAGCTTTAAATTTTGATTTATTTATATTACTTTAACAGAAGGATTTTTGTTATGGTGAAGAAGGTTAGTTGAGAGACGATGGAAATATCCATGAATTATAATGTTGAAAGCAATGCCATAGTTCTCAGACAAATTAACATATACTCCACAAGATTATATTAACAACCCAAACTGAAATGCAAATTGAATTATTTACCTCTAATTTGAGCCCCAAGGACACTGAGCAAAGGAGACTGCCAAATAAAAGTGATCCTGAACTCTGTAGAGAAGCTTCATCATAATTTAAAACACAGAACCCCTCCATGGATAAAATATTTTTCTATCTTCTTTAGGAAAGGAGGGGTATATAGCCCTACAAACAGACTATTCTAGTGCTTCTTCTGTCATATAGACCTCAATGACACAGCAGAAACAGCTACTTCTCAGAATTGTTGCTGTAGAATATGAATTAAGTTACAAGGGATTCAACAGTAGTAGTATATATATGTGACAGGTTTACTTTATGCCGGAAAAACAATGTGAATTCAGATAATTATTAATAAATACGAATGCTACAAACAATTTGTTTGCTTAGATACAGATTTTTAAATTATTTCTCCATATTTTATAATTCTTGTCTAGTTGTATCATATATCTTTAAATTTCAGGTTAATTTGTATTTTTATTGAAATATAATTTCAGGTAAATATGTAACTAAACATTATTGAATACTAATGCTAGACTAACACAATTTGTTATAAACACAATTTGCTATAAGCACATACAGTTAAGTGATACTTCAACATAGTCTTCTTAGCAAACAGTTAATGGGGCAACAACAGAGGACTGCACTTGGAAGTCTATTTGCTATGGAGGACTACAAACACATTGAAGTGGGTTGTAGCCAAGGGAAGATTTTATATGTAAGAAGTGCTACGAGCTAACTCAAAACAAACATCATTGGCCACTGGCCATCTTTCAGGTAATCACAGTAATTCATAGTCAAAGTTCGGGCTTTTGAAGAATTGCTTAAATATTTACTGTCATGGGCATAGCAGGCTGTGGGAAATCAGCATTTATTTAAGATAAAAGTGACAGGCTACAGACCATTGTCCCACAGCAATAGCAATTGGAGTGCTCTATGGTCCTTCTTTCCTAGACTTCTGATTATGCTTCCTGTTGGATTTGGAGTGAGTGATTCTATTGCATTAAGAGAATGGAGCATTTTTCTTTTTTCTTTTCTTTTCCTTTCTTTCTTTCTTTCTTTCTTTCTTTTTTGGAAAGCCTAGCCTTTAATGACTGAGTCATCTCTCTTGCTCTCAGGGAAGCCAAGGGTCATTTAAGGGCTTATATGGACATCGACTGTTAAAACAAGCTCCAGGAATGGAGTTGTATGGGGCCCATCCATTGTCAGAACAAGCTCCAGGAATGGAGTTGTATGGGGCCCATCCATTGTCAGAACAAGCTCCAGGAATGGAGTTGTATGGGGCCCATCCATTGTCAGAACAAGCTCCAGGAATGGAGTTGTATGAGGAGAGTTCTGAATCCTCGTGAGAAAAATCCAAGAAAATAATACAAGAATCTCGTGATCTCCGTTTCTTCAAACAACATGGAATTATTCTTGGAATGTGTTCCTCCCACATATAACAGATAGCAATGAGTTTACTTTAGGTTGTTCATTATAACTGGTTATGGGTATTTGTTTCTATGCCTCTATGGAAACACATGTCTTTGCACATGGAGCTTGTCTTTGTGGTTGTAAATGTTACTCAGATGATTCCCCTTAACAGTTGGATTATAAAGAATCTGATGTTCTGAATAAAGTTAACTATTGCATAACATTTTGTTTGTTCATTATAGCCCCCTTTTCTTCAGGTTCTATACTCCCAACTAGAGAAGTAAACACCTACTACTGTAGACACTTCTTAAAATATAAATGTATATCATAGATATCTAAAGGGAATCTCCAGATAATAAGAGAGTCTAATCCCCAGCTAGACATTTGTTTTGCCACAAAGTAAAACAATCAGATCCAGGAATGGATTACCTTTATACGAAGGGTGGCCTTATTGAATATCCCAAACAACTCAGGCTATGTCTAAGGGTATTAGTTACTCTTCATAATAGGGCTGCTGGGAAAGCCCTGTTGCTGAAGATAACAGTTCCATACTTCACTAAATGCAGAATAGTTGAACCGATGCCTACCTACAGCCTTCACACCTTTTGACTAATGTTCATAGCAATAAAATATATTCTACATGCTAACAGAGGGAAAAAGTAGCCACCAATCCCTCTACAAGTCCCACAAGTTACAGGTGTGATCTACCTGCAAAAGTTGTGGGAGCAACGAACCACTCTATGAATGAATTTAAGACTCACTCCATGAGAATGAACTCCTGCCTGACACTACTCAGGTGTGCAAGAACTTAGGCCATGAATCTAGGGAAGAAAATATTATTGTTTTGTTAAGGAGATATAGCAATAAAATTGCTCCTGACAACATTTGGCTATATGAATAGATCAGTGCTTTGTTCTGCATAATCATCATCTGGGAAACTTTGTCCTGCAGTAGTTGAAAAGCAACACAGACACCAGTAAGTAGACTGTGTGCAAAGAGGGAGAGACTTTGAATACTCAGTTAGAAATGGAATATATTCATCAAATCGCTCCTGTTAGACATAGAGAGCCATGTGGAAGAGGAGGTAGAATGATTGTAAAAGCTTGAGAGGGACAGATATGCCAAATAAAGAATGTTTCCCAGACACAACGTTGCTGACGCACATGAATTCAAAGAGACTTTGACAATATGAATAGGGTCTTCAGAGGCTCAAGGGTATCCAGTGTTGAGAGAAAAGTGGAAACAAGTACCAGTTCCAAACCAAGAAGCTATCTCTAATTGTTATCCACTGGCAAAGGAAATATTAGTTTCCTTCGATAAAGTCTCATTGAGTATATTCATAAGAGTGGATCCCATGCCCTGCAATGTATTGCCAACACAAAAATGAAGTCGAATATTTCCATATACTTTTTGTCTCATATCACTTAATTTGGACATTTTTGCTCTTACTGATGTTACCCTTTTGTATTATGGTTTCTGATTTTATACTTTTTGTGAATTTAATTAGAATGTCTCTCTGTGTGTCTGTGTTTGTATTTTTGTATGTATATGTTTGTCTTGTGTTTTCTGTGTTCTTTTTCTTTTATTTTCTAAAGAGAAACAGGAAAATGAGTGGGTGGGAAGATTGTGGGAGGAGTTAGGGAGGGGGAATCATGATCAAAAATGTATTGTCTGGAAAATATTTACAATTAAAAATGTGAAATAGGAGAAATGGCGAGGTTTCTGATACAAGGACACTTTTGAAATATACATTTCTGTCTTCAATAATACCACGGAAGAGATGAGAATATTTAAGTCAAAGAAAATGTCCTAGGTTTCCTTACTCTTACCCTGACACCTATTCCATCCTTTCCTTTCCTCTTTTCTACTCCCATTTCTTTCCTTTATTAAACTTCTCCTCTTTATTTAATCTTCTCTAATTTTTTCACCTTGTTTCAATGTATGAATTTTGGTATAATTTCAGTATCATTCAGTTTTATGTATTTGATCTCCTTCTGATTTTCATTTCACATATGGGTTATTCATTTTACCTTGTGTTACAATAGATACATAGACCTTTTCTGTAGATCAGCTACTATTCCTGTCAAATTCAATTAGACAGTCTGGAAAGTTATCTTGCATAATTTTAACCCAATGAGTTTATCAGCAGTTGTTTTCTGCTCTAGCATTTGAGTTTTTGTGTGGTTGAAATGAATTTGCATGGTGCATTTCTAAATATCATTTTAAGAATCTCTTAGAAAAGTGGAGGGCTACAATATTTTAACTCTTCTCTGTCTTTATCAATTCCTTTGCTATCTATTGCCAGAGTGTAATAAATTTGTCCATAATTATTGCTTTGTCTATCAGTTTAATTGACTTTTTCAGGTTTCTCTTTATTCTTTATGGAAGCTGTGCATTAGGCACGAAAATCTATCTTAGCACTTCATGTCTTTGTGGTTGAATGACTAAACTTCTTGAAACGCCTGTATCTCTAGTCAAACTCGTTGTATGTGAATATGTTCTAATTGGTGGTAAGCCAGCAAATGCACACTTTGTAACAATTAGGTATACGAATCAGTTACTTTCAATCTGTCATTGCATTTAAATCATTTTTATAGATAGTATTACTTATGTATTTCACCAATTTAATCCTTGTAATTTGGGTATTTCAAGCAGTAATATTTAATATAACTAACACTATTATTGGCTTATATCTCTCAATGAGTATTTATTTTAGTTTTCCCTGTCTTAAATTTTTCTTGTTTTTCTTTCATGGTCTAACACAACTGTTAGTCCATTGTAACTTCACCTTAAAGTTTTCCGTGCATTTTATCTTTCATCTAGATATTAGAGTTTTATCCCTCAATTTTTATAATTGACTTAAAGTTAATATTGTATCACATCAAATAAATATAGAAAGTTGCTAATATACACTCACTTTTCTTTCATTTTGCCATAATTTTCAAATGTAAAGTTAGATAAAAGATTTTCCAAAATACATGAATTATTTTGAGTCTTCTTTAAGTAACTGTAGTTAACTTACTTAAGAAAAATGTGCCTAATATTTTCTAGTTGTTTTTTCAAACTAGCATTTTCTTTAATTTCCCCAGTTGTAAGTTCCTGTCTTAACTTTTTTTATTTATTCTTTTCTGGTGGTTGGTGGGCATATACAATACAATTGTTTTCGTAGTAAATTATATTTTTGTTTGTTATACTGTTATTTTAATTATTATAAAATAATAATTATAAAATAATAATTAAAATGTCTTTTAATTGAATATAGAATTCTTGGCTAACAGTGTATTTTTCTTTAATGAAAATTTTGGTGTGTGTGTGTGTGTGTGTGTGTGTGTGTGTGTGTTTTGTCAACTATTATATCTCTTTCTACATTATTGTTTTGAGATGGGACCTTTCAATAAACCTGGAAGTTTGCTGGTCCCAGTAAGTCCCAATCTTTCTTTTTTTCCTCCCCTCACAATTCTGAGATTGCATGCTCTCACACAACTGTATCTGGCATTTTATTGAGGTGCTGAATCAAATTCCCATGCTTGTTCAGTAGGCATTCTTACCTTCTGGGTTATAGCAGCTGGCCACTTTTTCATCCCTGCCACCCAGGACTGAAATAATCACAGAATAACTGTATTGATTAAATCACTGCCTGGCCCATTAGCTCTAGATTCTTATTGGATAACTCTTACACATTAATTTAACCAATTTCCATTAATCTGTGCATCACCACGAGGTCATGGCCTACCAGCAAAGTTTCAGTGCTTCTGTCTCCTGTGGTGGCTCCATGGCTTCTCACTGACTCTGCCCTTCTTTCTCCCAGCATTCAGCCTAGCTTTCCTTGCCTACCTAAGTTCTGCCTTTCTATAGGTCCAAAGCAGTTTCTTTATTCATTAACCGATTTAAGCAACACACAGAGAGAAGGATCACCCACACCACTGGGTCACCTGTCCAAACCCAAGGTTGATTTTTCATTTCTTACATATTTTCTTGAAATTCATCCTATGTTTATATTCCTGCTCTTTTTTATAGCTAAAGCATCTGATTATTGCTCATTAATAAATTTTTGTTTTTTTTTATTCTAAAAGTATTTGATGTTGTGCTTATGTACAAAATAAAAAGTATTAAAAATTACTTTTTCAAGCACTTCAGAGACAAATTTGGTACATATGACTTGCTGGGTTTTATTTAAGTTATTTATTTTCCTTTTTAGACCCTGCTGTTTCTAAAACTTTCACCATCAAAATAATATCAGTTCTTTGCTAATGTTCCACATATAAAGACTTCTTTATGTTGTTCTTTTAGTCTGGATATTTTTTCTTGACTCTTTATTGATTTTTTAAGTGATGTATATTCAGCTTTAAAATATAAATTTTTTTATGATATATGTTTCATTTAAAGAGTTAAAATTTGATTTTCATAGGTCATATTTGAATCAGAAAATATTCATTTTTTTCTGAACATGTTAATCATGTTTACATAAACCCTTAGTCTCATACTCTAATATGTCATTGTTGAAGGTATTCATTATAGCTACTCATTTTATTTATATACATGTATGGACTATATTCATTCATTCGTTCATTATTTCATATATGTGTGAGTGTTAGCAAATATATGTATTTTTATCTTTTATGAGAGAAGAATATACTGATCATTTAACATATTGGATTATATATTTATAGAAAAGAGAGAATAGAAATAAGATAATCTTTTGCCACATTTCATCACAGGATAAATACTGAAGTAATGATTTGGGATACATTATTCACTGTTACTTGTATCCTTACTACATAATAGCAAGATGCAATTGTGGTTGTTATAATTGCTGTATTCCTCTTTTACAGTTACTGACAACTTAAAGTGTAAGAAGATTATTTCAATCCATTGCATTATTGGCCTTTTGTTAGCCATAATATTCAATTTTTTATTACTCAAAGGCAATTTAAAATCAACAGAATAAGAAGAAGCAGTGGACATGTATTCTGGGGACTTTAAAATTTAAGACCTCACTTCTCTTTAAAGCACTGGCAGTATAGATGATTTCTATGTTTGAAGTCATACTCTGCCCAACACAAGCTTCAAATCTGTACAGAGCTGACCCCGAATAATGGTGTTGTTAACAATGACTTCATGCTTTATGGGGTTTGGAGAAAAAACGAAAAGCTGGATCGATCTGCTTTCTTCAGACCTGGTGCCCTGTAGGCTTCCTTGAATAACGTTCTTTGTCCCAGTGTAGGAAGGATGTAGGGATGAAGAGGGAAAGAAAGAGACCTTCCTCCTCCTTTTTAATCAAGGGCCATTGAAAGTGACTCAGTGAGGCAGAAACCCCATTGTCTCCCTTTCATTCAGGTCTTAGACCAAGCAGTCCCAAAATAGTAAATTTCAAAGTTACTTTCAAAAGATAAATTGAAATAACAACACTCCATAAAAATCAACAAATATGGAAAAACAAATTTTAGTGTTAAAACCATTACCATCTAATTATGTTGATTGCTTTTCTATAAAACTATTAAAACTCCAAGAAATATGTATATTTCTAAATATGTATCATCTAAAAATGAAAATCCAATATTCAATTTAGAGGACATATTTGTCTACTAAATAAACAAGATTCACATGATCCTCATGTTCCCTGAAACTGTGGACATGTTGATGTTTATGGGAAAAGTACTGTAAATTTGTGTGCACTTTTTAGTTTGTTTATACATTTTATGGGAGCAAATACCAACATCATTACACATACAGAAACACAAACACACATAATGTGGCCTATCAAAAGTTAGCCTATATCATACTGATTTTGACAATATATAATCAATTTAAAAGCTTTTTACACTAAAAATCCACGTTTTTAAACTCTTCTGGAATATGTTCATATGCAAGTTTCCAGGTCAAAGATTTAGTGTGTTAAAAGAAAAATTGTTGCACCTTAGTTCTATTGGTCTGAGGTTTACACATTCTTCTCATAGTCCCTGATTCTGTCCTTTCTAGAGTGGTATGTAAGTAACCTTATGTAACAGTCTGGCTTATTAAATTATAAAGTCAGAAGGAGGTTTCATTCACATCTTTGTTAATGGTTGGAAAAACAAAAATCAGTGTTCTGAATGTTTCAAACAAAATGTACCAAGCAACACTCTTAGTGGATATTAAATTAAATATATTTGTCCATGGTGTATTTTTATGATAATAGTAAATATACGATGAGAAGCACACTGTACTAAGACAGAATTCCGAAATGCCAACTATCATAATTAAGTAAATAAACTAAAATCATTACCAGTGTCTAGCAGGCAGGGTTTGTTTCCTATGTCACGATGCATGGGAGCTCTATTTTCTGGATTCATATAGCTTACCCACAGTTTATGTTTGTAAACTTGACACTCGATACTCATATGTTGTCACAGCAGCCTTGGCAGAAGGAAGGTCTTGTAGAAGCTGAAATGACCATACACAATTTTACAGCACCTCCCACTACTGGAATGTTGACAAATGATTTGGGGGTTGTCTGTCTGATGCATTATTCTAGAATCTGATCAAGAAAATAGGATTTTATATTCTGAGGACAGTTACATAAAGCATCAAAGTGAACTCAAGATTCATAAAACAATTCCTATACAGCTACAAACACATGATATTTTTAAAAAGTACCCAAAAGGATGTTGGTAGAATAAATTCAGCCTTATTAAAAATGATGATTGAAAATTGAGTGTACATGTATAAACGGCTGAAATTATGTACTGTGCCTCACTCTGAATAAAACTCATTTCAAAGTTATCAAATTTTTTAATTCAATGACATTAATAAGATCAGTTAAATCACTCTACATGGTTAAGAAATTCCTTGTTTGTACTATTATTTGATAGTTATATAATTTTATAGTGCTAGCTAATTTACCCCATATTTTCTTTTTCGAGAAAAACCAATATGTTAATATATAAAAGACCAAGTAGTGACCTAGCTTTCTATAGGAGTCATGAAATAGCAGAAATCCAATAGAAGAATTTTGATAATCTTAATCATTATAAATATTATTGACTATGAAGTAATATTTGCTGTTAGAAAAATGCCTTCTTATTGTCTTTTCCAATATATTTTATGATTAACTGTAGTCTCTTTCTCTCTTTCTCTCCCTCTCTCTCTCTCTCTCTCTCTCTATCACACACACACACACACACACACACACACACACATACACACACTTGCTGCTGTGTCCAACACTTGGATTAATGAGGATTTCTCTCATAATATCCATAATAATTTTCAGTACCATTTATAGAATCACAAAAAACTATAACAGCGTTTTTGTAAAACCTATAAAATCTTAGATCCTTTTTTTGATCAATATTCTATTTTTTTCTAACCAGGAAATTAAAATATAGAGCTATTAACATTCAGAACCATTCAGTCATGTTCTGGTTATATTGTATTTCAGATCTTGGTACAGTGTAACCTACAGGCCCCGATGAAGGTTTCTCAGTTTTATATGCCATTCTGACATTTCTAACTCCTCTCAACTTTCCTTTGGTATTGAGATTCAAGATAATATTAACATACACGCTAATGGGACATAAAAAATAAAAATAACATTTATGTTTCTGAGATTTAAAGCCTGGAAATGAGTATCTTTGTCACTCTGAAGACTTGTTGAATAGTGACATCAAGTTCGTATAGACAGTGTTGCTAATGATTTTCTCGGATGACATGATATTTTTAGTTGATTCAATTTAAAACACAGTGGTCAAAACAAAAAAAAATTACTTATTATTGTATCAAGTTGCATGAAACCTGTGCTCTGAACTAGAAGATTAGTTAGGAGTGAGTACCAGGGGGATGTGTGAGAATCTAAGCCTGTGATTTGGATGTCAGTGGCCTTTCAGTCTTTGAGGGAAAGTATTAAAGACAGAAATTTAATTGTAATAACTGGGAGATCCCATTTCATACCTTACTGAAAAGATGACAATATACCCCACGAAGCATCAGATTAGTCCTCCCTTATTCTCACTGATAGCACACTCCTGCTTTCTCATATTTAAGACTAAATTCAGTCTAAATACAGCTGTGATGCCATCAAGCCATTACAAATGTACTGTCATAGTTTAGAGTATATGTTTTAGCAAATGTAATGTGGAAGTAGAAATGTGTCCCTATATTGGTTTATTTAAGAACACACTCCTAAACTAATTCAATGAGTAAATCTAAATGGTATTTCTATTGTCTTTTATGTTACAGTTAAAAGAGAGCTATACTTTTGTTATTTCTTAGATATATTATTCACTGATATAATCATTGTGGATAATAATATATAATAATATACTTATATGTTATGAATTGATTTTATAATTGAGTTATGATTTTCTATTTTGTTTCACTTTTTAAATGATATTTTAAATGAAATAAGTGACAGAAATGCAGGATGGTGTTATATATAATAACTATAGTAAGTGTGGTTGTTAATGAATAAAAACTACAAATATTAGACAGTATTCAGACAGCTCTTGCATTTTGGTAGTGGTTGAAGAATGTTAACATGTGCAAAATTTTGAACCTTTTTGATGCTAGTCACAAAACTGCTATGTTTTCTTCTTCTTATGACATAGATTTCTTTTGTTGAATTATCAGACCTTATAACTGTTGCATATACAAAATAAATTCCTTGCTGCCTGCCTACTTTGTTGTAATAAGACTGAATCTTGTGATGATCCATTGGTTACTTAGTTTTATTAGTAAATCAGTCTTTAAGAAACAATAGATTCTCAAGTTTCTGGTGTGCACTAAGATTCCTGCAACCTGTCTCCAGAGTTTATGGTATTTTATGTCTTTGGCTGACTCGAAAATCTACATATCAATTAGCATCCTGGTAACTGAATCCATAGCTGACACTGCTTGTGTAACCAAGAACCATAGACTAGATAGCGCAGAGATCGGGAGTATAAGCAAATACTACTGGTCTAAAAAATAGTGATAAAATGACTCCTAATTATATTCTTCTATATTCATAAATCAGTTCATTATTCAGCCATCATCAGAGAAACTTCCTCCTGCAGCAGATAGGGAATCCAGAGTCAGGCATTACAAACACACACGTGCACACACACACACTCAGAGAGAGAGAGAGAAAGAGATAGAGATAAATAGAGAGGCACACACACACACACACACACACAGAGAGAGAGAGAGAGAGAGAGAGAGAGAGAGAGAGAGAGAGAGAGAGGGGGGGTCTAAATGGGCTGTCTCCATTATGTAAATCCCTTCCCTCAGATATTAGGGAGCCCAGTTGGGGGGGGGGTGGAAAGAGTGTAAGAGCTACAGGGGATAAAGGACAACAAGAAAAACACCACCCTATGTATCAACATCATCAAAGCTCATATGAACTGACAGACTGAAGCAGCATGCACAAATCTAAAGTGCGTTTGCATCAGGTCCTTTGAATGTATATCCTGACTTTCTGTTTTGTCCTTTTATGAGACTCCTGACCATATGGCTGAATGGGCCTCTGACTTTTCTGCCATCTCTTTGTCTTTTTTGCTTGTATTGGTTTGCCCTTGTCCAAATATGATGTGATGGACTGCTTTTGTTTTATCTCATTACATTTTAATTTGTTATGTTTGGTTGTTTTCTCTCTGAAACCTGTTCTTTTCTAATGAAACACAGAAAGGGAGTGGATTCAGATGGGAACGAAATGGAGAGGAAATGGAAGGAGTAATTGAAGTCAGGATATATTATGTAAAAAATAATCTATTTTAATAAAAGGAATAAAAAGATAAAAATATGTATTAAAAGTGACTCAGTTGATTAAACATGTACTTATTTAATACTTTTGACATTCATATTTTTATCAATAAAATTATAGTACTTTAAAAGTTATTATAACTGGATGGGATAGTAAATTCATGCAAATTTAACATTTATGTGGTGAAGAAAAGAGGATTTGTGTTCCAGAAAAGTATGGATTTCATGTAAGTTATTATTTGCAAACAGAGAATCTCTCAATAACACATTTATAAATTACTAAAATAATATGTTAAATACATCCCTTAAGGTGCATGAAACAGAGAAAAGGCCATCATTTCCCATACTACTTTGAGGTAGAAAACTATTTGAATTATGTGATTATTATGAGGGAATCCTCAAAGAAAATCCAAAGAACTATTTCCAAGAAAACTGATGGAAGATGATTACATAAGAGAAGGAGTCAAGAATTAAGCAAAGAAAATATAACATCCCTTGTTTGTGGAAGATGAAAATAGACAGAGAACACAAAAGTCTGGTGTAAAAAGGGGACGTAATGAAGAAGCTAGGGATAAGAAATATGACCAACAGGTATTACAGAATTACATAAGCAATTATAGAAAATATATTTCATGTATATAAAAATTACCAATTTTGTGAATACTGTAGATAATAATAATAAGTCTTACAGACATCCAGTTTTTTTTACATGGTCATCTCCAAAAGAAGCAGACATGGCAAGGTCTTATCTAGCTCTCTCAGTTGTAATTGTTGTTTAAAGGCAGCATTTATTATGAGAAGACTGTGTCTGAGATGCTCTTAATAGAATTGCCTGTAAGAGAGTCCAACTCCACAGATCAAAAATTCTGGACCCCTTAACAAGTTAAAATAAGCTGTGTGCACAACTAACCTTAGTTCACCCTGCCTGATTGATTGATTGGGATAGATAGAAATTTTTATGATGCCATTCTTGACATTCTGAATATTTGTTCTGCATTGTATAATGTCTGTATATTTCAAATTAGCATAGAAGCTTCACATTTTTAAAGGACTTGGCTTATAGATAGGGTTTTTTGATAATTCAGTGTTTTGGTTTGTCCTGAATGCTGGGTAGAGTTTGTTAGGAATTTGTTTGTCTTCAGACAAGCCTCTCTGATAACATAAACAATTCCAATCAGACCATGTTGTAAGGAGAGGGTCACTTGTTCATCCCTGGCTTCCTGGTTAGCTTGGCCCCAGCATAACCACATAGAAATTTTACTCATTAAAACACTGCTTGACCCATTAGCTCTAGTTTCTTATTGACTAAATCTTACATCTTAATTTAACCCATTTCTATTATCTGTATATCTTCACATGGCAGTGACTTACTGGGAAAGGTTCTAAATAGTGTCTGTCTCAGGTGTAGGACCCATAGCTTCTCTGACTATGCCCTTCTTCTTCCCAGCATTCAGTTCTGATTTCCCCACCTACCTATGTTCTATCCTATCAAAAGGTCAAGGCAGTTTCTTTATTCATTAACCAATGAAAGCAACACAAAAACAGAACCTCCTATGCCAAGACTAAATTAGACTGAATAAAAGACCGATTGAAATTATTTGAATTGGCAAAGAGGCTCGTTTTAGGATTATTTCTGATTTATGGAGGTTTCTCATTGAGGGGGTCTGTTTTATCACTGGCTCAGTGACACACGCTAGAAAACATCCTTCTTGTGTGCTCTCTGCCAGGCTAGCATCAGCTTCTACCTGGCACATTCTCTTTTTGGAGTACATGGCTGGTAGGGTTAGGTGACCCATTCACTTTTTGGACTTTCCATTGAAGTTCCTATTGCACCAGAAGCCTGATTCACATGGTGAGCCATGCCTTGCTGAGATGAGACTTAGGTGTGTTTGGAGACATTTGCCACTCATTTCTTATGAACCCCCATTTTTACTTCATTTCTGTCCAGTAGATGCATTGTAACAGTTTTGAGTCCCAATAGGCATGGGCTTCTAATGGGCCCTTACCATTCAAAGCTGATTACTCAAATACCCATGGGTGGTCTTTAACAAACAAAAAAAAAAAAAAAAAGAAACTTATTTTTTTTTTCTGAGTAAAAGATAAATTCACCATTCAGTCCAATGCATGCCCTGAAAACATCTCTGTGTATGATGGCAGAAATCCCCCCTGCTCTCCTGCTTGTACATGCCTAGTAGACCTGATCCCACTGCCTGCCCAGTAGGAAGAACTGAGCTATGGGTGTTGTTTCTGCTACTTTCCTTTCAACCCCAAGTGGGAACACAAATACCTGGGCGCACAAATGCTATTCAAATGTTCCATTGCCAGAGTTTGTGCTGGAAACACAGCCCATGAATCCACATTTCAAAACAGGGGTCTTTTTCTGCTATTGATGAATCAGGAAGACCTCTCTTAAAGGATCTATGGCATGCTGCCAGCAAATAACAAGAAGCTATGTTAAACCCTGTATTTTTGTGCCAGGAATTCCTTTTCAAGTCCTCTCAGATTTTTATTTATTTATTTATTTAAGATTTTTGCCTCCTCCCCACCACCGCCTCCCATTTCTCTCCCCCTCCCCAATCAAGTTCCCCTCCCTCTTCAGCCCGAAGAGCAATCAGTGTTCCCTCAGATTTTAAGAGGATTTTAGTCAACCAATTTGTTGAAGGCAAGGCCGCTTGTTCATTTTCCCAGCTGCTCAGATCCAAAATAATCACACAGAAACCATATTATTTAAATCACTGATTGGCCCATTATCTCTTGCCTCTTATTTCCTAACTCTTACATCTTAGTTTAATCCATCTCCATCAAACTGTGCATCACCACTAGGTCATGGCCAACCAGCAAAGTTCTGACGTCTGTCTCTGGTGGGGTTACATGGCTTCTCCCTAATTTATTTATACTCTTATATCCATATTATATGACTCTATATCTAATTACGTGTACATGACTATCAAGAAACAAGGAAGGTGTGTGATTTCATTACAAAAATGAAATAACTGGGATCAGTTTGGGGAATGTCACAGTACCAACAGCAATAACAAACATTTATATTATTTCGCTAATTGCAATATGAAGGATTACATAATTGAATAAAGACATTTGTTGTTGAAAACCAAACAGTAAATTGTTTTCATAACTAACTTCATCAGAGCAGAGGTGATGGAGAAAAAGGACCATGGGTTTGGGTGAAGGGAAGAACAATTGTTGGTACAGGGAGATGTGGTACTCTTGCATTGGCACATAAAATAATACTGAATTTTAGTTCATGCAAACTGGGATGACCATTACTGACCATCCTTCTGTATGTTAGTATTATACATTTGGTTTGAATTATGTTAGAATGTAAGAGTTCAAAAATTTGATGATTAAGTTGCTGACTCAAAATGGAAAAAAAGTACCAATAAATGAATTTTAGCTTGGGTAAAAAGACAGACTTTCCAATTTCTGAAATGACCTTGAGCATAATTCTTGCATTTTCATATTATATTTATGTAAAGCAGAGTTATCACCATCAGCTATTATGTAATCAAATTATGGATCAACCCTGAAAAAGCATTGAAGATTTTCTGTGTTATGCGTTGTCAAATACTCAGCCAAGATTTATTTATACTGTAAAAATAAGTGTATCATATAATTGTATTGCTTATATGCTTTAAAATTGTAAAATTATGCATATATTAAAGGCAAGTCCTAACATGTGTTTCTTTATTATTTATGATTTTTTTTTCTTTGAGACAAGGTTTTTCTGTGTAGCCCTGACTATCCTGGAACTTGTTTTGTAGACTTGGGTGGCTGTGAACTCAGAGATTTATCTGACTCTGCCTCCCAAGTACTAAGATTAAAGGTTGTGCCAATATTGGCCTACATATATATAATTTATTGTCAATACTTTGCTTAAATATTGATTTTATATACCTATATACTCTGGGTCTCCAAAATTTTCTAAGGCAAGATTTGAGTGGAAAGTATTTAGAAGATTTGTCTTATCTAACTGGTTTTTATTAGGAGTAAAGTACTTACCTGTGCACATCCCTTAGCAATCTGTATGGTAGCAATTCTTTCCTAGGAGTCTCAGGTGTGCCATGCAAACAAATTCATTTTGTTGGTGGAATGGCTTTGGGAACCAGCTCTCTGTCTGGTAATATGGTTTCCAGATTCATAAATGACTCTTTATGTTACCTCGGTGGAATAATCTGTCTAAATGGGGTGAGCAGAATACATATTGGTTGGCATTATGTTTAAAATGTGAAGAAGGATGTTATTCCTGCTTGTAACCCATCCTGCACCTCAACAAAACCAGGCAAATTCTGTTGAAGGCTTTTCATAGAGCAGGTCCTAATACTGGGGGAGGGGGGTAAAGAAGACTAAACATAGCAAAGAAAGTGCAAAAAAGAGATGAAAGATCGATGTGGCATCAATCCTGAGAGTTAACATAAAAATCTTAAAGATCAATTCCCTGCTTTATGTGGGCCTTGTGGGATTCACTAAATATAGAGGCAATGTGACGGAAAGTCCCTGTTCTGAGCAAGATGAGAGGCATTCAATTCTGGCCTGGAAGGAAAAGCTGTGAATCAGTAAATACAATGATGGAGAAAAGCAAGGAGCGCCCATTTTCCCGTCACTTCAAGCTTTTCCTAAAGATGGATGATAGTAAAAGTAGACTAGAAAGCCCAAAGACCGTGCTATTGAATACAGTAAAAAGAAAGACTTACAGAAGTTAACCGGCAGTTCTTCGTGCTTGAAGGCACGGCTGAGCTCCATTTGTGCAGAACACATCTGTACCTGCATTTTTCTCTTACATTTTCTTGCAGAAAGAGATCTATCCCTCAATTACTGAATCCTTTAAAGACTTTTCAGTTATTATTCTCAGTTCTGGAAACTATTCCAAAATTTCTCTCAGTTTAAATGTTTCTCAGAGATTTTCATTTCCCTAGGAATATTTGCTTTATTGTTTATTTTCTCACTGTTGCTAGCTTTGTTTTTGCTTTGTTTAGTCAGCTGATCAAGATGGTTATTCAACAAGCAGTAAATTTTTAGGTAAACATTGATATGATGTAAATGAATGGAAGGATAACTTTAAATCATTCAGCATTTTTCAGAACTAAATGATGTTCTGGTATTATCTGAGGGAACAAATTATTAAGCACACTTTTATTTTCTATAGAATTATTTTTCACACCTTACGGTAACATGACTCCCTTACTCTTCCCTCTTAGTTACATTCCCTTCTCCCTCACTCCTCTAATTTTTTTCTGTTGTAAATATTATAGATCTTTTAAATTTAACAAAATTAACTCATGGAAATGAACCCGTTAGACTGTATTTTAAAATTAGATACCAGTCAACAAGAGAAAAATCTAAAGCAAAATCTTATTCCTCCCCCTCTATACACTGCAGTCCTGACATAGCATTACACATGGCTTTCCCTTCTTGACTATTTACCCAATACCCTTTCCATTTATGTTTGTAATGGAAATTTTGTTATAATATTACTAAATCATTTTCATTTGGGACATATTCTGAAAATAAGATTACTTTTATATGAAGAGAGTAAAACTTGAAACATATTGAAAATACTTTAAAATTCCATAAAATGTACAATCAGTTCCAAAATATAAGTTGTACAGTTCCCACTATTATGGGAACATAGTTTCTATTTCTTTTCTTTTCTTTCTTTCTTTTTTTATAAAATGGAATTCTTCCTGTGGATGACCAATGGACTTTCCAAACTCATACAGACTGCACCTCCCTTCCCAATATTATGACATTGACCAGTCTGTGCCTTTTAACGGCATTCCATTTTTTGAGGTCAGGTGTAATTTCATAATTTTGATTTTATTGATAAGAATGTAAAGTTTACTTTTTAAAACACACATTAATATTTTAAAGTTCACCTTGAAAGGTAAAAGTTCAATGTTTGGCATATCGGAACAAATACAATTTAAATTCTTGCTCTAATGTAATAAAGACGATCCTCTGATATTTGAGAATAAGAAAGGAAGCTTCTGTGTTTTGGTGAAATTGGGGTTATAGAGGTGAATGGAAAGAGAAATGGCTAGGCCTTGAACCGTGTGTGTGTGTGTGTGTGTGTGTGTGTTAGTGTTAGTTTTTTATGCTTCCAAGATAGGAAAACTGCTTGGAGAAAATGCTATTATTTTGTGTCAATTTATCCTTCTCAATTAGATGCACCTAGAAACATGGAATGACAGAAATTGGAAAGAATGTTTAGGTAGCTCTTTCGGGAGCTTATTGTGCTTCAACTATTTGTTTTTGTAGATGTTCATGTTGTCCAGCTACATAAAATAAGTATAATGAAAAACATCTATAATCACATAATGCTCAAATGTTAATTTACATACCCTGTATTTTGTTGAACACTTTATAATGACATTTTTATTAATTATATCACAAATTAATTAAAATAATTTTCTTTAGAAAACTTACCAGATGTGGCAAGAGAGATATTGCGCCTTGCAAATAGGAATATCTGAATTTGATTTTCCAATATCTACATTAAAAATAAATCATATTTCGTAGTACATGTTTGCAATTCCCGTGCAAGGGAAGAAAATCTTTGGGGCTTGTTGAACTGACAACTGAAATGGAAAAACAGGGAACTCAGACTCATGAGCACACGTTTACAAACTGCACCACAAGGTTTGTTTTTATTATTACAGCTCCTTTGATAACGGAGTTACAAGTTTACAGTCAGTGGAGATGTGTGATGCAAAAACTGGCATGCCCAAGGTAATAGAAAGCACATCAATTTTATTTTTTTCCAGAAAAACATGTGACATGAAAACTTGATTTTTCCTATTTTCTAGAAATTGAGGAAGGCCACAGGCATTCCTGTGTTCCTACCCACATTTTTCTGGCATTCCAAATTTCCTTCTTAAGAACTATCAAAAACAAAAGTTTCCAGGCCAGAGTCACAAATACATTATATCCTCAGATAATCTTTGTTCAAACCCAGCAATAATTATGAAGAATAATCTAATTATTTCATATTATTTCTGAGTATGCTCATTACATATTTATACATTAAAAGTTATTTTTAGAGATGTAAATGGTAATAATTCTGGAGAGAGAAAAGAAATGAATTTCCTCCAATTTCTGATTACCCCAACTGTAAATATGGGGTAATCTTAGTAAATTCTATAGATCAAATCAATTTTCTAACATAAATGTAAAATATCAATATTAAAATGCAATATTATTGGTATAAAGCTAGAACAAACTTATCAAATTTCTGCACAATTTGGGTTCTGAAAATATTCTATGTTAGTTCTTCATCATTGGCTTCACTTTTGATGGTTTGTCATGTACAGGCAAACCAACCTCTCCATCTGACCTCATTGCACTGAGTAAAGGGACACATTTTTCTCTCTTCTTGTCTTTGTCTATTCACTTTTTTTGTAACAAAATGGTAACAATTGTGGATTATGACAGTAGACTTTTTATTTCCCATTTCTGTAAGCTAGGAATTCTATGCTAAAGAGAGTGAGAGCATATCAGAGATGGTTTCTTCCTTTTTTTTTTTTTTGACCTCTGGTGGTAAAGGCTCATATAACTGTTTCTGTTCTCTTTTGTAAAGAAAATAATTTCATTCACAGGCCAGAGTGCTCATAGTACAATCACTTCTGCAAAGGTCCCACTTGAAATACTATGTTCTTCAAGGCTGACAATTGTTCTGGTGAGCTTTGGTGGCATATGACTTTTGTTCCTAGAATCTCTCTCAACTGTGCGCATTTCGCTTCTCCTACCATGTTAACTCATCAGGTAGTGTGTGAGTCTCTGCAAACTTCATGGCCAGCAGAGTGAACAACCATGAGAGGCATTAACACCTTTTGTCTCCACACAAATCAATGGCCAGCGTTTGCTTAAACTTCATGAGGCTGATTCTGAGTAGGTCTTTTTTTAGGCATATGTAAGTACAACACAATTTGACAAAAATTATTCTGGTGATTATTAACTCAATCCATGTGCACAACAAAGGATATATAAATCTCCTTAAGGAAAAAAGTCAATGAAAACAGATCCGGCGTGTCTTCATCAACATTCTTTGTAAGACAACAAACATGGGTTGTCTAGATTTGCCGAGAAAAAAACTAATTTACTCTAATTGTCTAGAGGAGAATCCCAAGCCAGAAATGTCTATGGCCACAAAGTTAGAGCAAAAATCACCGAGCTAGGAGCCACTTCCACTTTAGCTTTCTGAGCAGGTAACAGTGATTATATTCCTTCCCATGAAGGAACAACCATGTGTTCCTAATAGTCTAGGTTCTCCTAGTGCTTTATTGTGAGCACAGACCTCTAAGCCTCCTACTAGTGAGAATCTGAAGTTGGCACAAAATCACTAGGTAAATTAGGTAAATGAATTAAAAGCAAATATTTTTCCAACCTATAAATCTTCAGAATAGCTTTGTTTGTGAATGAAAGTGTGATGGACATCTCAGGAAACCCTCGAACAAATGGAAACCAAAACCTTTAATCTAAATAAGCATGTATGATTCTTTTTTTTTATTATTTTTTTTTTTTTTTATTTTCGAGACAGGCTTTCTCTGTAGCTTTTTGGTTCCTGTCCTGGAACTAGCTCTTGTAGACCAGGCTGGCCTAGAACTCAGAGATCCGCCTGCCTCTGCCTCCTGAGTGCTGGGATTAAAGGAGTGTGCCACCACCGCCTGGCTGTATGATTTTTTATAAGTCTTTACAAGATGGACAGTAATGAATTCTCAAGTAAAGAGAGTTAGATGATACCATCTGTCAAATATAGGTAATTCAAAGTTACCGAAAACTGACTGATCACTGACCACCTTGGTTTTATCTAGAGGGGAAAGGCAATATTTTCAAAGAAACTTTGCAATTTGTTGAAAGATGCATCAAGACAGTAGGCATTGTGGGTACTGCTTCTTTTTGTGTTTGTTTTTATTTTTCTTGAGCTCTACTTTTTTCTCTCCTCCCCTCCCTGCCTTTCCTACTCTTCAGTCCTCTCCCAAGTTCTCCATACTCCCAATTTACTCAGGACATCTTGTCTTTTTCTATTTCCCATGTAGATGATATCTATATATGTCTCTCTTAGGGTTTTTATTGTTGTCTAGAATCTCTGGGATTGTGATTTGTGGGCTGTTTTTCTTTGCTTTATGTTTAAAAACCACTTATGAGTGAGTACATGTGATATTTGTCTTTCTGTGTCTGCGTTACCTCACTCAAAATGATGTTTTCTAGCTCCATCCATTTTCTTGCAAAATTCAAGATGTTATTTTTTCTGCTGTGGAGTGCAAGCTGGTAGAACCATTTTGGATGTCGGTGTGGAGATTTCTCAGAAAATTAGGAAATAATCGTCAAGACCCAGTACTCTCACTTTTGGGTATATATGCAAAGGATGCTCAATTGTGCCACAAGGACATGTGCCCAAATAGCCAGAACCTGGAAACAAACTAAATTGCCCTCAAGTGAAGAATGGATTTGGATAAGGAAAATGTGGTACATTTACACAATGGAGTACTCCTTGAATTTAGTTTGAGAAATATTCCAGGCTCTTGAGAAAGATATCCCTGTGTGATAAAATTGTTACATGCCAAAATTAGTCTTCAAAGTATTTTTATCAATCTCAAAGGCAGAAAATATGTGTAGTTTCCTAGAGTAAACGACGAAGCAAAGAAAAGTGAGAGTAACTGCTACCTTCAGTAGAGAGAACCACAATCTTGTAAATCTGCATGACTGAGAAGCCAAGGACAATAGAACTGAGTTTTGATTCTACTGCAAGGACTGGCCTTGTGGGGGACTAGTCTGTTTGGATGCTCACCTTTCTAGACCTGGATGGAGGGGGGAGGACCTTGCACTTCCAACAGGGCAGGAAACCCTGACTGCTCTTAGGACTGGAGAGGGAGGGGGAGAAAGAATGGGGGGAGTGGAAGGGAAATGGGAAGTGGTGGAAAGTTTTAATAAATAAATAAATAATTTTTTAAAAAGATGAAAATGTAAGAGATTAGTGTGTTTCTGTTTCTTTGAGAGCATTAGTTTTTCCATTTTATTTCCTGAAATTATTTTCTAGAATGTCATACTGTGTTATTTCAATTTTTATTTCTTTTAATTCTTTTTACTTGTCATTATTCAAATAAAAAAGAAATACACACTCTTTTGTTGTTGCATACTCTATATAAAAGAAATTAAAAGCAAACATGTGATCATATAATTATTTATTCAAAGTTGATTTTCTTTTCTGATATATATTCCTATGTAGTTTTGTATATGACTTTAACATAGTGAGAAAGAAGCAATGTAAAAAGTTAAATTAAAATCTCTGTCTTGAGAAATGTTTAATCAAAGTCACATTAATCACAGCTCCTTCCAAAATTCTGAATTCTGTAAAGTGTTTTATGAGTAATAGCTTGTCCTCTGAAATATCAATTATTAAAATAGGGTTTGTAAAATATTTCATAACGCTTTACATTCATTCATTTCATTGTATGCCTTTTATTTGTGATACAAAGAGAGATGCTAATTTCAATGCATTTTCATGTCCCAAAATTATTTTGATTAAAATGTTGTGTGACTAATAATATGTTCATAACTGGTCTATTTCTAAATGAAACTTGCATCCACTGATGGAGCTGGTGTTCTGAAATACAATGCAGATCTATGGGCCAAGAACTGCAAAAGTAAATAATTTCTTATTCTTACAAACTTTTTAAAAAGTACATAAATATGTTATACATTTTAATGAAGATTATTATGATACAGATAAGATGAATAATTTTGGATTTAAACTCAATAAATGTTTTTTCCAAGTAAAATACACTTTAAATAAAATAGTAAAGTCTCTAATTTCAGCTATTTAAAACATGCAATGCTTTAGATTATTCTATAAATAAAATTAAATAATTATATAAATAGAAACATTGCTTATGTTTTGCAATATAATATGTTAGAAATTGTTGGAGGAGGCCATTTTTCTGTTCCCGGCTGCTCAGCCCCAAAATAATCACAAAGAAACTGTATTAATTAAATCACTTCTTGACCCATAAACTCTAGCTTCTTATTGGCTAACACAACTTAATTTAATCCATTTCTATTAATCTATATATTGCCATGTGGCTGTGGCTTTCTGGGTAAAGTTCTATCTGGCTCTCGTGGGCTACATGGCTTCTCTCTGATTCTGCCTCCTTTCTCCCAGCATTTAGTTTTCCCCACCTAACTCTTTTGCCCTATAGCTCTGCTATTGGCCCAAAGCAGACCCTTTAGATTAACTGATGATACTCACAGCATACAGAGTAAACTCCCACAGAAAGAAATCATGCATCCTTGTTCTCATTTTATGCTAATGAACCAATTACCTTTTCAACTAAGATCACTAATGAAGACATAATTCCATTAATATACATATTCAAAACAAATTGGAAACAACTTATTAAAATAAAAGTATCTGATTCTGAACCTACTTCTCTTTGATATTGCATTTTACTCTTTGTATACCAGAAAATATTTTTTTTGACTGAGATGTATTCTTGCTAAGCACTCTATCCACGAGTTATTATCTCATCTCCAGAAGATGACTAATTTTCAAAGACACATCCATAGTTTTTCTTTCCAATTATTTCCCAAGTAAACTATTTTCATTAGTATCTGCATTAGCTCAGTAATCAGTACCTCCAGCAGTTTTCTCCAGTAGTTCCTCTCACTGAATTTTTTCACTGTTTTCACGTTTGTCATAATGACAGCGTGTATTTGCTCAGGGGCACAGTGCTGACCACTTGTGTTTTCTCCTTGCTATTTCTCCTTGCTATCTGGCTCTCCATTTCCTACTCTTTGGTGTTTGTTTGTTTGTTTGTTTGTTTTTGTTTTTTTTTTATTGAAAAACAAATTTCCGCCTCCCCCCAGCCTCCCATTTCCCTCCCCCTCCTCCCATCCTTCTCCTCCTCCCCCCACTCCTCTCCCCCTCCCTCTCCAGTCTGAAGAGCAGTCAGGGTTCCCTGCCCTGTGGGAAGTCCAAGGTCCTCCCTGCTCCATCCAGGTCTAGGAAGGTGAACATCGAAACTGGCTAGGCTCCCACAAGGCCAGAACATGAAGTAGGATCAAAACCCAGTGCCATTGTCCTTGGCTTCTCAGCAGCCCTCAAAGTCACTCTGATACCAAAACCACACAATGACTCAACCAAGAAAGAGAATTACAGGCCAATCTCACTCGTGAACATCGACGCAAAAATCCATACCTACTCTTTCTTATTGACACTGGAAAGGTTGTATTTTATCCTGGATGACCCAGGCAGGTACCGACAGCTGAATCTAAAGGAAGCATTTTCTTAATTGGAATTTCCTTCTCTCAGATGACTCTAGTTTGCATCAAATTGAAATAAAAATAATCAGGACAATATGAAAAGATGGTAATATACCGCAATGTATTTCATTACAAATTCTGTCTCTATGCTTTTATGAATGGTCAAATCAGTTTTTACACACTGCTAAAAAGGGTGCTTTTAGGATATATTTATATGTGAAAACATGCAATTTGTGTACGTAATATTCATCCATATAGAATTCATGTTTATGTGTGTATTGCCATTTAATACAAATATATGTGTGTATATACTCACAAACTCATTAAAATTATGCTAAGATAATATACCACTATTGTTTTATGTCATAATTATAAATTTATTAAGTTATAGTAGTAATATAATACTACATAACCAGAGTAATAGAGATTCTTGGGCAAGAATCTCTGAATACTAAATAAAATAATAATCATGACTCACTTAAAAATCAAAGCTGGCTTTGGAGTTGGCTCTGTCCTTCTCTAAATCCAAGAATGTTAAAATAAAAATTTGGAGTTTCTGTCTTCTGTCAGGAACCATGGTATGGGACAGAAAGAAAAAAGTATTTAGAAAGAATTCACTTTTCTTCATACTTATTTTTGTCTCTATTGTTCCCTTCATTAAATATATATGTCTGTATAAATAATGTCTAAGTTTTCCACAATGAACAATGAATTTTTCTGCAGTAATCTTTGAAATTTCCGGGAAAAAAATGAGGCCCCACAACAACAACTCTACCTGGTTGATATGATGTCATGATGCTGATAGCACTACTATAAGACCTGTTCCAGGTACCAGTTGCTGAATATAGTTCCAACTTGCTTAGCTGAAATCATGCACTTTTTACAATGTTCTGGCCAGAACTCCAAATAAGAACCTCAGAAAAACCCTACCAAATACCCAGAGATTATTTGAAATTATACCAGACAGTAATCTTGGAACTTAACCATCATTTGAAAGAACATTGTCCCCATGACAGCTAGAAGTAATTATAGAAGACAATATTCCCTCTCCCAACAAAGTTTGTTCTCAGGGTTAGGGACATTATGTAGGGGTTGATTATAGTTGCTATAGCATTGGGGGTTGGGTGAAATTATATAGGGTTAGGGATCTCTTTGAAAAAAAGGAGAGAGAAGAAATTGGATGGGATAATAGATTAGTGTGAAATTACACTAATAATATTAGTGAGTAATGGAGTGAATACTTGTGAGCTATTATTTATATGCAATTTACATTGGTATAGATTTTTGTATATTGATACAAACGTAGATTATATTGAATATGTTCCTATTTTTATCTACAATATTTGTATATCTAGGCAAAGTTATCTTGTTATCTTGTAAGCATGCATGCTTCTACTCTGCTTAAGATATTTTATATATTAATATAATTTCAGGATATATTTATCATATGGCAATATACATTTCTACCTCTGATCAAGATACCTATACATTAACATATTGAGGTCATTGCCCTCATTTGTTGCACAGTTGTTTAAAGATTATTTAAAACTCTAATATGAAGTCTTACTCTTTAAGTTATATAATTATTAAGAATTAAAGATCAATAGTTATTCATTTTGTCATACTTATATTTAGACAAATCAGATTCTCTAGATACATAGAGATTGTATTCTGCATGGATAGGTAATTTTCAACTACTTCAAAGAGCTGTAGTATATTGCACTTAAATAACTTAGGGTTCTGTTGAAGTGAGACACGATTGCCCCTGGCAACCCTGATCTATTCCTGAGGGAATGTTGAGCACAAACGACACTCTACTTGGAGCTTGTTTTCTTGGTGGCAAAACTAGCCTTTGGGCAAGGGGACTGCCCATGCATCGACCACTGACAAAATTCATGATGTCTGGACAAGACAAGCAGGATATAAGAAAAAAGACTGTCAAATCTTGCCAAGACATGGTAAAACATTTTTGAAAAATTTCTTGCCTCTAAAAATAGTCGGTCAATTTTGGTAGGCCTTAGGCAAAGTTGGTTGCTCCCAGATTGCAAATGAGACTTTGCGTGATTGCCCAGGTATCTAGTTGTCTGTCATTTGTTGCACATTTTGGAAGTTGCTTGATTACACTTCCTGCATATTCAAGTAATATTATTTCCATTCTCGGATCTTTGTTAGGGTTGAAGGCTAGATAGTTGTAGTTACTTTCCTCTCATGACTTGGCCAAGTTATTTATTATACAAGACTTAAACTCATTAGGATAGAATAATTATTGAAACATTTATCACGTTTCTTGCTTGATATTTGTATGCTGTTTGTAATTCTAATTTTTATACATGATATTTATTCTTATTGTATATAACTTTGTATTCGGCTTCGAACATTCTTATTTAAACAAAAGGGGAGGTGCTGTAGGAATTCCTACTGCTAGTAACCTTTAAGTTAACTGGTCACTTCGGCCTGGTCTCCTACACTATAAATTTATAAATGTAAAGCAAATGTCTGACCTTTTCTCTGGCAGTAGGATTCAGTTGTTCTTCTCCATTCCACCAGAGGACTGTAATCTGTGAGTCTACTACTAAATAAATAACCCACTATTATACTTAATTTGAGCTAGTGTGGGATTTCTTCTAAATGTTCTTCTTCACCTCTGGCTCCTGCATGGTGAGATTAAAGGCATGAGCCACCACTGTCCAACTTAATTTATTTTTAAAACATTTGTTCTAAAAATATCAAAATATAGTAGTAGTTTATCAACTTTGTGTTTGTTCCACACTGAAATATTGACAGTTTCCTAGTAAATGAAGTTGATTATTAAATTGATTTGATATTTATATTCAAATTAACTCCAGTAAATATTCAACACTTTTGTACCCAGCATTCTATTTGTGCTATCTTATTTCTTCATATATTTTATCACATAATTTGGAAATTACTGCAATTATATATATTTCTGGTTTGCTTCACAATTTCACCAAAATTTGAACACTTTTATAATTCTCTGACCAAATTAATATGCTTTCCAAATTTCATCATAAGTTGATTATGACACAGAATCCATAGTATTTATTCTTCTGACTGAAGAAGGACCAAGACAAAGTTTCTACAGACTTCTAATTGACTTTATCAATTTGCTATGGCTACATTACAAAACCTAAGATGCTTTCTTGATTTCAAACTACAACTCTAGTACTGCTTCATGCAAACAGATATTCAGCAGATATGAACAATCTATAGTTAATTTCCTTCTGATGTTCAGTTAGAGTACTAAATGTCAACCCTTATTTATTCCAGTGTTGGGTCCTTCCTGCATCTAGAGATTTTGGTAACCAGATGTAGTGTCATGGCTGCCTGATATGTATTGTTCACAGTCTATGATATCCTTTAAACTTATTTGATTGACAGAAACAAAACTGTGGGAAAAAAGAAACATCCAGATTTCTTAAGACTCACAACCAAATATCACTGCTACTGGATGCTGTTAAAAAATTTAAAGTACAGATTTAGACATTACTTAAAGTAGGAATTAGAATAATCTTCCACTTGGTGAGAATGTTCAAGGAAATCAGTGAAAGGAATTATGCCAATCATTTTGTAGTTATATATGACAGATCCAGTGACATCTCCTAATGTATTTTGTCACTTCTCAAGATAGTTGATATTAATAAGAAATTTTTCATTAACTGAAAATTATGATTGTAAGATTAAATCTGAATCACTATAAATTATAGTATTAAATACAACCTAGGCTGACTGAACATTTGGCAACTTGAGAAGTTTTACAAGAGAAACACCATGAAATGAGACAATTATTCCCTTGTAAAGCAATTCAGATAGTACCGGTACATTATTCAAATATGGATTAAAGTGTTCCTTCCATAACTTGACCACAGTTCACTTGTGATCCAGATAGGACCAGTTCCTTGAGAACAGAACTTAACCTGTGTGACAATATGCAAAATGAAGCTTTTGTATTTTAAAGGAAGTCATGGATAAAATTTTTCTGATTTGTTTTTAAAAATGACACTGACATATTCCATTTGTTTGATGCTAATTTTAAAATATCCTAAAGAGCAACATACACTTTCAAAAACATATTTAAAATGATTTATATATTGTTTGACATATTTTAATGTTTTTAGAGTATATGATGTTCTTCAGATTTTGCTCTCCCAAAAATCTTTCTTCATAATTAACTTTTAAATTCACTTCAGCATTAAAGTAGAATATCCTTTTGTTACGAATTTCTTTAGTTGTTTACAAACATAGACAATTATAAAAATTTCTACTTTATGTAGCAATTTTAAATGATGGGAAATAATAGAGAACTAATATCTCTTACATTTTTTGATAAATAAAAATATTTTATCTATAGACTGAAAAGCAGAATTGTTTTGCATTATTTAGCATTTACTATTTATGCATTTCCTTTTGCTCAGAATGCATGTCATAGTTGATCTCCCAATATGATAAAAAAAAAAGAAGTACACTCTAATTGGGAAGTAGATAACTGATTTATATAACAGACTTTGGATTTACTGTACAATATTGTATGGAGTATTTAAATATTTGAGCATACTTTATCCTATTTTCCACAGTGAGTTTGTATGACCAAGACTATAACTTAAGTATCACTTTAGACTTTCTAGTTTCTTGGCACCATTTGACATGTTTACTACTAACAGTCTTATCAATCAGTTGAAATTATGTATATATACATTTATTACTGTATCCATTATTTGAATCTGTTTTAAAGCTTATCTTTATACCCTTATGATAAAATTATCAGTTAGCAAAAATTAAAGCCTAATAATTATATGTATTTTAGGTTAAATGTAACTTTTAAGTTAAATGTAACACAGCGTATGTAGCTTTCAATTTTTATTTAATTTATTTTTTCCTTTATTGTTTCCAGTTTTTATTAGTTCCATGAGAATTTTGTACAATGTATTTTGACTCTGTTCATCATAACAAGACTCCTCATACACCAGTTTCCCTTCTCCAACTCACCCCAATTTGTCTTCTTTTTTTTTAACCCATCAAGTACAGTCCATGTTACCAATCTATTCTTTGATATGTCACCCTGATTAAAGAATGGTCTACATTAATCAGCAAGTTCTGTCCTCAATTAAGTGGGTGGTTCCTGAGTGTGGTATCCAGCTTTGACCTTGGGCCTCCACATGGGCATGTACACACGTATACCCTTTACAAGAACATGTATACACACTTGTTTCCACTACTCACCCACACGCACTACATAAAGTAGCTTCTCTTTGCCCACGGTTCACTTAATACAGCTCCAGTTACCCTTAATCAAGCACATTTCAAAAATACTAGTGGGGAAATTTCATAAAGTAAAGAATACACACTCTAAATTTTAGTCCACCATTTTGAGTTGCAAACAATGTT
The DNA here is from genome assembly GCF_018167655.1 of Microtus oregoni. Classification (NCBI taxonomy): domain Eukaryota; kingdom Metazoa; phylum Chordata; class Mammalia; order Rodentia; family Cricetidae; genus Microtus; species Microtus oregoni. The sequence continues at coordinate 26,883,397 of NW_024543089.1, forward strand.
TGAGTTATATGATATTATCTACCTTCATCACATCAGGAATGTGAAATATCTTTATTTTCATATTATCCACCCTTTTTATATCACTTCCCTATTAATAATTTTGTAGCCTTGTAATTATCTTATCAGGATTCCCAGGTAATCCTTATGTATATGATAGTTCTGTCTTTCTCCTCCTGTCATATTACCACAATAATGTTATTATCTGATTTCACACTATGGTAAGAAGGCTGAGTATCCATACACAACAACAAATTGTGATGGTGTATATTCACACAACATTTCTTAAAATACTTTGTTATGTTTGTTGTACTTCATGGTTAAATACTGACAATTCCTTGAAGCATTTAGTTAATATTTTAAACTTCCTAAACATATGAAATGTGTTATATGTAGTTTGCAACCAGCTTTAACTTAAAGAACTTCACTGGAATTAAGGAATACTTTTGCATCCAAGACAACAGGCAGTTAGCAGAAGGAAGGATGCAGAGCAGGTTCGAGTACTGACTTTGTTTGGCTCTTATAGTATGTCTCAGCACTGGTCTGGTATCAAATTAGAACCACTAGGGAACTTGTTAAAATGCGTTTCTTGGGCAATATCAATGCCAAGTATAACATAATTTGTAGAGGATTGGGCATTTAACAAGTTTCCAGGCAATTCTAATGCAGAAAAATATTTGAAAAAATGTTCCAAAGGGATCCAGAATAAACAACTATTTTCCTTTTTTCCTCCAACTTACTGAACATGCTGCATACAAGGAATGTGGGCTCATGAATGAATGCCTGTACATTTCTTCTGGGTTTGGGAATAGATTTCACAAACAAGTCATCAGAAGCTGAACATTGGATGATGTTTTGACTTTTGTGCCTCTTGAAATTTTTCTCCCCTTTAGCTATTTCCACTCTGACTGCAAGCAAGAGATACAGTGTTACTGTGTTTGTCCTTTTATTAATATCCAAAAGAAAAATAAAGTTGGTCAATCTGAACTTACAATATATTGATAGGCTTTATACTTCATGCCCTTTGTAGAGCACTGTTTCTGAAAAAATGAGAACAAATGTTGCTCAACATGAAACTCAGATACCATGGATTCAAGAAGTATTTTAAAGAATACTCAAGCATCTATATTTCGAGAGTTGGTTTGATTTTGTTTTTCTCATGAGGTATATAGCATATACTTGTTCTTTGTATATTTAATTTTTTAATGTATTATAAATTTTTATTTGTTAGGCTTTAGATATGGAATTATATTATTTGATTTATCTTTATAGTTACAAATCTAGAAAATGTATACCAACCACTGTGATATTTTTTTAAACAACTACCAAATATTGTCTGCAATCACCATTGGAATTTGTATATGTATTATCATTTAAGAGGCACTATTTTATACATAAAATGTATTCTACATTTAAAAAACTCCACAGGTACCAATTTTCTATGAAATTAAATAATAGTGTTCTGAATTAAATAAAAATTATCTACAATATTTAATTAATTCATATTTTCACCGTGACTAGTAATTGCATGTATAATTCCTACACTGTCATTCTCTTTTCATGTTCAATTATGGAACATTATTTGCTGCCCATTTTTCTACTTTCTCCAAAGACTTTACCTTAAAACCTGCAATACATGGGCCAAACTAATTTTCTCTTTATCCTTCTAGTGTGGGTTTATGTATGGCCAGAACAAGGTCAAAATCAGGGAAGTTAAATAATTCTCTACTGAAAAATAATTGGACCAAAGCATTAATCAAGAAGGAAATTTGAAATGTCTTAAAATTGAAAGAATACGAAAGTATAATACTTAGCAAAATCTCTGTGACGCAATGAAGGTGGTTCCAATAGGAATGTCAGGACACTTCTACATTCTTTTCATTAAGTCACTACAACTGTGATGTCAAATGCAAACACATAAATACACACATGCACACATGAATGCACAACACAGAGAGAAAGAGAGAGTGTGTGAGTGAGAGAGAGAATGCACAAATTGGGTATTTCTTTTCAATTTGGGGGAATGATGGTACAAAGGGGAAGAAAGGATGGAAGAAATTGGAAGCAGGTGTGATCAGGGTGCATTATAAGACTCGGGAGGCAGAGGCAGGCGGATCTCTGGGAGTTCGAGACCAGCCTGGTCTACAAGAGCTAGTTCCAGGACAGGCTCCAAAACCACAGAGAAACCCTGTCTCGAAAAACCAAAAAAAAAAAAAAAAAAAAAGAAATTCCAAAATAATAAATAAAAATATTATGTTAAAAAACCAAAGACCTACTCAATAGAAAGAAATGTTTTGAAAAAAATATAGGCCAATTTTCCGTATGAGAAAGTCCTTTTCTTGTCCCTCCCATTCCTCATGAGCAAATTCTTAAAGAGACACTTTCAAACTGAGTTCAAGAATATGTTCTAAAGCACATTCCCCACAATCAAGTTGACTCCATCTTAGGAATAAAGGGATTGTTCAACTTATGAAAATCAATATACATGCCACAATACATGAACAGGCTGAAAGACAAAACATACAAGATAATAACTCCCATCATTCTACATGGAAAGAGGCTCAAAGAATGTCCACTAAAATAAGTTATAAGAAAGGACGTTTATTCATCCTTTAATTCCTATTCAGTCTAATCCTAGACTTCCTAGCTAAAAGCAATAATAGAACTGAAGAATATCAAGGGGATATTAATTGGAAAGGATGAAGTCAAAGTATCTTTATTTGGAAATTATATGATTTTATACATTAAAGATATTTAAGAAAATTTACCAGGAAATTTCTATAGCTGACAAACACTGTAAGCCATGTAGCAGGATAAAAAAAAATAAGCACACAGGAATAGGTAGCCTCCCTATACACAAATGATAAACATACTGAGAAAGAATAAAGAGAAACAATATGTGTCATCAAAGGTGAAAAACTTAGCTTTGGATTGCTACAACCAAGTAATATAAGAATGGTAAGTTAAAAACTTTCAGTTGCTACAATAAAGTAATATAAGAATGGTAAAAAAAAAAACTTTCAGTCCTTAAAAGAAGAAGATTTAAAGATCTACCATAGTTTGGGATTTGTGGGGTTAATATTTTAGAGATAGTCATTTTCCAAAAGCAGAATAAAGATTAAATGCAAGTCATATCAAAATGTAGACAATATTCTATGCAGAAAATGATCACACACATAAATAAAATATAGAATAACTAAAGGAATTATAAATAATAAAAAAAACAGATATTATCACCACAGACCAGCATGGCCCCAGCTGCATAATGACCCCCCCTACAACTCTATTATTATTTTTTCATGTCCTAAATTAAATACTTTCTCTTTGAGGAGGATCAGTGTGACTGGGTTTAAGTTGAGGTCTTTGATCCATTTGGGTTTGAATTTTGTGCCTGGTGATATATAATGGTCTATTTTCATTCTTCTACATATTGATGTCCAGTTAAGCCACCACCATTGCCTGAATACACTTTATTCTTTCTATTTCATATGCTTTTGCTTTTTATCTCAAAACTCAGGTGTTCATAGGTGTGTGGATTTATATGCAGATCTTTGATTTGATTCCATTGGTACTCCTGTCTGTTTTTATGCCATTACGAGGCTGTTTTTAGTACTGCAACTCTGTAGCAGAGTTTGATGTCAGGGATTGTGATGCCTCTAGAAGTTTCTTTATTGTACAGGATTGTTTTGGATATTCTGAGTTTTGTTTTCCCAGACGAATTTGAGTACCGTTCTTTTGAGGTATGTGAAGAATTTTGCTAGGGATTTCGATGGGCATTGCATTGATTTCAGAGGAATCACTTTGAATTTCTCTCCATTTTGTTTGATATTGGCTGTTGGCTTTCTGTACATTGCCTTTATTATATTTAGGTATGTTCCTTGTATACCTGCTCTCTCCAAGACCTTTATTATGAAGGGATATTGTATTTTGTTGAATTCTTCTTCAGCAACTAATGAGATGATTATGTGAGTTTTTTTTTTAAATATGTTGAACCATCCCTGTATTTCTGGAATGAAGTCTACTTGGTTATAGTGGATGATTTTTCTGATGTGTTCTTGGGTTCAGTTTGTCAGTAATTTATTGAGTATTTTTTGAATCAATGTTCATGAGGGAATGTGGTCTGTAATTCTTTTTCTTAGTAATGTTTTTGTGCGGTTTGGATATCAGGGTAATTGTAGCTTCATAAAAAGAGTTTGGCAAGTACCTCCTGTTTCTATTGTGTGGAACTACTTGAGGAGTATTAGGATTAGTTCTTTGAAAATTTTGTAGAATTCTGTGCTGACAACCTCTTCCTGATTTATTTTTGTTGTTGTTTTGCTTTGTTTCTTTTTTTTTTATTTTTTATTTTGGTCGGGAGACTTGATTACTGTTTCTATTTCTTTAGCAGGTGTTGAAGTCTCCCATTATTAGTGTGTGGGGTTTAATGCATGATTTAAACTTTACTAATGTTTCTTTTACATGTATAGGTCCCCTTATATTTGGGACATAGATGTTCAGTATCGAATTTTCTTCTTAATGTATTTTTCCTATGAAAAATATGAAATGTCCTTCTTTTTCTCTTTAATTCATTTAGTTTGAAGTCTATTTTGGTAGATAATAGCATAGCTACACAAGCTCATTTCTTAGGGCCATTTGATTGAAAAATTTTTCCCAGCTCCTTATTCTGAGGTGATATCTCTTTTTGACATTGAGTTGTGTTCCCTGTATGCAACAGAAGAATGGATTCTGTTTTCATATCCAATCTTTTAGCATGTGTCTTTTTTTTTTTTTTTTTGGTTTTTCGAGACAGGGTTTTCTCTGTGGTTTTGGATCCTGTCCTGGAACTAGCTCTTGTAGACCAGGCTGGTCTTGAACTCACAGAGATCTGCCTGCCTCTGCCTCCGGAGTGCTGGGATTAAAGGCGTGCGCCACCACAGCCCGGCTTTAGCCTGGGTCTTTTTATAGGTGAGTTGAGTCCATTTATATTAAGGGATACTAATGACCAGTGATGGCTAGTTCCTGTTATTTTAGTTTTCTTTGTTAATGATGTTATTGTGTGTGTGTTTTCTCTTCTTTTGGATTTGCTTCTGTGATATCATCTATTGTCTTTGTTTTTGTGGATGTAACTAACATTCTGGGGTTGGAATTTTCCTTCTAGTACTTTGTGTAGTGCTGAGTTTGTGGCTAGGTATTGGTTAAATCTGGTTCTGACATGAAATATCTTGTTTTGTGCATCTATGGTGTTTGAAAGTTTTCCTTGGTATAGCGGTCTGGGCTGGCACCTGTGGTCTCTTAATGTCTGCATAATATTTGACCAGGACCTTCTAGCTTTCATTGTTTCCATTAAGAAGTCAGGTATAATTCTGATAGGTTTGCCTTTATATGTTACTTGACCTTTTTTCTTTGCAGCTCTTAATATTCTTTCTTTAGTCTGTATGTTTAGTGTCTTGCTTATTATGTGGCAACGGAACATTTTTTTTCTTTTGGCCCAGTCTATTTGGTGTTCTGTAAGCTTCTTATATTTTCATATGCATATGTTTCTTTAGGTTGGGAAATTTACTTCTATGATATTGTTGATCTCAAGTGAACATTACTCAACTTCATATGGAAAAAAAACCCAGAATGACTAAAACATTCCTATATAATAAAGGATATTCTGGAGGTATCATAATACCTGATTTTAAGTTCTATTATTGAGTTATAGTAATAAAAGCAACTTAATATTGGCATAAAACAGAAATGTGAACAAATGGAATCAAATTGAAGACCCTGAAATTAATCCACACACCTATAAACACCTTATTTTTTTAAAGAAACCAAAACCATACAATGGCAAAAAGAAAGCATCTTCAATAAATGGCTCTGGCATAGTTGTATGTCAACATTTAGAAGATTACAAATAGATAAATATATATAATCATGTAAAAAATTCAAATACATTTGGATCAAAGACTTCAACATGAATCCAGTTACACTGAACCTAATAGAAGATAAAGTGGAAAGTAGCCTTGAACACATCAGCAAAGAATACCACTTCCTAAATATAACACCAGTAGCATAAAGTTTGAGAGCAACACCAATAAATGGAACCTCATGGAACTGAAAACTTCTGTAAGGCAAAGTATACTGTCAATAAGACAAAATGGAAGCTTACAGAGTGGGCAAAGATCTTCAACCTCACATTTGACAGAGGGCTGATCTTCAAAATATATAAAGAACTCAAGAAACTAAACATCAAACTACCAAGTAACCCAATTTAAAAATGTGGTACAGATCTAAACAGAAAATTCTCAGCAGAAGAATCTCAAATAGTCAAAAGACATTTAAGAAATTGTTCAGCTTCTTAGTCTTTGGTAGATTGCTAATCAAAACAACTCAGAGACATCATCTTACAACTGTCAGAATGGCTAAGGTCAAGAACACTGAGGACAGCTTATGTTGGAGAGTACATGGAGTAAGGAGAATACTCCTCCAATATTGGTGCCTGTAGTATTGCAAACATGTACTTCTACTTTGGATATCAGTATGGTAATTTCTCAAAAAATCGGGAATCATCTACCTTAACACCCAGTATTACCATCCTTTTGGCATACACCCAGAGAATACTTAGTCATACCACAAGTATGCCCTCTCACTATGTACATCGCAGCATTATTTGTAATAGCCAGAACCTGGAAACAACTTACATGATCCCTCAACTAAGGAATGGATAAAGGCTAATCAACCCAACTATAAAATGGGGCACTGAGATGAACAGAGAATTCTCAACAGAAGAAGTTCAAATGGCCAAAAGACACTTAAGGTCATGCTCAACTTCCTTAGCCATCAGGGAAATGCAAATCAAGACATCTTTAAGATACGATCTTACACCTGTCAGAATGGCTAAAATAAAAAACACCAATGATAGCCTTTGCTGGAGAGGTTGTGGAGAAAAGGGTACACTCATCCATTGCTGCTGGGAATGCAAACTTGTGCAACCACTTTGGAAAGCAGTGTGGCAGTTTCTCAGGAAATTCGGGATCAACCTACCACTGGACCCAGCAATACCACTCTTGGGAATATACCCAAGAGATGCCCTATCATACAACAAAAGTATATGCTCAATTATGTACATAGCAGCATTGTTCGTAATAGCCAGAACCTGGAAACAACCTAGATGCCCTTCAATGAAAGAATGGATGAAGAAAGTATGCAATATATACATATTAGAGTACTACTCAGCAGTAAAAAACAATGACTTCTTGAATTTTGCATGCAAATAGATGGAAATAGAAAACACTTTCCTTAGTGAGGTAAGCCAGACCCAAAAAGAGGAACATGGGATGTACTCACCCATATTTGGTTTCTAGCCATAAATAAAGGACATTGAGCCTATAATTCGTGATCATAGAGAAGCTAAATAAGAAGGAGAGCCCAAAGAAAAACATATAGGCATCCTCCTGAATATTAACGTTCATCAGGCGAGGAAAGGAGACAGAGACAGAGACCCACATTGGAGCACCAGACAGAAATCTCAAGGTCCAAATCAGGAGCAGAAGGAGAGAGAGCACAAACAAGGAACTCAGGACCGCAAAGGGTGCACCCACACACTGAGACAATGGGGATGTTCTTTCGGGAACTCACCAAGGCCAGCTGGCCTGGGTCTGAAAAAGCCTGGGATAAAACCGGACTCGCTGAACATAGCGGACAATGAGGACTACTGAGAACTCAAGAACAATGGCAATGGGTTTTTGATCCTACTGCACGTACTGGCCTTGTGGGAGCCTAGGCAGTTTGGATGCTCACCTTACTAGACCTGGATGGAGGTGGGTGGTCCTTGGACTTCCCACAGGGCAGGGAACCCTGATTGTTCTTCAGGCTGATGAGGGAGTGGGACTTGATTGGGGGAGGGGGAGGGAAATGGGAGGCAGTGGCGGGGAAGAGACAGAAATCTTTAATAAATAAATTAATTAAAAAAACAATAAAAAAGAATGGATAAAGAAAGGTAGAAAATTTGTACAATGGAGTATAATGAAATTTGCAGGCAAATGGATAAAACTAGAAAAAATTATCCTGAGTGAGGTAAGCCAGGCCCAGGAAGACAAACATGATATGTACTTACTTGTAAGGGATTACTAGATATAAAGCTGAGGATAACCAGACTATAATCCTCAGCCCCAGAGAAGTTAGGTAATAAGGATAACTGCATGGATCACCCTGGAAAGGTGAAAAAGAAGATGTTTCTTTGTTAAACTGGAGGAGGAAGAAAGGAATGAGGGAGGAGGTGAAGGATGAGAACATGAGGAAATGGGGTGATCGAGGTGCAGGAGGGAGAGTGTGGGAAAACGTTAAAAGAGATATCTTGACAGAGACTGTGGGGTTAGGGAGAAACCTGTTATCAAGGAACTTCCTGGGAATCCACAAGGATGAACCCAGCTAATATTCTTAGCAATAATCAAAAGAGTGCCTGACCTGCCCTACTCCTATTATCAGATAGGTGACTATTCTAATACCATCATAAAACCTTCATCCAGTAACTGATGGAAGCAGAAGCAGAGATTTACAGGCAAGATCAGTATGTCTGTCTGGTCAAAGAGAGGAGGGATTACATGAGCAAGTAGAGTTAAGATCGTGATGAGGAAACCAACCAAGTTATTTGACCAGAGATCATGGGAGCTTGTGGAAGCTCATGGACTGACAGCTGGGACCCTGTGTAGGACTTAACTAGGCCCTCTGAATGTGGGTAATACTTTGTGGCTTGATTTGTTTGTTGAGCCCCTGACAGTGGGACCAGAATCTATCCCTGATTCATGACCTGACTTTTTGGAGCCCATTTCTATGGTGGAATGCATTTCTCAGACTTGTTGCAAGGGGAAGGGCCTTGGTCCTGCCTCCATTTGACGTTCCAGACTTTGTTAACTTCCTATGGGAAGCCTTATTCTTTCTGAGGGGTAGGTGGGGTGACAGAGTGGTGTTGTGTTACGGAGCGGCGGGCTGTGTCCCGCCACCCGGCTAGCTTTACCCGAAATAATTACACGGAAACTGTATTCTTTTAAACACTGTCTGACCCATTAGTTTCAGTTTCTTATTGGCTAGCTTTTACATATTGATCTAACCCATTTCTATTAATCTGTGTAGCCCACGAGCTGGCTTACCAGGAATGATCTTAACCTGCATCTGTCTGGAGTGGGAGAATCATGGCGACTCCCTGGCTCAGCTTCTTTCTCCCAGCATTCCGTTCTGTTTACTCCGCCTACCTAAGGGTTGGCCTATCAAATGGGTCTAGGCAGTTTCTTTATTAATAAGAAATCACTCCTTTTTTTTTTTTTTGTTTAAACCGAAAAAGGGGAAATGATGGAGGAAGGTCATTGGCTAATAAAGGCACTGCCCTGGCCCATTTTATTGGTTAGAGGATAGGTGGGAGGAGTAGGCAGAACAGGACGCTGGGAGGAAGAGAAAGTGAGCTCAGTCTCGACAGCTTTCCTCTCAGGAGCAGACGCCTGAGAGAGACGCCATGCCCCACTCCCGGCATGAAGCTCTGACCCAGGATGGACTAGGCTAGAATCTTCCCGGTAAGACCGGTTCTCACAGATTATTAGAGATGGGTTGATCGGGATGTGAGAATTAGCCAGTAAGGGCTAGGGCTAAAGGGCCAAGCAGTGATTAAATGAATACAGTTTGTGTGTTGTTATTTCGGGGCATAAGCTAGCCAAGCAGGCGGCCGGGGTGCTGGGAACGCAGTGCCGCCCCCCTTATCGCTTCAGAGTGGGAGGTGGGTGGGGCAGTGGGAGGAGGAGAGGGAGGGGGAATTGTGGTCGATGTGTAAAATGAATAAAAAATTAAAATAAAAAAGAAATAGAAGTGTTGTAGTAATAGGAGTGGCAGGGCTGCGTCCCCGGCACCCGGCCGCCCCCACGGCTAGCTCTACCCGAAATAATTACACAGAAACTGTATTCTTTTAAACACCGCTTGGCCCATTTCTATCTAGCCTCTTCTAGGCTAGCTCTCGCACCTGGACTAGCCCATTTCTAATAATCTGCTGTAGCCCACGAGGTGGCTTACCAGGAATGATCTTAACCTGTGTCTGCCTGGAGTGGGAGAATCATGGTGACTCCCTGACTCAGCTTCTTTCTCCCAGCCTTCTGTTCTGTTTACTCCATCCACCTAAGGGTTGGCCTATAAAGGGGCCTAGGCAGTTTCCTTATTAATAAGAAATCACTCCCACATCATAGAAGGAACTGAATTCAGGCCCAAGAACAAAGCCTGTTGTACTGTGTATAATCCCAATTCTGGAGTGAAAGAAAGAATGAATCACTGGGGCCTGTTGGACAGCCAGTCATAGCCTGCTTGGCAGTTCCAAAAAACTGAGGTGCTTTATCTCAAAAATCTGACAACAACTCTTTATGTGACACCCAAGTTTGAATTTTAGCCTTCTCAAACATTTGTGCATATGAATATGAGCATGCATACATGTGAAAACACACACACACACAGACACACACACACACACACAATATCTGCCAACATAGAGAGCTTCAGGATTATTTTGATTAATTTTTCTGTAGAAACTTTTTTGGGCCCTCTTTGTACTGAGATCATATCTGTATTTCCTCTGCCTGTTCTGACCTGGGAAGTGGAGCCAGAGGATTCTATTTAGTATCTTCCCCACCCTTTTCCATCATGATGCGTGCTGGGAAGCTAAGATATAGCATTCATTTTGGTTTGTCTTAATAGATTTCTCTGATACCTAGAAGCTGAGATCTCTTTTAAGTTTTGCTGGGAATGTGATACTACAAAACATACAGACAAAACCAACAAGCCCCCAAAGATAAACCAAACAAACAGAAAAACAGAAAAATTCCTCAGTGTCAACCACAAAAGTCAGGTGAAAATTTTTGTTTCAAAAGAAAAATAACATCATAAGCGTGCAATTCAGAAGTGTTCTATGTAGCTTTTTAGCCAACATAGCTGAGAATAATTTATGGAACTATACTTGATGCATGCTGTGTAGTATTGAAGGAAATTTCAGTAGCTGATGATTTAAGTTTTTTGCTTGTTTGTTTGTTTTGTTTTTTTCTTGAACTAAATGCCAAAATGTTATCCTATAGTGTGTCTTGCCAGTAACATTTTAATCATACAATGGGGTAATATAGGCACAAGTGACTGATTTCAAATGTCATAAAACATTTCACTCAGCAGTATGTGTAGAATGTGGATTTTGAGGATGTATAGGATTGTAGGAAAAGGTAAGAATCATGGGGTAAAATGAGCGAAAACTCTACAGACACTCTAATACTGCATTTTAGCCTTTGGAAACAAAGGCTAGCTCCAGTTGGTTTTTGGCAAAGAATTCTGTCAATCAACATTTATATGTATAATTAACTTTATTATAAATTGTAGATTATTGTGTTTATGAAATTCTGCTTGGGACTTTCAGGAAATTCTGAGGAGCATTTTATTTTCTCATGTAGGTTATTTCTCTTTTTAATTTTCCAACCAATTTGGAATAGTCATAATTTACATCAGTAAACCTAGTGAAACCATGTTACAACTAAAATTCTTGGATATTGATCATTGAGTGGTACTTATGCTTAGGTATATTAGGATTGCACTAGCAAACTGTAGAGATAAATATTCAGTTGTTAAACATTTGCTACAGGGACACTCTTATTAATGTTACACTGACTTTCCTTTTGATGTTGATTGGTTCTAAAAACTTCATTGCAGTCTTAATGTTGATATTTTAGTTCATTAAAGGGATAGAATTTCTGAGAATTCTTTTTATTTTTTTACTTTTTGCGATACATCCATAGTAATGATTAACTCTTAAATATGACTGTGGTTTCTTACACCCATTTTTACAGCAATATTTTAGTGTCACATCATTGCAAGATATTTATAAATCATTTGTGATAACTTCTACTTATTTTGAACTTATTTTGTATGTTATTTTCATTATTTGTATAATTACAGTAGTAGTTATGAGTAGCATAAAATGATCAACAAAAGTCAATTTTTTGAGGCAATGATTAAATATAAGGGTAATTAATGTATGTTTATACACTAGAACATGGTGCATCTTGTCATTAACACATAGGATTCTATGAGTCCTTATCTCAGTGATGGTTATCTAATAACCCAGAGAAGAAGACCACACAGATTCCCTTAAGTTATTATTGCATGTGATAACTCTTCTCTATCAAATTTTCCTGATGTTCAGCTACCCTACCTCTGAAATGGTGACTCACTTATCATTTGAGGCAATGTTACTTAATATCCACATTTTCAGAAGAAACTATTTCTCCAGGCACTATTTTCAGATTATTTTTTTCTAAGGAGAATCAGGCGACCCTATACTCATATCCTCAGATGTCCCATTTTGAACTACATTATCTACAAAGGAATATTAATCATTAATAGCAATTATTGAGAATACCCATATACTCTCAACTCTGCATGTGGATATTAACAAATGCTTCCTTATTTTATCATTTTTGAAAAAAATTATTTTTCTATATATGCATAAGTGTGTTCCTGCATTTGTTTATTTGCATCAAATATGTGCCTGGTAACTCTGGAGTCCAAAAGAGATTATTGGATCTCTGCAACTGAAGTAATTAAAGTTTGTGAATCATCAAGTAGTTACTTTACGTGAATAAATGTATTCCACAAGAGTAGCAAACATTCTTAACCAATTGAGCCATTATTCCAGGCCCTTATTTAACCTTAATACACTAAAATATAATTATTATTTTCTTCGGCTTAATATTTGTGTGAGAAAGAATATGCACATATTAATGACATACTTTTTTTTGCAATCCTTTTAGTCCCTAGGAGGCAGAGCCATGATTCCAGTGTATGAATTCTATTTTCAGGAACCTGTTCATTAGAATTAGTAATAGGAGTTTCCTAATCAGAAGACATCACATTTTCCATGTCTCACTTGCAATGAGCAGCTGGCTCATAAAAGAAGAATTATGTCTTTTTCTCATTTTTTGTTTTTTTCACCATTAATATTTAATATATTGTTTGGCAAACAATATACTTATTTTTAAATAAATGATTAAAAATTTTTGAAATTTCATTTTTAAAACTTTTCATTTTAAAAATGAAATTTTTGCAACAATTTGAAACATAGAGAAATAAATATAGTAGACATGTTCTAAAGCTGTTGCTTTTGTGTGAAAAGGATGATTTCTTTTTTTTTTGTCTCATTTTGTGACCCCACTGTTGCTTTGAAGAGTCAATAAATCTTATTTTTCTACCTCAGAATAGTAGGAATGTAATTGGTACTTTTCCTGTTACTTTAATATGTCACAAAATTTTAAAACTGCTGTATCATTGAATAAATACAGACTATGTTTTTCATCTGTACCATGCAACCTATAAACATTAAAGTATTGCCTGTCTGAGTTCATAAGATTTCCACTAGATAGATGGGTTAGAGGCACTCCGTAGAATCAATGTCACACATACAATGTGGATTGATGGATTTTTTTTTACATCAAACTGTCATCTTGTCTCTGATGTTACATTATATTTTCTGGCTCAACAGTAACTCAAATAGTTATTTTTTACAGCTTGTGTCCCACTGCAAAATAACTCAGTATATTTTGATCTCTCAGTTTACTGTGTATCGCTATCCAAAGGCTTTAGAATTTCATCCTAAGTACAAGTCCAAGTTGTTTAGCTATTCTTTGATGGTGTCACATATTGAAAAGCAGACTTACATATAGGAATCCCTCCATATTCGGAAATATTTCAGAAGTCTGTTTGATTTATTGATGTCATATTTTTGTTTCGTTTATTGCTTTATAGCAGTTGCTACCCAGAATGATGTTGTTTTATTATAATTATTTACAGGAATATTCCTTGAGTACTGAATACTCAGGGATTTTTTTATGTGTATGAGTTTACGTGCACAACCAAAAGAATACACGCATGTAAAAAATTAATTTAAAGCAAAATTTTCAATAATATTCGTTATTGATGAGAAATGTTTTCATATTTTGAGAAACATGCCCAAATTCAAGTAAGAATACATTGTTACTCTTTTAAGTAAGTGCCCCAGGGATTTACATAAGGATATTAAAAAGTGTAAAATGTAGTGCAGAATACAGAATCAGATGAAAGAAAAAAGAAAGGGGTGGGGAGATGGATCAGAGGCAAAGAGTGCTGACTGCTCTTTCAAAGGTCCATAGTTCAATTATCAGCAACTCTATGGTGGCTCACAAACATATATAATGATATCTGGTGTCCTCTTCTTATCTGAGGACATATATGTAGACAGAACACTGTATACATAATAAATAAATAAATAAATCTTTATAAAAAGAAAGCAAAAAGAAATGATACAGAATTTGATAAAGAGTCATGATTATAGCTATACATGTGAGCCAGTGTTTGTTTGTTTGTGTGTTTGTGCAATTAATTATTTGTGGGAAATGAAATTTAAAATGTTATGAAAATTAGCAAAGTTACAAAAAGAAGTAAAAATGTTTTGGTAAAGAAAATTGTATTATATATTGTATCAATTATATTTTCCCAGTATTTACAATGTGATATTGAATACTGTATATCTAATTTGAAGTTTATAGATAATAAAGAATTTCAGTGGTAAACAAACAAAGACTTAGAGACTTATTATGTTATTTTTGTAATGACACAGAGATAACTGAGCTCTGTACTGAGAGGTAGCATCTATTAATAGGAAAGGATTAATTAGTTCTGAAAGAATTTAAATAGAGAATTAGTAACAGTTGATAAATTACAAACTGGTTAAGAGTACAGGTAGCAAGAAAGGGGACATAATCCAGGGTGATTACTCAGCTCCTGGCATCTGGCTAAGGAAACTGATTCGCATATAACAAGGAAATGATAATTCTGTCAATGGATTGAGGGAGCATAATTTTCAGTACAGGTTGTTGCTGGTCTGAAGAATTGGAAGTGTTCATTACATATATAGTGGGTAGGCAATAGCAGCACCTGCCGTTCTTGTAAGAGATTTAGAACATCAGCATAGATTTGTAAATCACACAGCTAGGTATTGAACTCGTGTCCAGAAGATGAGCAGGAGTACAGATATCAGACTTAAAAATAAATAAGGAATTATGGACTGTGTAGATTGCATTGATTCATTTTTAAACATGAGATCATGTTACCTCCAGTCTTTCCTGAAATTTACTTTTCTAACTCAAAAATAATTTAATGACATTTCTGGAAATCAAGATGTATGCCTTTACATTATTGTTTTAAAATAACTATAAATTTTACTGTATTTATGTATAACACAGAGATCCACTCACTCACAAGCATGAAAAATGCCTTTGAATATCCTGCATAAAAAAGTACACCAAACAAAAAGCTCTCCCCTTCATTTTCTGGACTTTCCATGATTTCTACAGGACTCAATTGTCACCCTTGTTATCCTTGTCACCCTTGTCACTGATATTCCTTCTCTATAATATTCTGCCATCCCTTCTTCTCCATGGCACTCCTGTCCCTTTTTTGACTGCTTCTAAAATTCTTTCCTTATTTCTGAGTCCCATGATACTCCTTTCTGTCAGACTTCCTAATGGAAATTTCTCACTGAATTTAATGTGAGAATTACACAGAAGAGTTTGAAAAGTGTGAATGATGAAAAGGAATATAAATTAGTAATTTTCAAAATTTTAATTTGATCTGTCTTTGACACATCACAAAGTGTTTCAAAATATTAATGTGAAATGAGCTATTGTTGGACATACAATATATAGTATGATATCTTTATCATATAACAGAACAGAACATGTTTACTGTATAATATATGATTGATACAGATTTATATCTAATAGATGCATTTATAAGTAAAATTATCCCCTTACAACATATTCAGAATATCAGAAAAAAGAAGTAACTATACCACGTATTAATTGGCAAAGAGATAATAAGTTATTTATATAAAATTATTTGAAATTTATGCCTTTACAATGCTCAAGTTTCCAAGTGCAGCCCATATATGGTGGTTCTGTTGTACTTGTACATATTGAGTTTCATGGTTGAAGTTGATGAGGATGACAAGTTGTTTATATATCATGGATTAATATTCTGATTTAAAGTTATTTATATAAGATGGATTAATATTTTAATTTAAAATGATGTCATTTTCCCATGCATAAAATAAATTATAGAACATTATGAAGGAAGTACAAGGTATACAGAAAAATGAACAAACTACAGGTATCCATTTGTACAAAATTGCAGGTAATTCAACTAATTTTGTATCTCTGGTGGGATTACAATGAATACTGTTGGGATCTGAGATCAAAGTGGTTATGCTTCATCAGAGAAGTAGGATTCTAATTTGGTGGTGTTGTTTTTAAGAATACAGATATCCTCTTATATAGAGATATTATCTGTCAATCCAATGACGAGCAAGCTACAATCCATAGATCCCCAACGGTTGAGTAGAGAGTAAGGGGCTGGAGGGAGCAGATAGATTCCCTAAGGAAGATAAACAGAATAGAGAGTAATGGGTGAACAAAATGCAATGACAGGCTCAAGATAGGAGGAATGAAGAAGAAGGGAGGCTAAGAAGTGATTGCAGTGAGGTGCAGATAAACTAAAATACAATTTGAGTGGAAATCTAACAGAGTAGAAGCTTCTGAAAATAAATACATGTATGAAGGAGATTTAAATGAATAGGGTGGAGTAACAAAATTCAAATGAAGATTCCAGCACTGAAAGTGGAGTGCATATAGTTGGGTTGCTGGGCAAAGAGGTCACATGGAAACCTCCAAACAACACAGAATGTTACCAAGATAATAAGTTGCTCTACACAAACTGACAGCAAAGCCCCCTTGCTGAAGACAACACTTACATATCTCAGTGAACATGGAAAAATCTAGTTGTGGCCTACATAGAACCTTTACCCCTTCTGGCTTGTATTCTTGTTATCAGAAGATACTCTGAGTGCTACCAGAAAAGAAACATGACAGTCTACACTTCAGTCTGCAATAATGTCCTGACAAAAGGATACAATAGATCCGTAGTGGGACAAATCTTATAGGATTAAGCAAGTAATATTTAATTTGACTTAATACAAACTTCATCAGATGGAATGACAAATCTGAGATTACATATCCTAGGGACAAAGGAAAAAATCATATACCAACAATCTACTAAATGGACCTAGCATAAAAATGACTCCCAATAACATTCTGCTATATTCACAGATAAGTGCCTTGCTCAGCTATTATCAGAGAAGCTTCCTCCTGAAGCACTTAGGAACAATTTCAGACTCCACAGTCAGACAATATACAGAGAGTGAAAGGTCTTGGAATATTCACCCCTAAATAGAATGTCTCTGTTAACTTCTCTCTCCTAAGATTAGGAAAACATGTAGAAGAGTAGGCAGAAAGAATGAAAGAGCCATAGGGAATGAAGAACACCAATAAAACAAGGCCTTCTAAACAGAATAAGATCAACATATTTAAGAACTACAAGAGATTGGGGCAGCATGCACATGGCCTAAGCAGCTCTGCACTAGGTAGCAGAAAGGAGAAATAGACATACTCTTCCATCTCTAACCGAGAAGCTATATCCAATTGATAACCTCTTGCAAAATAAAAAATTAGTTTTCCATAAGGGAGTATCACTGGGGAAACAAACTACTATTAACTGTAGTCTGGATACTCAGCAGTAAGGGGACAACATGAGTTGGACTTAATGACATCCTTGGAGGTTCCCTGTCTCATAATGTCATGTCAGGGATTTTTCTTTTTAAAATTTATTTATTTTATTTTTACTTTAATTTTTTTCTCCTTTTAAACATACAGGTTCTTTGCTTATATATATGGCTTCTGGTTTTGTGTTTTTGTGGATTCCTGATTGTGAAAATGAGTAGGTCTTTGTGTTTACATCTGCTTCTCTTCTTGGGGTTTCTTCCTTCTATTTTGTTTTCAATTTTGGATTTCTCTGATGAGTTGACTTTATCCTATTGTATTACATCCCCAAAACTCTGTTTTCTAATGAGAAACAGAAAAGGAGTAGGTCTTCATGGGAGGGGATGAGGAAAGGAACTGGATGGAATAGAGTGAGATGAAGCTACATCTCACAGTACACGCCAAAAATCTACTTAAAATAAAAGAAAATAATAACAAAAAAGAACTTTTTTAGATTTGTGGGAGGTAATAGATATATTGATGAATATATTTGTCAGAATTAAACCATGATCTTGAAATACTATTATTAGAAGATTACAATAGTATAGTTAAAAATTAAATCTAACTCATGCTTGTATTTTCATGTATTGGTTAAAATACAAAGCATGCTAGTTTTAAACTTTCACAAATATGAGAAGGCAGGAAAAATCACAGATAAACTCCCACTATTGCTATTTTTCTCTGGCCTACGTTAGAATACAAAGTCCATTATGTGGTGTTATTCTGACAGGTGTAAGATGAAATCTCAGAGTTGTTTTTATTTGCATTTCTCTAAAGGCTAAGGATGTTAAACATTTCTTTAAGTATCTTTGGCCATTTGAGGTTCTTCTCTTGAGGATTCTCTGTTAAGTTCTGTTCTCCATTTTTAATTGGGTTATTCAGAATTTTGATGTCTAATTTCTTGAGTTCTTTATATATTTTGGAGATCAGTCCTCTGTCAAATGTGGGGTTGGTAGAGATCATTTCCCACTCAGTAGGTTGCCTTTTTATCTTATTGACTATGTCCTTTGCTTTACAGAAGCTTCTCAGTTTCAGGAGGTCTCATTTATTTATTGTTGCTCTTATTTTCTGTGTTACTGTGATATATTTTATTGGAGACTTTTTGGGAATATGACAAAAAGTAAGTATGTCCCTGTGATCTTTGTCAATCGACTTTCAAAAAATTAAAATGGTTTCACTTTTCCCATGTCTGAATATGATGGACTTCAATGTTAATGTCCTGGTTGGACAATAGTGTCCCAGAATACAAATGAGTATCTCATGCTCTATTAGTCAGCACATGATTCTAGGTTTCTAGAAGTTTACACATTAGAAGCAACAATGACACTTCCTTGTATCCTAATAGACTCATCTTTTTTTCTCAGTGTTCCTGGCATGATGACTAAGCACAAGTAGGTTGGGAAAAATATATCTTGTATATTTTGCACAGCTCATTAGGACTGCACTACTTGATTTTCAATTTCATTTCCACCATGTTTAGTCTGTAATCTATAGTTTTCTGAGAAACCACCACACTGATTTCTAAAGTGGTTACACAAGTTTGCATTTCCACCAGCAATGGATGAGTGTTCCCCTTGCTCCACATCCTCTTCAGCATAAGCTAAGACCCTAAACAAGAGAGGAGAGGGTGTCTGAAATGGCCTTACCCTGTAGTCAGACTGATGATTATATTAAATATCACCATAGAACCTTCATCCAACAACAGATGGAAACAGAGGCAAACACCCACATCAGAACATTGGACTCAGCTTCCAAGATCCAGTTGAAGAGTGGAAGGAGTGAGAGTATGAGCAATGAATTCAAGACCATGAGAGATTCATCCACTTAGACATCCACTTAGTTGGTAGCTCACCAACTTCAACTGGACTGGGAGTGAATGAGCATGAGAACAAACAAGTCCCTCTGAAGAGGGTTGACAGTTGGGGCAGACTGAGGGGCCTCTGATAGTGACACTGGAATGTCTCTACTAAATGTCATGACTTCTAGGGATCCTATTTCCTTTGGATGTGTACCTTGATCAACATAGTTGTAGTAGGGAGGGCCTTGAACTTTGCAGAGCGAAGGGTGCATTGCCCTCTCTTAGGATTGGAGGGGTGGGGTGGGAGGCTCTGTGGAGGGAATGGAAGGAGAGTGGGAAGAGGAGAGGGAGTAGGAATTTGGATTGGTATTTTTTTAAGTAAAAAAAAAAAAGAATACATCACAGGTAGGGCTCTGAAATTTTTGTTCCACTTCCCCCCTCAGTTATGCCTGTTCTATAACTCTCTCTCTCTCTCTCTCTCTCTCTCTCTCTCTCTCTCTCTGTGTGTGTGTGTGTGTGTGCGTGTCCCTCTTTAATGTGTGTTGTATTTGTGTGTTTGTATATATGTAAGTACTTCCTTGACATGCCCCTGCCTTCACAGATGTCAAATTAAGGTATCTTCTCCTTCTATTCTGATCCATCATATTTTCAAACAGCTTCTTTCATTGAATCACAGGCTCACGATTTTGGCTAAACTGAGTATCCCTAAAACTCCTTAGATCCACTTTATTCTAATTTTTCTTCACCTATTTCTGGGAAAACAGAAATGGCTTCACAACCAGCTTTTTAAATGCAATTGCTAAGGATTTGAAATCTGGCATGCATGTGTTTATAGCCATAATGTTACTATGTTGTTTTCTCCTTAGGGTTTAATTCTGTTTTTGATAGAAATTATCCCATACTCCTTTAAATGCCTTAAAACATGATAAATCACGAGTCTAAACCTAGGCCCCTGGAAGATGCTTATACTGTTCCCTTGCTGTGTTTATGTGTTACAAAATTCAAACAAATAATTTAAGCAATATTTAAAGTAGATTGGGTATCATCACTTTCTCCTTTTACAGGAGAAGCAAAATTTGTGACCAGCAGAAAAGTAGAACACAATCTGCATTTGCGTTCCAAATTAATAACTTTAAAAGGATTTTGGTCACTTTCAAAGTCATTGTGTCACATAAATAATACCCTGCTGTTTGCCCCTTGTATGTGAAATGCAGCATACAGACTTCCTTGGACAATGATGTAATAGCTCTATAAATATATTGACATCACCTGGAGTAAAACAGCTGCTCTGTTGTGGGCTTGTCATCCACTCTCCAAAACCTGACTTCACATCATTGTTGGCATGATTGGAGGAAAGTACATCCATTTAAAAGTCTCATCGTTGAGAAAATGAATTTCAAATTAGGTTTGATACAGGCCTACATAAAGTGGTCTCTAAATATTGCATATATGATAAGTATTTCTTTTGAATGATCTATCATTTTAATTTACCCTTAGGAATATTATTGCTCTATGCTTCTTGGTATTTTATTACAAAGCCCTAAAACTATATTACAATTACTGAAAGTAAACTGAAATTGTTGTTGTAAAGATCAATAAGCCCTTTCACCTTTAAATACAATCATTTAAATATATTTTTCTGTTTTCACTTATTATTCCACAAGATCTCTTATAATAATAATTCATTTGTTTTTATGTGATTCTTATATTAATGGTTTCTTAGTGGTGTACATGAAGTGACTAGTATTTTTTAGTTTGATATTCTATAAAAATTTCCACTTAAGACCATTATTCAGTAAATATTATTACCAGTATTTGGAACCATAAAGTGTACATGAAATGTTAAAGGAATATTAAATATTCTAAAAGGTTTGAAGATATAATTTTTGACAGTAAACCTAATTTCAGTTGCATCCAAGTGCACACATCAGATTCATTTCTAAAATCTGAATGTCTGAAGAAATTCAGGTGAATAGTGAAAAAGGATAATATTAGAAGAGGGGAAACTAGTGGAAAACATATATAAGATATCATCTCTTAACAAAGGAGCCATGTAGGCATGTGATGTTTAAGATTAAGCCTAGTTTCTAGAGTTATTTTCATATAGCAAATTGAATCTTGTACATTTTAAAAATTACAACTTTCTCTATTAGACTATATGTTTGATGGTGAAAAGCAAATTGTTGATTTAATATTAGGGATGGTTGGTCAGATATACAAATGTGTGACTAATGGCATTAAACCTGAGAAAATCTTGGGAGATGAGATGAATTTGAGGCAGGAGAGTGAGTTGTGCATGAGAACACATGAAGGTTGGCTGGCGTTCCAGAAGAGGTGGTTCTCTTGCTGTAGAGTGCATTGTGAACACCTGTGTTCAGAAATTGAGTGTTTAATGAGTGATTAATATACAATTGTTTTGATTTTTGACATTGTTTATACTGTAATCAATTTTCTCCCTCTGAAATAGAAAAAGAAAAAGAAAGTAATGCTTACTGATATAAATTTCATTCAAGTCTCTTATTTTATATTTCAAACTTAAGTTTAATTGTGAAGATTAAACTTCTGCATGAGCAATTCTACTTATACAGTAAGGGATTTTTTTTCTCTGAAACTTCTACTTAGAAACTGCTTCTGACATGCAGCAAAACAAGAATCAGTATGTTGGTAAATAATTTTGAATAGGTCTTGGTATTAGATTCTAAAATTGTAGTAATATGAGCGGCGGGGCTGCATCCCCAGCACCTCGGCAGCCTGGCTAGCTTATGCTCCGAAATAACAACACACAAACTGTATTCATTTAAACACTGCTTGGCCCTTTAGCTCTAGCCCTTACAGGCTAATTCTCACATCCCGATCAACCCATCTCTAATAATCTGTGAGCACCGGTCTTAACGGGAAAGGTTCAGCATGTCTAACCTGGCGGCTTGCTTCATTGCGTGTGTCCGCCCGGGAGAGAGGAGCATGGCGTCTCTCTGAGGCGTCTGCTCCCGAGAGGAGAGCTGTGGAGTCTGAGCTCCCTTCCTCTTCCTCCCAGTGTTCTGTTCTGTTTACTCCTCCCACCTATCTTCTAACAAATGAGGGCCAAGCAGTTTCTTTTTATTTAACCAATGACCTTCCTCCATCATAAAATTATAGGTCCAATTTCAATTAGAGTCTAAAATAACCATCTGCCCAATATAATAAGTAATACAAGAAATTGACTTGATGTGTGTATAATAAAATATAAGCCAAAAACTCTATGTACATTATTAAAATATTGAAGAAGTAAGGGTTAATAAAGGGATATAAAATCAAAATTATTGTCCTCGATGGTAGAACTAGTACCAAGATGTGGAAAATAGAGTTAATAAATTTCCTCTCAATGTAAGGAAGGACTTCCAGCAATGAAAGCTATCCAAGCATAGAAAAGGCTGCATCTCAAATCGTCAGCTTCTTGTCATTGGAGCTATTCAAGCAGAATCCAGATCTATGGCTACCATTTGGGGATGGTGTGAATGTAGTGAAGAGTGAGACTATGTGACCTTTAAAGGCCCTGCCAACTCTGTTATGATCATAAATAGATATCTGATTAATCTCCTTTAATGTAGCAGTGCTAAAATTCCAAGCCCAGGATAGAACAGTAAGAGAAAGAAAAAAAAATTGAAGGATTTGTTGGGATTGAGGAAAACAAGTATATTTTCTAAAATCCAGTGGCAACGAGTTGCAGCATTAGACACTGCAATGAATCAGGGTTTGGCGTGAAGGAGACATATTGATGTAGTGTTTCAGTCCTAGCCCATATGGAGTTACTTATCAGACGTCAGGATTCACTGCAAGTGTGCCAGAACAGATATGCTGCCTCCTCACAAACACCAGGTTATGTCACTGGCAGTAACTAAACACTGGCTTCAATATGCAACAACAAATAGAAAACAAAGCAAAACAAATGGAACGTTTTTCAACCTCCCATCACCATTTCAATTTAGGGGGTTCAACCACTCCTCTGTCACTTTCAAAATATGCCAAGAAATGACATTGGGAGTTAGAATACATTTTTAAAAAGCACTTAGAGTGGAAATTTATCACACAGTATAAACCACTTTCTGGGGTAGGCTTGAGACAAAATGATATCAGACTTTTGGTTCTTCTTGGCCTCTTGGTTTATAAGGGTTGAAACTTTGATAGGCTGAATCCACCTGATTCAAAGAAAGGTGCTAGCTCGCTTCTCTCTTTTAGTTGGAAATGAGAGTAGGAGCACTACCAGTGTGGGTAGGAGGAAGTGAAGATTATTTAATGTTTAAGCTTCCTTCTTCTCAAATGTTTTCATTAGTTTGAGTACATCAGTAAGGAGGTTGGTTTTTCAAAGCGAGTCTGTGCTCTGTCTCTTTCTCTCTGTGTTTAAAGGAAAGAATTCTTGTTCTTCCCTCCTGGAGAATGAGAGAACTTAACCCTTTGTTCATCTTAAATCTCTGTAGATAATCAATTTGGATATTATTTTCAGTTTCCATCTTACTTCCTAACTGATGCACTTGGTGATTTGTTTTCACCACCATAAGACATATAACACATATGTATTAAATACCTGGGTGTATTTGCATATATAAGGCTGAAACGTTCCTTCTCCAGACTCCAAAGTGCTGGTTTAATAAAACCACAACTTCATTTCCAGTAGCTGAAAATTATTTGTAAAGATTACTTTGGCAAGATATATTATATTTTTCCAGGTGATCTCATACTGAAAACAGATTTTATTTTTCTAAGAAAAAAACATAAAATAATATACTAGATAAAACAAAAACCATTGCAACAAATTCAGATAAGGCAAGTGAAGAGAAGGAGAAGAGCCCATGAAAAGAGTAGGGACGTAGCTCCATTTTAATGAAAAACTTTTAGAAAGAATATACACTTATCCAAAACATTTAACAAAGTGTGAACAATTAAAAGATATATATTAAAATTACTTATGAGTTTTTGCTGTACTGGTTTGAAAATCACTTTCATAAAGCCAAGTCCTTTCTAGAAGCTAAAAATGAAAAATTATTTGTAACAATTAGACTAATACAAATATCAGTTTATTTTATTATGATAAAAAAACACCTTATATTTAGTTCTCTTCAAATAAACTCACAACTAGGTACGTGTGTATTTAACTTCAAAGCTTATCATCATATACAGAAACATGCCAGAAAATAGAGATACATATTAAGAGTAGTTTTATTCAATACATCATCTTTAAAATATCTATTTTTCCATGTATTTCAAAATTAGAGTAGTATTTACATTGGGTGGAAATAAAAGTAAAAATTAAAAAAAATTAAAAATTTTTATCAAATGAAACTAAGATGTATGATTTTTAAAATATATTTGCTTGTTTATTTGAACATTTGACATATTCTCCACTATTTTAGTAACTTGTGATAAAATATTGTCACATTACATTACAATTTACATTATTCAACAAAGGGTATGGTTTAATTAGAAAATAATCAAAGGGATCTTTTTGCTTCATACAATTATGACTGAAGCAATAAATGTTTGACATTACTGTCATGATAACTGTGCTATTTTCTGGTTAATTTTCATTTGTATTGAATAATTAAAACAGTATGAAATGATTAATAATAACAAAATATTCCATTATTTGTTATGGGAATGCAAAGAACAACATTGAGTTCTTAACTAATTCTACATGGGGAATTAGAAAGTAAATGGAAAAAAGTCATAATAAAATATATTTGCTGGTTACTGATGCAAAAATATAAACTACATGAGTTTGGTAACTAGTAATCTCAGTCAAAATCTCAATAAAGTAAAAATTTTTCATAACAGTGATTAACTTCTCCTTGCTTTTCATTTTCTATTTTAAAGAAAAGCAAGTGAGGTTTATTAAAAATGCAAGACAGAAAATCCATAAATACTACAAATTTTTATCATTCCCATTTATTCTAATAATTGATTCATATAACAAATATTCTATATTTTACACCTTCTAGGCATCATTAGAAATAGCAAGTGAGACAGCTCAGGGGTTATGGAATAATATGTAAACTCTCAAAACAATATTTAGCTTCTGCTTGCTTGAATGTACCACACCATTCACTTAACAACCTTTAAGGACCTCCTGATATTTCAGTATGGTCTGAACATTTTCTTGTATTTGATGGCTCACCTGTGAATTTTCTCAGTGTTTTCTTTAAGATAATAAATTTGGAATTCCAATGAAATGTGTTTTATATTTTTTTCTCTTTAAGAACATTTTTTTCAGTTCATAAGGTTTCTTTGATTAATTGTTGTGTTTTTAGGGCTTGTGCTATCTATGTTCTATTTAGAAAGTCTTTTCCTATGCCAATGTGTTCAAGCCTACTCCTCACTTTCTATCCTATCAGGTTCAGAGTATCTGGTTTTATGTTGAAATCATTGATCTGTTTGGAGTTAATTATTTTGCAGGATAAAAAGTATGGATCTATTTGGATTATTCTATATGAAGGCATTCCGTTTGAACAGTACCATTTTGAAGATGCTGTCTCTTCATCCAGTGTATATTTGTGTCTTCTTTATCAAAACTCAGGAGTCCATAGATGTGTTCATTTGTGTCTAGGTGTTCAGCTCCCTTGATCAGTGCATCTGATTTTTGTGCCAGTACCATACTGGTTTTATTATTATAGCTCTGTAATACAGTTTGAGGTCTGAGATAAAGATGCTTCAGCAGTTCTTTCATTATTAAGACTTGTTTTAGCTTTCCTGTTTTTCTCTTGTCTCTTTGCTTATTTGTTTAGTGTGTGTGTGTGTGTGTGTGTGTGTGTGTATGTATGTATGTTTCTCCAAGAGCTGAAAATTATTCTTTCAAGTTCAAAACAACTTTGAGATACAATCCTACACCTGTCAGAATGGCTGAAATCAAAAACACCAATGATAGCTTATGCTGGAGAGGATATGGAGTAAGGGGAACACTCATCCATTGCTGATGGGAATGCAAACTTGTGCATCCACTTTGTAAATCAGTGTTGCAGATTCTCAGAAAGTTAGGAGTCAACTTACCTCAGGATCCAGCAATACCACTCTTGGGAATATACCCAAAAGATGCTCAATCATACTACCAAAGCATTGATTCAACTATGTTCATAGCAGCATTATTTGTAATAGCCAGAACCTGGACACTACCTAGATGCCCCTCAATGGAAGAATGAGTAAAGAAAGTGTGGTACATCTACACATTAGAGTACTACTCAGCTGTAAAAAAACAATGACATCTTGAATTTGCATGTAAATGGATGGAATTAGAAAACACTATCCTGAGTGAGATAACCCAGACCCAAAATATGAATATGATATGTACTCACTCATTAGTGGATACTAGCCATAAACAAAAGACATTGAGCCTATAGTTCATGATACTAGAGAAGCTAAGTTATAAGGTAAACCCAAAGAAAAACATATATAGATCTTCCTGGAAATTAGAAGCAGACAAGATCATCTGACAAAATTTGGGAGCATGAGAGCAAGCTAGAAGGAAGGGGAGAAGGGAAAGAGTAGGGGAGGAGAGTTGAGGGGAGCTTGAGTTAATGGGATAGTTGAGATAGAAGAAGGACAGATATGTGAGCAAGGAAAAAGATATCTTTATTGAGGGAACCATTTTGGGGTCAGCAAGAAACCTGGCTCTAGAAAAATTTCCAGGAATCCACAAGGATGACCGCAGCTAAGATACTAAGCAATAGAGAGGGTGCTTTAACTGGCCTTGCCCTGTAGTCAGGCTGATGATTATCTTAAATATCACCATAGAACCTTTGTCTAACAACAGATTGAAACAGAGACAGAGACCCACATTGGAGCATTGGACTTACTTCAAAAGTCCAGTTGAAGAGTGGAGGGAAGGAGAGTATGAGCAAGGGAGTCAAGACCATGAGGGGTTCACCTGCTGAGACAGTGTTCCTGAGCTAATGGGAATTTACCAACTCCAAATGGACTGGGAAAGAATGAGCATGGGATCATACTAGTCCCTCTGAATGTGGTTGACAACTGGGGCAGACTGAGGGGCTAAGGACATTGGCACTGAGATATGTCTCTACTGCATGTACTGGCTTTTTGGGATGTTCAGCCTTGATGTAGTGGGGAGGGCCTTGGACTTCCCACAGGGCAGGATGACTTGCCCTCTCTTAAGTTTGGAGGGTGTGGGAGGAAGGTGTGTGAAGGGAGTGGGATGGAAGTGTGAGGAGGAGAAGAAGTGGGGGTTTGGATTGTTATTTTTTTAAGTAATAAAATAAAATAATAAATAATAAACTGTTCTTGCTTTGAAAGCAAAAAAAAAGTTCTACAATGAATTGTGTTAGGAACATGATGGGAATTGTCGTGTCAGTAGACTGCCGTTTGTAATAGACTGAAGGTGATTGTGCAATGTCTGACAAGCCAGGATGACCATTTTTTACTATATTAATTTTATCAAGACTGAGAGATCTTTCCATCTTCTGATGTCTTCTTCTTCAGTTTCTTTTCTCACGGTTTAAATGTTTTTATTATACACATTATTCATTTGCTTGGTTAAAGTTACATGAAATTTTTTTTGAGGTTTTTGTTATCTTTTATCAATTAGCTTTTTTTCTCAGCCTGATCACAGTTTCTCCTACTACCCTCTTCTAGTACTGCCTTCTGGTACCTCCTTCTAGTAGCCTTCCCAACTACCCGCTTATTCTCCCTTCCATTCAGAAAAGGTCAATCCTCCCATATCTATCAGCCAGCCATAATTTATCAAATTGCAGTGACACTGGGCACCTCCTCTCCTATTAAGGCTGGGTAAGGCAAACCAGCAAGAGGAAAGGCTCCCAAGATCAGGCTACAGAGTCAGAGATAGTTCTGGCTCCCTCTGCCAGCAGTCCCACAAGATCAAGTCACACAAACATAAGTTCAGAGGGCCTATATCAGTACCATGCAAGTTCTCTGGAGGTCACTTCAGTTTCTATGAGTCCTCATGAGCGCAGGTCAGTTAATTCTGTGTGTTTTCCTGTTGTGTCCTAGACACCTTTGGCTCCCATAGTCCTTCCTCCCCCTCTTCCACCAGATTCCCTGACCTCCACGTAAAGCTTTGCTGTGAGTTTCTGTCTTTTTCCATCAGTTACTTTCTGATCTAGGTCTCTGATCTGTCCACCCTCTGAATTCTGTCCCTCTAAGCACTGTCAAGGTTTGTTTTCCTTTCTTAGTATGGCTGTCAAGCTGGATGCATTTCTATGGTTTCTATGCCACCTATGTTCCAGCATACCTCGTATATAGGGAAAATTGTAAATCAGAGGTTATGTGGCTGGATTGAGCATTAAAGGTGCTGTATCCTTGATTTCTTTCACAGTTTCATTGATTATATTTAATCAGCTATCATGTTAATGTGATATGAAATTCCCCTCTGATGTGAATATGTTTTATTAGCATTGGTTAATAAAGAAGCAGCTTTAGCCAATGGCTTAACAGAGTAAACTCAGGCAGAAAATCAGAATAAAGAGATATATAGAGACAGTAGGCAGGGTCAGGAAGATGCCATGTAGTTGCCTAAGGAAAAAGATGCCAAGAAAGTTGCCAGCCACAACCTTACCCACTAAGCCATGGCTTGTGGCGATAGACAGATTAATAGAAATTGGTTAACTCAAGATGCAGGAGTTAGCTAAAAATATGCCTAGGTCATTGTCCAAGCAGCTTTGTAATTAATACAGTTTCTATGTGGCTATTCAGGTATAAACAGCCAGGAAAGAAAAGAATAGTCTCAGCTACATTCATGTACTAATATTTTCATAAGCTTTTAATATAACATAAATTTAAGTATTATTTGTGTTTTATGATAGCTTTCATTTAAATTCCCTTTTATATTTTTTATATTTATCTTAAGCTTTGTTTGATTATTATTTTGCTCTTATCAGTTTTGGTTTCAGTATCTTTTTTAAATTGATTTTTATTGAGCTCTACATTTTTCTCTGCTCTTCTCCCTGCCTCTCCCCTCCCCCCTTCAGCCCTCTGCCAATGTTTCCATGCTCCCAATTTACTCAGGAGATCTTGTCTTTTTCTATTTTCTGTTTCCGATGTATTAGATCTATATAAGTCTCTCTTAGTGTCCTCATTGTTGTCTACGTTCTCTGGGATTGTGGTTTTCTTTGCTTTATGTTTAAAAACTACATCTGAGCAAGTACATGTGATACTTGTCTTTCTGATTACCTCACTCAAAATGATGTTATCTAGCTCTATCCATTTTCCTGCAAAATTCAAGATGTCATTATTCAAGATGTAGTACTCCATCATGTAAATGTGCCACGTTTTCCTTATCCATTCTTTAGTTGAGGGGCATTTAGGTTGTTCCCAGGTTCTGGTTATGAAAAACAAAGCTGCTATAAACATTGTTGAACATATGTCCTTCTGGTATGATTGAGCATCGTTTGGATTTATACCCAAAAGTGATATTACTGGGTCTTGAGGAAGGTTGTTTCCTAATTTTCTGAGAAATCGCCACAATGTTTTCAATTTCTACTGAGAAATTTTTTTCTATGCCTGGATATATTTTCCTGCTAAATAAAACTGTGACTATTGTTCAATAATGTAAATTTTATTGCTTGACATATGGGTTTTCTCTATATAAGACTATGAAGTCTTATTCTATACAGAAGGAAATGAATCTGTTACTTAGTTCACATTTTTTCCTTGTCTTATTTATGCATCTTTCAGCATGATTATAGACTAGATATCAGCTCAACATTTATAAAAATATGACTTACTGTATTTTGGTTGTTTTGATATATTGTATCATGCCTGAATATTTTAAAGTAAAATATGATCTAAAATTGGAATCAGTAGGAATTGGTATCATAGCAAATTTTAAGTGTCTGCCCTTTGATTCTAGCCACCGTACAGGCCCTGATATGTGCCCCCTGTTGTTGAACCTAAGCAAGTCACGGTTTTTGTTGTTTTAATTTTTTTGTCATCCATACACCAAACCAGTGTCTTCGCACAAACACGATGTGCTTACAAATTTGAAATATTTTCCTAATCATGTTGAAATAATATCAAATTATTTCCATATTTTATATAGCATCAGTAGTTTAAAACATTTGTATTTTTGCTTTGCTGTTTAGTTAACTTAGAGGAGCCAAAAATGGTGTCACAATTTTTTGTTTCAGTTTTGTTTTCTGACATATCTGTAGACCTAATTGTGAAAAAGAGATACTATTTAGAAAAAAAGTGTTCTAAATCCTAAGCTTATTGGACACATTTCTCATACATTTCATAACTATGTTGTACTCTTTAAAACCACCACATATACTTAATATAGACAATAAAAAAAGTGGTGACTATGTCCCTTCTATAGTTACACTTATGTCTTGGACCTCTATTCTTCCTAAATTATCTCTCTGTTTCTTTAATGCCAGCTTCTTAATCTCTGGTAAACATTTCTTCTTAACTGAACTCTTTATTTACTTCACTTTATAAATTTTCATGGGTGTATATGTCCCAAGGACTGGAAGTCAGGATGACTGTGTACATAGTCATGGTTCTTTAGAGTAGCTATTCTCAACCTGTAGTAACACCCTCTTTGTGGGTCAAATGACCATTTCACAGGGGCCACATAACATCATCAGAAAGCACATATGTTATGATTAATAACAGTGGCAAATTTACACTTATAAAATAGCAACAAAAATAATTTTATGGTTGAACATTAAAACTATATTAAATGATTTTAACATTTGAAAATAGAAAACCACTGCTTTAGAGAATGGAACTGATAAGATAAATATATTTACACACACACACAAACACACACAAATATGTATAGATCACACATATGTGATCCAAATGTGTTCATATATATGAATATGGCTAAGGTGTAGTTAGACTAACAATGGCTGTCTACCAATGGAAAGTACAAGAATCCATTGGTTGCCGAGTTCATGAGGCATTCAGTATATGCCAGAGTACTCAAGAAGTGAGTTCTGATGCCAGTGAAAGTATGCCCTTGCCAGAGAAAGGTAGAGAAAACTAGCAAAGAGAAGAAGCATCCTTTTTCATTTTTTTTTTATGTAGGCTGCAAGCAGAAGATGTGACCAGGTTAAAAGTGTATCTTCTCACCTCAGAAGATCTGGATTAAAAGTAGTTCTACACATTAGAATGGTTTGATTAAATGCCAAATGAACAAAACAACAATAAAAACATTACTCACAGTTATACCCAACTGCTTGATTTTAATAAATTCCATATTAAGCCAACCTGACAACCAAGAACTGGCATGATATTTTGTATAAGAAAACAATGTATACCATTTCCTTTTGTCTTTGAGATAAAGAAACCATATCAGAGCTATTTCTGTATTTATTAAACAATCCCTTCTAAGTGAATGAATATAAGCTTGGAACTGAAAAAGAAATGTTTCATTAATTTTTGTGAGAAACTTCAATGAATCACCCAAGGTAATGGAAGAGTAAGTATTTTAATCTTATTAATGGTAGTTGTGACTTTCATCCCTCTGTCCTATTAGTATTGCTCTTTAGGTGTATACAATTAGCCCCAAAGAATGCTATCATTGCGTGTGAGTATGTATGTACGTGTAGGTGTGTTGATCTGTGGCAATCATATATTCATGTGTGCAGGTATATGTGCCTATGTTATTAAGGAGTTAACATTAGATACCATATTCAATATCTCTCAACATCCCATTTTTGAGACAAGGTCTCTCTCTGACTCTATAATTTTCCGAGTGGCTAGATGGTCTTTCCAGTGAACCCTAGGGGTTCTTTACCTCTCTAACATCGGGCTAAAGGTATAAACCACCGTACAAATGTTTTTTTATGTGTGTATTGGTGATCTGAATTCTACTCCTCAGGCTCATAAAACAAGAATCTCACTCATTGGCCGGGCCGTGTTGGCGCATGCCTTTAATCCCAGCACTCGGGAGGCAGAGGCAGGCGGATCTCTGTGAGTTCGAGACCAGCCTGGTCTACAAGAGCTAGTTCCAGGACAGGCTCCAAAACCACAGAGACTGTCTCGAAAAAACAAAACAAAACAAAACAAAACAACAAAAAAAAAAAAGAATCTCAGTCATTGAATCATAGTTTCAGTGCCCAGAATGTTGTCTTAATGATAAAAATAGAGTTATAATATGGGTATGTTCTTGAACTAGCTCTAGGTTTATTACTATTACAAAGAAGAAGCAAGGCTAATTGTGAGGTAATTGTAAACCTTTTGAATAAGAAGTTACTTAAAAATACTGTTTAGGATTTGAAATCTGCTAATTTGCTTACTCTTTGAGGATTTCTGGTAAAATACTTTGTTACACTTAAGGGGTCAATTTCAGAAGGTTTTATGGGGCACTAGATTTACAATGAATGCCATTAATGCTAACATGTTATCTTAAAAGATTTTTAGATTAAAATGCAAAACAATTTTACAATATATTTTAGCATACAAAGCTTTAAAATATATATTTAAAATTAAGAAACTTATGTAATATGAGAGTATATACCTTGTCCTGAGGATAAATGATGTAAAAAGTCTCTTACTCAAGACTAAAAAGACTATTAACCAATATTAATACTAGAGATAAAAGTATTACATGCTAATCTACAGGAGACCTATGAGACCTTCAGCACACATATAGCTAATGCCAGTCTGTTTTAATAACTTTTTAATTGCATGTTAATTATTTATTCATTAAATTGTTTATTCTAGTACTCTATCTGAAGTCTCTAGTGACTCCAGATGAAAGAACTCAAGCCCCCAGTCACTTGTAAACAACCAAGCAGACATTTTTATTGCATTTAAATTAGTCGTGTTGGGAAAACACGTGAACATATGTATGGAACCTTCCGACTTCTTGAGCTTTGTCTACTCCCTGAATCATAAGCTTTGGCATTGAATGTTAGTGCTAAGATGAACACAGTTCTATTGACTAAACATTTTCTCAGATTAAATTTAGGATATTTGAAATCTCAGTAAATGCATCCCTGTGCAGGGCTGTACAATGTGTGGAAATAGAACTTCCAATAAATTGCAAGAATAATTAAGCAAATCACATATATGTTTTACTGTATGTATCACTTACATTCAATCATGGGTGTGTTAGAAAATAAATGAGATATATAGTGGAAATTATAGTAGTTATACATTAATTATTAATATATGATAATATAAAATATTGCTGATATAAAACTAAGAGCACAAATTTTTAGAGATTAATATTTAATCCATCGCTTTAAGAATGATTAGGACCTAGCATAGCTTGCATATTTATTTCCAGAAATATTCCTAGAGGCATTAAAGAATCTCAGGAACAGCAAGATTATGACAAATTGAAAGTTGGGTTATCAAGACATGAAAGAGGAAAAACATGAAAATAGCTATGAATTTGATCAGCAGGCAGTACCATGAATCAGAAGTTAGTTTTGTTTACATGAAAAATCTATACAAACTTGAAAATATCTTACACTGAAACTGCAGCTAATATACATCAGAGATTTGTCATCATCTGCTTTACAATAATGTTTGTTGTTCTCTATCATGATTGGATATGTGACAAGTAGCTGTGACTGATAGAGAACCCCAGTAAGCAACACCAGCATTTAGGAATCTGTATACTTTTACTCAGGTTTGAGGGGCCCCTGAAGGTATCTAGCCATGAAAGAACCACGTGAAGAGAAAAGCATGAAAATCTGTTGCAGATTGCTTATGTCAAAGATGTTTAGACTTCAGCAAGTTTTATTGTTAACATATTTAAGACATAATCCTATTTGGGAAAGGTGTTCAGGCAGCAATCAATCAGTCTAATTCCAGGTGCTCATTAAAGTTGAAGCTGTGACTACATAGAAACATGTTTACAAAGTACATGTGTCCATGTGGATGGGTTCTGTAGCTAAAACATGTAGAATCTACTGTGGTCACTGACCAAGATCACAGAGGTTCACAGGCTCTAAAGTACATGTGACATCTCCCCTAAGATGGAAGAGTCTGAAATAATCCTTCTGAGAAATTTGATTGAGGTCTGCCTCCATTGACGGCAAAGTTGTCCCCCACCAGGTAACCAACAATTCCACTTTCAGCGTTCTGAATGAAACACAGGTATTTCATTTTATCTGCTCCACTCAGGAGACACCCCTACAAGATTAACATTCCTGGTCCTCTTAATGCTTCTAGTGAGACAAAAGACCTCTTTGCCCCCAACACAGGTAAATATTAAACTCAATACACAAAACATCTTTTCTTGGAGTTATACTGTTTTTACACTACTATAAAGATAAAAGTTCCTTCTATTTAGTACATAACAAACTGAAAGCCAATATATAATTGTGTGCCCATGTATGAGTGTGTATATACACATCTATATAGAGTACATATATCATATATATAAAATTTATATAACATATGAATGTTTTCTGTTATGAATTCTTTGATTTATCATTTTCTTTGATTGATAAATCTACTTATTCTATCGTATCATAAACTCCTGAGATTCTGTCTTCCATCTCTTACATTCAGTTGATTATGCTTGCATCTCTAGTTCCTGATCATTTACCCAGCTTTTCCATTTCCAGAATTTTTTTAGTTTGTGTTTTCTTTATTGCCTCTATTTCAATTTTCAAGTCTTGAATGGTTTGAACTGTTTGCTTCACCTTTAGCATGTGTTTTTCTTTGTTTTCTTTGTTTTTTTTAAAGAGATTTATTGATTTCCAAATTTTTGCTTGTCTTTTCCTCCATTTCTTTAAGGGAATCTTTCATTTCCTCTTTAAATGTCTCTATCATCTTCATAAAATTTTATTTAAGGACATTTTCTTCTGATTTTTTTCTGGGTTAGGATAATCAGGTCTTCCTATTGTAGGACCACCATGTTCTGGTGTTGTCATATTGCTCTTTCAGTTGTTAAATGTATTCTTGTATTGGCACCTATACATTTTTTCCCTCCAATTGGTACAGTCAGTGTCTACCTATTGACTCAGTCCTTTCAGTTGCTGTCAGTGTCTTGGGAAGCTGCTTTGGTCTATGGGCTTGTATGGGTTTGGGGGCAAATTGGGACTTGTAGAGTGATACAGTGCAACGTGGGGTTGTTTGAGCAGCCTGTCTGCAGTAGGCTTGCCAGCTAGCTGGCTAGTACAGCTGAAGTGGGTGCTGGGGGGCAGGGGTTGGCAGGGTTTTCCCTCAGGTCCTAGGGCCTAGAGACTGTGCTGTCTCCTTGAGGGGCGAGGCACTTAACTCTTGGTCCACTTTGTGCAGTTGCAATCTGTGTCCCAGAGAGCCACTAAGGAAGTGAGGAGTGGGGTGGGGAGATCGCTGGGGTACTGAGTGGATGGGGCTTGTAGATATAAGGTCCAATGTTTGGGTGTTGAGGCAGCCAGCCTGCAAGAGACTTGCCCTCTGACTGGCTAGTACAGCTGAGGTGCTTGGGGAGGCTCCCAGAGATCTGCTCTGGGGTTTAGTGCCTAGACACTGGGTTGTCCAGCTGAGTGTCTGGTCTCTCAGTTCAGTCCCAGTCTGAGTCCTTTTGTGTGTTTTTTTGCAGTCACATTTGTTTCCCATCTGCCCCTATCTTGTGTCTAGTTGATCTCCAAGCTATATTATACTTTTCACATCTCTCCAATGTAATTTTATGTGGTCCTAAGCCACAAATTGTTTTTTGTCAACTAAGCTAAGATTTTAAATATTGTATTTTTTCAGAGACTGACCTTTAGAAAAATCTTGCCCAGATTGATCCTACACCTTTAAAAAAAAAAACAAAGCTTTTATTGCAAGACTATCTGATATTTGGAGAAACAAGGAATCTAGAAGAATGTAGATCAACTGAAACGGAGTTTCTTTACTATCATCTTGTTTTGACAAAAACTCATTATTAAGCAATATTACTCAGTATAAAATACCGCTACTTTAGAACTTGAAATAAAATTTTGTGAACAGATTTAAAAGATTTTCTCACTTTATTTACTAAGCGTATTACTCATTTGGAATTAAACTAGAATTTTACAAGTTGACTTCATCTCCTTGCTCTCAGACCTTTTTCTCTGAGATGAAATGTTTAAGTTATGACATCCAATATGCTTCAGAGTATTTAAAAATGATGGATGTTTTACACATGAGAACTCTATGCATTGAATTTTTAGGAGCAAAATACATGATGGACAAACCACTGATCCACAGAGTTAGCCTGCAGATATAAGTAGGTACATATTTCTTTGAAGTGATAAACTCATTCCTACAAATCTGTAAACATCTGGGTAGTATTTATGAAAATCTTAGGTACTACATGTTCAAATATTTATAGTGAGGATGTCAGTAACTAATGCTACTTTGCATTTATACTAATAATCAAAGTCATATGACTTGCATGAGTAGATCTGAAAGATAGAGTCACTTGCCATGTGCTTCATTCACGTGTAGCAGTATATTTAACCAAACCAAAACAAACAAATGACACTGACACCAGCAAAAGCACAGCAGCAAAAAATCTGTAGTCTGCAAACAATTCATAGAAGTATATTTGAAAAGTAGAGTGAAAACCACATTTGATGGAAATAAAATATGCTGCTAATTAAATTATAGACTGCATCAGCTAATAATTCATTTCTTATTTATTTTTTTAAAGAACACACACAAATATATTTCTATAATTGCATAGACATCTTTCTACCTTAACAGTTTTTCTGTAATGATTGAACATCCGTCTTCGGCCTAGAGGTCCATTGTATCTGGCAGATTTTTCCATGAAGCAGGAAATTTCAAGGCTGTTTTGTCTATATTGGCAATTTGTTAGTAACTTTCTACTGTGACATGCCGAATGTCTGGCAGTTGCCTTTGTGAAGCAGGAACCCTGAAGAATCATCCAATCTTTTAGAAAGTTTATCAATCACTTTTCTGTAGGTCCTGCATGTCTAGTTCACACAGCATACCATCAATTAGTCCAGGCAAGAGCAGTTTCTTACCCCAATGGCTAGCCTTGTCACACTGAAGGCAAATTTCATAATGAGTTTCTTGAATGCCCATTAACCTCTCTGAAGCAATTGGTACTGCCAGAAGCAGACATGTCTCACCATTGAGAAGAGTCTAAGTTCTTAAAACATTTTAAATGCCATATTCCATAGGTCTTTTAAGTATTGAAGATTATCTATCTAACTAAAGTATATCTCCATATATCTAGAAAACCTAACATGTTGATTATTATGAATGACTGTCCATTAATCTGTATTTCTTAATTATACATTATATTTTTAAATTAGCTGCACAAGCATAATACCTTAAATAAGAACATATATACATGTAGACAATATAATAAATTAACATTAAATTTGTATTAATAAATCAAAGTCCATACCAGTGTAAAGTATTTATATCTATGTATCATATGTCATTTTAAGTGATAACAAACATTTATAAACAATCATTTTGGGAATTTAGGCATAGTTTTCTCCAAACTGCTTTCTGCTGTTTATTGGGCGAAGTATTTTTAAGGGTTCATGGAGACCTTTCAGGGGGGGTCTTGTTTCATCAAACCATGTTAGCCTGCCAGGAATCCACAGGTTCTCATCCTCTGTGGAAATGAAAACAGAGCCTATTTTCCTAAGTAACATATCATTAGACACAAATTTTGAAGTCAAGATAAGATATATATATATATATATATATATACATATATGTGTGTGTGTGTGTGTGTGTGTGCACATGTTGGTTTAGCTTAACTGTCCCCAGAATCAAGTGTTTTTCATCAGTAAAATTTAAAGTAAACACAATTATATACTAATTCAAACTATCTTTTCCACCTTTACATGACTTTTTTTTACTCCTTTAATCTATGACTCCCTGCACTCTTTTATATTACTTTTTACATCTCTTTAAAGACTTCATTTTATTCTTTACTGTCAACCTCTTTTTCTTCTCTCTTCCAAGACTGTGCATGTAGCTGGAGACTGTTCATTAATTCCTGGCTTTCCAGCCTGAGTAATCACACAGAAGCTATATTAATTACAGTGCTGCTTGGACAATAGCTTAGGCATATTGCTGCCTAACTTTCATACCTTAAATTAACCAGTTAATTAATTAAATATCTATTAATCTGTGTATTGCTATGAAACTGTGACCTACTAGTAAGGTTCTGGGGTGTTTTTCCATCAGCAGCTACATGGCATTTCCCTGACTCTGCCTACTCTCTCTATATATATACCTTAAAGCTTGGCTATATTTTTTCCCTGCCATAGGCCGAAGCAGCTATATTAATTAGCCAATAAAAGGAACACATATAGGAAAGTGTTGCAAGGAGGGCCACTTGTTGGTTCCCTGACAC
Organism: Microtus oregoni; assembly: GCF_018167655.1. Classification (NCBI taxonomy): domain Eukaryota; kingdom Metazoa; phylum Chordata; class Mammalia; order Rodentia; family Cricetidae; genus Microtus; species Microtus oregoni. Next base: position 26,922,110 of record NW_024543089.1, read on the forward strand.
CTGGCTAGCTTAGACCCAAAAAAATCACAGAAAAACTGTATTAATTAAATCACTACTTGGCCCATTAGAGCTAGCTTCTTATTGCTAACTTTTACATATTAATTTAACCCACTTCTATTAATATGTGTATCACCACAAGGCTGTGGCTTACTCGCTAAAGTTCCCTGCATCTTTCTCTGGCAGCTCCATGGCTTCTCCTTGACTCCACCTTTCTTTCTCTCAGCATTCAGTTTAGTTTTCCCCACATACCTAAGTTCTGCCCTACTATAGGTCTGAAGCATTTTCTTTGTTCATTAATGGCAATCACAGCTCATAGAGGGGGAACTTCTACATCACAGAAGGACATCTTACTTCATACAAACACTTTTTAACACACTATAACCCATTCAGATGTATATTTCTGTCTGAATCTGTCATCATTTTATATATATATATTTATTTATTATGTCTGTGTGTATGACTGCAGGTCAGAAGAGGGCACCAGACCTCATTCCAGATGATTGTGAGCCACCATGTGGTTGAACTCAGGACCTTTGGAAGAGCAGGCTATATGCTCTTAACCACTAAGCCATCTCTCTAGCCACCCTCCCACTTTTTTTTTTGTGTGTCATCATTTTTTGACAAGGAGCACCTTTTTTTTTTTTTCTAAATGCTACGTGGGCATGGCTAGGACCAATGTCCTTGCCTGTTTGGTTCTGCCCCATCCAACATGGCAGAGGTATGTTCACCTCCTCTGTGAGCCATGTTTACTGCCTGAGCTCTAGGGACACAGTGGATCTATGTTGCCATTAAGCAATTAGTAACACTCTGTTCACAAACCCCATTTAAGTACAGGACCTCCCAAAAGAGCAAGAGTTCATGTTGTCAGCAAGAACCAAGACTTCAGCTTTTAAAGGAGTTGTTCAGTTTTTACAGGCTCTCGTTTTTGTGAGTCTAGAAGTCATCTTTTATTTTTTTAAGCTTTTTTTAGGGCTTTGGTCAATCCATGTACCAAATTTTGGGCACAATATTGTTAACAGAGGCTGCTTTTTCATTACCCAGCCTCCCAGATCTGAATAATCTACAAAAATATATTAATTACAACACTGCTTGCTGATGACTCAGGTGTATTTTTACCTAGCTCTTGCATCTTAACCCATTTCTATTAATCTATGCATCGCCATGAGGCTGTGCCCTACCAGTAAAGTTCTGGCATCTGTGTCCTTCGACAGCTACATGTCATCTCTTTGACTGTGCCTACTCTCTCTATATATATATCTGTTTGAATTTACAGTCTGGTTTTACTCTGCTATGCCAATGGCCAGAATAATTTCTTTATTAATAAATGGTAATAAAATATATTCATAGCATATAGAGGGAATCCTATATCATTCCCTATGTAAGTACAGTTATGTTTGTGAGTGGTGAGCCCTTTTGCTTTGGTCACAATCTGAAGAATATTACCAGGACATATTTTAGTTCTATTTCTAATATTTCTAAGAGTTTCTATTCTTATTCTCCTGATGGTTGTGTCAATTTATTTCCTGATTATAGAATGAGTCTATTGTTCATGTTTTTTGTTATTGTTGTTGTTTGTATTACACGATAGTCAGTTCCAATACTAAGGGCATTTAAGAAAATAAAATCAACGTTAGCTTTTTGAAGCATCCTAAAAGAGGCAAATTTTCTGTTGAACCATTAACAGTTTAATAGCAATAACCTGGAAGATGATCACAGAGAGCAAAATCTTGATTTTTCATTTTAGTGAGCATGGTTGTAAAAATTTCCAAACACACTACTATATATAATAAGGTCAATGCATTAAAATATCCAAGGGTAGTTAATGTATTTTAATGGTTTTTCTTAGATGTCTAAACTGGTTTAGTGTTAGACAATTCAAATACTTACAAAAGTTATATTTAATGAAGTAAAACATGTTAATAACATACACATAAAGAGTATGAAAATTTTCAAATCTACTCATTGAATGTCTAGCAAACTCTAAAATGGAAAGGAACATGAATTTAAACATATCTTCAAAAACCTAGAATTCTCATTACTCAAAATTGTAAAACAGTTAAAATTTTGTCCTTGAAGAATTGAACCATTTTTTCCTATTTCTGAATGTCCTAGTTGGTTCCGTGAGATAAGACAAGGAAATATATAGAGCTAGAAAAAAAAAAATAAACCATCAATTTATGTATATTGTTGTATACAAAGGAAAGCTGAAAATCTGCAAGGAGGTTAGAATTCATTAAAGAATTCATAACAGGCTTCTGCATCTGAATATATTCGAAATTAAATCAACTCGTCTTGTACTTATCTCTAACAGCTTGAAAAGAACACAGAATTCTAGAAGGAAATGTATGTTAATGTTATCAAAATAGAGTAAGATAAAAATGTATATTCAGCGCCTTTAAATTTTGACTCTTCCTGTCTCTGTGATTATCAGTTACAGGAGAAGAGAATATGAGTGAGGAAATAAATGACACAAAATAAGATTGTATACAGCTAGCAGTACATAGAAGACGAGGAAAGCAAGGTATCTGAAATGGAACACTGTGTTGTACCTCATTTCATTATAGTTACTGAAGACTTTGCCTCCGCTAAACATCCCTCACAAATTTTATAAAAAATTCTACACACTTTATATAATTACTTTATATCTAATTTCACATAAAAAGCAGAGACATATGCAAATGAAGATTAAATCAGGCAACTGAACAACAGGTTGTCTCCAAAATGAGGTGAAATGCAGTCACTGATAATTGGCATCCATTTCTGGGAAACTATGTTTTTTCAGTGCATAATACAGTTGAGTATATTTACCATTACAGAATTGACAAACTTGAGCTTAGCATGGCCTTCTAAAGCTGAGCTTCCTTCTCTATGGTCAGAAAAAGGGGTTTCATAAGAACATCTTCAATCTCATGAAATAGCTATTCTGCCTGTGTGGGAGCAGGAGTGGGCATTGAGTGGAATAAAATAAATGTTCCCTACCACATGGTGGGACATAAAAATTGAGAGATATATTGTAAAATTGATAGTCAAGCAAAGATTTAGACATCTCCCAAAGAGAAGGTCATATAAGATGGTCATGGGAATATATACACTTTTCTGAGTTTCTTTTTTTAAGAATAAAATCTAATGAGGTTTGTTAAAGCTTAGAATGAAATCTATGAGATATAGAAAACATTGTTTACTCATTTGATTTAGACATTATTATAGGGATGGAGAAATGACTCAGCAATTAAGAGCACTGGTTGCTCTTCCAGAGAACCTGGGTTCAATTCCCAGCATCCACATGGCAGCTCACAACTGTTTATAACTCCAGTTTAACAGAATCTGATGTTATCACACATAAAATAAAGTTAACTAAATTAAAAAATAAACAATTATAGATAGTATGTCTTCATTTATTTTCATCCTTTCATTATTGTTATTATCGTTTGTGAGACAGGATCTTACACTATAGCCCAGGCTGGCTTAGAACTTACTATGTAGTACAGACTCTTTAATTTCTAGGCACTCCCAGCCTCAGCCTCTTAATTTGTAGGAGTACAGGAGTGTAACATTAAACATGGCTGTTATAAATTTCATTTGCTTACATTGTTGATCTGATACAATATACATCTTTAGTTATGTAAACAATCACACATTTTTTTTGTTTAACAATTTATACTGAACTTCTAATTGATTTCAAAAGTTGGTTTAAATATTGATATGATCATCAACAGATTACTCTTTTCAGGCTAACATCGTTTTCTCTATAAATTTTCCCAGGGCATCTTTGCTAAGAAATTATTGCTGGATCTCTGTGAAAGATGATGCAGATGTGGAAAAATAGGTTTTATAAAAGAATACAATGACTCCAAACACTGCACATTGCCACATAAAAGCACACTGGTAGTACAAAATCTAAGAAGATCAGTGAGATACTCTGCTTTAAATATACTTTAGTTTTCCTCAGAACACAAAGGCAAAAATTTGTAAAGATCAAAAGTTGCAATTGTTCTTTTTCTTCTATGGCATTGCACCATAATGTAAATTTATTGCTGTCTGTTCTAAAGTATTTAATTTATTTTATAATAAATTTTTATAATAGGAATACAATATCCACATTCTCCAGTGTATTATGTCTTTTAAGAAGTAAATAAGTAAATTTGAAAATCAATAGCTCCTCACACATTGTAATTCTTTGAATGCTAATCATGTAGCAAGTCACCACTTTAAAATTCTGTCTCATGGTGACAACATAAAGCCCTATTGGGTCATCAGCACTGTTAATCCAGCAACATATGTATATCAATATGAGCGCACAAAGAAAATGTTCTCTACCAGAACAGAAATAGGAAAAAATTTATGAATGAGTTTGTTTAATATGATAATTTAGTATCTCCATTTTTAGGTTCAACCAACAGAATGATTCTAGAAACTAACATTTTGATACATTATAAGAGATATGTCATGCATAAATGTTTGCTTTATACAGGAGTCCTAGAAGAACACATTATGGAAAATTTTGACCCTTCAAAATTATCTTTGTTTATAAAGAAATTTTCTGATATTTTAAAAGCTAGTTGTTCAGAGATTACCATTTCTTGATATTGTTTGTCTCTACCAAAAGTGTATATAATTTTGTTTTAGAGTCTACTTATTAGTAGTATTGATAGTAATACTCATAGTGGTAATAGTGTGTATGCCTGTGTGAGTGTCTATGTCTGTTTGTGTGTGTGTTTGTGTCTGTGTCTGTATCTGTATGTGTTCATGTGTGCATAGAGGCTAGGGGATTGGTTTTCCCTTTACTCCATGTAGGTCCTGAAGATGGAACTCCTGCTCTCAGAATCATGGTAAATGCCTGCTTCATGGAGCCATCTAGCCAGTGGCTCTAAAGCAACCAAGAATGTTCTTTTAAACCTTCATCATCTGAGAAAACATGCAAACTTAAGGATAGATAATGACCTGTGTTTCATATGATGACTCTTGCAGACATGGACACCAAAGGAAAAATATATTATTTGAAAATATGTTTTAAAACAAAAAAGCATCTATTTGTTTGCCAAAATCTACAAAATTATTCAAGTTGATTGGGAGAAAGCATTTCAGTTATGTTTCACTCTGTAGAATTTGGTTGCATGAAAGAGTGAGTTAAGATTTGGTCCTGTTGCCGGGCGGTGGTGGTGCACGCCTTTAATCCCAGCACTCAGGAGGCAGAGGCAGGGGGACCTCTGTGAGTTCGAGACAAGCCTGGTCTACAAGAGCTAGTTCCAGGACAGGCTCCAAAACCACAGAGAAACCCTGTCTCGAAAAACCAAAAAAAAAAAAAAAAAAAAAAAAGATTTGGTCTTGTTTATATTTACAGGTGTCAACTAAGGGGTAAATTTAAATTCCAAGTGTCTGCTACAAATTCATTAAAACTCTGTAGATCACTTCCATTCTTATTTATATTAGCTTCCATCAGAATATAAAGGAATATTGAATAATTATTTTGTCTACAGTTCCAGATAGCCAGACAATACAAATGCTCTTAGTTATTCATAAGCATGAAAGCATTGCTCTGAAAGAGTACATTGTGTGTGTGTATATATATATATATATATATATATATATATATATATATATATATATATATATATAACAGAATTATGTAAAAGTGTGCACAGCATAAAGCAGAGATTCTTGGATGTAACTTATATCAGAGCCACTAGTAGTATTGGTAAAATAGATTCTGTGCTACTTGCTAGTCTGGTGTACAGTCTAACTGCTTGCATTTTTAGAGTGTTCTCACACAATGTTGCTAGTGGTAGGCCAGTGAATATAATTGGAACAACACTGTCTTATAAGATTTAAACTGATTCCAATAAAAATATTGGTTTATCCCCAACATTTCATCCTTGCTTTTAAATACAATCTCTCTGTAGTCCAGGTGACCTGGAGCTTCCTATGGAGCCCAGACTAGCATTGGATTTTCATCTACAAACCCCACTATCCTCAGATACAATAAGACAGGCATGAACCAACAAACCCAGATAGAAGAAAGTTTATAAAAGGTGTAATGTTTCTAGATTCCCTTTCATTTGGGAACTGATAAACTGAGGCATAGGTCTAAAAACTGAGCCTGAGTACATAATGTACTCTAAACTAAATTAAACTAAAAGCATACTGCTGAAGTGTAGCAAGATTTCTGCCTTCATGGGAGTGGAAGGAAAAGGCTGGTGGAAGATTGCACAGTGACTTTGGAAAGAGATCAGCAAATATCTCAGAGTACAAAGAAACATTCTAAATTAACAACAAAAGATATATTTGAAGCTGTTTTCAGTTACAGCTTTGTGTAAAAATATTGGTGTGGTAAACCGAGTCAAATGTTGATCGCTGGGGATCAAGTGGATGCTGTGGTGGAACCTACTTATTATTTTAATAAATGATCATGCTGTCCCATTGCATTTGAAGTATACATGCTTATGCCATAGATTTTTTACAAGTTGCATTCACCTTTTGTTTGAAAAGTGTGGGAGCCAACAGAAGACGCCTGTTCTACATTGCCTGGAGGTCAGAGAGTTCAGGCCTATTCTTGATTATTGAATGTTATTGATAAGAGGTTTGACTTAAGGTGTGGCTACTAACAAGATTTTCTTATTTATTTATTATTTATTTATTTATTATGTATACAGCATTCTGCCTGCATGTATGCCTGCACACCAGAAGAGAGCACCAGATTTTATCATAGATGGTTGTGAGCCACCATGTGGTTGCAGGAAATTGAACTCAGGACCTCTGGAAGAGCAGCCAGTGCTCTTAACCTATTAGCCATCTCTTAGGTCTCTTAACCTAGGGTGTGGTCTTTTGAAGTTTTGGATATTAAGGGGGCCTACAGAGGTGGATATATTCCACCTTGACCAGAGGTCAAAAATTTCAGTGATATTCCTGCTCCTTCAATTATAAAACAGGAGGTTTGACCCAGAGAGTACCTGCCTACAGGATACTTGACCTAAGGTATGGTCACTGCATTTCCTGGCTAAGCAACAGGATATTTAACTCAGGGAATAGCTGCTTGATGCTTCATGTACTGAGGAGTTAATTGCCCAATTTGGTCTTTGTATCATGTTAAGACAGGCTTTTGCCTTCTTCCCCCCCCCTTTTGGATTGGGGTATATAAGCATATGGAAAATAAATAAGGGTGGATTCAGCATTTACTGGATTGCCTCCAATTCTATTATGTGTCTCTTTCTGGGAACCTACAGAAAATTTCTTTTTGAAGTTTATAGCACTTAATGAATTAACTCATAACTGGTAGAAGTTATCAGGATAAACAATGCAGAGTGATCTGTCATGGGTGTGATAGAGTGGAATCCCTTAGATAGAAACCAAGGAGCTCTGCCTAATAACAGTACTCTATTTGAAGAAGGTGTTGTCAGGATCCACAAGTGAGTACAACTTATATTGTGGTGCATGCCTGATGGAATGAAATCACTGTGTATCTTTATGACTGATGCTGGGAGACATGTTTTATACAGTTTGAGTGGAGGTCACAAATAAGCAAAAGAAGGGGGTCATGATGCAATAGAGTAGGATAGAGTATTGCTCAGAAAAGAAAGGCATGGTGTTCATTTGTAAAACATCTATACTTGTGAGAACACAGGTTAGAACACATTAGTGTATTCCTCACTTGCCACTTCACAAATCAGAACTTGTTTCTATGAAGAAAATATAAAAACACTAGAAAAAGTGTAGAAAATAAAGGTACAAGTCATGGTTTCGAGTAATATTATGCAATAAAAATTAGAACTCTTACAAAAATGTATACTCCTTGGACTTGGCCGAGAAAAACAGAAGAAAAGAATGTAATATGTCAGAGAATTAGAAAGCAATAATACATTCATTAAGAAAGAAAATCTAAAATAAATAACTAAAGAGATTATTTCAATTCTTTCACATTTTCTTTTCTTTTTTTAATTTTTTATTGAGAAAAAAAAAGTTTCCGCCTCCTCCCAGCCTCCCATTTCCCTCCCCCTCCTCCCACCCCTCTCCCCCTCCCCCCACTCCTCTTCCCATCCCTCTCCAGTCCAAAGAGCAGTCAGGGTTCCCTGCCCTGTGGAAATTCCAAAGTCCTCCCCCTTCCATCCAGGTCTAGGAAGGTGAAATCCAAACTAGCTAGGCTCCCACCAAGTCAGAACATAGTAGGATCAAAACCCCGTGCCATTGTCCTTAGCTTCTCATCAGCCCTCATTGTTCGCCATGTTCAGAGAGTCCGGTTTTATCCCATGCTTTTCAGTCACAGTCCAGCTGGCCTTGGTGAGCTCCAATTAGATCAGCCCACCATCACAGAGATCCACATGCCTCTGCCTCCCGAGTTCTGGAATTAAGCTGGGATGAAGCCCTCCCCTTTCAATATTCTGGCTTTTTAATCGAGAGTTTGTGATATAAACTTCTTTCCAAAGAGTATTGTATGAATTCTGATGTGAGTAAGTGATTACTTCCAAAGAATCTGAGAAATGTACTGTATTCTGGTAATTATAAATACTAAGTCATTAATGGCACATATTTTTATAGTATATGAAAAAATCATATTTTATTTCTCTGAAATTCTACCAAAAATCCATAAATTCATTCCCAATAAAAGTCAATATGAAAAATTATGTAAAAATAACATCTGAGAAACTGTCATAAAGAAGAAAACCTAAAGGGTGTGGGCATGACAGTGAATAGAGCATGCTAGTATAAAACAGAAAAAATACTTTATGAAAGAATTACCATATTTAATAAGGATGCATTATTATATTAATTACCTTTATCATTGGTGTGATCAAATACTGGAAAAAGAAACTTCAGGGAGGAAGGGTTCACTGGTTCACAGTTGGAGAGGCTAGCATATTATGGTAGAGAGTCGTGTCACAAGAGTCTGCAGCATCTGTTTCCATTTGCCTTGCTGATGCTCATCTGATTTTCTTCTTTTCATTTAGTCCTGACTCCCAGGTCATGAGATGGTGCCACCCATATTTCATCTGGGTCTTTTATTTTCAGTAAAATTTTTCTGGAGATGCTTTTATAAACATACAAAGAGGTCATTTTCATGGTAATTTTAAATTCTAACAAGTATAATTGAGATTAATGTTCACAGTCATTATTTAGTCATTACTTGCAAGGCAGGTAAAATAGGAATAGAAGATTTAATAATAAAGGCCACATGAGGGCAGAGCATGGATTCATGGAGTTTTTTACTATAATAAAAATACTTAAGGATATATAAATCCATTTAAAATGAATTTAATTTAGCTTGTTGCACTGGGGTTTGAAGGACATGACACCAACATCTACCTGGTCCTTATTAATACAATGAGTGGACCAAGCACAAGATTGTTCTGTCACTCCAGTAGACATTAAGTCAGCATAATTGGAAGGCCAACTTTAGTCCTTATATAATCATTATTTTTTGAGAAGGAAATCATGATTCTATGAGAATTATCTAAGTTTTTGTAAAGTCATAAATGCATTTATGGTGCCGGGGCTGATATTTTGTGATAGTCTGCTTTCTATTATCTGTAAAACCATGGTTAAATCCCAGAATTGAAAAGCAAAACAAACAAACAAAAAAGCAAAAAAAAAAAAAAATAGAATGTTACATACTTCCAAAACATAGTAGTATATCAGTGTTACAAAATAGAGAAAGCAGTAATATAGGGAAATCAAAAGATATAATCTATCCATTCAAGATCATCATCTTACAGATTCAAATCTAGCTTTAGGAAATGGTTAGGGCCCCATGTCGTTAGGCTGTCCACTTTTGCTACAGGCCACTGCTCACTTCTGCTACAGGCAACTTGTTATCTTAGACAGCTGTTACATGTTTTGTGTAGCTTTATCCTCCAGTCATTACTTATTGCAGTTCCACATTTACAGGCTTCTCCTTCTCAAAGGCTCTCTTAAGCTAGCAATCTCCAGCATGGCCTGACAGACATTTCATTACAATCTTTGCGAAAGCAACCACAATACCTGCTTCCAATATTCTATGTATCTAAAATTCCAATTTCACATGGGATCTGCCAAGATCTGCCACCTGTAGGAAAAATGCTTTGGAAAAATTTTTCATGAGTCCCATGTTGAAAGTCATCTTTTGGGTTCCCATGTTGGGGTGACATCTGTTGGAGTCCATACTCAATGGGTTTGTATGTATCACAGTAGGAGTTTGTTGATTAGAAATGTTAGGAAAAAAAACAGAGATTCAAATTAATATACAGAGACACAGAATAGATTTGAGGGGTTACCCAGTGAATACTGAATCCACCCATGTTTATTATTCATATGCTTTATATACTGCAATCCAAAAGGGAAGAAGGCAAAAACTGCTTTATCATGATACAGATAACAGAGTAATTGCCTGAAACCTCAAGTAACCATATCCTGAGTTAAGTATTCTGTTTAAGCAGGACATACAGTGATTCCTCTTAGGCCAAGCATCTTGTAGGCAGGAACATCCACGATCAAACCTCCTGTCACAACCTAGAAAAAGCAAAAATGGGCCTGAAATCTGTGACCTTTGGTCAAAGTGGAAGAAATCCACATCCATGGTCTCCTGGTGTAGTGGGGTCTTCTTTCTATGTGCTGCTTTCATTGGTCAAATAAAAGAATTGCCTTGGCCTTTTGATAGGACAGAACTTAGGTAGGCAGGGAAGACAGAACTGGATTCTGGGAGGAAGAAGGCAGTGTGGCAGACACTATGGCTCTCCTCTCTGAGATGGATGTAGGTTAGAAGCTTTCCTGGTAAGCCACGACATCGTGGTAAACACAGGTTAATAGAAATGGGGTAAATCAAGATGTGAGAGTTAGCCAGTAAGAGGCTAGAGCTAATGGGCCAGGCAGTGTTTAAATAAATACAGTTTCTGTGTAATTATTTCTGGGTTAAACTAGCTAGGAGGTGGGAAGCGGCCCGCTGCTCTTCTTACAAGAGTCTCCAAAAAAACTGAAATAATGTCACAGTGCATGGTCCTCCAGAAACAGGAAATAGAATCTTGAGGTGGTTTTGTGATTTAAGTCTATGGGAATAATTTTTGAAAAATGGTCTTATCCTGAAAGGTTCTGGAAACTATGATAGAAGGTGATTTATTCGATAATTTTTGAGATACTGCCACAGTTCTTCTCTGTTGTCTTGTCAGTTGGTACATGGATCCACCATTTGTTCAGCAAATCTCGTTAGAAAGTGATCTATTAATCATACTTTTACATGTTGTGTTATTGCTTGTCTAATTGAATTTTTCAAATTTCTATGCTCAGCCGTGCGGTGGTGGTGCACATCTTTAATCCCAGCACTCGGGAGGCAGAGGCAGGTGGATCTCTGGGAGTTCAAGGCCAGCCTGGTCTACAAGAGCTAGTTCCAGGACAGGAACCAAAAAGCTATGGAGAAACCCTGTCTCGAAAATCCAAAAATCCAAAAACAAAACAAAACAAAACAAAACAAAAACAAAAAAACAAATTTCTATGCTCAGCTTCCTTTTGCTTTCAATCAAGGCTAAGAGCAGTCAAAAGTATATACATGGTTCCTTTTGTACTTTGAGAAATTTATCTGCTTCTCTGTTGTTCTTAAGTTCAGCACTCATACAGCTCCAGCCCACAAACAAAAGGTAGCAAGCATTTTAAACACTTTTTAAATTAATTTTAAAAGAAATTCTTATAATGCCTCATGATCGTATTCCCAATCACCCAAATCCTCCCAAATATGTCCCCACCTGATGGGGAAGAGTCTTCTGTTTTGTGTTAATTTCATTGGTTAAATAAAGAGACTGCCTTGGCCCTTTAATAGGACAGAAAATTAGGTAGGCAGAGTAGACAGAACAGAATTCTTGGAGAAAGAAAGCCAAGTCAGGCAGTCGCCCTGATTCTCCCACTCCAGACAGATGCAGGTTAAGATCTTTCCTGGTAAGCCAGCTCATGGTGTTACACAGAATATCAGAAATGGGTTAGAACAATATGTAAGAGCTAGCCAATAAGAGGTTAAAACTAATGGGCCAAGCAGTGTTTAAAAGAATACCATTTCTATGTAATTATTTCAGGTATAAAGCTGGCCATGCGGGTGGCCGGGTGCCAGGAATGTAGCCCGCAGATCCTCACTTCAGAGTGGCACCCAATGTGATAATGAACTCCACGTAAAACCTGAGAGGGCTTAAAAAGGAAATAGAGAATTTAAGACAGCTTTTTGCTGTTTGTGGGTTGCATGCCACAAAGAAATGGTCCTGAATCAGCAGCAGGAAAATGCCGGCTTTCTGGGCTGTGCCGCCATTATGATCTCTGTCTGGCTCCTGCAGGAGACAGAGCTTTTGAATGGAGCATTTGGAGTAAAGGGCTACGACTTGCTTGATGGCAATGTGGACTGCTGTGTGCCTGAAACTGTGTATGGCTCAGGGGTAACAAATGGCTCTGAAGCCTGAGCAGCTCTGCTCCGCCTTGCTGAACTGTGCTGGTCTCAGGCAGGAACTACTGTAATTACCATAATAACAGAGCAGTTAAGGTTTAGACTGGGCAGGAAATAGGCGGTACTGTATTACCCCTGTGTGGCACAAGCTAAAGTTTTTAAGAAGCGCTTAGCATTTTAAGAAGTCCTGGATAGGAAAAAAATTACAGATTCACAATAGGACATATTCAGACCACTAAATGGATCACAATGTTGGATAAGTGTATGTAGGCTTGGGAGAGAGAAGAAAAAGAATAAAGTTAATGCCTTTAAAAAAAAAAAGGTTAAGTCTTTAAAGAGACCCAATACAGATATTTAGAGATTAAAAGAAATAAAGGAAAACAAGCCACGTAAAAATGGAAAATTCACAGAGAGTCTGGATTCTTTGTATTATTGTGTTTTCTTTAAAATGTTTGACTGTGAAGGAGCTAAGTACAGTGAGACATTTCATTATATGGGCATCCGAGTGGAACCAGAATGGATATCATGGATAACTTCAGAATTTGGGTCTAAGGATATGATGCTTTGGAAAGGGTCTTCTTTTGTTTTTACAGAGGATGCGACCCTGTGGATTGCTTCTATCCCAATATGGTATGATAGACCACACTGTAGGGATAAGTCCCGCCCCTTAAGGGGCGTGTTCGCCTCGGGCTAATGTCTGCCTATAAATTTGGCGAGCAAGCTCCGAGCTTGCTCGCTTCTGCTTTCCTGGTCTCCGCGGGAACGGTGGTTCTGTAAGTCTATTTCTACATTAAAGCTATATATATATTTTTACACTCTGTCTGCATTCATTTACGCCGTTACATTTTGGCGTCCAACGTCGGGCTATTTTGCCCCCGACTCAAGCGGGTAGCCCGCTAGCTAACACGGCACCCTCCCCGGTGCTGTTTTTCAGTTCGTGACTCCGGCCCCAGTGCCGAGTCCGAGACACACTCGGCGACACAGGCCCATTCTGCCTGCCTTGGCTAAGTTTTGCAGCGGAACCCCACTGCCTGAATTAGCAGAAGCTCAAGTACTTGCGGTTTTGCAACAAAAGCTGCCACAGCGTCAGATTTGGTCTGTTACAAAGTGACTTGGCCGGTTGTGGTGGCCCACGCCGGTAGGATTTGCTGAAGGAGGCAGAGGCAGGAGGATCACAAGTTTGAGGCCGGCCAGGCAGTGGTAGAGCACGCCTTTAATCCCAGCACTTGGGAAGCAGAGGCAGGCAGATCTCTGTGAGTTTGAGGCCTGCCAGGCCTTGGTAGTGCACGCCTTCAATCCCAGCACTTGGGAGGCAGAGACAGGCGGATCTCTGTGAGTTCAAGGCCAGCCTGGTCTACAAGAGCTAGTTCTAGGACAGGCTCCAAAAACACAGAGACCACCACTGGCAGGAACCGATCTTTGCAGGTAAAAAAATTTTCTTTTATAAATAAAATGTCTGAACACATTACTGTTCAAGAATTTAATGATTTTTTTAATTGTACCATGTGGGAGATTTTACAAGAGGTGTCTATCACCCCACATATATGGATCCTTCTGGGATTCGTAGTTTTCATTGGCACCAAATGGTTTGATAATAGAAATATGATAAAGTCTTTACGAGACGAATCCAGGATTCTTAAGGTAGAGATTGAACGCTTAAAAACAATTGAGAATGACAACAATCTTCTCAAGAATCAGTTTGAAGTTCTCCAGGCTGATAACAATCTTCTCAAGAATCAGTTTGAAGTTCTCCAGGCTGATAACAATCTTCTCAAGAATCAGGTTGAAGTTCTCCAGACTGATAACAATCTTTTCGAGAATCAGTTTGAAGTTCTCCAGGCTGATAACAATCTTCTCAAGAATCAGGTTGAAGTTCTTCAGGCTGATGTTAAGGAGAAATTCATTACTATGGAAGAGGGAACAGCTGATCTGGACCATAAGATTCAGTCCCTTTCTGTAGGAAATGAAACATTAACTGAGAGAATCAAAACTGCTGAATGTGACAATCGGATTTTGTCTAAAGCTTATGACAGATTGACGGAAAGATTGTCAATACAAGAAGGCACGGTTTATGCCATAAAAATTATGTCCAAAGATGAGATGTTATCTCTAACGGACAAACTTCATATTTTAGAATCCTCAATGAAGGCTTTGGAACATAATTCTGGACAGGAGATTCAGACATTGCAGAAAGCAATGGTGAACAGAATTGAAAAGATTGAGGAATTTCTAAATTCTGATGAGGAAGAGCAAAGGGTAGAAAGGAAAATTTTAACTACATCTGTGGGTAAGTCTCTCCGGGACAATTTCCACAAAGCTCTACCTACAGCTCTACCTGCCTTTCCAGTAATAACAACAGAGAAGGTGATTGGTTCCAAAAACCCTAGGGTCATCAAGGAGGATACATGGGAACCTGTGCGTATGAATGATCTCAAGGAAATAAAACAGGCTGTCATGACTTTTGGGATGCAAGCCTCTTTTGTTAAAGAGATGCTAAGATCTTGGGCCACGACAAGCAGAGCAACCCCCTCAGACTGGCTCCAGCTGAGCTCTGCGGTACTGGAGAGTGGACCGCAATTGAAATGGAAATGCTTATTCAGGCAAGAGGCTAGACTCTTAGAACAGCAGGAAAAAGCGAAGGGAATTGACATTTCCCTAGATCAAATTCTAGGTGAAGGGCTCTTTTCTGATCCTCAGGAACAAGCTAATTTGGATGAAAACACACTCTCCATGTGTACTACAGCAGCCTTAAGGGCTTGGGACAGGGTACAAGACCCAGGACAGAGAATGGAATCATTTGTCAGAGTTAAACAGGGTCAGAGAGAACCCTTTAGTGACTTTTTACAAAGATTAACTAAGGCTGTACAAATAGGAATATCTGACCCAGAAGCAAGACGTATAATGATTGAGTCTTTGGCTTATGAAAATGCAAATGTGGAATGCAAAAGGATTTTGGGTCCTTTAAAGCTCAGATCAGCACCGTTGGAAGAATGGGTCTTGCATACACTCAATGTTGATACATTTGATTATGGCACTGAAGCATGGGTAGAAGAAGCAATTTCCAATGGTAAAAGGAGACACCAGAATACCAAATGTTTTAATTGTGGAAAAATGGGTCATATTAAAAGGAATTGTAAACAACGGATTTTCAGAAATAATAATAATAATAATAATAATAATAATAATAATAATAATGCATCTTTCAGAAATAATAATAATAATGCATCTTCTAGAAATAACAGAAATAGGAGGACTCAGCCTTCAGGTTTATGTAGAAGATGTGGAAAGGGCAGACATTGGACGAATGAATGCAGGTCTACAAGAGATAGACAAGGCAACCTGATACAGCCGGGAAACGTGAGAGGGGGGGCCTCACGGGCCCCCATGGCAAACATGGTTCAGTCATATCCAGTTTCTGCAGAGAACGTGCCTCATCAGGACAATTAGGAAGCCCCATGCCTACTGTTACAAGCAATAATGATCAGAAAGATAAGTTACGTGTGTTTTGGCAAACTTCTATAAATGATCAAAGACCTAAACTGAGAGTGTGTGTAAATGGCATTTTTATTACTGGCCTGCTGGACACAGGTGCTGATGTAAGTATCATTACCCCAGAATCTTGGCATCCGTATTGGCCTCTTCAGAATGTAAATGTTCAGCTCCTGGGAATTGGAACCCTATCTCGAGTAAGGCAGAGCACGAGATGGGTTGAATGTATAGGGCCAGAGGGACAAATAGGAAAATTAAAGCCATATGTAGCCAATATTGCAATGAATTTATGGGGTCGTGACCTATTACAACAATGGAATACTGAAATTAACATTCCTGCTAAATCTAGAGCCTATATTTCTGAGAATAATATTAAAAGATATTACAAACTGAGAAAACCGGCCATTCGGGCTGTAAAAGAACAAGCAATTGATGTCCCTTCAGAGATACCAACAGCCTTGCCTCTAAAATGGTTGACTGAGAAACCAATATGGACAAAGCAATGGCCTTTAGCTGAGGAAAAGTTACAGGCTTTAGAACAGCTGGTACAAGAACAATTAGATGCTGGACATATAGAAGAATCTACCAGCCCTTGGAATTCTCCTGTATTTGTGGTTAAGAAAAAATCAGGTAAATGGAGAATGGTGACAGATCTCAGGGCCATCAACAAGGTTATTCAACCTATGGGCCCTCTGCAATCTGGAATTCCTTTGCCCTCTTTATTACCAAAAGGATGGCCTCTCATAGTTATTGATTTAAAGGATTGTTTTTTCACTATACCTTTGCAAAAAGAAGATAGAGAAAAATTTGCCTTCACAGTGCCTACTTATAACAATTCTCAACCTTCGAGGAGGTACCACTGGACCGTTCTCCCCCAGGGTATGTTAAATAGCCCCTCCCTGTGCCAATATTTTGTGAACCAACCATTGCAAATAATACGCAAGAAATTTCCCAAATCTATAGTATACCATTACATGGACGACATCTTGTTATCCGATTCAAACATGGATACCTTGAACAGACTGTTTGAAGAAATAAAGATACTTTTACCTAAATGGGGATTGCAATTAGCTCCTGAAAAGATTCAGAAGGGAGATTCTGTTAATTATTTAGGTTATAAAATAGGTTTGCAAAAAATTAAGACACAAAAAGCACAAATTAGGAGAGATCGCCTACGGACTCTTAATGACTTTCAAAGACTGTTAGGAGACATTTCCAGTCTACGACCAGCTATTGGAATAACACCTGATTTAATAATTCATTTGAACAAAACCTTGGATGGTGATAAAGATTTAAACAGTCCCAGAGAATTAACAGCTGAAGCAGAAAAGGAACTGACAATAATTGAGGAAAAATTACAACAGGCACATGTGGACAGGGTGAATCCAGAGCTCGATTGTATTCTCGTCATACTACCATCAAAAATTTCTCCTACAGGAATTTTAATGCAGAGAGATGATATTATTTTGGAATGGATCTTTTTACCACATAAACCAAGTAAGAAACTGAAAACTTATGTGGAAAAAGTCTCTGAGTTAATTATAAAAGGCAAGCTGAGACTTCTTCAACTAGCAGGCATAGACCCAGCAGAAATTATAGTGCCTTTCACTGCTGATGAACTAAAGAAATTATGGGAAGATAATGAACCATGGCAAAGAGCTTGTGCTAATTTTTTGGGAGACATTAATAACAACTATCCAAAAAGCAAGCGGCTTAACTTCATAAAGAGAACTTCTTGGATTCTTCCTCGAATCGTCCGTGATGCTCCAATAACTGGAGCCCGTACATTCTATACTGATGCCAATAAATCAGGGAAGGCAGGTTACAAATCAGAAGACTTGGATAAGGTGGAACAAAGTCCGTATACTTCTGTCCAGAAGGCGGAATTATATGCCATTCTTATGGTGCTAAGGGATTTTAAAGAACCTATTAATATAGTTACAGATTCACAATACACAGAAAGAGTTATTTTACATATTGAAACTGCTGAATTTATACCTGATGATACTGAACTAACCTCATTGTTCCTCCAGGTTCAAGATTTGATCAGGAACAGGCTTTGCCCTATGTACATAACACACATCCGATCCCATACGGGTCTGCCAGGTCCTCTAGCACAAGGTAATGCAGAAATTGATCAATTATTGATTGGTAGTGTGCTACAAGCCTCTGAATTTCATAAAAAACATCATGTTAATAGCAAAGGTTTGAAGAAAGAGTTTTCAATTACATGGCAACAAGCTAAGGAGATTGTAAAGAAATGCCCTACTTGCTCTTTCTATAACCAAACGCCACTGCCTGCAGGGGCTAATCCAAAGGGCACCCAAAGGAATGAAATCTGGCAGATGGATGTGTTCCACTTTGCAGAATTTGGCAAATTAAAATATGTACACCACACCATAGACACATATTCAGGTTTTCAATGGGCTACTGCCCTGAGCTCAGAAAAGGCTGATTCAGTAATCACACATTTATTGGAAGTTATGGCCATCATGGGTATACCTGCACAAATAAAGACAGATAATGGTCCAGCATCTGTATCTAAGAAAATGAAACGCTTTTTTGATTATTATAATATAAAACACATTACAGGTATACCAAATAATCCTACAGGTCAGGCAGTTATAGAAAGATCAAATCGTACTATAAAGGATATGCTGAACAAACAGAAAGGGACTGAAAATACCCCCAGAAATAGATTACATAATGCTTTATTAACCTTGAATTTTCTTAACGCTAATGAGAAAGGAACGACAGCAGCAGAAAGACATTGGATAACGGAAAAGTCTGCTGAACTAAATCAACCGATTTATTTCAAAGATGTGCTGACCTCTCAGTGGAAGCCAGGAGATGTGCTACGTTGGGGAAGGGGTTTTGCTCTTGTTTCCACAGGAGAAGAAAAATTGTGGATACCATCAAAATTAATAAAGTTTCGATTTGAAGAGGAGAAACCTCTTGGAAAGGAGAAATGACAACTCATCCACAACGATGATATTCATACAGGTGGTAAGAAAAACATATAGAATGGGGGCAGGGTTCTGTTCTTATCTCCACAGGAAAACACTCATCTTTGAGAAATTCAAGGGACCCTGGATGTTTGGATACTGACAGATGGAAAAATACCTGCCCAATAGGAAATATCAAGACAACTGAATGGGTTGTGTAAGTAATATTAAACCATATTTCTAAATTTATAAAGCTGGTTTTGAAGTTGGACTCTGGCTCAGTCCCTCTCCAATTCCAAGCCTGTTAGTAAGAGAAAAACCCAGAGTTTCTGGAGTTTCTGTCTCATGTCAAGAGCCATGATATGGGACAGAAAGAAATATGAGTTTAGAAAACATCTTTGCTTCTCTTCATATCTATCATACTTTTCATTGAATATATCTATCATGTCTTTCATTGAATATATATATATATATATATATATATATATATATATGTCTATATGATTAATGTTTAAGTTTTTCATAATGAACAATGAGTTTTTCCTGAAGTGACATTTGAAGTTTCCAGGAAGAAGATGGGGCCCCATAACAACCACTCCACCCTGGTTGATATGACGTCATGATACTGATAGCGCTACTACAAGACCTGCTTTTGGTACCAGCTGCACAAGACAGTTCCAACTTGGTTAGCTGAAATGGTGCACATCTTATACAACATTTTGGCCAGACCTGCACGAAAATACTCAGAGACTATTTGCAATTTTAAAAGACATTATCTTGAAATTTAACCATCATTTTACTTTCACAGGATCCCCCAGAAAGAACGTCGCCCCTATGACAGCTGGAAGTAATTCTAGAGAACGACGTCCCCTCTCCCAGTAAAGTTTGCCCTTGGGTTTAGGGACATCATTTAGGGGTTGATTATAATTAGTATATGATTGAGGGTTGGGAGAGGAATTTTATAAGCTCAAGGATCATTTTGAAAAAAAAAAAAGAGGGAATGATGGGATAATAGATTTATAATTGTGAGTTACTGCTTTTAGACAAATATATTGGTATCAATTCTTGTATAATGAAACAAAGTTAAATTATATGGACTATTGTACGCATGCATGTTTCTACCTCTGTTTAAAACATTTTTATGTATTGACATATATTGTATTGATATATATATTGTATATATTTACCATATTGCAGTGTACATTTCTACCTCTGATTAAGATACTTATATAATATTTGTGTATTGATATATATTTACCTACTGCAATGTATATTTGTACATTGTTTATATTTGGAGGTCATTGTCCTCATTTGTTTCACAGTCGTTTATTGTCTTAGTCTTTAAGTTAGATAGATATTGAGAATTATATAGACTAATTGTCATCTAAGTTTGTCATTTATAATTAGACTAATCAGGTTCTTTAGATATATAGAGATTATACTCAGTATAGATAGATAATCTTCAACCTCTTCAAAGAGCTGTAGAATATGGCCTTTAATCTAACTCAGAGTTTCGTGATAGTGAGACACAATTGCTCCTGGCAACACCGCTCTATTCCCGAGAGAATGTTGAGCACCAAAAACACTCCACCTGGAGCCTTTCTATTTGGCAGAACTGGCCTTTGGGCAAAGAAATGCCCATACCTCAACCACTGACACAGATACAGAGCGTGCATCAATGGATAAAACAGGACTGTCATATCCTGCCAAGACAGGGTAAGATAGTTTTGAAAAGTTCCTTGCCTTTAATAATGGTATGTCAGTTATGTTAGGCCTTAGCCAAAATTGGTTGACTCAACGTTGCAAACGAGACTTTGGGTGATTGCCCAGGTAGTCAGTTGTCTCTGTCAATTGTTGCACATTTTGGATATATCTCATTTGTTGAGTAGTGTTTATTCCCTTCTCAGATCTTTGACTGAGTTGAAGATTATATAATTGTAGTTACTCTTTACATTATTTGGACTTCTTGAGATAGAATGTTTAGCAAAGCTTTTGTTCTCAATATTGTTTGTTGTATTTATTATTTGTTGTTATTGTATGTAGTTGTATTTGGTTTAGTTCTGTCTTATTTAGACAAAAAGGGGAGATGTAGGGATAAGTCCCGCCCCTTAAGGGGCGTGTTCGCCTCGGGCTAATGTCTGCCTATAAATTTGGCGAGCAAGCTCCGAGCTTGCTCGCTTCTGCTTTCCTGGTCTCCGCGGGAACGGTGGTTCTGTAAGTCTATTTCTACATTAAAGCTATATATATATTTTTACACTCTGTCTGCATTCATTTACGCCGTTACAACCACACCCTCCTGAAGGGTTGCTGTGAACACCCTCAAAAATTTACTTTGCTCAACTGCCTACTGAGATGAATCTGGCACGCAGGTTACACCATGAAACATCTAAATAACAGCACCCCCATTCAGCAGGAAGCAGTTTGGAGAGAAAAATCTGAGCCCATGTTCCCAAATATTGTTTATAAATGTTCTTTTACATTTAAAGGGAGATATGATATAGGTATGAATAATTTGCATTGGTATGGATTTTAAGGTCAATTTTGTTATATGTATATGTATTTCTAATATTGATTAAGGTATTGTGATTGTGAAGTTCATTTAAAAATATAATGTATAATTAGGAAATATAGGTTGTTAATGGATAATCATCAATAATAGTCAAGCTTGTAGTCATGTTAGTTAGATTTTCTAGATGTATATAGATATATTTCAGTTAGATAGACATTCATCATATCTTTCAAAGACTTCAGAATATGGCATTTAATGTTTTAATAACTTAGGGCTTTTCATGACAATGAGACACATCTGCTCCTGGCAGCACCAATATACTTCAAGAAGAAGATGGGCATCGAAGAGTCTCGTTATGGAGTTTGATAGCCATTTGGGCAAGAAACTGCTCTTGCCTGGACTGATGCATAAACTGGACACAAAGAACCCACAGAGAGAGGACTGCTGAACTTGCCTAAAGGTGAGATGATCTTTCGGGGATTCCTGATTCATGAAAGAGTCTACGAGACATTCTGCAGGACACAGCAGATAGTGACTGAACTGTCTTTGGAATTTCCTGCTTCATGGAAATGTCTGCTGGAAACTATGGGCCTGAAGGCCAAAGATGGATGCCCCAACGATACAGAGGAACTTTGGGTGACTGTCCAGGCAGCGAGATGTCTATGTCATTTCTAGAGTTTTGGACTTCTTGTTTGCTTAGGTAATATTATATCCTTCTGGAGTCTTTGATGGAGTTGAAGAATGGTTAGTTATAGATTTCCTTAGTTATGATTAAAGATAAAGTAGATATAAATATTGTAACTTTAATTCTTGCTTGATAATTGTTTTGTTATATGTAACCTTACTATGTTAAAGTGAAAGCCTTTCTTTTTCTTTTTTTTTTTGTTTAAAAAGAAAAAGGGGAAATGATGGGGGAGAGTCTTCTGTTTTGTGTTAATTTCATTGGCCCTTTAATAGGACAGAAAATTAGGAGGCAGAGTAGACAGAACAGAATTCTGGGAGAAAGAAAGCCAAGTCAGGCAGTCGCCCTGATTCTCCCACTCCAGACAGATGCAGGTTAAGATCTTTCCTGGTAAGCCAGCTCATGGTGTTTCACAGAATATCAGAAATGGGTTAGATCAATATGTAAGAGCTAGCCAATAAGAGGTTAAAACTAATGGGCCAAGCTGTGTTTAAAAGAATACAGTCTCCGTATTATTTCGGGTAAATCTAGCCGGGTGGCGGGAAGCAGCCCCGCCTCTCCCACTACAACACCCACCTCCCCTTCGTTGTTTTCTTCTTCATTGGGTTTTTGCTTCTACTCTTGCTCCTTTTTTAGGATAGACTATCTTGCAGAAGCTATCATTTTTCTTTCCCTCCTAGTCTTGAGCTGCCTCCAGAATTACCCAAAGTATCCCAAGCTTGTCTAACCTGCTTCTTCTCTGATCTTCCCACTTCTCTTTGTGATACACTCACAAAACTACCTGTTTTAAACGAATTTATTTAAAATTATAAAAATGATTCCCTTCTCAATATCAAATATTTCTATTTTTGAATTGTTCATTATCTTAATGACATGGATGAGGTTGGGTATCTTTGTTAAGTAGAGAAGATGAACCACAGTTCAATATTCTTGAGGTTCTAGAACATTATTCTTGCATTGCTGTGCTTGCTGAGGACATCACTATGGTTGGACTTCAGAGGGTAGGTGTGTATATGAAAAGGAGTGATCTTATGTCAAGTCAGACAGCCACACAAAGGGTCAAGTCTTTTTAATGTTAACACTCTCTATGAACTAACTGAAGTTCTGAGTTTCTCTGAATTAATTGTTCCTTAAAAACAAGAGGCTCCACTTGACCTCCCATTAGCTTTCAATTCTATAATATTCCAACTCATCCATGCAATGCCTAAATTTTATAAATCTCACTGGGGATAAAGCAAATCCATATACAGACAGGTACATTCTGGATTTTGTACTACATTCTCATTCTCCTGCACCTTAATCTTCTCTGGCAGTAGTAATTAATTAGATAGCTTACAATAGAAGGAATCTTGTCTCCAGAGTTTTAAGGCTATACCCCTAAAATCAGAGACCTTCATTTTCAATAAGGATCCATTTCCTCCATGATCTTTTCACTATTATTGAATTCACACAGAGGATGAGCGAATGAATCAGTTTCCTGGGCTTCTACTATGCGGGAATACAATCTACTCCCCAGAGCTCCGACACCACAAGCTAATGACCTCCACAGGTTTACTCTTTTGGTCATAGTCACTTACAGGTTAGAAGTCACCAAGCAAGTTTGAGAGGAACATACATATTTCAACTGTGACATTCTACCTAACTGAGTCTATTTGAAAATAAAATAAAATATTAAAAATAAATAAAATCATATTAAATAATTATATTTCAAATATAGAATTTGAAATGTATTGTTATTTCTTTTAATGTAAAATTGAGAACAAAAGCTTGCCAAACCCCTTAACACCTGACATAAATGATGGTAAAGCTGCATCCAGTGCCTTTAATGCAACTTCAAATTCTCTTGGGCTTAGGGATGAATTGTTAATGGCTTTGTTTCTTGCACATCCGTATTTTTCTAATCCTCTTCTCTCTCATTTCATAGTCCTCTAACCCTTTTAGAAGCTAAATTTTGTCATTTTAATATGACTGTAATTGTTATATGCTACTCTATTCAGTATCTGACAGGCTGTATTGCCTCAGGGAAAGAAAGAGATAAGTGTCCTATTGAGTTTAAATAGATTTGTTCTGCAGATATACCTAGTTACATTTTATTTTTTTAACAAACCTCTGAAAAATAAATTTAAATCTGTGTCAATTTTCTGATTCTTACTGATGGTGAAACTTTTCAAGGCAACCTTTTTTGTTCTATGTGAAAAATAGAAAAAATGCATATAACCTTTTGGTATTTAGTAAACAACTTCATTCCTGAATTGCTGGAAGTTTATTTAAATAGGCCATTCTGCAATGAATTTCCAGGACTACACTGTAAAGTTCAAATAAGAAATAATTTTATAATGATTTATAGCATTTTTTCAATAATGGAAAAAAGTAAAATTTGTATATTGTCTAGGTATATTATCTACAACTATTTTCTCCTTAACAGACATCACATTATTTATGTATATAGAACATATATTTTATTGGATTTAAAAATTAAAAACAGTTTTAAAAGAAAATGTAATCAATGGAACACAAATCATTTCTAGAAGTAGGTTATGATTTTTGCATAAAACCTAATCCAAAGGCTTACGTGTTTCTTCCAACAAACACTTCATCTAATAGAACTTTTAAACTACACCAATAGTGGGACTGTTTGAGCTGAAAGGCAGTGGGGATGCCGATGTAGAATGCTTTATCCTTATTGGTATCAGAATCATTTATCTTTGTTACTAAATTCACCATCGCCACCATCAGAGAATCCTAGAAATTTCAAGAGAATGAAATCAAGTTAACCACTGTTTCAGCCCTTACATCCATCAATAGAGCATTCAGGAGTGTGTGAGGGAAAGGGAGAGAATAACATGCTGTGACTTACTGAAGGTTTGATAGTGGGTGGCAGAAGTGGGATTGATAAATATGCAGTGATATTCAAAGAGAATGGAGGCCTTGTTTCCCTAACTGCTTCTCTTTCCATAGCACAGCACATTCTCAATCACAATTATAATTATGAGACAGAAGGCTGAAGATTTACTTAGAATGTATGACTTAAAGGGGTTAAATTGCTCATACAGATCTGAAAAGACAGCAGCTACCAAAGAATGACAATTTTTACTTTACCATTATCCCTCCAGTGACACATGTGACTAATATTTTATGTCTCCATCAACCTATACCATTGTTTCACATTGTCTTTCTATCAGTCACTTTACATTCATGTGACAAGTAAATTTTAATTGATATTAATTAGAGATATGATTTAGTCAGTAAAGTAAATTCATTCTGATTAGTGTCCTACAATGAATCAAAAGCCTCATGAGCCTAGTTAGAAGACTCAACACTTACAAAAATCATATTTGTGTGTGTGTGTGTGTGTGTGTGTGTGTGTGTGTGTATGTGTGTGTTCAATGTGTGTATGCTAGTGTGAGGAACATAGAGGTTAGTATCAGTTGTTTTCTCCTTTCACCTTTGCAACTTATTTTGATGCAAGGTCTCATATTGAGCTTGGAACTCAACAATTCCTCTAGTTTGGCTGTCTATGAATCCTTAAGGGTCCCCTATCTCTGCCGCCCAAAACATGATATGTCAGACATGGTCTGTTGTGCCCAGATTTTCTGTGGGTTCTGAAAATCTAAACTCAGGTTCTCAAATTTTCACACAAGCATTTACTGAGTGAGCATATCTCCAGCTCTCTAATTTTAATCCTTTCTAAAACCTAACTGAGACTTCTTTATGAAAAAATATAGACAAATTATTACTTCTACTTTTCAATTTCCAATTTTTTTTCAACAGAAAAAAAACTTTCTGTTTGTGTTGATGAAAAAAAGTTTCTTCATCTTTGTAAAAAGACACTTCAGTGAAAACCTATAACTTCATCCTCTTCCAGAAATAATATTACATTACAGTTGACATTTTCGACTTTAAAAAGGTGACTTCTTCCCGGGCAGTGGTGCCGCACGCCTTTAATCCCAGCACTCGGGAGGCAGAGGCAGGTGGATCTCTGTTTCGAGGCCAGCCTGGTCTACAAGAGCTAGTTCCAGGACAGGAACCAAAAAGCTACGGAGAAACCCTGTCTCAAAATAAATAAATAAATAAATAAATAAATAAATAAATATAAAAAGGTGACTTCTTCTTTTTAAGAACACTTTACAGTATTCCTCGTCTGTTTATACTTAAAGCAGTTATCATTGTTCCATTTTTATTAACACATCTTTTACTCCAGTGAAGCATGCTACATAGCTAGATACAATCATGGTTTTTGCCTTTTAATAAATAGAAATGGAACAAAATATGGTTCAGTAATATCATTAGCTTAACCTACATGCTTAAACTTTAAAGCTGCTTATTTACTATATGAAATATATCTGAAATTATTATCTTTGATGATCATTATCCATATATTTAGCAGAATTATTTTGGAATAGAACATATATATATATATATATATGTATAGTAATGATACATACTTACCATGAGAATATATGCATGCCTTTACATATTATACTTAAATAAATCATGTTGTATTTATATTTCCACAGTAGAGTGTTGAAACGAGAGCGGGTACTTTGTTCTGTCCACCCGGCTAACTTACACCAAAATAATCACACAGAAATTGTATTAATTAAAACACTGCTTGGCCATTAGCTCTAGCCTCCTATTGGCTAACTCTTATCTTGATTTAACCCATTTCTATTAAATCTGTGTTCACCAAGAGGTCGTGGCTTACCAGGAAAGATTTAGCATGTCTGACCTGGCAGCTCCATGACAGTTCTCTTTGTCTCTGCTTTCTTCCTCCCAGAATTCAGTTCTGTCTTCTTTGCCTACCCAAATTCTGCCCTATCAGGCCAAGCAGTTTCTTTATCGATTAACCAATGAAAGCAACACATAAACAGAAGGCCTCCTACAGTAGAGAAAGTTTTAGGTACAATTAATTGTTGTAAAGGAAGACACTTCTCTGCTCAAGATTCTGAGAATAAGAGATGGTTTCCTGTAGAGCCATAAGAGTATATTTATCCAATCCCATTCAAAGTTCAGAGAACATCACAGAAGACAGAACAATAAAATAAATAAACCGATTTCACATTTAACCCTCATCTCTCAACCACTCAGGTTTTCACTCATTTATTAAATAATATTTATTAAGAATTTACTTTTTATAGCTATTGTTTTTAGAACAGTTTTTTTTTATTTATTTATTTGTTTTTTTTTAATTTTATGAGTATTGACTGGTGTTTTACCTGTATGTATGTCTAGGTGAGGGTGTTGAAGTCCGTGGAACTGGAGTTACAGATAGTTTTAAGCTGTCATTTGGGTGCTGGGAATTGTGACCAGGTTCTCTGGAAGAATAACCAGTGTTCTTAATCAGCTCTCCAGTCTGCTAGTTATTGTTTTAACAGTTTGGTAAAGACCCCAGAGATTTAGCTGTCATGAGATGTTCCTATAGCCCAAATCATATTCTTGTTTGTGCAGGCTGCCAAGTTATATAAAATTTTAGCTTCAGAGTTTATGATTATGTTTTAATTTAAAAATATCAAAATGTAATAGAATTGGAACACCATGATGCAATAACTAACAGGTAGTCATGAGGTCAGTCATGAGACTTTGGATGATTATAGAACAGTGGTGAAACTATTAAGTTGATTCTAAGTGAACCTTTGGAGAAATAAACAGATTTAAACCCATCAGTCAGGTGGCAAGGAGAAAATGATATAACCATTATGAGCAGAATAGATAAAATAATATAATCTCAGAAATGTGTGTCCATTTCTCTTCAAATTCTCAGTGTTCATGATTGCCTTTTCCAGTTACTGTTGGATTAATAAATCTTGCTTTGTATTTTCCTTGAAGTTTGGTTGAATACCTTTTCAATGAGGTTGGAGGTACCCAACGTCTTTGAAATATTAGTATTAGAGTATGTGGGAACCTACACTTGACTTACTGCCATATAATAATATTTTTAAAACGTGATAAAAGTACATCTTGTTAGTTTGAGGTAAAAGGATGGTGTGAAGCAGCGACATCAATAATAAAGCTCTTTGCTATTAAATTCAGAAGTGATGCTAACAGAAGTCTTGGAATGCATTTTACAGCTGCCTCAGAGGCTGTGGTAGGAAAGAAACTTAGTTGGCATGGTAGGTCATTTAGGAATAATTAGGAAGTCAGGAAATATACAGGAATCAGAAATTTGGAACATAGAAATAACCTAGTATTGTTAGAGATGGTAAAATATTATGCTGACATAACTGGAATGTAAGCTATCATAAATCTATGAATTAAACTTTAGAAATTGTTTGAGTTGAGTAAAATTTAAAAATGAATCAAAACAAGAACTTTTGCAAGTTTCACAAAATAGTCTCTACTTTTCAAAGGTGAGAATTTTGCCCCAATTCAAATTAAACTAAAGTTAAAGATAAATTGATATTGCATTAAGAGATGAAAGATAAAAATCCAGGAAGATTAACTTGGTAGAGTAGATAGGTAAAATTATTTTTGCCTATTTTTTATGTATTTCTATAAGCTGAGTTTAATCTACTAGCTAGCAAATTTTCCTATTCTGCCTTTAAAGTTCCATAGTAATTAAAAGTCCTCAATTCTGTGTGATTATACTTAGTATTTGAACTTTACATCATGAATAATCTACTTTGACTGACCAAATTCTGACTTCATTATGTGTTTCCTTTCTGAGGGTGAACAGTAGGGAAGAAAGGCAATTGTTTCTCACTCTGTAGCTGATTCATTTTATGCTTGGCAGCCTACATTTTGTCACTTTTACCAAATCTAATCGACCTTTAGTTTCCATTTCACTTTTCTATTAATAACCTTATACTCCCAGTTTGATTCTTAGCACATTATTGCTATCGAAATATCCATGTCGTACTTTTCATAAGTTCCTAAATAAACTTTTCTCAGAAGATATTGTGCAGAGCATACTACCAAAAGCTATTGCTTGATTAGAAGATTTAAAGGCATTTATAGCAATAAAGAAACTTAAACAATCAAAACAGGGATACCTGCTCATTTTAAGTCTTTAGAAGAAACAATATTGAAAATAGTTTGATACAATAACCATTGTGTATATGTATATGCCTCTTAAAGAATTAATAAGAGTTAAATTATAGAATATAGATAGCATTTCACAAAATGTTTTTTATACTAGCAGTATTTTCTTTTATTCTAGGTCTCTGGACTAGAGAGTCTCTAGTTCTTTGTTACCCAAACAGTGTTGTTATTCTAGGTCTCTGGACTCTCTAGTCTCTAGTTCTTTGTTACCCAAACAGTGTTGGGAGTAGGTTCTTCCCTATGGAGTCAACCTTGCTCAAAATCAGGCACTGCTTGGCTACTTGCACAAAAGTTGAGTACCTTGTTCAGTCATTATCAGAGAGGCTTCCTCCAGCAGCAGATGGGAACAGATACAGGGATTCATAGCTAGACATTATGTGGAGAGAGGTCTATATCAAATTCCCTTTCTCGGCATTCATAAAGGATGGAGAATACCAAGAGAATAAGGTTCTCTGAATCATCTAATTATGGTGCATATGAGCTCACAGAGAATGAAGCAACACAGGGCCTACATGGGTCTACACTATGTCTTCTGCATATATATTATAGCTATTAGCTTAGTATTTTTATCAAATTCCTGACTGTGAGAATGAGTGGATACCTGCTGTTGGGACTCTTTTCCTCCTGTTGGGTTACTGTGTCCAACTTTTATAATTTTATATGAAAATTTTTGCTTCATCTTACTGTACTTTGTTTTGTGCTGTTTGCTTGTTATCTCTTTAGAAGCTTGTTTTTTAACTAATGAGAGACAGAAAGAGTGGATCTGGAGTGGAGGAGAGATAGATGCAAAAGAGCTGGGAGCAGTAGAGAAAAGAGAAACTATGATTAGGATATATTGTATAAGAAAAGAACTTATTTTCAATAAAAGAAATGTAAGAAAAAGAGACATGTGAGGCAAAGAATATAAATGTTTGAAACTGCTCCTAAAATTTAGTCTTGCCATTTAACTATCACAGGTAAGAATGAGACCAACCTCGGGGAATCCTCCTGAAGAGAGGGAAGGATTGTAGGAGTAAGAGGGATCAACAAGGGAACCTACAGAAACAACTCACTTGTGCCTATAGGAGCTCATAATCTCTGTACCGACAAGTAGGGGTCTACATGGTACCAACCTAGGCCCTTTACATATGTATGACAGTTGTGTAATTTGATCTATTTATGATACACCTAGTAGAGGAAGCAGGGCATGTCCTGAACGCTTTAGTTGGCTTCTGGGAACCTAATTTTGGTTTTGGTTTTGTTTCTTTGACACAGGATTTCTCTGTAGCTTTGGCGCTTGTTCTGGAACTAGCTCTTGTAGACCAGTCGGACCTCAAATCCACAGAGATTGGCTTTCCTCTGCTTCCTGGATGTTGGGATTAAAGGTGTGTGCCACTACTATCTGGCAAGGAACCTATTTCTGATATTGTCTTGGCCATCCTTAATATAAGGGGAGGTGCTTAGTTCTACCTCAACTTGATATGCCATGCTTAGTTGACACCTATGGGAGGTTTGCCCTTTTCTGAACAGAAACTGAAGAGTGGAAGGGGAAGGTGGGAGGAGGAAATGGAAGGCATCAAGTGAGGTAAAACTATGGTCAGGATATAAAATAAATGAATAAATTTAGAAAAAATACATTCAAATTTTTGAGCTATTTCTTTACTTGCATGTAGTTCATGGACATCCTGTGAAATATTTCCAACAACTCAGAATGGGTCTTATTCAATCAATTAACAATCAAGCCAGTTTTTTACAGACATGCTCACAATGCTTTCAATCTAATCCAGACAATTCGCCACTTGAGGTTTTCTTTATTCCCTGGTCATTTCAGGTGGTGGCAAGGTGACAATTAGAAACTAGCCATCAAAATGAAACACTTCTCAACTCACACACACATATACACACATGAATTCACAGACACTTGTACGCATAAATGTGCATACAAACATACATACACACACATGCACAAACGAATGCACGCGTGCACACACACACACACACACACCATTTAAAAATATAATTAATGTACAGATACCTTGGGGAGTAGCCCAGGTGGAAAAATGCATATTCTGTATGCACAAATTCCTCGGTTCAATTGCCAGTACTGCACAAACTAGGTGTGGTGTCTTTTCTTGAAATGAACTTACAAAAATTAAAGACTTGTGTTTGGGGCACTTAAGTTTAAGGGGTATTAATCCACTTGATGTATGCGTATGTTTTTGAAATGGTAAAATTTTAGAAGGGACCTAAAGCACAGTTTTTTTCTTATTTAATTCTTTTCATATCTTCTTCCCAATTACCACGGCATGTTTTGTTATTATAGATTTAGAACTAAATAATGGAAATTCATCAGGAACTTCTAGTGAATGAACACATGTGACATTGTTTGGATGGATTTCTAAATTTTCACGAAAAACCAAATTGAGGCAAATTTAAGTGGCTCAAATTCAATATCTATCAATGAAATAATACTATATTTATGGGATGATTATTGATAAGGCTTGTTTGTCTTGGATAAGTAATAATGTCTGCAGAGAATAAAAGATTTGATTTTTAGACACATATTCATTTGTATGTTTTATTTGTTTCATATTCTATCCCTTCTTTCCCTTTCTCTCTCCTGCTCATTCCTCTTTTAGAACTGCTCTCATTCTTTATCATTCTTTCATTTTTAAAGACTGCTACAGTTAGCATTGAAATGAGTAAATGTGGGGAGTTAATTTTGAGAAATGTGTGGAAGAAAAGCCTAAAGAAATATTGTCAGTCTTTCATAAAACCATAATTATTCTATACATATTACACTCCTATGAAGTTAATTTTATATTAGCATATCACTGTGAAAATTTCACTTGAACATAATTAGTATTTAAAACTAATGTTTGTGCTAATTTCATAGTCACAGAGTGGCTATTATTTTGGAAACATTCTTATCCATTTTAAAGCCAATAATCTCATTTTCCACATCTGACAAAATTAAGAGTAATTTTTTTTCTGTTTGGTTTATAATGAAACATTCATTTATTGTACAGGAATCTTAAAGGCTACACAGTGACAAATACTGAATGTTATAATGTAGAGAGGACACTTTTTTAAGCCTCTATAAAAGAAGTCATACAAAAGCACAGTGGGCCGCCTTTTCTGCATACTCAGTGTGGTGCATGTTTGTAGCCAGCTCCTATTTACAATAAAGGAGGCTTGACTGAAAAGAGGACCTTGCTGAGATCAACTTCCAACTTCACCCCATTTCTGGCTTGGGTGGTTGATTAATAGAGTACATATTTGGCTTAACTGCTCGATATGACACAAGATAGAAGACATCGCACATATTATACTTTGAAGATCATACTTTCCATTGAAAATGAGAAAATTTACTTTCATCAACATAGAGCAAGTAAGTGAAACATGAATATGTAGGAACATTTTAACTGAAGGCAGTAGAAACATGCTTTCCAACATATGATATGCATACTCATTAATAGTTCACATTATTTCCCATCTGTCTTTTCTCGCTAGATAGGAGAAATGGGAACAGAATCAGAGGTCTTGGGCATGATCAAGACAAGCACTCTACTATCAAGCTCTACCCAGATACTATTGTAAATTTTAGAACAAAAAATATTGTTTGGGATTGGTTTTCCTTTTCTTTTGAAAGTCTGTATCATAAAGACAGAAGACTAATATCACTTAAAAATGTAACAGGATTTGTGTTTGCATTATATTCCAAATATCAATATGCTCTTTATTAACATACATAGATAGATATTTTATGGGGTCTGCACAATATCAATTTAGCTGACTATATCATCAGTCCATCAAGAAATTATTAGTGCAGGGCAGTGTGCCAGCACTCGGGAGGCAGAGGCAGGTGGATCTCTGGGAGTTCGAGGCCAGCTTGGTCTACAAGAGCTAGTTCCGGGACAGGCACCAAAGCTACAGAGAAATACTGTCTCAAAAAACAAAACAAAAAACAAACAAACAAAAAAAGAAATTATTTGTGCATAGTCTTCTATATCTTTATCTATGAATAATACAAAAAGTACTATTAGCATTTTTGGGTATAAATTCACAGAGTAGACTTTCAGACTATAATATATTATTCTATCCTTCCAGTTTTAAAATCAGGCAAATATAGTTTGAAGGTAAAGGAAACTTAAGTAGGTATTTTTAGTGTGTTATATATCCATTGCAGAAAACATTCTATATAATTTCCAAAGCCTTTTCTTCATTTCCTACAGATGGCCTCTCTTGTTATACTTCTTTACTTAAATTCTTTACCAAAATATCAAGAAAAAAATTGGTTTTTACCCCTCTAATTCTTCCAAGACCATGGGTTATCACAGCTAGTACCAATATCTTAAATATTAATAAAATAATTAAGATAATATATAATAAATATGCTAGCAAATTGCATTGGGGTATGACTACATGAATTATAGCTTTCTGGTCACTACTCATATTATTTGAATTCAGCAATACAGACTTAAGCTAGTAGTAATGTATATGTATATTGAGTTGAAAATCATACCACACTACAGTAGTGTCTTCTCATAAATTAGATTGCAGAACAAATTAAAGAATAGAATCAACTATATGGGAAGTAACAAGCAAAAAGAGCCAGTTGCTGAACATTGCTAAATGCAAAGACTTATCCTACTATGTGAAAATTTGAGAAATGATGTAACATCATTTTAAAAAGGGAGATTTCTAAAATGTAAGAAACTATTAAAAATTTTAACTTAAATAATTAAATATGTTCCCAAAGCTGGGTGGTGTCACCTGATTTTCTTGTGAAGACTGGGAAATGTCCTAGTATCTGTCTGTAGGGACACTAAATGAAACATAAATAATATTTAGGCTCTAGACAGTGCCTGTAGTGCCTGTAAAATTTGACAAAGGTCAATTGTTTTCACAATTGGGTCCCCAAGATTTCAAATATTCTTGTTAAAAAGTGAAATCATTGGCATATATTAACTATCACTCTTCACCTATTAGTCATATGTTTTAAACTATAAAAAATGCTCAGGACAGCAGTTTTTATAGTCTATTTGAAGGACAATTTATGATTTATTATTTGGCCTTTAAAGGGAATGCTCATTCTATTGAAGAATATCTAAAATAAGGAGATCAGCAAAGCCTGGCATATTCAGTTGAGACAAGAACAACCCATGCCCCCATGCATAAAAACGTCAGCTTATGCACTTGGGATAGATCCTGGTCCCACGGCCTGGGGTCCTGCAAACAGGAGTGAATGGGAGTGGGTTGAGGGGAGGTGGGAGGAGGGACAGGAGAGGAGGGAGTGGGAACTGTGCGTGGTATGTAGAATCAATTAAAAAATATAAAAATAAATTGTGACTTATTTGGAGTATATGTATTATTAAAATAACATTATTATATTTTTTATTATAAATTATTTGATACATTAAATTTCCAATGTAATAAATATACACAAATATTTGCTATTTGAAAAAATACTTAGATCAGAAGTAACCATCATATCTTTGGCATTGTTGCCCAACTTCCACAATAGAGTGAGAAGAGCAAGCAACAGAACAGAATATACTGCTAAAATCTAGATGATACACTAAAACTGAAGATTTGGAGAATTTTGTGATGAACCTATGCCTACAGGGCCAGGTATCTGCATGACATTAAAAGCCTCTGCACAAACTCTTGATGGGTATTCTTGAGTATAACACAGCGTGGTGATACTGTTTCCTTTGTAGCTACTCAGTCAAAGTGATCACACCATAATGAATTTTTCAGAACTGAGAGTTGGATGTCTATTGAGAAAAATTAGCTATGACATTCTTTGAGGAGTGTTTAAAACGCGAAGGGAAAAGAAAATATAATTTTTGAAAGTGAGCTGTGACTGTAAGTCATTTTCATGGCAGAAGCCTCAGAAATTGGAATTCAATTCCAAGAGCAGTATTTAGATATTTATAAACCCCAGAGCTATTTTGCTTAGTCAAAATGAATACAGCTTACCCTCTGATGAACATCTTTTTTGTTTCAGTCACTAAGTTAAGAAGAGATCTAGATTTTGCAAAAGAAAATTTAGACACAGAGAACCCTCAAAAAGAATGCTGAAAGTAAGAAAAAAAATGGTCTTTCTAAGGGAAGAACACACCATTTCTTTAAACATATGCATTCAGGCAATATTTATACAAATTGAGGAGGTGGTACTTCTGAATTTAGAAATAAATATAAATATGTAAGTATATGTCACAAAGTTTAGATAAAAAGAGTTCATTAATTTGTAACAGGGCAAGGGGCTTACATAGGACAGTGTGGAGGGAGAAAAGGAGATTTGCAAATATATTATGATCTTTAAAAATGAAAACTAGCTAACAAGGAAGAGGTGTCCTTGTTAGTACACCAATTTCTCCATGTGAGCAGAGTGTTTTGCCTTTGCAAATAGGGTTAGGGAAACCAATAATAATGGCAAGAACCTGCATTGTTTGGGTGATTACTAACATACCTGTGACCAAAAACTAATGAGGAAATATTCCACACCTGGCGTTGGGCTTTTTATTTAGCTACTAGGCAACCTATTACTTCTGGGGGAGTGCTCTTATGACTGCTGAGGGCGACTCCAGTTTACGAATCTTATGAAACAGTAGGTTTCCATAT
Source organism: Microtus oregoni (assembly GCF_018167655.1). Lineage (NCBI taxonomy): Eukaryota > Metazoa > Chordata > Mammalia > Rodentia > Cricetidae > Microtus > Microtus oregoni. The sequence continues at coordinate 26,957,764 of NW_024543089.1, forward strand.
GATTTTCTCAAACAGTGTAAGTTCCCTCTCACCACGCTCTCTTTGGTGTAGCCTCCATTTCCTGTTTCATCTGGTTTGTTTTTTTATTTCTCCCCTCTCCCATTCTATGTCATTTCTGTTCTACTATCTTTTTCTCTTTATAACTTTCTTCCTACTTTACTTCAATGTTTCAATTCTCTTTTCTTTGATTATATATGAAATTACCCAAGTATGCCAATCCAAAGATTTCAAACTACACTTAGTGAAATGATTAAAGTCTAAATGCAAAAAAAAAAAATTGTAATTAGACTCTTACACTCAATGTTTGTCAGTAGAAAGCATTGATTGACTGAACATGGTGATAACCCTTGATAAACTCAGAACTTGGGAAAGAAATGCATGAGGATGTTATATAGATAGCAAGTTTATATTCATCTTTGACCATGGGGAAACCCTGTCACAAAAGAAAACAACAAAAAGAGAGAAATGCATGATATTCTTCACCTTATTGTTTTTAAATCAGGATCTACTCCCATACTGAGCATGCTTACTGTATTTATAATTAGAAATACTTTGGGTGGAAAAGATGCCAAGAAATTAGGAAGTAGGTTTGTGTTGTGTAATGAACACCTGCTTCTTTCTGAAATCCATACATTGAACTATCAGTGTGACAGATCTCAGGAGGTAAAGACTCTGGGAAATAAGTAACGAGAGTAAGTCTTTCATAAATATGATTTGTACCCTTAGAGTGCTGGCTTCAGAGAGCTCTCCTGCCTCCCCTTTTCCATTTGAGAATGTTAAAAAAAATGATACTTGCCAACAATATCCAGGATCTTCACCAGAAAACAAGATCTGTTGGCTTCTTAATGTTGTCACATCTATACTGTAAGAAATAAATGTTTGTAGCTTAAGTCATTGCCATTTTGTGGTGATTTGTTACAGCAGCCTAAGCAGGCAGTGGCAAAATGTCATGTCCTCTGTGATGAAGTTTATTAGTTCTAAAAGCAAGTGGCTTTTTGGAGGATGTGTCTAGACAGACTCTTCATTAATTTAAAGCCATGCTAGACAATAAAGTGTGAGTAATGATTTTCTTCTCTTGAAATCATGAAATGAGAGTTTATTTAAAATACAGATAACAAGTCTGTACCATTTGATATATTCACGGTTGCTCTTGTCCACTGTCTGAGAACCCATGATTCCTTCAGAATAGACCTATCTTTATTCCATGATAAATGTATAGACTTATTTTAATATTAATTGTGTTAATGTATCTGTGTGTTCATATATTGGTTTGTATGAGTACAAACAGAGGCAAGAATACATTATCAGTTATCTTGAACCAGAGGATATTGACAGGTATGAGCATCCTGAAGTGGGTGCTGGTTACTAAACTTAGTTCTTTTCCAAGAACATAATAACCAACTCTATTATCCTGAACTTAATAATATATGTAAACTGAAATATTATACTGTTTTCCAACTAGAACTACAAAAGAGATGCAGGCTTATAGTTTTAATTTATTTGAATTTCTCAATAAAAAGAAATGGTATCATATGATTTTTTTCTATTCCATATTTTCCTTATATTTATTTTTCTCATTATAATTATATTTCACTCATCTGTCATTATAAAAAATATCGCATCCTATAGATTATGAAAAAATTTAATATATGTCCATTTTAAAAGTTCTTAATTGTGCATGGTAAGCCTCTAAATAATGACTCTCTGACATCATTACCTGTCATCATTTCTCTTTCTGAGTACCTTATCATTCCTTTGTTAATTCATTCAATACTACTTGAAAAGTCTAAATAATGCTCCCCAGATATGCTAACTTGAAATGATAACTATAGTAGAACATGTCACTTAGCCATTTTGCTTTATACTTAAATAGATTGAAACTAAAGTCAAAATAAAGGAGAATTTTGCCTTGGTAATGAAAAACAGCTAATTGAGGGCTGACACTGCTTGGGCGATATCAAACAATGTAGAATAATGGAGTGTGATGTCAAGCTTTGCTGTGGGAGGTCCTTCTGTCTATGTGTTGATTTTATTGGTGAATGAATAAATAAACAGGTTTGACCTGATAGGGTAGAACACAGTTAGAAGGGAAAAATAAACTGAAGCTGGGAGAAAAAAAGGCAGAGTCAGAGAGAAGCCAAATAACCCCACCTGAGACAGATACTGGGAACTTTGGCCGGTAAGCCACAGCCATGTGACGATACACAGATTACTAGAAATGGGTTAAATTAAGATATAAGTGTTAGCGAATAACAAGCTAGAGCTAATGGGTCAAGCAGTGTTTTAAATAACATAGTTTCTGTGTGATTATTTTGAGGCTGAGCAGTTGGGAACCAATAAGCAGCCTTCTCACAACAAAGCTTGTTCTTTTATTTTCAGTTATGATTTCATACACATGCATAATTGTGATAATTGCATTAATGACACACACTGCCACAAATGCTAACATGACTGATTCAATACGATTTACCAATGCATTCATACTTATAGGAATTGGTGTTGGAGTTGTAGTAAGGTGCTGAAACTATTGCAATTTATCTACTTGAAAGGAGTTAATTATTGGCAATTTTAATGAAACAAACATTAAATTGTAGTAATCTAGTCATTAGGCAGGCCCATTGAAAATATGGTTAAATTTGTCTTTTGGTTCATCTCCACGTATGGTAAGACATTTTTGCCATTATTAAAATTATCATCTTAATGTAAACTTCTTAGAGATGTAGTCAGCAGGCCTAAATACTGATATAAATTAAATATGATTTACATAAGTACATAGAAAAAGCAAAATGTTCTTGACTAAAAGTGCTCAGTGAGCTGGTGGTGGTGGCGCACACCTTCAATCCCAGCACTCAGGCGGCATACGCAGGTGGAATTCTGTGGGTAGAGGCCAGGCCAGTCTACAAGAGCTAGTTCCAGGACAGGCTCCAATGCTACAGAGAAACCCTGTCTTGAAAAACAAAAAGAAAATAAACAAAACAAAAAGGAGTGCTCAATGAGGAGGAACATAGATCAACTGCTGGTCTGGGGTTCTTTTCATTGCATCTGGAAGAGAAGGGAAGCCATGCAGAATGTAAACCACAAAACACTCTAAACTGCCCTAATGGCTGGACACAACTTCCACCCTACAGAGTAATAAAGACCAAGTTCTAGACTAGAAATCCCACCACTCTGGATCACTTCACTGTGAAAAGTTCCATACCCTCCCCTTAAGAAACTCTATATAAACCCTGAATTTTGCTCAGTTCCTCACCGCTTCCTGCCTGTGCAGAGGAAGTCAATCTCCTGATATTTCCCTCCTAACAATTTTGTTGAGTGAGATGTTTTTGATGATGTGACATTGTGGTATTCCTTGAATCCCAAATGCCAGGATGGACAGGATAGAACTGTCCATCCAAGCTAGAATGCTTATTCCAAGTGCCTGTAAGTTAGTGGAAGACAAAGAGCCACATGCACATCAACGACTCTTCTCCCAGGGCCTGGAGGAAAAGACACTGGCTCTATTAGAGTGAGCAAATATACAGTGGTGTATGAAAGAGACAATGGGCCATGACCTGTGGAGGGAGGCAGATCAGAAGAGGTGAAGACAGTGAAGAGCAGGTTGAGGTGGGTAGCCTGCTTGCCCACCCCGGGCCACAGTGATATCCAAGTCTGAGTTGCTTCCAGGGTCATTCATGTCTGTGCCTCTGGCCCTGCTGCAGCTGTGGTATGGGTTGATATTTGTGACTCCTATTACCACTGAAGGCCAAGAAGATAGAACTGCACAGAGTTGGACTTGCCCTTCACTGATTGCAATATTAGGAAGAATTGGTCCTACCCTTGATGGAGGAAGGTCATTGGCTAATAAAGGAACTGCCTTGGCCCATTTCATTGGTTAGAAGATAGGTAGGAGGAGTAAACAGAACAGAACGCTGGGAGGAAGAGGAAGTGAGCTCAGACTCGACAGCTCTGCTCGCTGGAGCAGAGACGCCATGCCCCGCTCCCAGGCAGACACGCGCACGCCATGAAGCTCCGACCCAGGATGGACTAGGCTAGAATCTTCCCAGTAAGACCGGTTCTCAGAGATTATTAGAGATGGGTTGATCGGGAGATCAGAATTAGACAGTAAGGGCTAGAGCTAAAGGGCCAAGCAGTGTTTAAATGAATACAGTTTGTGTGTTGTTATTTTGGGGCATAAGCTAGCCAGGCACCTGGGGTGCCAGGGACGCAGCCCTGCCGCCCCTTATTACTACAGATTGGCACCCACGTGGACAACTGAATCCATAGAAAGCCTGAAAAAGCTTGGGAAAGAGTAAAGCATGTTTTCTTGATAGTGACAATTTCTCGGATCTACTCTGCTTGCCAGAGGCAAGCAAGCGCCTCATCTAAAAGAGGCTTCCTGACTCAGCTTTAGCTGCAAAGCCTGCAGCTCATTAAGAGGTCCTGCCAAGAAACACTTAAACGGTGTTGACGAAAAGCTGAATGCATGCTTTTCGGTTTTCAGCCGCAGCAGGAAAAAAGCTGTGCCGTTTATAAATGCCAGCATTCTGGGCTGTCCTGCCAGGGCAAACTCGACTGTTTGAGGCAGGAGGGCTGGCTACCGAGAGAGGACTTGAGTGTTGTCTGTTGTAACTCGCTGGCTGGCAGGGACCTTGAAACGCCATAGAGTTGTGGATATAAACATGGCTGCAGCCTGTTTATCCGCCATGAGGCTGGAAAGCTTAGGAATGGACTGGATCTAGCTGGCAAAGCCACGGCTTTAGTACTAGTAAATTTGCTTGGTAAATTAAAGGCTCGTGTGGTCAGAAAAAGATGGATATACAGTAAAGAGAGATTCAAAGACAAAGAAAATTTCTAAATGGTTTGAAGTGTGTTAAAAATATATGCAGACTAAAATTTAAAGTTCTTAAAGTAACAAAAAAAAGGAAGAGAGTTGTGTGTGGTACACACCTTTAATCCCAACACTTGGTAGGCAGAGGGAGATAGACCTCTGTAACTTCAAGGTGTGGTAGCACACGCCTTTAATCCCAATGCCTGGGAGGCAGAGACAGGCAGATCTCTGAGAGTTCAAGGACCGCCTGGTCTACAGAGATACTTCAGGTCAAAGATACAGAGAACCTATCTCAAAAAGCAAAAAGTTAAAAGTAAAAATAAACAAAATAGAGGTTAAAATAAAATGAACAAAGATGGAAAATACACAGAGAATTTTGACACTGTATGCTATTATGCTCTCTTTGAATTGTTTGAATGCTGAGGAAAGAGCAAAAGCTACTAAAAGATATTTGTTTATAAATGCTGCTGAACTAATCCAACATAGATATTTTGAATTTGGATCTAAGGATATGATACTTTGGAAAAGAGATTCTTATTTTGTTTTCACAGAGGATGAGACGCTGTTCATTTCTTATATTCCGATTTGGTATGATGGACCACGCCCTCCTGAAGGGTTGCAGTGAACATCTTCAGAAAATTGCTTTGCTCAACTGCCAACTGAGATGAAACTAGCACACAGGTTATACCATGAAAGACCTAATTAATGACGCCCCCATTCAGCGGGAAGCAGTTTGGAGAGAAAAAACTGCACCCATGTTCCCAAATATGGTTTATAAACGTTCTTTTACATTTAAAGGGGTATATGATATAGATATGAATAATTTGCATTAGTATAGATTTTGCTTTATTGATAGAGATTTAAGGTGAATTTTATTATATGTAAAAGTGTTCCTGATTTTGATGAAGGTATTGTGATTGTGTAGTTCATTTAAATATGTACTGTATAATTAAGAAGTATAGGTTGTTGATGGATAATCATCGATAATAGTAAAGCTTGTAGTCATGTTAGTTAGATTTTCTAGATATATAGAGATATATTTTAGACAGACATTCTTCATGTCTTTCAAAGTTTACAGAATAGGACATTTAATGTTTTAATAACTGAGGACTTTTCATGACAATGAGACACTCTGCTCCTGGCAGCACCAATGTACTTCAAGAGGAAGATGGGCATCGAAGAGGCACCTTATGGAGTTTGATAGCCATTTGGGCAGGGGACTGCTCTTGCCTGGACTATTGCATAAACTGGACATGGAGAACCCGCAGAGAGAGGACTACTGAACTTGCCTAAGGTGAGATGATCTTTCGGGGTTCCTGATTCATGAAAGAGTTTGTGAGACATTCTGCAGGACACAACAGATAGTGACTGAACTGACTTTGAATTTTCCTGCTTTATGGAGGTGTCTGCTGGATACCATGGGCCTGAAGGCTGAGGATGGATGCCCCAACGGTACAGAGGAACTTTGGGTGACTGTCCAGGCAGCGAGATGTCTCTGTCATTTCTAGAGGTTTTTTTTTCTTGTTCTTTTTTTTTGTTTCTTTTTTTCCATTTTTTTTTTATTGAGAAAAGGAGAAAAAAAACAAGTTTCCACCTCCTTCCAGCCTCCCATTTCCCTCCCCCTCCTCCCACCCTTCTCCCCCTCCTCCCACCCTTCTCCCCCTCCCCCCACTCCTCTCCCCATCCCTCTCCAGTCCAAAGAGCAGTCAGGGTTCCCTGCCCTGTGGTAAGTCCTAGGTCCTCCCCTCTCCATCCATTTCTAGGAAGGTGAACATCCAAACTGGCTAGGCTCCCACAAAGCCAGCGCATTATGTAGGTTCAAAACCCCGTGCCATTGTCCTTGGCTTCTCATCAGCCCTCATTGTTCGCCATGCTCAGAGAGTCCAGTTTTATCCCATGCTTTTTCAGTCACAGTCCAGCTGGCCTTGGTGAGCTCCCAGTAGATCAGCTCCACTGTCTCAGTGGTTGCTTGGGTAGTATTGTATCTTTCTTGAGTCTTTGATGGAATTAAGAATAGTTAGTTATAGTTTTCCTTAGTTATGATAAAGATTATTGTAACTTTTACTTGATAACTGTTTCGTTATATGTAATTTTGCTATGTTAAAGTTAAAGCCTTTTTTTTTTTTTGTTTGAACCGAAAAAGGGGAAATGATGGAGGAAGGTCATTGGCTAATAAAGGAACTGCCTTGGCCCATTTTATTGGTTAGAAGATGGGTGGAAGGAGTAAACAGAACAGAACGCTGGGAGGAAGAGGAAGTGAGCTCAGACTCGACAGCTCTGCTCGCTGGAGCAGAGACTCCATGCCCCGCTCCCAGGCAGATACACGGACGCCATGAAGCTCCGACCCAGGATGGACTAGGCTAGAAGCTTCCCAGTAAGACCGGTTCTCAGAGATTATTAGAGATGGGTTGATCGGGAGATCAGAATTAGCCAGTAAGGGCTAGAGCTAAAGGGCCAAGCAGTGTTTAAATGAATACAGTTTGTGTGTTGTCATTTCGGGGCATAAGCTAGCCAGGCGGCTGGGGTGCCAGGGATGCAGCCCCGCCGCCCCTTATTACTACATACCCTCACATCAACAGCTGTAGGACTGGAGAGAGAGAGTTCCTGCAATTTGCCTGGGCAGCATGACAGAGCAGATTCCTGAGGTCATGAAAGTGGGAGAGCAGGTCCTGTCCCCTTATCTAATGTGTGCTGGTGTAACCTAGGGAAAGATGCACTTGACACCTCTCTCTTTGCCAAGTGTGGCAGGGAAGAGAGCTGACCCAGCCCCTCACCAACTGCAGCACAGGGAGCAGGCTTTGCACCTCTCCTGGGAAACACAGTATAACTGATCCTGCTGGTCAGGGTGTGGGTGCGACAGGCCCAAAGACATGAGTGTGAGAGAACTAGCTCCACTACTCACATGTCTTGTGGCAGCACAAGAAGACAAGAGTTGCATCTGTTTACCCCTCACCACTGCGGCAGGAGGAAAGCAAGCACTTTGGTCATGAGAATAAACAGGCTGTCCCTGCCTCTCACTGGCTGCAGCACTGGGGACACCAGGCAGTTTACCTCACCTAAACGCTGTAGTGGTTCTGATATAATTAGTAGGGTGTGTGAGCATTCCCTGGGTTTGAGGGAATTGGAGAGGTAACTCCACACCCTTTGCCTGCCATGTGGTCATGAGGATGAGAGAAATATAGAAATATATACTCCCCCCTTGCCTTTTGTAACCTGAGGCAGAGGAAAAAGCTGATTCACTTACCTGCTGTAGCATGCAGGAGAACAGGCTCTGCACATCACCTAAGCAGCACAGTAGAGCTGATCCCATCAACAGGGGTCACAATTTCCCCCTTTACTTCCGTTTGTGTACCTCTTACTGATGAACACTATTGAGTATAAAATGCAGTAAAGCCTGATGATTTATCCATTTGTAAAATAAAAATCTAAAAATTAAAGTGAATTTGGATCTTATGTAGGTCAAACAAAAGAGTCTAAATAATAAGATAATTATGCATACTTTAGGTAATAAAAAAGGCAAGGGAATTCTAAGTGGTAAAGAACCCATATCTTAGATCACCTTAGTAGCTTTCAGATATTTTACCATTCTCTATTTTCCAAATTTGTATTTATTGACAAATATAGGAGAATTACAAGGACTGGTTGATTCTTCAATATGTTGAACATTTATCGACTCCTGTACCAGTTATTCCAGTGCCTATAATCTGATGCGACAAGCCATTGTTCCACCAACACAGCTTTGCCATTTAGCTATTTTCAAGGTAGGGCTGTTGATATCTTCAAAAGACCAACAACTGTTGAGTCTTGCTTATGTACAACCTGAAGGGTCTGTGACTATTATTGATAATGTCTCTAAATATTTCTCTTGGAAACATTCTTTATTTTATGGTTTGTGTCTTGGTGTAGGAGTTCCTTCTGTTTGTGTGTTGCTTTCATGGGTTAATGAATAAAGAAACTGCCTTGGCCTTTTGATAGGGCAGAACTTAGGTAGGCGAAGAAAACAGAACTGATGTGGGGAGGGCAGTGTCAGAGAAGCCATGGATCCTCCGCCTTAGAAGAACACTGGTTAGAATCTTGCTGTAAGCCACAACAATGTGGTGATACATAGATTAAAAGAAGTGGGCTAAATCAAGATGTAAGAGTTAGCCAATAAGAATTTAGAGCTAATGGCCAAGCAGTATTTTAATTAATACAATTTTCTGTGTCATTATTTCAGGTGTAAGCTAACTGGGGTACCTGGATAAACAAGGGGCCTCCTCCCTGTAACAATTTCTGACATTGAAGGAATGTTAATCTTTGTTTTCCATTGCTATTACAAGTCATGTCCCCATAAATTTATTGGTATATTAGTCAAATATGGGTTTTAATTTTCATTTTCCTATCTGTTTTTCTGGCCCTATGCATCATTTTCTGCTTCGTTTTACCTAGGATAAACTTCCAGTCTCATTATGTATAAACCTACAACTTCAATGCCATTTGGTTGTATTTTTTGCTTTGGTCTCCTCTCATTCATAGAAGTTTGCCAAAATACTTATTTTATTGATATCTCCTGAAATTTTTATTTTATCTATGAAGCTATCCATTCCTTGATCATATTCAGAGCAATGTGGTTTTTAATAACTTGCAATAAGTCTTTTAATTGCTTTATGGATGGGTTTCTCCAAAGATAGTAGGGAATTGTCGCGACCGCCTTGACCAGCAAGGATGATGCAACACCGGAGCTCTTTTTGCAAGCAATTTTATTCAGGACCTTTTTTTACAATTGTATCTCTCTCTCTTCTCTCCCCAGGCAATCCTCTCCCAGCCCTTAAATAGGCCTGGGCTATCAACCCTGGATAGCCACGTGGGCACTGTCCATTGGTCCACACATATGCAAACCGCTTGCGATCATCAGGTGATGATCGCAAGAGTTCAGTCTTAGCCAAATAAGGAATTGTTTATCAGAGAGCGCTCACTTTCGGGATTGTGGAGGGCGGAAGCCAGCCCCATCTTTTTGGCGTGGCTCCACGCAGCTCTCTACAGTTCCCCCATTTTGTTTTTGCAAAGCAACAGGCAAGAGTAGAGGTCTGATCTCTGTTAGAAATGGGACATGTGCTAACGTCTTTCCGGATGTCATCTAAACAGAGAACATTACACCTGTCTGGTGTCCTTTTCACAGAGGTGGGAGATAGACACCAACCCACATGCACTCAGACTTGCTCTTCTTGAGGTTGATGTATGCTTACCTCAAGTGCAGTGCACAAGCCTCCCATCCTGTGCTCGCTCACATATCTTTTAAGGTAGATAGCCAAACTTGGGGAGACTGTCCTGCTTCAATGGCCGTGAAGGCCTGTATAACCAAAGCTGCATTGCGTTGCTATGAAACCCTCATGTGACAGACACACCACAGGCACACCAGGGAGGCAAGCACCATTAAACCTGTCGGGGCTCCTATCCCCTCCCACTCTTTCAGATGGTCGATGGCTGTAATAATCCAGGAGGATAGTCCTTCTGCTAGGCCGGGATCCATGCTTGTGGAATTTACAGTCACAATCGCCATTCGCAGCTTTTCCAGTTGTTGTTCGAATTCACCAGACCAATTACCTAAAAGATATCTAGACAGTTCTTTAGACAGATTAGTTGCATGAGTCATATTGAATGCTGGTCACACACAGCCCCGGATGGATAGAAATGTCTGAGAGACTAGGGTATAGACTTGCCTCTAATAACATACCCCAGCTGCCATACCCCCGTGGCTCATTTATTCCTGTCAGCTGAGTGCATGGAACACACCTTCTCCCTCGTGTACCTCTTTGGCTTCCCTAGAAGCTCAGCTGATCCTGCTTCTGCTCTGAAAGGGCCCCCGCTTAAACGGTGTTTTAGGGAATTTGGGCATTGTCAATCCGTCTGGCTACTTCCTACTGAGCGGGGACATTGCATTCTTACGTGTATATACTACAATCTACTGCCGTTTTCTAGTCGTGCTTGGACTCAGGTCGCAGAGACAGCAGAGGGGTGGAGACTTCCCTTCCCCACAGGGCTGTAAGGTGGAGGCATGGCTGAGCAGAGCTGCCAGCAGGCCCCAACCTCAGTCAGATCTTAGAGTGCTGCACTTCTATGCCCTGAGGCAAGTCCTGGGTGTTTGCAGCTTCACAGACCCTCAGCGCTGCTTGGCCTGGGAGCCACCTGGAGCTCCTTGGTCTTGCTCACACTCCACTACAAACACTGGAGGCCTTGGTAATTCGAACCACAAGAATATACCTCCCTTCCTTAGCATGCCTTGTTCAGTAGCACAATCCAGATCTCTACCAAGCCTATCCCAGGATGACACATTAAGATTGCCAGAGACGGCAAACCAAAGAACAATTGTGTCACATTTAGCCAAAAACCTCTCCAATGCACTCTGTAATAGCTCGTTAAGAGCTAAAAAAATCAGGTGTGATGTTGAAGCGCCCATTTTAAAATCCTATTTTTTCTTTTCTTTTTATTTTAAACCATCCACTATTGTCGTGGTTATACTTTAAACCATCCACTTTGATAGTGGCTCTGACTTTAAACCTTCCCGCTTTGGTCACAGCCCTATTACCCCCACTCTCCCTTCTACCTGTGAGAGTGGAAAACCCGCTTTTGTCGCGGATCCCCAACCTTACCTGAGGACTGTCCAGTGCACCCTCTGACTGTAGCAAGTTCTGAGCTCCACGGAGAGAAGAGAAGTGGTTCCCCGTATGGGCCATCACTTGTCGCGACCGCCTTGACCAGCAGGATGATGCGACACTGGAGCTCTTCTTGCAAGCAGTTTTATTCAGGACCTTTTTTACAATTGTATCTCTCTCTCTTCTCTCCCCAGGCAAGCCTCTCCCAGCCTTTAAATAGGCCTGGGCTACCAACCCTGGATAGCCACGTGGGCACTGTCCATTGTTCCACGCATACGCAAACCGCTTGTCTTAGCCAAATAAGGAATTGTTTATCAGAGAGCGCTCACTTTCGGGATTGTGGAGGGCGGAAGCCAGCGCCATCTTTTAGGCATGGCTCCACGCAGCTCTCTACAGGGAATGATTAACTGAATTTGATATTGGGGCCTGTGAGATGTGCCCTAAGCTGTTTCTCAATGGCAAAGGGCTACTCTACCTGTCTCTTATTGATCTACATTCACTAGTTCAATGTCAACCTTTGCCATACCTTCTTCATACCCCAGAAAATTGGGGACTTCTGTTTGAATTATCTCTTACAAAAGCATTGATTCTAGGAATGCTTTGCCTACAATACCTTTTCAGATGACTTTGCTTACCACAGTTAAAACATTTGTAATTTTTATTTTTCTTGTAGGGCCCGGGTCTACCCTTGTTTCTGGGATTCATCTTGAGGACAGTTTCTGGTCAGCTAACTAAAGAATTGTTTGTTCCTGTGCTCCCCCTGCCCTGCCAGGTGATTAGCAGTAAGGCATTGACTCCACCATTGGTATGGTAATTTCCCACCTGCCTGGGTGGAGGTCCTTGTGCAGCAGCTAGGTATATAAGGATTTCCCCAAGGTTGAATAAATGGCATTCGGCTGAACTCCTTCGAATGACCCAGGTCTCTTTGTGTGTTCTTTCAATTTCCAGGCCCTTGCCCGACTCGCATATGGTACAGTGGCACGCGAACTATACCGAGGGTGTAACACAAAATCGGGTGTTACATTTTCTTAAAATTTTTACAAATCACTTCTCTTATTAAAGTAACATCATAAGTGTAAAATCGAATATCTGCTATATTTCCAATCCATTCATTTATTGGTGCTAGTTTTGCTTTTAAAGGGCTAATCACCCTTTTAAATCTTGAATTAACATTATTAAAACTAAAGTTTCAACTGATATTAATAATATCTGACTTCTGGATCTGATACTATTCTATTTACAGCTGAAATTAATCTTAGAAAAAAATCAGTGAAGGCTTCTTTTGGGCTTTGTATAAGTTTAGTAAATGAATCAGAACTCTTTCCCAATACTTCAACCTTGTCACAGACATTCAAACCTACTAGGTGACATAAGACCTAGATGTAATCATTAAATTCAAACTGTCTTTGCAGTTTAGCATATTGACCTTTACCAAAAAAATAAAAAGTGATCTTGGGAAATATCATTACCTTTAGCCTGATTTCATTGTTCTATGACCAAGCCTTCTCTCTTGTCCCTGTCACCATTGTAACTGAGGACAAGCTTCCAACATTTCTCTAGCTAAAGCTTTTCAGTCTTGGGCGATTATTCTATTCTGAGTTGCTCATGAATTTAACAACTGCTCTACATAGGATGGATGCATACCATATGAAACAACCACTTCCCTAAATCTCCTCAAATTTAATATTTCTATAGAATTCCATTTAACTTTTGAAAAGCCTTGGGAGTGCCTATCATTTTCTGGTCATTCTTGTAAAGTCAATGGGTAAAGTAAGGTTGGTTTCATAATAACCTTGGACCACTCCACTTCACTTTCATCACATTGTGCTGCAGTAGGTTTTTGTCTAATTCTCTCTGTTTGATTACTTTTTTTTTTATTGAGAAAAAAAATTTCCGCTTCCTCCCAGCCTCCCACTCCTCCTCCCCCTTCCCACACTCCTCTCCCCCTCCTGCCACTCCTCTCCCCCTCCCTCTCCAGTCTGAAGAGCAGTCAGTGTTCCCTGCCCTGAGGAAAGTCCAAAGTCCCCCCCCCCCTCCTCCATCCTGGTCTAGGAAGGAGAACATCCAAACTGGCTAGGCTCCCACAAAGCCAGGACATGAAGTAGGATCAAAACCCAGTGCCATTGTCCTTGGCTTCTCATCAGCCCTCATTGCCCACCATATTCAGAGAGTCCGGTTTTATCCCATGCTTTTTCAGTCACAGTCCAGCTGGCCTTGGTGAGCTCCAATAGATCAGCCCCACTGTCTCCGTGGGTGCGTGCACCCCTTGTGGTCCTTACTTCTTTACTCATGTTCTCCCTCCTTCTGTTCCTCATTGGGACTTTGGGAGCTCAGTCCAGTGCTCCAGTGTGGGTCTCTGTCTCTATCTACATCAATCGCCAGATGAAGGTTCTATGGTGATATGCAAAATATTCATCAGTATGGCTATAGGATAGGATCATTTCAGGTTCCCTATCCTCAGCTGCCCCAGGAACTAACTGGGGACCTCGCCTTGGGCACCTGGAAGCCGCTCTAGGTCCAAGTCTCTTGCCAACCCTAAGATGGCTCCCTTAATTAAGATATGTGCTTCCCTGCTCCCCTATCCAATCTTCCTTTATCCCAATCATCCAGTTGCCCCAAGTTCTCCCCAACCTACCCTTCTCAATTTTCTCTCCCCATCTCTCCTTACCCCCTTCCCACCCCACCCTTAAGATCCCGATTTTAGCCTGGCAATCTTGTCTACTTCCCATACCCAGGAGGATAGCTATATGTTTATCTTTGGGTTCACCTTCTTATCTAGCTTCTTTAGGATAACAAATTACAGACTCATTGGCCTTTATTTATGGCTAGAACCCAATTATGAGTGAGTATATCCCTTGTTTATCTTTTTGGGTCTGGGTTAGCTCACTCAGGATACTATTTTCTATTTCCATCCATTTGCATGCAAAATTTGAGAAGTCATTGTTTTTTACCGCTGAGTAGTACTCTAATGTGTATATATTTCACACTTTCTTCATCCATTCTTCCATTGAAGGGCATCTAGGTTGTTTCCAGGTTCTGGCTACTACAAATAATGCTGCTATGAACATAGTTGAACAAATGCCCTTGTCATATGATCGGGCATCTCTTGGGTGTATTCCCAGGAATGGTATTGCTGGGTCCAGGGGTAGGTTGATCCCGAATTTCCTGAGAAACCGAAACACTGCTTTCCAAAGTGGTTGCACCAGTATGCATTCCCACCAGCAATGGATGAGTGTACCCCTTCCTCCACAACCTCTCCAGTAGAGGCTATCATTGGTGTTTTTGATTTTAGCAATTCTGACAGGTGTAAGATGATATCTCAAAGTTGTTTTGATTTGCATTTCCCTGATCGCTAAGGAGGTTGAGCATGACCTTAAGTGTCTTTTGGCCATTTGAACTTCTTCTGTTGAGAATTCTCTGTTCAGATCAGTGCCCCATTTTTTCCTTTAGTTAATTAGCATTTTAAAGTCTAGTTTCTTGAGTTATTTATATATTTTGGAGATCAGACCTTTGTCTGTTGCAGGGTTGGTGAAGATCTTCTCCCAGTCAGTGGGTTGCCTTTTCGTCTTAGTGACAGTGTCCTTTGCTTTACAGAAGCTTCTCAGTTTTAGTAGGTCCCATTTATTCAATGTTGCCCTTAATGTCTGTGCTGCTGGGGTTATACCTAGGAAGCAATCTCCTGTGCCCATCTGTTGTAGGGTACCTCCCAATTTCTCTTCTATCAGGTTCAGTGTGTTCGGACTGGTATCATCGGTAGGTCTTTCAAAGGTATATCTTATCAGTAGTAAGTCTTTCTAAAGCTTGTATCTTATCAGTCAAATGTTCATATTTGGCACAGTTATCAAACCATTTTTTTAAGACAGGGTTTCTCTATAGCTTTGGAGCCTGTCCTGGAACTTGCTCTTGTAGAGCAGTCTGGCTTCGAATTCACAGAGATTTCCCTGCCTCTGCCTCCCAAGGGCTGGGATTAAAGGTATGTGCCACCACTGTTCAGCTATGAAACCACTTTTAAAGGATAAAATATGAATTACCACACTAATAGTAATCATAATTGACATTATATCAATTCTAATGTAATTGGTTATATCTTAATTTTATAGCTGTTAATTGTAGGAGTGTGCAGAGTCCAAACTTCCTGCATTGTGATATTTTTTATTCTTAACATTGGAACGATTTTTTCTTAATATTACTTAACTCTCTACTTAAGAATTTCTCAGGTGTCTCACAAAAATCTGCTGACTTTTTAATTTTTCCACAGTAGCATTGTCAGCAGCAAGCTCTAGGTCACTTTAGCAATTCCCAGCACAAGTCCACCCTGTGGAGTCCCTGCAAGGTGTCCCCATAAGTGGCAAAACTTCTTCATTTCTCTTCTCCTGATAGCATGGTTTCTCTGTCCCTATTATTATGCTCCACAATGGAACACCAGATGCTGTTTTCCTGTAAGCCCATCAGATTCACCTGAATCAATCTACTGGTATTTTAACTGACGCCTGTGTCCTAAGACCTGCAGTCAGCACAGCTCGGTGGGATTTCTGGTCTCACTGGCACCAGCTTGGCTATGTCTGCCAAAAGTAAGTTTTAGCTAAGTCTTCATTGTTCTATTTATCAATAAAGACTCAGGAGTCAGATGGGGTGAAAACTTGCTAGATAATGGAAAATGAAAAGCAAACATCTTACCTTTCTTTTTGGTGGGAGACCTAGCAAGAGAAACTTCTCTCTGCTCATCCTAAACCAAAGAGACCTCAAATCTCTAAGACCCTCCCTGCTTATTCCTGTGTGTTTCTCAATCTGTATTCCTGGATCTTCCATCCTCTCTATGAATGCTTTCTTTCAACTAGTCTCTGGCTCTGCCACATGATTCAAGGTTATTTTTATGATTAACAGTCTCACAGTACATTATAAAATATTCCACACTTCTTGATTATTTTGTTAAACACACACACTGAATCCATTTAGGATTGTTCATAGGTACATGTGTTTAGGGCTGATTACTGGGATTAGTTAATCAATCAGGAGTCTCATATCAGGAGAAAACTGATTCACCCTCTCTCACCAGCCACTAAGTGTCTTCATCTAGTGGTGGGACCTGTGTAATAGCCTTCACCCACCCTGCTACATATACTGGTGTATATTCGCCAATTCTAATTTTGATATTTCATGGGTGCAGATTCTGTGGCGTGTACAAAATATCTTATCTAACAGCAGGAGTCCCATTTCTTTTGCTGTTATTTTCTTTCCACTTCTTGTTTCAGAGTTTTCCCTGAGCCTTTGATGTATGGTTTGCATTGTGCATGACCTAATAAGGGTTAAGCAGTCCAAGGTAATTTTTCTCTGTGTTTGACCAGATGAGAAACTCTGCAATAGAGATGTTTTGCTGTAGGGGTTAACTAACAGTTGTCTAATTGGATTTAAGGCCTGTTAATGCCAAATATAACCCTACACATTACCCAACCATTTATGGCTGGTCAGAGAATGTAGAGGAAAATGTTTCACTTCCATCTTTTAACTGAATTCTAGTACTTATCTTTAAACACACAGATATATATAGTATATTCACATCACCTTAAAGAAGCCTCATTTTGGAATAGATAGAAACTATTCCTGAGATTCTTTCTAATTTTTGACAAGTTGAATTAGATTTTACTTAAAAACAAACCTCTGAAATATCTGCCCTGGTATTGAAGTGATCAGTATGAGTTCCATTCTTATTGCAATCATGTATTTGCTTCATGTCAATGTCATTATTATGTCAGTCTTTTCTTATTATTATACCAACTAAAATACAGC
Organism: Microtus oregoni; assembly: GCF_018167655.1. Taxonomy (NCBI): domain Eukaryota; kingdom Metazoa; phylum Chordata; class Mammalia; order Rodentia; family Cricetidae; genus Microtus; species Microtus oregoni. The sequence continues at coordinate 26,974,990 of NW_024543089.1, forward strand.
AAAATCAGTCACATTTCTCTGAAACATTTGGCAATTAATTTCTTAATAATGTCCTTAAAAGAAAATAAAATCTGTTCTTAGCCTATTTCTATTCTTTGCTCTTATATTGAAATAAACTATGTGGTATATAAGAGTTATACTTACATTTGTTTTATTTTTTTCATCTTTTAAAAAACAGGATCTTATGTAGCTTAATATGGCTTGAAAATTACTTTGTAGCTAGGGATTTTGAACTTCTGATCCACTTATCCATCCCTTCACTGCAGATATGAACCCCATTATCCAGTAAATAAGGTACTGAGAACTGAACCTAAGCTTCATGCATTCTATGTAAGTATCATAAAGAATGCATGTTTCATGTGTGCTCGGAAATTATCTCACTGAGTTAGGCACATATCCACCTTAACCATGTACTGTTTTGCAATTGATTTCTAGAGGATTTCTCTAGGGAAAATAGGAAATGTACATTACTTTTTGTTTCTTCACATAATTGAATGGCCACAGAACTGTTATCTAAAAGGCTTTTATTCCTTGAGTAAGAATGGTTTAAATGAAAAAAATAATTAAGAGTAACAGTTTATGTCTTGTAGGTGCTTATGGACTACACTTGTAAGGAAAAGTTTCTAAAAGACTATAATAGACTGCTCTGCCCTAAGTATCTGAGTTATAATTTAAGATATTTACCACCAGAGAATTTCTCTGGTGTCTCCTTATGTCCTAGGTTAGTGATATCTTTCCTTTTGTCCTTTTTTCACCTAAATTTAGAAGCCTATTCAATTCATGAAGTAATAACTCAAAAAGGAGAACTATTTACAGAAATTTCTACTCTATTTCTTCAGCATTATTTTATTTTGTGTTAGCCTCATTATATTAATATTTAATATTATAATTTAAATATAATAAATAATACATGTTAATTTCCTATGTATTCCCACAGAAATCTTAAACATATATTAAATTATTCACTTTTTAAATAGTTATAAGTTACTCTGAACTGTGGGGCTTGATTTTTGTTGACATATAAATTAATAAAAATTTATCTGTTTATGAAGAAAGTTTGAACCAGTGTCCTTTCCAAGACCCTTATCACCTTGTCCTCAATGAGAACATCACCACTCTTTGCCCTTTTCTAATTTCTTTTGAATGACTAAGCCTACCCATTTTCAAATATTATTACCCTCTTCTCCAATTTACTATTACTGTCAAATCAGATCAACTTATCAAAAACAGCGGTTCAATAATAGCTTTCCCTAAATAGGTACATGAAGGTCAACATGAGACAGCCTTTTCCACAGGGATCAAAGGGACTTATGAAATGTCATCACAGGCTAAAATCTGATTGTATCTAACCAGGTGGAAGGTGTTTTATAAATAAATGTATGTTTATAACAGATGGCTTAGTGAAAAAAAAAAGAATCAACAAAAGAGTTGAAAACATCTGTGTCAACGAATATTAACAGATTAATGTCTAAAGGACTACAAAATTCAAAGCAATTCTATATATTACCATTTCTGCTATCTTACTTTTAATAAAGGATCCACAATTTTTGCATGCAATAAATTTTTCTTTCAATTCAGTAGAAACTTATCTTTAACATCTGATGCCATGCAATATCAAGTAAAGCAAATTGGAGATATAACTATAAAAGTCTAGTTGCTCTATGTCTGCATATTTCCTAAGTCCTGAGAATACACTACGCATTTCTCATAACTATCAAGAGTGCCAAGAGTTTTCAGCTTAACCACCTGTGGTAGAATTTGTGGAGAATTATCTTTATAATTTCCCAGATGGTAGAATAGAGAAGGTTTTTAACATGTCTATGCATTTTCATGTCCTCTTATGGTTTGTCTTTAAAAGTTATTTAAAGTTTACTTTTTCATTGACTATCTTATTGCTGATGAAGAGTTTAATGACATGAATTTTCTTTGTACAGGAAACAGAAATCAGTGATATCTCAGTTTCTTTTCACTTATGGATTTGCTAAGATTTATGAACAGATAACAGGTGTGCTATGGGCTGAATTTCTATTGGATTTAGTTCTTTATTTAAATATGTGAATTTATGCTCTATTTTCTATATTATATTTTTAATTTTATTATTCTCTCATATAACACCTCCTGACCACATTTCCCCCACACTCCACTTCTTGCAGACCACACTCTACATCACATCCCCTCATATAAAAATCTATTTCTTCTGTTTTTACTTTCAGAAAAGAGAAGTTCTCATATGACAAGGCAGAAAATTTATATCAAGGCTGAATAAGGCAACTAAGTATGAGGAAGGGGCTTCCAAAAACGGTGAAAGAGTTAGGGACACACCCACTCTGCCTGTTAGTAGTCCGACAAGAAGACCAAGCTACACAACCATAGCATAAATGAAAAAGACCTAGCACAGATCCATGTAGAGTGTGCAAGGGTTGCTTCAGTCTCTGTGACCCCTATGAGTCCTGCTTAGATGAGTTTGTGTTTCTTCTTTCCCTGATGTTCTAGACCCCATATGATTCCTACCATTCTTTCTCCCCATCTTTCGCATGATTGCCTGAGTTTCACCTAATTTTTGCCTGTGGGTCTTTGCATCTACTCCCATCAGTTGTTGAATCAAGCCTCTTTGTTGACAAATGGACCCAGCACTGATGTATGCATATAGCAGAGTATTATTAGGAATCATTCACTGGCTTTTTAATTGTTTGTTTTTGGCCAGTCATGGATGATTTTATCCTAGGTCTCTGGGATATCCAGCCTCTGGTTTCTGGTCATCCAGTTGGTGTCAAGTGTGGCGTTCCTCTCTTGGCTTGGATCTCATTTTTGACCAGTCATTGACTGTCCCATCCCACAAGTTCTGTGCCATCATTACTTCAGAATAACTCTGAGGCAAGACAAATTGTAGATTTATGGTTTTTGACTTGGTTGATATTCCATTTCTACCACTGGAAACCTTGCCTGGTGTGGTTTAAATTGTTTGTCATATGCAATAAATCATTTTAGTAAAACTTAATATGTAAGCCGGGCGGTGGTGGCGAACACCTTTAATCCCAGCACTCGGGAGGCAGAGGCAGGCGGATCTCTGTGAGTTCGAGACCAGCCTGGTCTACAATAGCTAGTTCCAGGACAGGCTCCAAAACCACAGAGAAACCCTGTCTCGAAACCCCCCCCCCCAAAAAAAAAACTTAATATGTATACAATAACAATTCTGGTATGACAATTTTTCAAGAAAAGATGTGAAAATTTGCCTGTGAAGCTACCCCTAAATGATAGATCCTACCCATAAAGTACTCTGCATTTAATATTTAGATTTACCTTGACCTATACTAGGACTCTACCAGAATAACCCATTTTAAATCAATTCTTTGTAAACTAGAATGTACTTACTAAAACCAAAGGAAACATGAAGATTAACCTGTGTGTTCAGAAGATGTTAGTCAACATCTGAGCAAAAGCACTGAATCTAAAGCTTGATTAGGATATACAGTTGAATATTTTTGTTAAGCTAATTTGTGTACTGAAAATTATGCATATACATACAATATATCTTCGTCATATATACTCTTCACTAACCACCTCCAACTCTCCCTAGTCTCCCATCACATTTATCTCCAAATTTTATATTATCTTTTTTAATAATTTTTGTTTAGTTTTATTATGTTGTTATTTTTGATTTCCCACATGAAAGAAGGGATATTTGGTGTGTTTACAGCAGTAACTTCTGCATACTAGAGCCTTGTTAAATGAAGAAAGTTCATAATGAATGAACTGCAAAATGAAAGGAAGACCACATAGACATATTTTCATTAAGAACTGTAGGATCAGATTCATTATATAATGCACATATAGCTGTAGGTATGCACATTTGTGAGTGATCATGTGTGTGAGTGTGTATGTTGTGTATTCTGAATGGATGTATGTGTTGAGCCCAGTGAATGAATGTGAAGACAATTGTATTTTGCATTACTTGTTCTTTCTCTGTCTTCTCAAAATTTTCAGTTTATCAAAAATATGTCTTAGCCCGCCATACATTTTGGTTAAGTTCGCAAATGTAGTGAATGTCTGGTCTATTTAGGAAATATATTATGCATTGCCCAAAGGTAAGCTTCTCACATTTTCTTTTTTATTAAAGAATGTTGGGGTTCATTCATTTTGAAGTTGGACTTCCTTCATTGTCATCTCCTGGACAACACACTTGGTTTGCCTAATTGTTGTTGACTGAAGTTTCATTGTATAATGTTGCCTTTCACTTCAAACTCAGATTCCATGAACTACAACCTGAGTACTGAATGCACAATTTCACTTTATTGTGTTTTTTAATGCATTAGATGATGATAGAGAATTAACTAATAGGCTGAAATAAAGTAGGGCATGGTTATTACTGTTAACATTTTAAGGAAAAATGTATTACAGACAGTTAATGGAGAGTGTAATAATAACACAATCAAAAACAGGAATATTTTATGTACTTAAGATGTATAAATAAAATAAAACAACTCCTTCTTAAAAATCACTTTCTAATTTCCTATGATTTTATTATAATAACCTAATCTACAAGACTAATACTGGTTGATTTTGAATCAGTAGATTGCTCTGTATAAAATAAAATACTTTTGTTTGTTTCAGGGTAGATGAAAACTTTCTAAAACATTTAAAATGCACTGTTGTTATATACTTTTCAATACACTAACAAAAATTATTGTGGAAAAGAACATTATAGTAAAATTCTAATTTGCCTAATGTTTCAAATGTTAGGCACTTTTCATTATTTATACTTTGGCATATTTCACACACATTAATCATGAATTGAAACACATGGAATCAAAACACAATTTATATGTGACTGAAAGCATTTTATTGAGCTACACATTTGCATTTATTGCTCATGCAAATTTACAATAACTTTTTTATAATGACATCAAGAGTTGCCAATATAACATAATAGAATTCTCTAGTGAGATTTTCTAATATTTTTGTGGATATAATCTGGGAGAAAAAGAAGAAGATGAAGAAACAGTGTTCATAAATGTAATGAATGCACTCCCTTGGGTTTTCTCACTTACAAAGGCAATAATTCTTAAAGCATTTAATGATTTCTGCATCTAGTAAGGTAGTCCTATAAAACCAAATCTTGGAAGTTAGAGGGCAAAGAAACATGAGTTCACACCCAGACTCAACTGCAGAGTGTGTTCTACTACAGCCTGGGATATCTAAATTATTAATACATACATATAATCCTATGGCCCAAAAAAATCAACCTAGAAAAATGATGAAATTTTTAGGATATATAAAAATCAACCCAATTTTCCATAAACATGTATCTTTTCACTATCAGGAAGCACACATATACATATAAACACATACACACACACATGCACACATATACATCACTTCTGCTCTATAAATAACATTTATGTAATGTTTTAATTTTTGTAAACTATATTAATTACAACAATGTTTGGCTTATTAGTTCAGGCTCCTTATTAACTAATTCTTACTTCTTAAATTAAGCCATTTCTATTAATCTGTGTATTGCCATGAGGCTGTGGCCTACTAGTAAGATTTCAGCAGCTGTGTCTTTTTCCTTTTGCTGATACTTGACGCCTCCTTGACTCCATCTACTTTCTCTCTCTCTCTATCTCTTCTAGGTTGGCTATATTCTGCCCTGCTATAGGCCAAAGCAGCTCCTTTATTCATTAATCAATACAAGCAACACATATACAGAAGAACATTCCATATAATCTCCCTTTTTCTGTCTAATTAAAGAGGAAGGTTTTAACTTTAACATATAACAAAAAGATATCAAGTAAGAATTACAGTTACAATATTTAGTGCATTTACATTTGGCAAATTAAGGAAAATACTCTGTCCTCTATCCTATCTTTGTGAGTCTAAAGTTTTATACCTAATTTATCCAATGTCATAACTAAGTAAAACTGTAACTATTGCTAGCTGTCTTTAACTCATTAAAGACCCAGAAGAATATAATATTATCTAAGTAAACAGGAAGTATTTTGTAAGCAGCTTCCAAAACTAGAATTGACAGAGACATCTTGCTTCCTGGAAAGTCACTCAAAGTTCTTCTGTAACATTAGGGTATCCATCTTCAGTCAACAGGCCCATAGTATCTGGCAGACTTTTTCATGAAGCAAGAAATTTGAAAATCTGTTTTGTCTTATACTGGCCAAGTTTATCAATTACTTTCTTCTGTGCACTTTAGAATGTCTGGCAGTTTTTTTTTCTTTTTCTGTGATGCAGAAATTGTCAAGGACTGTCTCACCTTATTTAGTCATAATCACCAGTCATGTCTCTGTGGGTCCTGAATATCCAGTTCATACAGCACACCAGAATACCATCAGTTAGTCCAGGCAAAATCAGGTTTTTTTTTCTTTTGCCTAAATGGCAGGCTTGTCATACTGAAGGCAAATTCCATAATCAGTTTCTTCAATGCCCATCATTCTCTCTGAAGTAATTGGTGCTACCAGAAGCAGACATGTCTCACTGTTGAGAAAATCTATGTTCTTAAAACATTTTAATGCCACATTCTATAGGTCTTTAAATGACTTAAAGGATACCTATCCAAATAAAACCTACCTCTGTACATCTAGAAAACCTAACTAACATGACTTCAAGTTTGATTATTATAAATAACTATTAATCTGTAATTTTTAACCATACATTACATATTCAAATGCTCTGCACAAACACAATATCATAAACAAGAGCAGAAATACATATGCACAGTGAAACAAAGTAGAACTTAAATTTGTATCAATAAACCAAGATCCATAACAGTGCAAAGTATTAATCTCTATATTATATCCCCTATTAAATGAAAAAAATTATAAACAATCATTTGGGAAATTTGGGCATTGTTTTCTCCAAACTGTTTTCTTATTTTTGTTGAGTGAAGTACTTTTAGGGTTCACGAAGACTATCAGGAGGTCTTGTTTAATCAAACCACATTAGTCAGGAAGGAATCCACAGGTTAACATTTTCTAAAGAAAGAAGAGCAGAACCTCTTTCCCAAAGCAGCATATCCTTATATTCAAATTCTGGGGTCAATATGTCTTTAAAATATATGTTTATCTTATATGCTCCAGAATCACATGTCTCTCTACAGCCAAAAGATTGAATGAAAACACAATAATATGCATAATTCAGACTCTTTGTGTATTTTTCATCTTTATGTGGCTTATTTTTTCTGCCTTAAATCTATGACTGTTTTTACTCTTTTATATTACTGTCTCTTTAAAGATTTACTTCTTTGTATAAGGTCTATACTGCTTTTCCTCTCTCTCCCAAGCTTATGTACATTTTTAATCATACCGTGTCTCATTTAGAGGTCTTTTATTGTCTGAGTCTGTCTTTATAGTGTATCTGAAATCCTTTTTTGACAAGTAGCATTTTAAGATGGTAAACAATGTGATCGTGACAGCCCTGGATGCTGGCTCTGCCTCTCCTGGCCTTTTAATATGGTGAAGGTATATTCAATCCCTCTATGAGCAGTCCAGGGACACAGCAGGTCTATGTTGCCATTAAGCAACTTGCAGCACTCTGCTCACAAACCCCATTTAAGTGTTCCATACCCCCAACCTCCTGAAAGAACCAGAGCTGTTCCTACTGCTGGTAAGAACCAGGAAGCTTTCTTAAGGGAGCTGAATCGCTGTTTGTAGCCAGCAAAAAGAGCCCACCCAGAAAAAGCTGCTACCAAGAAGTCATGCTTATCTTTGTTTTTTGGTGTGTGTCTAGAATTTTTTCCCAAGCTCTCTCAGGTTTCATTTAAATGTAGTCAATCCACATTGGTGTGCCATTTTGTAAGAGGAGACTGCTCATTGGTTTCTGCTACCCAGACCTGAATAATTACATAGAAACTATTTTACTGACCTATTGTCTGCAAGGTCCTTGGTCCAGGAACAGTTTTCTGCTCCTGCACTTAGTGTGCTATCCTGGGTCAGTCTGTCCCAGAAGAGAGCACAGCACCCCCTCCCCCAGCTACTGCTGCAGGGGTTTCTTTGTTATACATTACCCTGCCTCCCCCAAGCCTGCCCTATTGTCTGCAAGGTCCTGGGCTCAGGAACAGTTTCTTGCTCCTGCACTAAGGCTATCCACCCAGAGGGGTGAGTGTCTGCCTAACCAGGCAGGCCTGAAAATCCCCACAAGTGAGTGCAGGGCACCTTCAGCTTGTGTTGTAGGATCTTCTGTGTTCTACTCAACCCTGCCCTGCCCCCATGTTCACCCTTTTGTCCCAGGTGTCCTTGGGCTACCAGGGTCCTTGGCTCAGGAACAGTGTCATGCTCCTACACTCAAGGCTATCCACCCAGAGGGGACTACCAGGCATCCCTGTTTCAGTGTTGAGGAGTTCCATCCAGACAGGAACAGTTTCTGCTCCTGAGCTGAGGAGATCCACCCAGAGAGGCAGTCACAGCAAAGACTGGAACAAGACACCAAGACTCTCCTGGCTCCATTTGAAGGAAGAGATGGGCAGGCGCCAATCCAAGAATTCCTCCAACAACCTGAAAGGCAACATGACATCACCAGAATCCAGGGATCCTGAAACAAGAAGAATTGAACACCCTACTCCAGAAGAAATAGAACAGATCGACTTTAAACGGAACTTTATAAAAATAATAGAGGACCTTAAACAGGAGGTGAAAACTGCCATAAAGAAATGGAGATAACAAACAAAAAGGTAGAGGAAATGCATAAATCTCTCAAAGATACCCAAGAAAAACAAGAAAAAGCAGTCAAACCGGTAAGCGAAACAGTTCAAGACTTGAAAAATGAAATGGAGGTAATGAAGAAAACACAAACCGAGAAAAGGCTGGATATGGAAATTCTGGGTAAACAATCAGCACTATCTCTCAGTTCAACATTTTTGCTGTTATATCGTTGCAAAGAAAATAAAATGTTGGTTACAAATGCATATGCTAGACCAGTTATTTAAAAAACGGAAATTCTGCACAGGAAGTGATCTCCCATGCCCATGTGTTGTAGGGTATTCCCACTTTCTCTATCAGGTTCAGTGTGTTTGGACTGATATTGAGGTCTTTAATCCATTTGGACTTGAGTTTTGTGCATGGTGATAGATATGGGTCTATTTTCATTCTTCTACAGGTTGACATCCAGTTGTGCCAGCACCATTTGTTGAAGATGCTTTCTTTCTCCCATTGAATACTTTTAGCTCCTTTATCGAAAATGAGGTGATCATTAGGTGAATCTCTGAACATGGCAAACAATGAGGGCTGATGAGAAGCCAAGGTCGATGGCAGGGGGTTTTGATCCTACTTAATGTTCTGGCTTTGTGCGAGCCTAGCCAATTTGGATGTTCACCTTCCTAGATATGGACGGAGGGGGGAGGACCTTGGACTTTCCACAGGGCAGGGAACCCTGACTGCTCTTCAGACTGGAGAGGGAGGGGGAGAGGAGTGGGACAAGGGGGAGAAGGGTGGGAGGAGGGGGAGGGGATTGGGAGGCTGGGGGGAGGCGGAATTTTTTTTCCTTTTTTTCAATAAAATAAAATAAAGAAAAAATGGAAATTCTGTAATTTCTTTTCATTTTGAATGACATTTTAATTAATTTATTTTTTTCTTAATGAGTCTCTAAATAAATCAGATGTTTGTGATGACCCTAGTAGATTTTACTTAAAATACATTCTTTTTAGGTACTACCTCTGCAGAGAAGGAAAGTTCTGTGCTTGGTTCTTTTGTAGGGCAGGTTGACTAGGGAGTTCCACAGATCTCTCCAAATACATTTTAAATTCCTGTATTTTTATAGATTATATGATTTCCAATATGGCCCTATGTTCATAGAAATTGAAGGCTAATCAATTTTATTTTAGAATTGTTATGCTTTATGGCTTTTAGAAACATTTACTTAGTTCTATTGCTTAAGAGTTAGCAAGGCAAAAGAATTGAAGAAAACTTTATAAATCAAATAAAACTTTGTATTGTAGCATAAGTTTGCAATGTTAAGAATCTAAGGATTCTAAAAAGGAAAAGAAAACTGCTTCAGTCTTTAGTTACTAGGAAAAGATGAGAATTTGTGAAAGTCATTTATGGCAAGGTTTTTAAAAAAGCCAACAGTATTCAAGAAGATTGGTTAGAAAAGCTCTCTCAAATTGCTTCAAATTTAGTCAAACAATCAGACAAAAATCTTCAGGGCGATCATTTTGCCTGAGATATTAGAAGGGATTTTCCAATGCAGACCAATCACTAGAAAAATAAAATACATGTGAAATCAGCACTGATACCCTCTTCTCATGCTTGAACATGAGAGCAAATTGAAGACAAAATTCTCTAACAACATGAAGGATTGGACACATTTTTTTGCCCATATTCTTTTATAATTATGTTTGTATGTGCTGTATGTGATTGTGTTTGTGTGTTATATATGTACATATATGTGCATATGTGTGTGAGACCATGCACACAAGCATGGTAAAAGCTGTAATACGATGTCTGATATTTAGCTCTATCATACTTCACCTTGTTCACTTGAATGGGTCACCTTACTGAACCAGGTGCGGTGCTGGTGTCCAGCATGTTTCAATGTGCCATTCATGTATACACCCAGACAGAAATAGGCTCAGACTTGGGTTTGCCATCATGTTCAACTGTTTGGATAAATTCTTGGGATTTTAACTCAGCCCCTCATATTAGCATAACCAATTACTGAGCCACCTCTCTAGTAACAGGATATGTTTATACATTAAATATTAGGAAATATTTAGTAGAGATTCTTAGGAAATAAGAGGTACATTTAGTATGTATAATAATTAAAAGATAAAGTATATATATATATAAATACTTTATACTTTATATATAATGATATATATATATATATAGATACATACTTTATCTTTTAATTATTACCAGAACTGATTACAATAAATTCTTTTTTCTGTAAACAAGAAAAGTATAAAATTATTGAGAATAATAATTTAAAATTATATTTTGGAGAAAAGATATAGGCTCATTATTTTTCAATTTCCTGATAAGGGAAGAAAGGAACGTTGCTTTTAGAATTAGGCAATTTTACTTGGGACATTGAAGGCAGGGATCAGAAAGGATAAGCAAATGGTAGAAGAATTATCATTAGCCTTCCTTTTACCTTTGGATGCTCAGATATAAGAAGATGTAATTTTTTCTGACATTTATATAAAAACTTCAATTGGAGACATGTTACACACCATTATTTCTCAAGTTTATTTGTGATTATAATTACATAGTTCTTCCTTCTCTTTCTTTCCTCCAAACACTCCATATACCTTTCCTTAATCTCTTTCAAATTCATGGTCTCCTTTTTCATTGAATGTTGTTGTATGCATATCTATATATGTATGCACGCACTTATATTCCTAAATATGAAAGTACAATCTTTTCAGTCTGTTAATATTATTGTTATGTATGTTTCCAATGCTGACAGCATGGCTGACTAAATAGGACCTGAACAAAGACAGTAACAATACATATGCTAAAGAGGGCTGGGAAAGCCAAGGGGCTCTAGTACCCCAACAAGGAACTATAGGACACTAGGAATGCTGAGAGTGAAGAAGTAGTTCTTCCTGTGGAAGAGTACACCTATAGGTGTCTCATAATTCTACCATATCCATAATCTGCTAAGTCACTAGATCAAAAATTTAAAAACACTCATTCTGGGCAGAGAGACAGAACAGACATACACACACACACACACACACACACACACACACACACACGCAACACATACACACAGGGAGAGAGAGAAAAAAATCTAAGTACAATGTGCTCAAAAAAAAGGACTTATTTTTCTCTTATGTATAGACATAAAAAGTTATTTCACTTAAAGCTAGAAATTTTATTGTTATTTGTACTTTAATAAATACATCCTCATTCATCTCCAAAACATAAAGAAACACAATCTTTAGGGAACATGCCAATACCAGAAAAACTCATAAGTCAATTCCTTATTTTCATCTTAAGATTATGCACCAGTATTATCATTAGTTTGTTTAACGTGGCATGTATGTGTGCATGAGTGTTTAATATACCTATAATTTCAGAGATTCCTTGTCTTTTAATTTTTTACAATATATCACTGTACCATTCACAGGATAATTCATTTTATTACACTGCACAAAAGAGAGAAAACTACTATTTGCCATTTTTCTAAAGAAACTGACCTTTCTACAATTAATCAACATACTAAGATTCACTCTATAGAATGTGAACAAACAGCACTGGATACACGTCATTCAGACACCTTTTGTGTATTTGCAAAGATGGAAATTTGTGAGCATGTATGTCTAACTCCCAACTTATTAAAGTCTTATTCTTTTATATAAAAATCATTTTAGCTAGATACAAAAAGATGAATCATAACATTAAATTGTTTCATGCAAAAGTCAATGAAAATAAATTCTGCAGGTAAGGAGTTAAGATAAACACAGGCTTTTATTTAAAATACCTATAGAAATGCATTACCTGTATCAAAGCTTGTGGGTTGTGTTTTTATGGTTTTGTTTTGCTTTGCTTTTTAATGAAGCATGTGCTATTCTTGACATTTTGAAAATAAGGAGTACCTTTGTTATCAACTCAAGAATCACCTTAAAATTGAAACACTATGCACTTAACCTTTATAATACATGTATCCTGTTAGGGATGTCTAATGTAAATTGTTGAGAATATCCAAATTTTAAACAACTCTATGAAATACTAGCTTTAAAGTAACAAATGTGCAAAATGCCATCCTGAAATGTTTAGTTGAATGGCTTAGTCTCACTGTGGCATATGGCAAGCTTTCTTTCATTTAGCCACTTTACTAAGCAGGAGATACTCTGCTAAGCATTAACAAATACACAAAGAACTAGATGTAAGCACTGTAAAAGAAACCCTGCCTCATTGTCTTTGTGCTTTGGCAAGTACAAAGATTGATGGTGTATTAAAAATAAATGAATTTGTAAATTTATAATATGAATGGTTTTTAAAGATTAAGCAAAGAAGGTATTTCTAAAAACAAATCCTATGAGAAAATTACAAATAGGTTGTAGTGATATTGTATTTGTGTTTTAATTCAGAAAACATGCCTGAAGATCAGAGTTCAGAACTAAGCCACTAGAGGCCAAGGAGTGTTGACACACACTTTCAAACCCAGGTCTCAAGGCTACCCTGGGATCCCTGACATTGAGATTCAATATGTCTAAAGAGAGAAATAGAATCACACAAAGGTGATCCCAGAGTCATATGCCTTCAATCCCGGTACTAGGGAGGAGGAGAGCAGAGTGATACGGCTAGGCTGAGAGGTATATAAGGCAGGGGGAGTTCATTGCAGTCTGATGATTGGTGGAGATTACTGGAGTCTACAGTCAAGGTGAGGACAGTATTGCTCCCTTGTTTTTCTTAGCCTTAATGGAGGCAAGAACTCTCTGCTGACTTGGTTGCTTTGCTTTTCTGATCTTCTTCTTGAACCACAATATCTGTCTCTGGGTTTTTATTATTTGTGCTACAATTGAACAATTCCAAACTAGTTTTAAAATGCACTCCCCTCTCTTCGTGTATCTCTGCCAAATACTGAGCCTGAGATCCTCCCTTAACTGAAAGAGTAACTTTTATTTTGAAAGTTACTTCAATATTTCTATCACAAAAATCCACACATTCAATAAATAAAAAAAATATACTTCACAATTTACTATTGTTGATATTGGCAAGTATTTAAGACACTTAAAAAGAGTACAGGGTATTTCAAAGAACTATATGTCCATTGCAAGGAAACCCCCAGGGATGCTCAGTAGTCAATTTTAGCCTTGGAAAAGATAGGAGATGTTGAGCTCCGAGATGAGTAGGCCTAGTGAAAAGCAAAAGGTACATGTTGCAGTTAGGAGGATTGAGCTTACAATGACCATTTTCTCAGAATGTGAATAGAAAGCAAAACTGAAGATGGAGGAATACAGTAGAGTGAGTCATACCAGAAATACGATTCTAAAAAGGAAGTGACTAGTGGAAGGAATTTGGGCAGGATGGAATGGTTGAAAAAGGCTACCATAAAGGAAAGCAAAGCCAGCTATTGTGACGGTCCCAGTCTGCAAGCCCATATGCAAACATTCAAGTTGCCAGCAATAGTAATCCAACTGGAACATGGATGTTTATCAGGCAAGTTTCAGAGGGGAGACTTCAAGCGAGTCCGATAGAGGCATCTACTAAATTCATCTCTCTCCAACTGTCCCATGCAGCGCTGTATAAGACTGAGCTACAACAAAATTTGTTCTGAGACGTTGAGTTTTGAGATAATTTTTCTTACATCAGGAATCACTGGTGCATGTTTATAGTCATATCCTCTTTCCAGTGCCATTGTAAATGGAAGTGCAACTTAACTCTGCCAACAGCAGCATGAGGAGTCTCCCAGTGCATTAGAAACTACCAGGAAAGAAAAAACAGACCCCTGTATCTACCACAAGAAAGAATTTCAGGATGACCCCTTATGAATAAGAGGTGAACTTACTTCAAAGAAGATTTTAAATATAGCTATAAGGGCAGAGGTTTAAAAATGGAGAGCTACCCAGACAAAAAATAAGGTACTCTTAAGAGCATAGATGCGTATCTCTCAATGCAGTCTTGCTCAAGTGTGTTAGCAAGCAGTCATGTACGCTATTTTCATAGCTCTCAAATTTCCTTTGACGTGTTTGCTAAGAAATGATTCATTGATTTTTGTTATTTTTCATTTTGTGTTAAGTGTTAATATAGAGTGGCACCGTGGTGCCTTCGGTGGCATTACAATATGAGAAAGTAAAACTGTGGGCTATGAAGGTTGCACCAGAGGTTAAGACCTCTTTCATTATAAATGGAGTTTCTGGTGAGAGTCCCAGAAAATTTTAGGTTTAAGCTGAGAAAGGATAAAGGCCATATGCACTCAGGCCTTCAGCACAATTCACTACTATTTTAATACTCTTATTTAAAAATATCTCTCTACAAAAGATATAGTGTCTCTATCTAGCCAACTTTCCAAGGAAATGTATTGAAATTCTTAGCTATTAGCTGAGGAGATATCACCAATCTCTAAGATGAGATGGTTATTTCCTTCTCAGGTCCACATGATATCCTAATTCTATCTTCTTTCACAAATATATGAGTAGAAAAAGCAAACTTTGTTGTTCATCCAACAGTAATCGTACACACATAGAAAATTGATTAAAGAAAGTAGTGAGACTATTTGAACATGAACTTATGCTATGAGAGTCTAATGTTTGTTTCAATTTTAAACCTTTGTGGTTATTGAGGTTAAAAGAAGGCCAAAAGCCAACTTTTGTCAACATTCCTCAATACAGATAAATTTCTTCCCTTGGGTCTTTGAGAGTACAATTCACTACTCCCTTTTGTTATTTAGTACTCATGTTCATCAAAAATATTGAAAATAGTAGTAAAATATGCCAGCACTGATTTCTCTTACCTATAATATGTTGTTTTTATTAATAATTGATTTGTCTATGAGTAGTCTTTAGCTCTATCCTTACAGTTCCTCTTTAGTCTTCCTCTGTCTCCACCTATCTCTATCAATAGTTTTAAAGAATTTGCAAAAGTAATTCTACATTACCAACTTTTATTAATTAATGGTATAGACAAGGAAAAATGCACAAAAATGTATGTTCATAAATTATGCTAATTTCATATCAAAGTAAAAAATATAAAGTGGGAGGCTGAATTTGAAGCTATAGAATTTCTGGGAAACATCAGGGAAACCATATAAACATAAAGACTTATGGGAGTGGGAAGAAACTCTGGATGGAAGGAAATTCCATGGATTTAAAGGACACAATTGGAATTTACGTCAACAAACAAGTGAAGCATGTGCTATGGCATTTTACTAAGTTAGATAATATTCAGATCAAAAGTAGTCTTGGCTGTTCTCCATCACTGATGTGACTGAAATTCACTGCAATGATATAAAGTACTGATAGGATATCATTTATTTAAAGAATACTTTGGGTGTGATCTAGAAAGATCATTGAAATGGCGAAAAGTATAAATAAAATAAAGTTGTACTGAAATATTACAGTCTTATACTAGAATAATGTAGACTGCTTTGAATAAAATCATGGGGTTATAGAAGATGTGTTTTAGCAGTTTTATTGATATATAATTAGCTTAACTTACAACTTACAAAGTTGAAATGTGCAACTTGGCTTATTTCTCCCTCCCTCACTCCCTCCCTCCCTCCCTCCTTCCTTCCTTCCTTCCTTCCTTTCTTCCTTCCCTTTCTTCGTTTTTTCTTTTTCTTTTGTTTTTTCGAAGCAGGGTTTCTCAATAGCTATGGAGCCGGTCTTGGAACTCACTCTGCAGACCAGACTGTTCTTGAGCTCACAGAGAGCCACCTGAATCTGCCTCCAAAGTACTGAGATTAAAGGTGCATGCCACCACTGTCTGGCTGGTTTGGCTTTAATACATTCCTAAAGTAAGGATAATTGTTATTAGGGGCTGTTTTAGAACATGGTTTTCAACTACAACTGTGATATAGATTTATGCCTGTCAATTTATAACTCTTAAAGTTATATTCAGTTAGGTTTAGACAACTGAATCTTCCCACTCACTGTAGATTTCCATATTCTTACCACTTTGCATAATCGGAATCATAATATTTCCCTCCTTTTTGCTGGCTCTTTCATTTAGTATAACATTTTTGAAGTTCACCTAAATTTCTAGCAGTAAGTCACATTTTATGTCTACCATAATATGCAATGCCCATATGTACAAAATTTTGTTTATTTATTTATTCATTGGGAGACATTTGTGTCTATCTTTTGGCTATTATGAATGATTTTATTTTATTACTGTTGTTATGTTTACTGCTTTACATTCTTGAATTTATCTTTAGATGCATATTACTATTTATCACCCCTCATTCCTTTGTGAAATTATCAGCCAAATATATCACATTTAATTCATATCTATGTGTTCTGGTTTCCACATTATGTTATAAACTGAAAATTTCATTAAAGTGCTTTATTTTTAAATAATGTTGTACTATTTGATAATTTCATACATTGTATTTTGATAATTTTTACTCTCCATTCTTCAAGTTTTTCCAGATTAATTCTCTTTCTCTCCTCTTATCTAGTCAACTTCTAGTTTTCTTTTTTCCTTCCTTTCTTTCTTTCTTTCTTTCTTTCATCACTTTTTTCAATTAATGAAGTCTTACTGTTGAGTATGAGGATGATAAAGGATTTGGTTGATCTCTAGTAGCCACAAAAACAAACACAAACAAACAAACATACAAAAGCCTGACTCTGTCTCTCCCAGAAGGTAGCAAATGCCATAGATACTCATATAGTAGTAGTATTTCATGTTTACACATTCCCCTTTCATGCTGGGATTTTGTCTGGATCAAAGCAAAGTATTATTGTACACGCTATCACAATAGCTGAAAATTCATATATGTAACTCCTTGTTATGTTTGAAAACACGGTTTCCTTGACATTTTACTTCCAAAGATCCATGATTTTTGTCGGGAGTGGTGTGTCAACTTATAGCTGAGCACAGCTTAGTTTCTTACTTTCTGCATGTTAGCCCATTAATGGTCTACGATTGCTGTCTACTTCAAGAAGAAACTTCTCTTTAAGATTTGAGATATTCATGAATCTTTAACTTTAGCATTAAGTTATTAAGAATCATTTTAAGGCTAAGTTCATTAGAAAAATTATATTAGCTTCTCCCCTATAGTCTATGACTTATCAAGTATTAGTTTCTTCCATAAAGTCTATGACCTATAGAGTGACAGGTTGTTCCTTTTTTAACAATGCCAGATATTAGATATATCTCATGAAACAAGACTTTTATCAAATTTGAAGTAATTGATTACTTCTCTATTATTTATTAAGAGTATTCCCCCAAGGGGGTGTATCATTTCAGCCCAGTTCATGTTTCAGTTTATAGGTTCACAACTGGATAATATTGGTAATTGCACTTCCCCTCTTATAGGCTGTACAAAGTGTCTACCAGCACTAGAAAAGCTAGCATGTAGGAATGAAAATTCAAGATACAAACCAGTTTGATTTATCTATGCACCATGACTCAAGTATATAATGTTTTCAGCAGTAGAATTTTGACACCAGGTTCTTAGAAATATCCTAGATCATTGGCAGTACCTTGCAATATTTAGTTTTCTATAGATCCCATTGGACAATATTTAGAAAGGGAGGTAACCTATTCCTCAAACAGTGCTTTAATTTGCTATCATATAGTACCTAGTTGTGCTGCAGGAGCACATTCCGCTCCTACAGACAATAGCATTTAAGCTACCAGCCCACTTGGGCATGGTGTCTTATACCATAAATACAGCTGTAAAGTGTGGGCTTGTTCTCTTCCTTTTAGCTCTTGCTTCCAGCTGCTAGACTATGTTTCTGTTCCCCGTTTGTGCAGAGGACTGTTAGCTGGGACAGTGATCTGTAATTCTCCCCTAAATAAAAAGCTCTTTATTATTCATAATTCTGAACTAGTATGGGATTATTTTATGACTTCTGCCATCATAGTTGGAAGATTGTTCTCCCAATATGGGGATACAGACACAGATTTCTATCAGCCCTTCAAAGCAAAAGTAACATAATACAATGTTAATAACCACAACCTTCTATAGGTCTTTAAATTTTTTACTGAGCTCCACATTTTTTCTCTGCTCCCCTACCTGCCTCTCCCCTCCCCTTCAACCCTTTCCTAAGGTCCCCATGCTCTCGATTTACTCAGGAAATCTTGTCGTTTCTAATTACCATGTAAATTAGATCCATGTATGTCTCTCTTCTTGTCTTGGATTCAATTCAATTTTTAAGCATAATCCAGAAGCTCTTTGGATTCTACAGAAATTTAGTCACATATTCCCAGTGGTAGTATGGGAATGCCAAGATCTCCTTAGATCTTGAGTGGCACAGCTTGCCTTCAACTGACTGAACTCTCAAACTTAGAGCTGTAGATTCCTTGAAGCAGAAGCTTGTCCCAGTTTCTGCTGGGGTCCTGGAGAAGCTCCCTGACTCTAGTGGTTAGAGGTCAGCTCAGCAAAGAGAAAGGAGCTATTGAAGGTCTCTGAAACTAGTGACAGTGTAAAGTCCAGAAACTTCCAAAATTTGATTTGCTATATATGCATAAATGTAGATTTTAGATACCACTTTATTCAGAATGCCTCTTATACAGTGTGTGAACTGATTTGACAATGGGGGCGATATTGTGTTGAATAGTCCTTATAATAATACTCTTGAACTTCCTATTTTGAGAAGGAGATGAGCTTGAGGACCTTCCTTGTAGGACATAATGGAAACACCCCCAAAAGCATTCCAAGTTGCAAAATATTTGAGATAAATGATTATCTTTTAATCCCAAACAGTCTTAATAGAGAGAGTGCCAAAGCCAAAACTCACCTATCTTCCTGCAACCTTCGTGGAAATCTGAAACAGTTTGCTCAAATACTGAGGGGACTTAAGAAGTAAGTGAATAGCCACAGATGGACACTAGACTTTCTAGGACCTACAATGTAGAACAAAACCCTGGGTCCATCCCCCGACTCCCTTGACTTTTCTAGTGATCCAGCAAGAGACCTTTCTGCAGGTAGGCTACCCTAAAACCCAACCCATCCACCTGATATCTAAGCTACTAGACCCAGCCCGCAACAAACTACTACTGAAAAATAACAGGAATTAATAACCACTGGTCATTAATATCTCTTAATATCAATAGATTCAATTCACCTATAAAAAAACACAGGCTAAGAGAATGGATATGAAATCATGATACAGCCTTCTGCTGTATACAAGAAACACACCTCAACCTCAAAGACAGAAACAACCTCAGAGTAAATGAATGATTGGGAAAAGGTTTTCCTATAAAGTGGACCTAAGAAACAAGCGGGTGTAGCTATTCTAATATCTAACAAAATAGATTTCTAACTAAAATCAATCAGAGGAGCTGGAAAAGGACATTTTAGAGTCATAAGACAAATAATCCATCAAGATGTAGTCTTACTCTGAACATCTATGCACCTAATACAAGAGCACCCACATAAGTAAAAGAAACATTACTAAAACTTAAATCACATCAAACCCCATACACTAATAGTAGGAAACATTAACACTCCACTCTTGCCAATGGACAGGTCAACTAGACAGGAATTTAACAGAGAAACAAGAGAATTAACAGATGTCATGAATAAACTGGACTTAACAGATATCTATAGAACATTACACACAAACACAAAAGAATATACCTTCTTTTTAGCACCTCATGGAACCTTCTCTAAAATTGATCACATGCTCAGTAACAAAGCAAACCTCCACAGATACAAAACAATTGGAGTAAGCCTGTGTCTCTTACTGGATCAACATGAATTAAAGTTAGAATTTAACAACAATACTATTTTCAGAAAGCCTACAAATTCATGGAAATTGAACAGTGAACTACTGAACAACCCCTGTGTCAAGGAAGAAATAAAGAAAGATATTAAAGACTTTTTTTTTTAGAATTCAACAAAAATGAAGGCACAAGCTATCTAAACCTATGGGACACTGTGGAAGCAGTATTAAGAGGAAAGTTCATAGCATTAAGTGCCCATATAATGGAAATGGAGAAAGCCCACATTAGTGACCTAACAGCATACATGAAAGCTCTAGAATAAAAAGAATCAGACTAACTCAGGAGGTGTAGAAGACAGGAATAATCAATTTGAGGGCTGAAATCAACAAAATAGAAACAAAGAAAACAATACAAAGAATTGATGAAATAAAGAGCTGGTTCTTTGAGAAAATCAACAAGATAGACAAACCCTTATACAAACTAAGCAGAAGTCAGAGAGAAAACATCTGAATTAAGAAAATCAGAAATGAAAAGGGGTACATAACAACAGACACAGGAAATTTGGAGGAAAACCTGTACTCTATAAAATTGGAAAACATAAAAGAAATGGACAAATTTTTAGATAGGTACCATATGCCAAAATTAAATCAAGACCAGATGAGCAATTTAAATAAACCTATAAACTGCAAGGAAATAGAAGCTGTCATCAAAAACCTCCCAACCAAGGCAAAACCCAAGGCTAGATGGTTTTAGTGAAGAATTCTACCAGAACTTCCAAGAAGAGCTAATACCTATAGTCCTCAAAGCGTTCCATATAATAGAAATAGGAGGGTCATTGCCAAACTTTTTACTAGGCTACAGTTACCCTGATACAAAAAACGCACAATGACCCAACCAAGAAATGCAATTACAGACCCATCTCACTCATGAATATTGATGCAAAATTCTCAAGAAAATACTGGCAAATCGAAACCATGAACATAAAAAAAAAATCATCCAACATGATCAAGTGGGCTTCATCCCAGAGATACAGCGCTAGTTAAACATACAAAAATCTATCAATGTAATCCACCATATAAACAAATTGAAAGAAAAAAAAAACATATGATCATTTCATTAGATGCTGAAAAAGCATTCAATAAAATCCAACACTGATTCATGATAAAAGTCTTGGAGAGATCAGGGATATGAGGAACATACCTAAATATAATAAAGCAATATACAGCAAGCCTACAGCCAACTTCAGATTAAGTGGAGAGAAACTCATTTCAGTTCCACTAAAATCAGAAAGAAGATAAAGCTGTCTACTCTCTCCATATCTCTTCAATAGAGTTCTTGAACTTTTGGCTATAGCAATAAGACAACAAAAGGAGACCCGGATATTAATCCACACATCTATGAACACCTGAGTTTTGACAAAGAATCTAGAGTTATACAAAGGGGAAAAAGTATATATAACAAATGGTGCTGGCATAATTGAATGTCAACATGTAAAAGAATGAAAATAGATCCATATCTTTCATCATGCACACTACTCAAGTCCAAATGGATTAAAGACCTCAATATAAGTCCAAACACACTAAACCTGATAGAAGACAAAGTGGGAGTTAGTCTTCAATGCATGGGCACAGGAAACCACTTCCTTAATAAAACAATAGTAGCACAGACACTGAGATCAAACATAAATAAATGGGAACTCTTGAAACTGAGAATCTTCTGTAAAGTAAATGGTACAGTCAATAAGACAAAAAGGCAGCCTATTGAATGAAAAAGGATTTTCACCAATCTCACATCAAAGGACTGATCTCCAAAACATATAAAGAACTCAAGAAATTAGACATCAAATTTCTGAATAATACAGTTAAACATGGAGTACAGAACTAAACAGAGAATTTTCAAGAGCAGAATCTCAAATAGCCAATGATATTATGGAAATGTTCAACATCCTTAGCCATCAGAGAAATGCAAATCAAAACTACTCTGAGATACTATCTTACACCTGTCAGAATGGCTAAGATCAAAAACACCAATGATAGCTTATGCTGTAGAGGATGTAGAATAAGAGAAACACTCTTCCATTCCTGTTGGGAATGCAAACTTGTACGGTCACTCCAGAATTCAGTATGGTGGTTTCTCAGAAAAAATCGGAATCAACCTACCTCAGAATCCAGCAACACCACTCTTGTGCATATACCCAAAAGTTGCTCATTCATACTACAAAAAAAATTGTTCATAGTAGCATTATTTGTAATAGCCAGAACCTGGAAACAACCGAGATGCCCTTCAGCCAAAGAATGGATAAAGAAAATATGGCACATTTACACATTTAGAGTACTAATCAGTGATAAAAAAAATGACATTTTGAATGCAAATGGATAGAATTAAAAAAAAATCCTTAGTGAAGTAACCCAGACCCCAAAAGAAGAATATGGTGTGTGCTCACTCATAAGTGGATACTTCCTATAGACAAATATATTGAGCCTATACCTTATTATTATAGAAAAGTTAAGTAATAAGGGGAACCCTAAGAAAAAACATATATATATTCACCTGGAAAGTGTAAACAGACAAGATCACCTGACAAAATTGGGAAAAAAAATTGGGAGCATGTGGGGGAGTAGAAGGGAGGGTAAAAGGGAAAGAGGAGTGGAGAAGAGGAAGGGTGAGGAGAACTTGATGGAATGAAATAGTCAAAACGAGGAAAAAGAGTAATGAGAAAAAGAAAAGAGATATCTTGATTAAGGGAGCCATTGTGGTGTTAGAAAAAAAATGTCTCTTGAGTAATTCCCAGGAATCCACAAGGATGACCCTAGCTAAGACACTAAGGAATAGAGGAGAGGGTGCCCAAACTGGCCTTGCCCTTTAGTCAAAATGATGAATATCTTAAATACCACTATAGAACCTTCATCCAGTAACTGATAGAAACATAGGCAGAGCACAATCGAGCACTACACTGAACTGCCAAAATCCAGTTGAATAGTGGAAGGAATGAGAATATTAGTGAAGAGGTAAAGACTGCGATGGGTATACCCACTGAAACAGTCTACCAGAGCTAATGGGAGTTCACTAACTTCAGCCAGAATGGGAAGGAACAAGCATAGGACAAAATTAGCCTCCCTGAATGTGGATTACAATTGCATGGCTGGGGTAGACTGAGGGCACTGCCAGTGGCACCAGCATTTACCCTACTGCATGTAATGGTTTTTTGGAAATCTATTCTCTTTAGATGGATATTTTGTTTCATAGCCTTATGAATCACCTGCAAAATTTTGGAGATAGTCCTCAGTCTTCCTAATTGTAGCTGAATGCATATTTAGGGTTAGTAGAACCAGTTGCTGGTGCTCTAACTTGGTTCCAGAGTATCTGAGGGAATGTACTTGGTAGTTATGTATCTACCCTAGAAGGAGGCATAGACAGCTATGGAACAGTGTTTTCAAAGAGTATTGGGAATATAGCTGTGGTAATGGAGATGGTGTCTATCCTGGGTGCCTTAATTGGCCTCGTATCCCTTAAGACATCCATGGTTCTTTGTTTGTTGTTTTCTTTTAAATGTATGCACTATTGTATTTGGCAGGTCAGCTATCTTACATATTGAACTAAAATAAATTGTTTTCCAAATTTTATTAAGTTGAGATTACAGGTGAGCTGCTCTGAGTTTCTACACTTTATATGAGGTTTGAGAATTCAAGCACAAGTCCTCATACATGTTCAGCAAGCAGTTTACTCTCTGTAGCATCTTTTTTTTGTAGCATCTTTTTAACCTGCTGAATACAAATTCTAAAATAGATAATACCAAATATATGTCTTTTTCTCTACTTCATACAAATAGAAATATAAGATTTAAAGGAAATTAAACTTTAATGTCACATATTGATTTAATAAAATATTGTCAGTTGATTATGATCACTAAATTTCTGTTAATTACAAAATAAAGCAAAAGAGCAAGAATGCAATGTTTATAATAAAAGATTCAAACATGACAATGTAGTGGAAATAAATTCTCACAAAGTACAAACTATGAAAGAAATACCTTTTCTTTAAATGGGCAGCTTTGGCCTAAGCACCAAGACATGCAAGAAAAGAAGAGAGGAAGTTAACAGAGCTTTTGGTAAAGCAAGATACCCTGGAGATGTGGAATTAGCTGCATAGTGTTTTATCGTCCCATTGGACTGCCAAGTTCTCTTAAGCAATATCAGTGTATCCTAAAAACTTTAAAATTGAATTTTTCCTACTTGTAGTCATCTTCATGTTTAGGAGGCACTGTCACACAAACTAAAGAAATCTGTCTCCTTTAGTATCTAGCAATCAAAAGAATCACCAAAAAAGAATAATACCAATCTTTCACAAAGAACATTTTTATCAGTGACATGATAAGCGAATCTGTCCTCAGAATGACTTATACACTTCGCCAGAAGGGACTTGAATAAATATTGAGAGTCTAGATGATGAAAGAAAGGATATTGCTTTGAAGATTAATATTTATTTCTTATGTAGGTAGGGTGTGTGTGTGTGTGTGTGTGTGTGTGTGTGTGTGTGTGTGTTTGTGTATGTGTTAGTACATATATGTGGAGACCAGAAAATAACATTGGGTTTCCTGGAGCATGAGTTATAGGTGATTGCTACCCTCCAATCTTATCAAACTTAGGTAGTGAAAACTAATCTCAAGTTCTCTGAAATAGCGGCAAGCATTCTTAACTGTTGAACCATTTCTACAGTCCTAGTAATATTGCTTTGAAAACACTTTCTCAGATCCTTCAGAAATGAAGAGAAATGTTTTCCCGTAAAACTAAAGTAGATTTCTTATTGAAATATAGAAAATACTGAAAAAAGATGATATAAAATAATAGAAAATCTGATACCCAGCAGTACTGATACAAATTTTGTACAGCACTTATTTTGTGAATATATACAGCCCCCATAGATTATATAGTGTATGTTTATAAACTACCTCAAGGAATGAAATATATTTGGATATATGAGTAAGTATAGATTTTATGGACTTAAATGTGCTCATGTTATTAAAGTATAAAGAAGGTTTTATGTATATGCTTTTAATAGAATGAAAAGCAAAATGAATAAATTGACACACTTAAATTTTTATCAAATAATTTAGTGGTGAATATTAAATATTCTATCAAACATATTACACAATTTTAATTACATATTTTTCTCTATATAGCTAATTTCACTATTCACTCCTAATCATAGAGTATCTTAGATTTCCTATTCTTAAGCAGTTTATTTTAATGCTTCAATAAAAATCTACAGGCAATTAGATATTTTAGATGTAAGAAGATTGTTAAAATTTTTTAGATATTTTATGCACAAGATGTTTCCAGTAAAATAGTTCTTTTCTGGGGTTTAAATTTGTGATTGGATATTTTTTTTTATTTTAAAAAAATTCAAAAATTGCTCTTCCTCTTCCTTCAGTCATTAAGAGTATTTGCCTGAACACCAGCAGGCATCAAGACATTGATGTAGGAGTGTCATATATCAATCTGTTGATTTCATTGGTTAAGAAATAAACAAACTGCTTGGGCTCATAGCTTAGAACATAGGTGGGTGGAGAAACAGAACAGAATGCTGGGAGGAAGAGGTAGTGAGGTAAGACGCCTCAGATAGAGATGGACAGCTCTGCTCTCTGGAGCAGAGAAGCCATGCTCCCAGCTCCTGGGCAGATACACACGATGGAAGCTCCTACCCAGGATGGACGTAGGCTAGAATCTTCCTGGTAAGCGCACCTAGCTGTGCTACATAGAATATTAGAAATGGGCTAGTCCAGGTGCGAGAGTTAGCCTAGAAGAGGCTAGATAGAAATGGGCCAAGCAGTGATAAAATGAATACAGTTTGTGTGTTGTGATTTCAGGGCATAAGCTAGCCAAGCAGGTGGCCGGGGTGCTGGGGATGCAGCTCCTCCGCTCCTATTACTACAAGACATTGTGTTTTTTTCCATCTCTGAAAGAACATACCTTTGCTTTATAAAAAAAAAAATTAGAAACTGGTTCTGGGGAGATTGTTCAGTTATTTACATGCTTGTAATGTGAGCTTGAGGACCTGAGTTTGATTCTTAGCAGCCATTTCTAAGACTGGGAGTAACAAGACAGGAGTCTGCTGTCCAACAATTGTAGTAAAATCTATGATCACTGGGTCCAAGTGAGAAACCCTGTTTCAGAAAATAAGAAAGTGATTGACCTCTGACCTCTAGATATACGACCATAGCCAAGAGAAATTACAAACAACAGCAAACAGTCATGCTGTGTCAAACAGCAAAGTGTGCTATAGAGCTGGTAGTTACAAAATTTTGACAGAAGCCAGAGAAAGACCAGACTTAGAGAGAAAGTAAATTGAAGAATAATGTTGTAAAGACAGAATTTATGCTGAAAGAAAAAAGAAGTCAAAGACCTGAGAGTAAATCCCAGCTTTTCTTCTTAAGAGCCTTAAATTATAAGATTGAGTCTATTCACTAATCATCAAAATTTATACACGTGTTATCTATTATCACTACTATGAAAATGTATGTATTTTACTTAGTTTTGGATGATTTCTGGACATGAGAAAATTGTACGAGGTAGCACACTATTTGAAAAAAAATACTCCTCAACTACTTCTTCATATTTGGTTTCTAGCCATAAACAAAGGACATTGAGCCTATAATTAGTGATCCTAGAGAAGCTAAATAAGGAGAACCCAAAGAAAAACAAATAGGCATCCTCCTGAATATTAACCTTCATCAGGCGATGAAAGGAGACAGAGACAGAGACCCACATTGGAGCACCGGACAGAAATCTCAAGGTCCAAATCAGGAGCAGAAGGAGAGAGAGCACGAGCAAGGAACTCAGGACCGCGAGGGGTGCACCCACACACTGAGACAATGGGGCTGATCTATTGGGAACTCAGCAAGGCCAGCTGACCTGGATCTGAAAACGTCTGGGATAAAACCGGACTCGATGAACATAGCAGACAATGAGGACTACTGAGAACTCAAGAACAATGGCAATGTGTTTTTGATCCTGCTGCACGTACTGGCTTTGTGGGAGCCTGGGCAGTTTGGATGCTCACCTTACTAGACCTGGATGGTGGTGGGTGGTCTTTGGACTTCCCACAGGGCAGGGAACCCTGATTGCTCTTTGGGCTGACGAGGGAGGGGGACTTGATTGGGGGAGGGAGAGGGAAATGGGAGGCGGTGGCAGGGAAGAGACAGAAATCTTTAATAAATAAATAAATTAAAAAAAAGAAAAAAAGAATATCAGTGAGAATCACATATATCAAATTAGAGATCGTATGCATAACATATACTGCATTGCATTAATTAAAGGGTATATCAATATGAATCAATTTAATTAAAATATAAAACAATCTAAATATCTGTCCTTAAACCCACAGATAAATGTAGTCTCTACTACTCATCAAGGAAACTTAATTTTCCAACAGATGGAGACCATTACAGAGAAGCACATTCAATCAAAGTGCAGAATTGTGGTTCTCAGTCTCAAGGGATGCATCTACAGAACACTCCCAGGGAATAGGAAGATTGGAAGAGCCAGAGAATCAAGGAGTCTGTTGTCAAGTTGTGTCTCCTCGAGATATCAGATGATAAGATCCCTCAAATCTCACCAATGTAGATGACTAAACACGAGCTGAACAAGGACACCAATAGATATGCCAAAGGAAATGGAGAAAGCCCTTGAGGCTCAGCACTACACAAAGAACTACAGGCAAATAAGAAACACTAAGATGGAGAGAAATTTTCTTCCTCAGGGAAGAGCACACTAATTAGTTATCTAAATCTAATATGAATGTTCACCCCTTAAAACATGCATACAAGTAACGTTATTCAAATGAAGCATATTATATTTGGAAATATTTATGTATATGAATAAACATATGTGTACATAATAGCTATTTATGTTTTAAGGTGTTTGAAGGAAGAAAGTGAGAAATATGAATATAATGTCTCAAAAAAGCCAAAAGGTATTGTTACTTATTAGTTATCTTAATTGTTTAATATAAGTGTACATAATTTCATGTATCCTCATGAATATACTTGTATTTGAGTGTAGAGATGAACAGACAATTTTGGTTGTTGTTACTCAGGAGATACTTACGATTATTTTATGCCCGTGTGTGTGTGTGTGTGTGTGTGTGTGTGTGTGTGCCTGCATAATGCAATGCACACAAGTGTAGGAATAAATGTGGAGGTCAGAGAAAGGCACAAAGCCTCTTGAAGCTGGAGTTACATGCTGCTTTTACCTGCAAAATGAGAATGCTTAGATTGAATTCAGGGCCTATACAGTAGCATTAAGTGCATCATGTGCCTTGTGAAGCAGTCAGCTGTCACTACCCTAGCACTTGTTTTGCAAACATGTGTCATGACATCATGAACAGAAATTTCAATGTGTGTGTGTGTGTGTGTGTGTGTGTGTGTGTGTGTTGTGTGTTTAGTGTAGGAACTGAATACAGATGTAATCCTTTAACTGACTGAGCTAGGTACCTATATTGTTCATTATGAGTTTTCAAGCTGTACAAAACTTCTGAATGATTCTTATTCAAGATTAAGCTAAATTTACATTTTGTCCTAGGAATCTGTTTCAGTTTTGAGCTAGTCTAAATATTTTGAATTACCTCATGTTCAAATTCAATTTCTCTTATGTGGTTTTATGCAAGTTACATAAGTGTGATTTTCAACTTCTCATCTGAACGTAAAACTAAGTTTTTAAATTTTTCTTGCATTCATAAGTAGATGTTAATGAAACCATTTTGAATAAATTATCACAATATTCAGGACTTATTGCACATTAAGATACTAAATTGTATCACTGTAGTTTCTTCCTGAAGAGATTATGTTAAACATGCAATCCTGAGGCTTTAGAAGTTGTATGTGTGTTTTTGTGAGTGCAAGCGGAGAAGAAGGAAGGTGCTTACAGATTTGTCAGTAATTCAGAATGAATATTCACTTACTAATCGGTAATGTATGTATACATAAAAATTTAAGAATTAAAAAGTGAAGGAAATAAGCAGAGAAAGTGTCAATGGCAACCCCGAGGTATATGTGAAGAGCTGGATTAGGGAAAAATGCATGTAATGAACAAAGTGTACAGAGCAGTTTAATGTAGCCAAATTCAAAATCAGAATGTTCCATGAATACAGGTTTTTAATGTTTTTGTTTCTTGGGGAAAAGAAAACTTCAGTGGTAGAAAGTTTTTTTTTTTTTTTTTTGTTTGTTTGTTTGTTTCTTTGTTTTTATTGAGAAAAGGAGAAAAAAAAAACAAGTTTCCACCTCCTCCCAGCTGCCCATTTCCCTCCCCCTCCTCCCACCCTTCTTCCCCTCCCCCCACTCCTCTCCCCCTCCCTCTCCAGTTCAAAGAGCAGTCAGGGTTTTCTGCCCTGTGGTAAGACCTAGGACCTCCCCCCTCCATCCATATCTAGGAAGGTGAACATCCAAACTGGCTAGGCTTCCACAAAGCCAGAACATGATGTAGGATCAAAACCCCGTGCCATTGTCCTTGGCTTCTCATCTTCCCTCATTGTTCGCCATGTTCAGAGAGTCCAGTTTTATCCCATGCTTTTTCAGTCACGTGTCCAGCTGGCCTTGGTGAGCTCCCAATAGATCAGCCCCACTGTCTCCGTGGGTGGGCGCACCCCTTGTGGTCCTGACTTCTTTGCTCATGTTCTCCCTCCTTCTGCTCCTCATTGGGACCTTGGGAGCTCAGTCCAGTGCTCCAGTGTGGGTCTCTGTCTCTATCTCCATCCATCACCAGATGAAGGTTCTATGATGATATGCAAGATATTCATCAGTATTGCTCTAGGATAGGGTCATTTCAGGTTCCCTATCCTCAACTGCCCAAGGAACTAACTGGGGACCTCGGCTTGGGCACCTGGGAGAAAGTTTTATTAGAAGTTAATCACTATGGATTTGTCTAAATGTGTTTTCAGTATAACCTTGCATAGTCAAAATTGTCAATCTTTATCAGTTTATGCAAAATGACAACGTTATAACTGAACATGACTAACAGAAAGGAAATCAGTTAAAGTACACATTGACTAATGTGACTGTTTTATAATAGCACTCCAATGTTCAATGTAATGCCATCTTCTGGGAGTTCTCCTGCTCGCCTTCACTAATTTGTGTGTAGTAAGACCCTTTATTAGTATGTCAGACTGGGCCTTACATTGTGTTTCCGATACACTTTATTTAAGTATCCTAAGATGGCTCAATATTATGACTTTTGGGTGTTTCTTTAATAATATACATATTGTGCACAATGCTATTTCTAATCCCACTTGTGTATCTCTAACAAGTTTATTACTTTCACATTATGCAATTTATATGTAATGACCTTGAATCAAACATTGTCTTCCCCAAACTTCCTTGTTTTTGCTTAAAGAGATCAGGAAATACCAAATTTTATACAGGACCCCCATCTAAAATTCAACTCAAGATAATTAAAGTATATTATAATATATGTGGATATGACCCATGCTATATTTCAGACATAATTATTTTTAAGGCACAATTGAACAGAAATATTTTTCTTGTTTCAATTCAAAATCAAAAGAAACTGGACATGTTTTGTTAAAATTTATTTTCAAATAAGATACCTTTGAGGAGAGATGAATCAAGTTGTGCTATAATCACTTCGTAAATAAATTAAATTATCAATGAAAATAATTTTGTATCCATTTCATCTAAGATTAGCAATATTGCAATTGAAGAGTAATTTTTATTTCATTGTGAAACTGTGTAAAGTAGTCAATGCTACTAATGCCAAAGAAAACCATAAAAGATAAGATATTACATCATGAATTCTGATTTGGGCTGTCTCATAACTTTCCAATCAAGATGATGAAAAAGTTTTAGAAACTCATGATCAATAGTATGGTGCATAAAGGGGTCTTGAATTAAAATGTCAGGAAGACCATTTGTATGAAGTAAATGGAGATTTTTATTTTTTGAAAATAAAACTTTTTCACTTATAGCATATATGAAGCAATTACAGAAAATGCTAACTAAAGGAACTGAAGAGTTAAATTTTACCTCAAACTTCTATCCATTGAAAATCAGTGTTTTAAAAACTCTGCAAAGGATAACAGCAATACTAAAATTTTCAGAGAAGAGTCCTATCAATGACATATGAGCCCAAGTGTCAGATGTTGCATCCTTACTTGCTAATAGTGGGAGTTGTTAAACTGTATCACACAATGGTTTTATCTTCAGCCATAATGAAGTTATGTCATTTTCAGGAAAATAAATGTAACTGAAGATAATCATATTGAATTATGACTTAACTCAGACTTAATTCTCTCATTTATCATTCCTATATTTTTATATGAATGTATAAAATCCTGCATGTATATGTGTCATGGAAAAGAAGTGAGGCTGTCTTGGAGAACAAATGGGACTAATAGGAGAAGGGACAAAGGAGACAGAGGAGAAATGTAATTGCCTATTTGTATGACAACATCCTTAACTAGCATAGCATTGCTTCAGTGAACACAAATGTGTGAGTCAATAAGAATGTTAGTGAATGTAGTTATAGATGTATAGCTTCTGTAAAAGAGACTCATGCTTAGTAACCACCATTATTATTTATATTCTTGAAACATTCTGGATGATCACTGTCTACTTTCATCCCATTTGTGTTAATTATATAATCACACTATTATAAGAAGATAGCTATATAAATCTATTTAGATCTTTAAGCTTTGGCAATTAAAACATTAGAATGACACTTTTAGTATTTTCAGCGAATCGAAAACTGACAATTATTTTTGGAAATCATTTCTCTTCGTATGCTAATGCTCTCCACAGGACCCATTGAATAGCTAACAGAAACCTAGTAGCAGGTATGAGTTGTTAAAAGGAGTCAAAGAAATACTCCTAAAATAATCCAGTAAATTGCCTTCACCCTTGTTTTCCTTATTGATCTTGAAGTAAGAACCTATTTTGAAAGTATGACATACTTCGATAAAGGACAGAGAGGAACTGAACTAGCTGAGCTAGAAGTTTCTTTCCTGACTCTGATAGAATGCTGAGGTGAACACAAATGTAAGGCCTGTGGACTACAATATTAACTTACTTGCCAACTTATTCCCTAGGGTGTAGCTATGGAGTCTATAGCTTTTGTCGGTTACCAGAATTATATAATTGTGCTTAAAACCTACTAAAAACTTAAATTTGTGCCTGATAGTTTAAACCTAGCTAATCATCTATGGTTACAATTAAATAAAAACAAAAACATAACATATCCAAACCCAATGAAGAAGTTTGTGAGAGGCAAGTTTGTGAAACTAAATGCCTTCATTAAAAATTTGGGGATACCTCATATTAGTAATTTAAGGGTACTTCAGAAACCTCTAGGGAGAAAGAAAAGAATAACACAAAAAGGAATAGATTGAAATGAATATTCAAAATCATGGTTGGGATTAATAAAATAAAACAGACAGAAAACAAAAAACAAGATTTTTTTAAAATTTATTTATTTATTAAAGATTTCTGTCTCTTCCCTGCCACCGCCTCCCATTTCCCTCCCCCTCCCCCAATCAAGTCCCCCTGCCTCATAAGCCCAAAGAGCAATCAGGGTTCCCTGCCCTGTGGGAAGTTCAAGGACCACCCACCTCCATCCAGGTCTAGTAAGGTGAGCATCCAAACTGCCTAGGCTCCCACAAAGCCAGTACATGCAGTAGGATCAAAAACCCATTGCCATTGTTCGTGAGTTCTCAGTAGTCCTCATTGTCCACTATGTTCAGCGAGTCCGGTTTTATCCCAGGCTTTTTCAGACCCAGGCCAGCTGGCCTTGGTGAGTTCCCGATAAAACATCCCCATTGTCTCAGTGTGTGGGTGCACCCCTCGCGGTCCTGAGTTCCTTGCTCGTGCTCTCTCTTCTTCTGCTCCTGATTTGGACCTTGAGATTTCAGTCCGGTGCTCCAATGTGGGTCTCTGTCTCTGTCTCCTTTCATCGCCTGTTGAACGTTAATATTCAGGAGGATGCCTATATGTTTTTCTTTGGGTTCTCCTTATTTAGCTTCTCTAGAATCACTAATTATAGGCTCAATGTCCTTTGTTTATGGCTAGAAACCAAATATGAGTGAGTACATCCCATGTTCCTCTTTTTGGGTCTGGCTTACCTCACTCAGGATAGTGTTTTCTATTTCCATCCATTTGCATGCAAAATTCAAGAAGTCCTTGTTTTTTACTGCTGAGTAATACTCTAATATGTATATATTCCATACTTTTTTCATCCATTCTTCCATTGAAGGGCATCTAGGTTGTTTCCAGGTTCTGGCTATTACAAACAATGCTGCTATGAACATAGTAGAGCGTATACTTTTGTTGTATGATAAGGCCTCTCTTGGGTATACTCCCAAGAGTGGTATTGCTGGGTCCAGGGGTAGGTTGATCCCGAATTTCCTGAGAAACCGAAACACTGCTTTCCAAAGTGGTTGCACAAGTTTGCATTCCCACCAGCAATGGATGAGTGTACCCCTTTCTCCACAACCTCTCCAGCAAAGGCTATCCTTGGTGTTTTTGATTTTAGCCATTCTGACAGGTGTAAGATGGTATCTTAAAGTTGTCTTGATTTGCATTTCCCTGATTGCTTAGGAAGTTGAGCATGACCTTAAGTGTCAAAAAACAAAATATTAAGAATCAATGAAAGAAAGACTTGTTTTTTTGGAAAAAATCAGTAAGACTGACCAACTCTTAATCACATTAATAAAAAAGTGGAGAAAAAAAGTATCAAAATCAGAAAGAAAAAGTAGGGAAGGTATAAAGTCACATACAAGAAGGAAATCCATAGATTCATAATAGCATATTTTAAAAATATGTACTATACCAAATTGAAAAATATTTTTTTAAAAAAGGTAATTTTCTTGACCTATACCACTTTTCAATGTTCAATTAAGATTAGAGAAAAAAATTAAGCAGATATATAACCCTAAGTGAAACAGAAGCTGTAATTACAATCTCCCAACTAAAAAAGATCAGGGCCAGATGGTTTTATTGCAGAACTCAACTAGATTTTTGAAGAATAATTAACACCAGCACTTCAAATTATTCTAGAAAATAGAAACAAAAAGAACTTTGCTAAGGAAAGCCATAATTACTCTGATATATGATATAAACCACATAAAGCTCAAAGAAGAGAATTAAAGAGCAAATTCATTTATGAACATAGATGCTTTCTTTATAAAATACTTGCAAACCAATTTCAATTATACAATCAGGGTATTCATAATTTGTCCCCGAGATGCAGGGATGGTTCAGTTTATGTATGGAAACACACCACACACACACACAAACATACACACACACACATACACACCACTCGGAATAGTTAAAAAAACATCTGAAATTATTGTAGAACTGCTGGAGGCATCACACCAAACCTCAAATTGTCCCGCAGAGATTGAGCTGTGATTTTCAAATAAACATGTTGATAAGTGGAATAGAATTTAAAGATATGGACATGAATTTCCAAACATATGTACACCCGAATTTTGATAAATTAGCAAAATAAACACTGGGAAAAAGACAGAATCTTTAATAAATTTCACCGGTCAAACTAGATGTCTACATGTAAAAGAATCAACATAGGTCCATATTTATTACTCTCTACAAAACTCAGTTCCAGTTGGATCAAAAACCTCTACATAAAGATAGATACACTGAATCTAATAGATAAAAAACTGACAAACACCCTTGAACTTATTGGCACAAGAAAATATTTCTGAACAACACCACTAGCAAAGGTACAAATAGTAGCAATTGATTCATGGGACCTCTTGAGACAGAGATTATATATATATATATATATATATATATATATATATATATATATATATATATCACCATCATTCAGACAAATTTCCAGAATACAGAATGAGAAATTTTTATCAACTACACATCTGATAGAAAGCTAATATTCAAAATATATAAAAAAATAAAAAAGCCCTAGACTTTGAAAATTAAATATCCCAATTTGAAAATGGGATTCAAGTTTAAACAGAAGATTATCAAAGGAAAAAACTCATGGCTGAGAAACATTTAAAGAAATATTCAACATCCTTAGTAGCAAGGAAAATCCAAATCAGAACTACTTTGACATTTTATTTTATATCAGAACAGAAAAAGTGTGGGAGGGTTGTAGCTATCAGAAGACAAAGGTACCTGCTGTGAGACAGTGTCTTTGATATGTGAAAAGGAAACTGAGCCTAAACCTTACCTTTATGATGACAACACCAGTTGATGGAAAAAAATGAATATGAAAATCCCACAGGATCTAATCCTAAATGAAGAATTACAGGCTACAGATGATGAAATGTATAATAAAATTTTCTACAGGAAAGGGCTGGATAGTAGGTTATCCAATTCCACGTTGTCAAGCTTTAAACACGTATATGTAGAAATAATATTAAATGTAGTTAACAGATGTGTGTGTTTGTGTGTATGTATCTGTGATAACAAAAAAGGATGTTGAAAATTTGGGAGTGCAGAGGACACAGGATGAGCTGTAGGGATGTATGTTAGAAGTTCTTAAAAATTGAATAAAATAAAGAAAATTCTAAGTTCTCTTATTAAATATCAATATTTTAACATAAAAAGACACAAATAAAAGAATAAGAGTTAAAATAATATACTTTGAACTTAAAAATGTTTGGAAACAGAGAAAATTTAGTAAGAATTATTCATAAATATTTTAAAAGTAAAGTTGACATTAATATACAATTTCTTATATTCCATCGATTCAAGGGAAATTGCCTCTAAATTGGAAATTTATTAAAAATTAATTGTGGTTATAAAAGTTACTGAATAAGCATATATCAAGTAGCATTGTTGTGAGTACTTTTAACTACAAACAACACCAATGTAACCTCTATATATGGGCCAATCATTGTCAGTCTTCTTGTAAAGAAGCAAGGAAATTGTAGAACCTGTTTAATAAAATTGATTATCCATTCTAAAACGACTTGACAATAATCTACCTTGTGAGTCTGTCTATACACAACAAATATATGTTACCAAATTAGAAGGCTGTAATAACAATTTCAGAAAGAGCAAAATCTACAAGACAATGTATTAAAGAGCTATCAAAAGATGTTCAGATTCCATGTCCAGATATTTCAATACACATTCCGAACAACAACAGAGAAAGCAGACTACAAGTGCACTGGTCAGAGCAACGTTTCTTATCTGTCTACTTCATGCTTTTTTAAAGGGTTTTTAGCTGATTGTAGTAGACAAAATTAACACTGAAGAAAATTATTTTTCTCTAAGAAGATTATTTGATTTCTGCCCATGGAAATGCAATTCATTGTTGCTCTATAACCTGTGTGTAATTTGCATCTATAAAATTGTTTTGACATTGACAATCACCTATATGCCTATTGAATAAATACCCTTTAAATGTGTTCTTGAGTACAAATATTTGATATATAGTCAATTTATCTTTCGATATGGCATTGCACATTTTCTAATAGAAGCACTCTTTAATGGATGGATTATTAGCTTCTTAAATTTTAAATAAATGACTGCTATATTTTTAGGTCACATTAAAACACTTCATTATTATTACAATCAAATGTGCGTGTGTGTGTGTGTGTGTGTGTGTGTGTGTGCGTGTGTGTGTGCGTGCATACGTTTTCCAGTTTTAAAGGTGACTGCTGTAATAGAAAAAAAGATTAGAAAACAGTTATTCCTAACAGGGGAGATATAATAAAAACCAACAGAAAATCTTGCTAAATGAGGGTTGCCACAGTGAAATAAACCAAAGGATCTGGTATGAAGCTGTAGAACTGGGAGGTGAGTCAGTTCAAAGCTTTTCCCATTATGTTAACAAAGAATAAAAATGGTCATATGATTTAAAAAAGGCAGACATTTCTGGACAGACATTTTGGAAGGTATACTAGAAATTAAATTATACATTGTTTTGTTTCTAGTCTATTTTTCTGCAGTAGGTTTAATGCTATTATAATTCACCCAGATATGCATGTTCTCACATGCTCATGTGTAAAGGGCAGCATGTCAGAGACATAGAAACAGCAAGAGCCACTCTCGTCATGTTTTCAGATGCCAGCGTTACCAGAACCCACCCTGTTCAGGGTACAGATTGTCTCTAGACAAGTGCCACCACACAGCATGCTCTCTCATAAATTACCATGTAACAAGTACCGCAGTCAGATTGTTCACTTTAAAACTGACAATGCCTTGAAATATTATTTGTGGTTTTCTTATAAATCCTTTGACAACCTCATTATCCACTGTTAATGTTTGTTTAAATCTTTTGCACATAGTAACTAGCTGTTTTCAACTTATGGTGAGATAAAAAGGCCAAATCTTGGTTTGAAGTGTTTGAAGAAATTATGAAGACCATGACCTGATTTTAGTGCATAGCAAAGCCTTTTATACAATCATAAAAATTCATAAAGGCACCAATCGATAGATGAATGAAGCAAACTACATTTCAGTTCATAGAAAAATAGGGACATAAAATACTGGATTTGTAATTGATTGTATTGTATTTTTATTCAATTATAGCCCAAGTAATTAGTATGTTTTTTGTTAGCAAGAGAGGGAAATGTGAATTAAGTGACAAAATAGATTTATGTGTGTCTTTTAATAGTGGAAATTCTTTTAACCAGAAATGTTACAATTTGTTATGCTGATAATATTAAACATTAACAATGAGAGCTCCCATATTCTTAAATTAGTTCATAAATCAGGACAATATTTTGGAAAAAATTCCATTGTTGAAAAATCATTGTTCAAAGCCCATTTTCTATGAGCAGCCTGAATTTATCTTTCTGCACCCGCCTTCCAAATGCACTCTTAGGTGTATTCCTCACAGAAATGTGACAAGTAGAATGTTTAACTCAGGTGTTGAAATAGAAATTTTGGTTAACTAAGTGCTGATTACCATAGATAGTACCACTCACCTCATAGTCTATATTAGCCCTTTAGGTTACACTGTGAGATAATATTTTTATACATTTGAAATGTGAAAAGTTGTATAACTTGTCTGAGTTCATCCTCCTATTTCCTAGTTCTCTCCTTTTTTTGTTTCTTTTATTCAAAAAAAAAAACCCAAAAAACGACATGGATCACAGTCTGGTCTAGAATGCTCTAGGTAGTAATTAACTTTACATGAGAGAACATATAACCAAGCCTTGATCTTCTGATCCTCATAGCTTCACCTCCCAAGTATTGAGACTGTAGATATTTCCCTGCTTTTATGCAATTCTGGGGATCAATTCTGGAACTTTGTGTGTGCTGGGCAAGTACTCTACTCATTGAGCCTATCATCTACTATTATAGGTAAAATTCAGTAAACTCCCTTAAGTAGTATGCTAATACTATCTATTTTCTTGTGGTTCATTCACACAGACATTCTGGACAGTAGGCTTTAGGTTAACTTTACTATTATTATAACTTAGATTTAGGAATATTGAATGATTGACTTCTATCATACTAATCTCCTTTTCAATTTTATAGGGTTGTTTTATTTTTTCATGAATATTACACTAATAAAAATAAGGATGGAAGTCACTACTGACCTATTACAGACACACAGTGGAGAATTCTCCATTGCTGTCATGCGCATCTCTCATTCTTTTTAATCCTGTCATGTACAATAAACTCCAAATATGTTATTCTGTCAGCATCTGTGACTAATTAGCTGACAAAACAACAGAAATTCAAAAATCAATATTCTAAACCCAACCTCATTACTGTCATTTTGCTAAAAAGAAATTATGACAACTTAGTCTGTTTATCTCTACATTAACAGAATTTGTCATAGTGACATACTGTGGAATTCACTGGATTCAAGGGTAACTGTTCAGGATTGTTATGGATTGTTATGCCTGATGCTTATGGTTACTGAGGAAAAACTGACACACTTTATATTCCATTCTGCTTTAGCATCTTGTGTAGCTAAGTTCTAAAACTATGCTTCATTTTAAGATATGCACTTCTGCTGTATTTAAATTTTATATATTTTAAAGCAGAAAGTTATTTAAGAAAATAAAATTTATAAACTTGAGAGATGTTTACTTGGAAAGAATGTGAAATGCAAGCATGATCACCTGAGTTCATATGTTTCCATCCATGCAAACAGACAGCCATGTTCATATGATTTTAAAACATGTGCCCATTGGTGAGTGGAAAGAGAAGACAACCTGTGTTTGATGGAAATCAGCCTAGCTCTGGATTTTCTGATACACCTTTTTCAAAGAAATAGCATGGAAAGAAAGCCTACAAATCATAATCCCAGAGAATCTAGACAACAATGAGGACCCTAAGAGAGACATTCATGGATCTAATCTACAAGGGAAGCATAAAACATACAAGATCTCCTGAGTAAATTGGGAACATGAGGACCAAAGGAGAGGGTTGAAGGGGAGGACAGAGGCAGGGAGGGGAGCAGAGAAAAACTATCAAGCTCAATAAAAATCAATAAAATAAAATAATTAAAAAAGAAGTAGCATGGAGATTGGGGGAACAGGAACCCCAATTTTCTCCTCTGGTCTCTTTGCACGTGCAGATACATGAAGGTACTAGCTCACACATGTGAGTATATGTCATGTTTTGAAGTACTGCTTTCAAGTATGAAGGCAGTTTATAAAATCACTTAAGTAATTTGTCTTCACAGTATAATCTCAAAAACTAGCATGTTTCTGCTTAAATATTTTCTCCACCCTTAATAGATTCAATTTAGTTTCTCTAAGTGCCTCCTTCTAAAAACCTGTTGACTGGATCGTTAATGATGAATTCAGATTTTAACACTTTCTTTCATTTGCATAAAATGAATTATTCAATCCAGCTCAGTCTTGGTGATTTCTCTGCTAAAATGAACTAAAATTTATTTCTATATAAAATAATGAAGATTAAATGATGTTGCATGTATGAAGCATTTACGGATATAACAGTCACTCATAGGACAAAGTATGCGGAAACCTTGTGCAGACTGAAGTTTCATGGCCTTGAACAACAGTCAAGTTTTTATCTTTCATGTTCACTCTGAAAAGCAGTTATTGTTGCCTCTCCATTTTAATTTCTGATATGTTGTTGTTTTAAAATAAATATAACACAGACATAAATTCCCATAGATATTCATAACTACTTATTGTAATATTTAAAAGACATTGGCATTAGAGGTTCAGAATGGTCAAACCTACATGAAATGCATAAAGGGTACTACTCCTCCTTGTGGTGGAAGATGGAGTGTAAAGA
Organism: Microtus oregoni; assembly: GCF_018167655.1. Classification (NCBI taxonomy): domain Eukaryota; kingdom Metazoa; phylum Chordata; class Mammalia; order Rodentia; family Cricetidae; genus Microtus; species Microtus oregoni. The sequence goes on from NW_024543089.1 coordinate 27,015,505, forward strand.
ACGCAAGAACAAGAGGATATGGATGACTTCAAGGAGCTAGCATCTTCTGGATACAGCAGGGTTGCCACACAAACTAAATCATGACAGTTGTCACAATATACACAAAACATGTGTTTCTTCAAGTTAGATGAAATTCTAGAATGGAGAGGGGAGGAGAACAAGAACTCCTGCTTGAGAATTTATTGGCAATTGATAACTTTAGAAAGGGGAAAATCAGAATCACAGAATGTAGCCCCTGATAAGTCAACAATGCTGTAGTGGATGACCTCATATCTTAGAATATCTAGAAATCAGAAAGTAGTTTTTATGGATTAAAAACAAAAGAAAGAAAGAGACAACAAATGAGATAAGCAAGAAAAGAATACCAATATAGAAGAAACTGGAGGGAGGATGATTATGATCAAAACATTATACGAAATCACAACTAACAAAACTATTCTTTCAAAATTGGAAATGTTTTACACCGAGCCAGAATTTTACTTTTAAATTATTTTATAGAAGTTTTTTTAAGTTTACAACAATGGAACTCATATAATTTCCACATTTCTTGTTCACCAGAATTTATTCACACTACATTTCCTATTAATCTTAGATTTAATTCTAAGTACTTAATTAGTATGATTTAAATTAATATGAATTTTTCGTTAAATTCTTTGATAATGCATCCAAGTTCATGAAATTTATTTAGAATTTGTTTTTTATAAATTTAAAAACTGGTATATCAACTAAAATTAATTTTATATTGTTTTTTTCTGGTGCTTTTATTCTCAAAATAAATCATTTGACAGATTGTAAAATAATTAAATGTGGTGATTCTGAATTCTTTCCCCATGAAATCATCAGCATTCTTTCTGAAATTATTTTGCTCCATTTTTGTTCTTTGTGACTGTTTTAGATTTGAATTTGTACTTGATAGAAGCACAGGGGTGCTCTATTTAATCTCACTGACTAAATTTCTGTGAAACTGATATGCTTTATTCTGGTCAAATCACTATCCAGGAATGGCAAATTACCAGAAATAAAATCAGGAAAAGCTCAATAATTGCTTTTTAAATAAATTTACTCCTTTTAAAATAATAATACAATTTTTTCACTTTGCCTAAAATGGCTTGTGTTGATTGTGTAACAGTTTGGAAATAACTGTAATACTGATGAATAACCAAGAACTTGCATGATCTTTAAAATTTTCTCTCTCCTTTGATAGTCATAAATGGATCTTGGAACACAGAATTATTTTGCTCTTGCTGATATTGTTTATCTACCTTTTAACAACATTTCTCTTTATTACAAATATTCTACTTCAAGATATTGGAACCATGGTCATCAATGTGTAGTGAACGAGTGATTGAATTGTTAATTTCCAAAAAAGATGGAACAACTAGACCATGGCACTCCTTAGTGCCTAAGACCAAAAGAGACTCCTAAGTCACACTGTAGTAACAAGCCGAATAAATAATTTGAACAATAATCTGTAATTATGTGATACTTAAAAATATTCTATACAGCAAGGCAGTAAATTCAAGGTAAGGTGTTTATCTGGCCGGGTGGTGGTGGTTGGTACCAGTATAAATTGGAACTATAAGAAAATTTGTTTGTGACTGGTTGATTCTCTTAACTAATATTAATAAAGGCTCAAGCAGCAGTGTGATGCATTCATAAGTACTTCATTCCATTTTATGGTTGAATACATTATGATTAGTCATTTTAAAAATCTATGTCTGCTGATGGACGTTTAGACTGCTATCATTTGAATCTCAAGAAAATGCTTCTAGTATACATACATTCATATAATTTTGGTGACATGATTAATTTAAATGAGAAAAGTTGGAATTAGATTGCTTAGAGTTATGATATGCTATTTTTAAATGCTCAAGCAACTTCTAGACTTTTTCAAAACCCACTTTAAAGACTAACACCATCATTGTGTGATAGCTTTGATTACTTGCCATCTTTATGTAGGTTTTTCATCTCTTTGCTTCACCAATTTAAAAGGTGTATGAAACCAGTCTTAATCGGTGCCATGTCTAGTTAATTGAAGCTTGAAAAAAAAGCAATATTTGTAGGAAGTTAAATTACCTTCCCTACAATAATGTTCCAGACTAGTAAAGAAGAAATTTCAATACTTCTTTTTATATGTGTAAAAATGAATTAGTAATATAAGACCAAATATTGAGGTGAGTATATGCACTATAATGACAAACACACAAAATTATTAGTGGGCATCTAACTCTCATGGTTGAAAAGCAGTGATAGACATCTTTTGAAGGCTGGGTGTGAGAGTAAGGTATGATGTAAATTCTGAATCTAGTCAACAGGAGTCTTGCATATAAGACAAGACGGTAGCAATAGTCCAAATATATATTGTCCAAATATATATAATCATCACAATAGCAACATGATTGTCAGCACAACAAAGAATCATCATTTATAATGATGATAGAACACAGATGTTCTTTGATATTACTAAACAAGGGGATAAAAGTGGATATTTGACATCTGAAAGCACATTAGTATTAGTAAAACAAAACTTGTAAGAGTAGAAATTATTCTCTCTGTCGCAGCAATGAGAAACAATACTCCCCTTTCTGTGTTTAAATTAAAGTCAGTTCTCAGAAATAGCAGTGATCTTGTTATTGGAAAGACCTAGTCACTTAAAGCGGGACACAGTAATAGTGCAATATCTTAGAGACTATAGTAATTACCACAATTGTAGTAATTACTACAATTCACTTGTAGAGAGGCTCGATTATCTAACTTACTAATTATAAATTGTATGGCATGAAACAAATCTCCCAAGACTAGTAACATCAGGATGTGCAATACCATAATCAAAAATATCACTAGGAATTGAGCTTGGATTTGTTCATTGTCTTTGACCATCTAGTCTTTGCTGTACTAGAAACATGAATATAAGGCGATACAAGATGAGCAGGAAATACAACGAAATTTTCATTTTTTTGGTGTTTTCAAGACAGCGTTTCTCAGTGTAGCTTTGGAACCTGTTCTGGAACTTAATCTGTAGGCTAGGCTGGTCTCGAACTCACAGAGATCTTCCAGCCTCTGCCTCCCAAGTATTGGGATTAATAGCTTGTGCCACCACCTCCCAGTCAGGAAATTTTCTTAAAGCTAACATCATATCTGCTGGATAGAATGTTCAATCTTGGTATGTCAGAATAAAAATATTAAAATCAATAATTACAATGAATGGAGAAAATATATTAAACTAGCAAAATGAAATTACTAAAAATTTTTATTGCATTTGGACATAATTAAAAGTAGCATGAAGTTCAATGCGTTAAAAGAGTATTGTTCTTGAGCCGGGTGGTGGTGGCACACACCTTTAATTACAGCACTTGGGAGGAAGAGGCAGGCAGATCTCTGTGAGTTCGAAGTCAACCTGATCTACCAGAGCTAGTTCCAGGACAGGTAACAAAAGCTTCTCAGAATTTCATGATTTCTGAAAACTCTATAGCTTTTTTAAAAATTAATTTTTGTTGTTCTTCCTTTGAGAAACATTTCCTGGTATCCCTCAAGCTCATTTATTCATTTTCTTTTCTCTGTTATGCTTGTTCGGTGGCCTATCATTGACAGTACTTATTTTTCTGGAAGCCCTTTTTCTATGAATATTTGATTTTCGTTATACTGCACACTTTGATATTTACTATCCATCTTGCATATTTTATATTATCTTTTCTTAGATATCCTACTAAACCCATTATAGTTTATTAAATGCCCATTCTAATAATTACAACTCTCTTTGATTCTTTTCTGTTGCAGGTGATGGCTCATAGAATGCCTTCAATTTTTGTTAAAAATCTCATTTTCTGGTTAGACTTAGTTTTGGCTATGAGATGATGTATGCTTAAAGCTTTCAGATATGCCACATTTATGTGAAATTCTAATAATAATTTTGTTCAGCTTTCCTTGGTGTCTTTCAGTTTAGTTTCTTAACACAGTCCTCAAAGAGACACTGAATTGCTCGCCTCACAAAGGTCTTCGTTACTATCATTATAGCAGCCCTGTGGTGTCACATTGAAGTATAACGAATAGAATGACATGAGCAAACCAATTAAATCATAGATTTTAGTTATTTCTATCAACTCTCAGTAAGTCCCAGTGGACATATATTCTTGAGTTACAAGAATTTTTTATGATGATTTCCTGGTTATCACTATTTTGTTGAGAAAAAGGAATAGTTGCATAGACTGAGAAGTCTCTTCCAATAAATGGAAAATTTCTTCTGCAGTGATTGCATGGAAAGTGGATTTTTCTACAAACTATCATTCCCACATATTTCAGAAAGTTTGCACTTCCACTACCCAATCTACCCTGTCTTTCCCTGTTACCAAAGGGATGGTGAAAAATGTCCTATATCTATTCCAATATGAACCTAGTACAATTCCTCTAAGTGGCCTCATAAAGCACTGGGAAGCATTCTAAACCCCCACCCATGACTTCTATGTTTTCAAATGACTGCAGGTTCAGACTCTACATTAAAAGTCAGCTGCTCATAATTTCTTTCCACTTTATGATTACACAGCTTCTTCTCTGTGGCAGGTATCTCAATTGTGAATGCAGATATGCCTGTCTCTTCAGATTTCAGGGTAGGGGATTACTGTGCAAATTGAATTCTTTTATCAGTTAAGAAGAGTCACTGATTTTCATTGCACCTTATTTTCTAATGTCATGAATATACTTCAAACACTTTCCAGGTTTTATTATTGGGAAAACGTAAAAAGAAGCTCCATTGTTTTTATTTTTGAACTAATAATAGCTGTCACTTGTGAAAATAATAATATTGATATGATAATGTGATTTGGATGCTATAAAACTTTGTAGTTCTGACAGGCTTCTCTGCTTAGAATTAACACTATGAAACTTCATCCAAATAAGACATGCAATCCTTTTTCAAGTACGTTCAGTAAAATTAATGCAGGTAATTAAGATAAAAGCTAAGATATATGTAGGGCCTGGCTTGGTATCTGAAAAGTTTTATGTAATACTGCCATTAGCTCCAGTGATTTGATTTGTTATGAGACAAGATAAGCAGAAGTTAGTGCTCATTTCCCAAGTTTCGCTCAGAACACTGGTGCTTAGGTTAAATCCTAAACAGAAAACAAGTATACAATTTGAATTTTCATTATCAATTGTTGTAGGTCTTTGAATGAGAAATACCTCCCACACACAGTATGGGAGTTTGAAGAGTTGGACCCAGTTGGTGTACTGTTTGGGGAGATTTAGGAGATCCAGCCAGGCTAAAGAAGTTAGTTTGTCACTAGGGGCAGACTTTGAATGAAGAAGCTTAGGGTAACCCAGTTCCCTCTCTGCTTTGCACTAATGCTTAGAATACAAGCTCTCTCCTTTTTACTCCAGCTTACTAGATGCCTGCTTCCATGCTGTCCCCCACCATTACAAACCAATCCACAGTTTCGGTTTGGAATGACTATTCTAACTGTATAGAATTTCGCTGAGTTAAATATTCTTTGAGGTTGGTTAATCTCTCTCTCTCTCGATACACACACACACACACACACACACACACACACACACACACACACACACACACATATATATATATATATATATATATATATATATATATATATATAAATTTTAAGACCCAGCAATACCAACTCTTGGGCATATATTGAAAGGATTCCCATTTACACCACAAGGACACAATCTTTACTATGTTCATAGCAGCATTACTCATAATAGCCATAACTTGGAAATAATTTAGATGCCCTTAACCAAAGAATAGGTAAAGAAAATGTGATACATTTACACAATGGAATAATATTCAGCAGTAAAAAAAGTGACATCTTGTGAGCTACCAGATTAGATTTCTGGGAAATAAAATCAGGTCCTATGGAAGAGCAGCAAGTGTTTTGAACCACTGATTTATCTTTGAAGCCCCTATAAACATTTAATTGATATACATTAATAATTATATAGAAACACAAATAAATTTGAAATATATTTCCTTTCTTTTCTTGATTAATTTACTATTATACATATTTATTCTTAGTTGTTAAAATGTGTCAATTCAGTTATGATTTAAAATACATATGAGGCAAAAATGAATCTCATTCAAATATTTTCTATTTCTTTGAAAACAAGAAGAATATATTTGAATATATAAAGAAGATTTGAAGACTATATTGAAGATATCTAAATTGCTAAAATGTGACAGGTATTAGCTTTTCAAAATGGTTTGTATACTAGCACAAAATATTTGTCTTTATTGCATATGTAGTCTAAATCTCAAAGTAGATAAGATTAGCCAAATGTTAGGAGAAAAATACATACATTTACTGATAACTAAAATTACTTCTTAAACACTCTAAATTTTGCTTAGTTTTGTTATGGCCTTTCAAATATGAAAAGACAGAATTGTATGTTTTCTTGTATAGCTATTTGAATGCACTTAGATCATACCTAGATACAGATCTGGAGCTTTTATAGAGTCCCAAAATTTCTTCTAAATACTTAAACTACTATCTTCTAAATACTTAAAACCTCAAATTTTCTAAAACTTGGATAAATATTCTTTCATGTGTAGACATTCACGTCTAAAAGACTCATTATATTTCATTTGTTACAAATTGATTTTTCCTGATAAAAAAGAGCAAAACTCCAATATAATTAGTGTCAAGTATGTTCACTAAAACTCATGTTATTTTAAATTGGACATGTCTGTATTTTGATTGGATATTCCATACATCCAGTGCCAGCTAAAAATAAGGCCAGTACAATGAAATGATTGTGTTGGCCATGTTAATGTTTATTATTTCATGGATAATTACCCATATATCTTTATACCCTTAATTCAAAATTACTGTATACTAAGTATGTTTGTGAAAATATTTGAACCTATTATAAATCTTAGTATAAAGCTAGCTTCCATTCTTAATTTTGTTTATTTTCAATGACTATGCCTAATTCAAAACTTCTTCCTCTAATTTACAGGTTTGAGAACTATAATTTAGTAAAATGTATAATTGAAGATTATCTAAAAATATCATTGCATAAAATAGTAAGTATGTCATATCCACTTTGAAGAAATATTTAACTATAAAAATACTTATTCACACATACTTATTTATATGTAAATTTTATTGTGCATTTTTAAACACTATAAGTATTATTTGCTTTTCACTGTAAATAAAGTACTTCTATAAAGGATCCTGTTCTGTCATTTGAGCTAAAGCATAGGGTTCAAGATTGTCAGTGTCTGAGCGAAAAAATAGCTGAGAAAATACTGAACACAGAACTTGTGATGCAGTTCAATATTTGCCTCAGTTTTAAACCTTTTATTTCTGCTCAGAAAAAAAATGTTACACAAATTTTAGACACAATGATTCACAAATACAGATTTACGTTATTGTAAAGTTTAAATATAATGTTTCCAGAATCCAAACTATTTTCTATTATTTTGTTTAAGGCACTGATAACTACAGGACTCCAGAAGAATTAATTTGGATCACCTTGCTTTATTTTGAGTAATTGCTTATATTTAGCAGACATCTGCTCTTTTCAAATGTTTGTTTATTTTTTTATTCAAAAGTTTTATACAATGTATTTTGGCCATTTTCTTTCCATCCAGCAACTCCTTTTCAAGCATCTCCATCTTTCTGTTTACTGATATTCATAGCTTTTCTGTTAAAAATAATTCAAAACAAAGAAAAATCCTTAATAAGACAAATATATATATATATATATATATATGTCTCGCTCAATAAATATATCTCTTTCCTTGCTATCTCTGTTCTTCCTTCTTCTTGACTATCCTATTCCCTCAAGTTCTACTCACTCATTTTCTCCTCCCCTCCTCTTCCCCTTCCCCCATGCCTTCTCCACCGTCCCCTTGCTGCCAATTTTGTCAGACAATCTTGTTTATTTCCATTTTCCAGGTATATCTATTTATGTTTTCCTTTGGGTTTACTTTATTAATTACCTCTCCAAGATCATGAACTATCGACTCAATATCCTTTGTTTTTATCTAGTACCCACTTAAGAGTGAGTACATACCATATTCATCTTTTTATTTCAGTCTGGGTTACTTTATTCAAAATAGTGTTTTTTAATTCCATCTATTTGCATGAAAAATTCAAGATGTCATTTTTTTTCCACTGAAAAGTACTCTAATGTGTAAATGTTTCACATTTTCTTTATCCATTCTTCAGTTGAGGGGCATCTAGGTTGTTTCCAGGTTCTGGCTATTACAAATAATGCTGTTATGAACATAGTTGAACAAATGCCTTTGTGGTATAATTGAGCATCTTTTGGGTATATGCTCAAGAGTGGTATTGGTGTATTCTGTTATAGGATTATTCCCAATTTTTCTGAGAAACTGCCAAACTGATTTCCAAAGTGGTTGCACAAGTTTGCATTCCCACCAGCAATTAAGCAGTGTTTCTCTTACTCCACATCCTTCCTTTCCAGCATAAGCTACCATTGTTTTTTTTTTGTTGTTGTTTGTTTGTTTGTTTGTTTTTTTTTTGGATTCTGTACTCAATGTTTTAATTGGGTTATTTAGAATTTTTATGTCTAATTTCTTGAGTTCTTTATATATTTTAGAAATCGGTCCTTTGTCTGATGTGGGGTTGGTAGAGATTTTTTTCCTGTTCAGTAATCTGCCTTTTTGTCTTAATGACTGTGTCCTTTGCTTTACAGAACCTTCTCAGTTTCACGAGGTCCTATTTATTTATTGTTGCTCTTATTGTCTGTGCTACTGGGGTTATATTTAGAAAATGGTCCCCTGTGCCCATTCATTGAAAACTACTTCCGACTTTCTCTTCTATCAGGTTAAGTTTGGTTGGATTTAAATTGAGGTCTTTAATCCATTTTATGCATGGGGATGGATATGGATATATTTTCATTCTTCTACATGTTGACATCCAGTTATACCAGCACCATTTGTTGAAGATACTTTATTCTTTCCATTGTATAATTGTAGTTTGTTTGTCAAAAATCACGTGTTCATAGGTGTGTGGATTAATATCTGGAACTTCAGTTTGATTCTATTGGTCAACCTCTCTGTTTTTATGCCAGTACCGAGCTGTTTTCATTACTGAAGGTCTGTAATAGAGCTTGATGACAGGAATGGTGATGCCTCCGGAAGTTTCTTTACTGTACAGATTTGTTTTGACTATCCTTGGTTTTTGGTTTATCCATGTGAAGTTGATTATTGTTTTTTCAAGGTCTGTGAAAAATTGTGTTGGGAATTTAATGAGGATTGGATTGAATATATAAAATGATTTGGGTAGGATTGTCATTTTTACTATGTTGATCCTATCTCTGCAAGAGCATGAGATATCTTTCCAATTTCTGGTATCATTTTCAATTTGTTTTTCAAAGACTTAAAGTTCTTGTCGAATAGGTCTTTCACTTATTTGGTTAATGTTACACCACTTTTTTGTGGGGTATTGTTTTTATTGCATTTTTATAGTATTGTGGAGTACTGTTTTTATTATTGTATTGTATTTTTGTGGTGGTACTGTTTTTATTGCATTTTTTACTACTTAAAATAATTTTTAAATTTAAATTTTAACATATTTTCCCCTCCTCCAAGGACTTACAGATCTTTTCCTCCCTCCCTACCCAACTTTAAGTTAATTTAAAAAAACAAAACAAAACAAAAAAAACCTCCAAACAACAACACAATCACTCAAAACCAAAAAATTAATAAAACCACACCCTCAAAAATCTGTAACCAAATAAAAGTGATTACATGCACCACACACACATACACAAAGACAGACAGACAGGCACAGACACAGACACAGACACACACACACACACACACACACAATTAGCTTTATTCATTCACTTTAAAAACAAAGTAAAATAAGACAAATTAGAAATTATCACATCAAAATTTGACAACAAAAACAAAAAGAGGCCAAGAGAAGACACAAGAATTAGAGAACCAGTTGTTCACACTCTCAGAATTTCAAAAATAAAAAAACAAAAACACCCACTAAAGTGGAAACCATAATACATATGAAGAACATCTGGTGCAGAACTGTTCATGCCCTGTGTTTGTTGCTTCATGCTCTTTGACTTTACATTAGAAAGTCTTGTTTTCTCCATCATTTTTGTTTCTTATATTTCTCCTTCCTCATCCATGGGATTCCCTGAGCTATGAGAAGAGAAATTTGCTGGAGATATTGAATTTAGAACTGAGTGTTCTAAATTCTCTCCATATTATCTGGCTGTAATTATCTGTATCTATTTCCATTTGTTAAAAATGGAATCTTCCGTAATGAATGTTGAGCTAGGCACTGATCAGTATCACAAGGTAATTTTAGGAGCCATTTTATCTTTGCCTATTTCTTGATTCTTTTTTAATTGTGTTTATTGAACTGTACATTTTTGTCCACTCTCCTCCTCTCTCCTTCTACCCTCTTCCATGAACCCCCATGCTCCCAATTTACACAAGAGATCTTGTCGTTTCTTCCTTCTTATGTAGATACATGTACGTCTTTCTTAGAATCCTCTTTGTTGTCTAGAATCACTGGGGTTGTGTCCCATAGACTGGTTATTTTTTGGTTTATATCTAAAATCACTTCTTAGTGAATATTTGTTTTCTGGGTCTGGGTTACCTCACTGAATATGTTTTTTCTAGATCCATCTATTTGCCTTCAAATTTCAAATTGACATTATATTTTTGTCTTCTTGTTCAGTTTACTTTTTAGATATTTATATATTATAGATACTAACCCTCTATAAGATATATAATTAATAAAGTATTGTCTAACTCTGAAGCATGCTGCTTTGCCTGAATGAATGTGTCCTTTGTTTTACAATAAAATCTTAGATTTATGAGGTCCCATTTATTATTTGTTGGTTTTAGTGTCTGTGCTATTTTATTAATGTCTTCTTCAGAAGATCCTTTATATTACTAATGAGGTAAAAAAAAGTCCTCATTTTTCTTTTATCTGATTAATGGTATATGATTTATGATGAAGTAATCCATCCATTTGGATTTGAACTTTGTAGTTGAGAAAGAGAATGTAAGTAGCTATTCATTGTACATAATCATTTAAAATAAAAAATATATTTAACAGGGAGATAGCTTATTGGGATGCAATGGCTTTGTGACAGAAGGGAAGTTGTGTAGACAGCTGGATTTCAAAATTTGTACCATAGGGGAATAAGTGACATTAAAGCAACCAACAAATTAATGTGTAGGAAGAACTGTATCCTATTTTTAAAAAGCAGTTTTAACATATTGATCTGTAAAATATGCCCAAACTGTTTATTCTGTACACCTTAGCAATTAAAAGATAACATAGGTTAGGATGTAACCCACCTCTCGTGATAGCTAGATACGACTTACTGAGAGGAATTTGTGATTTGCCCAACGCTGAAATTCTAGAGCTCTGAAATTTAGCCCATCTTCAATTTGACCTATGGAACAACCCACGATTGGTGGTATCTCAGGTGATAGCAGTCGCTTATCTACTCTTCGATCATGTGTCCCTCCTTCCTCTCTCACTTTCATATCCACTTCTTTCTAGAATTGTTTACTCTTGTGTTCATAAGGTAACTGTTTACTGCCTAACAGCAGAGATTCTTGCTGATCTGCCTACATCCTTTGCTCTGCCTCTCAATTGCTTTCCATTTCTTTTATTATCCTTTTCCATGGTGACAATTTAAGTTGGGAGTTACAGGTAACTCACATTCAAAGATAATGTTAAACTTCTTCAAGAAAATGAAGCCAAGACTTGAAAAATAATACCAAGGGAAAGCTGTTAGGATTTTATGTTTGATTTTTAAATAGTTTTTTTAATGTTTGAGAGAATAGTTACATTGTCTTTCGCTTACATTTTCTCCCTCCAAATCCTTCCATATACACTTCCTTACTCTCTTTACATTCGTTTCCTCTTTTCCCATTAATTGTTGCATAAATAAGAAAAATCAACTCAATCTGTATAATCTTATATGTATGTATGCTTTCAGGCCTGATCAATTGATATTTGGGTAATTTTTTTGTGTATGTGCTTTTCCATGGTGTTGTCTATTTCTCCTGATCTCAGCATTATTGAGTTGCTTGCAGTTCTCTGTGTGGGTCTAACACCTTAGAATATTCCTCTGTCCACATTAGCATCTCTATTAATGTGTTCTACATTTACTGTAAATATGCTGTTAAGAGATTTCAGAGGGAAAAATATAAGCAATTATAGATTCATATCAATTTCAAAGATTAATAACTTTCTGATAGACAAAAAAGTGACATAATGAACATGTCACCAAAATGCCTGCATACTGAATTCATGTGAGATAAAGATCCTTCTGTGCAAAATAGGTTATTGTTTATTATGGTCCATGATATGGTGGAAAAGGATTTTATAATAAAAATATATAAGAATATGAGGGTAAAAAGAATTGATATGTTATTTATTAGGCATGTAGAACATTTTATGATGATAAATATGGTGAGAAACATATGAATAATTTAGAAAAAAAACAACACAGCATGAAAACTCATTTATTTGGGGACTACACATAACAGCACAAAATACAAGTACTATAAATATATAAATTGTGTGAATAGAGAAAACATGTTTATCAAATTTACTTGGTCATTAACTAGGAATTTTAAGCCTTTTCTATTGATTGTATTTTTTATTGATTTTTTTTATTGAGCTATACATTTTTTCTCTGTTCCCCTCCAAGCCTCTCCCCTCCCCTGCAATCCTCTCCCAAGGTCCCTATGCTCCCAAGTTACTTAGGAGATCTTGTCTTTTCCTACTAGCCATGTAGGTTAGATCTATGTATGTCTCCCTTAGGGTCTTCATTGTTGTCTAGGTTCTCTGGGATTATGATTTGTGGGCAGGATTTTTTTGCTTTATGTTTAAAAACCACTTATGAGTGACTACAAGTGATAACTGTCTTTCTGGGTCTGGGTTACCTCACACAAAATGATGTTTTCTAGCTTCATCCATTTGCCTGCAAAATTCAAGATGTCATTATTTTTCTGCTGTGTAGTACTCCATTATGTAAAAGTAATACATTCCTTCTGTCGAGGGGCATTTAGGTTGTTTCCAGACTCTGGCTATGGCAAACAATGCTGCTATGAACATAGTTGAGCATATGTCCTTGTGCCATGATTGAGCATCCTTTGGATGTATACCCAAAAGTGGAATTATTGGCTCTTGAGGAAGGTTGTTTCCTAATTTTCTGAGAAATTGCCACACTGATATGCAAAGGACCTGTAGCATCTTGCATTCCCACCAGCAATGGAGGAGTGTTCCCTTTGCCACACAAGCTTCCAACATAAGGTGTTATCAGTGTTTTTGATCTTGGCCATTCTTAACAGGTGTAAGATGGAATTTCAGAGTTGTTTGATTTGCATTTCTCCGATGACTAAGGAAGTTGAGCATCAAGAAACATGAAGAATTATACATACATGATGGCAATAATAACATAACCTGCTATTATTTATAATAATAAAGGTCTGAAGTTGAGAAATTCTTGACTCAATACTTATTTCTTATCATTTCTACTATTAATCAATTAATTATATTCAATATCTTAACTGATGAAAAGATAATTGTTCTTAAAAGAATGAACTGGAATTTGGTAGTTAGGTATGTATATGACATATCAAAAGCATGTAAGAACATTAGAAAATACGTCTATGTCTTTTAAAGAATAAAAGGGGATTCTTCAGAATTGTGAGATCCTCTATGGCTTCCCTGTCCATTGTATGAAGATAAAATGAAATTGTTTTTACAAACACATATCAGCTCGACTCTCTGATTCTCCTGAGTTTGAGCAAAGACCCCTAAGCAGAGTGCTCAGGGACTGATTGTCATGCTTATGGAAGACAGAACTTACTCATTATAATTTAGTTGTATTATTCAGTAAGATTAATCCTAGTTTAGAAAAATAATATATTAACTATACATTTTCTTTCTAAGTATATAAATAGATATGTATTTGTGAATTTTCTACATAATTTGAAGATTGCCTGCTGGAGAGATAGAGAGCTAAACTAGGAAATCATAAAAAGCATGTTGTTTATAGCAGTCAGTTAGTGGTGTATATATGCTACAATTTCCTAAATTGAAGAAGAATTATCTAGGTTCTTTGTAATATGAATGTTTCAATTTTACTTAAACATCTCAATTAGTAAGTTTAGATATATGTATATAATCTCAAGTACAAGCTTCTAGTATAGTCATTTATTTCTACTTTATAAGAAATCAATGCATTTGGATCATTCTTGGTGAAATCATTCTCATCATTTTAGATCATGATGTTCTGGTAGATGCATAAATGGCACTGTATTGTGATAAATACTTTACTAAATAAAATGCCTTACTTCTATGAAGTGAGGTAAGTATGAAAAAATAGTAAATCTTATGTGCATTTTGAAATAAGCAATTTATAACTAATAAAATTATTTTTATAACCTAGCTAGAGAGTAAAAAAGATTGATGAAGAAAAAGAATAAAGATTTAAAAGAACAGCACATTAAATTTTCCCAGAATAAATCTAAATAATGTTCATATTTCAGGGTCAGAAAAAAATTACAAATAACATTTTAATTGACAGCTCATTTCATCCACGAATAGATGACGAGTGAGTGGTACATGAATGTTTATAACAGAAAAGCACTGTTTATCACTTGGAAAAAATGCCATTTTTGCTTATCTTTAACATATGCTGAAAGAATGAAAATGGAGGAGGATTCATTTTTAGTCATAGTCCTATATGGAATCCTGCTTGCAAGTAAACTTTACAGAAGGGAATCTGTTAAACCCAACTGTGAAAACCAGCATGGCCAGGCAGGCAAGCTTATGGGTGGTTGTCATCTCCGAAGTGTGGCAAGCTGTTTTCATTCACAAGTTATAAAGAATGTTATAAAAGGAAAGTTATCATAGCACTGGTGTATAATTTCATCCAGGTTTCATATACTTAAAATTATATGTGATCAAAATTGAACCTATTCTGTCAACTAGTCATCATGTGTAGAAAGAACATTAGGGCTACAGGAAAGAATGTCTGTTCTTAGATTTTTTTTTTTAAATAATCTTCTTAGGCATGCAACAGAAATTAATGGAAAAAAGAGGCCATTAAATTGAAGGAAATAAAGGTGGGGTGTATGGGAGGTTTTGAAGGGAGGAAAGGGAAAGGGAAATAATGTAATATTAAAATCTCAAAAATATATTTTTTCACCTCTAACTGAAAGTATTACATAAAATGAATAAAGACATTCACACATATACATGCACACATGCATACATACAAACATATATATATATATTTGATTTTCTTTTATCCTTATTGATAATAATTTAATGTAGAATCCACTGATTTCATAAAATGGTTTCTTAAAAGGCAGCAACTTTGAAATATTTTAATTTAACAAATCTATAAGTTGATAAATTTTCAATATTATACCACTTGAAAATTACACTTGATTTTAAGATAAGAAAAAATTATTTATTTATTTTTTTTTTATTTTGATTTTTCGAGGCAGGGTTTCTATGTGGTTTTGGAGCCTGTCCTGGAATTAGATTTTTATATATACTACTTTTTATTGAGGTAAAGCTATGAAAACAGAATCACACTATTTCTAAAATTATTGGTTAGCAATGGGAGAAATAAGAAAGCAAATTTTATAGAGAAATTTATTTTATAAATTTTTACAAACAACTATTTTAACAAAAATAACTAAAAGAAAAATTATGGATGAAGGAGTCACTTCAATTATGCATATATTGAAATTGCATTACAATGTTTGAGTTAAGATTTCACTTTAGTTCAGTCTGGCCTGTAATTCATGATGTACTTAGTTTGGCTTCAAAATCACCCAGAAAATTATGAACAAATATCACAAGTGACTATACTTTCCATCTGTTCCTAAAAAGACAATTGAATCCATTCAGAGATCATTCACAAGGTCATTCCCTCTATAAAAAAATCATCCAAATTCTCCTTTAAATACTGAAAATGAAAATTTTATAAAAGGAAAATCATAAAGAAATCCTTTCTCATCATTTTTCAATAAAGAAATGAATGTAACATTAGAATTCAAAAGGAATCACAAATGTACAGAAGATACCTTGATGAAGTACCTTGCTTGTAAAGTTTTGGAGGAAGTACTGGTTTTCCCAGCTCTGATAAGTTAGAATGAGTATGAATTTTGCAGGATTTTCACTTTAATTAAGAACAAGAGATATGCATTTCTACTCATGCTATGACTTAAATAAAAAGGTTGCAAAGTCAGCCAAATTTTGTTTAGTGTTTAAATATAGAAGCAATATTTACTATATTGTTACTAATAGTACTATTATAAAATTAAGCAATTTGTGATGTTCCTGAAAAGTTTCATTCTAGAAGAGTGCCTTATTGTGGTATACTTGATTGGACACAGAAAAATGCAAAATAAGCATACAATTGCATTGGTTAAGCATCACTACATAGGATGTGCAATTATCTTCACCTCTCGAAGCATTTTTAGTGTTTTCCTTCCTGAAGAAGATTCAGAAATAGAAAAACAGAAAGGAGCACATAGTCTAGGCTTCTAGGGGAAATAATAATGTGGAATTTAAGTTTGTGCTTGCTATTCTTCACAGAACATTACTTTTTGCAAAATTTATGAACAAATAAGTGTGATATTAAATAAAAATAAGAAATAAGCAAGGGACAATAATACAATGAAACAAAATTTCTATCTTGTACATATGTGTAGGTCATATTTTCCTCAATCATTTCCAAGTTCTTTTTTTTTTAATAATTTTTTTTATTAAGAAAAGAAGAAAGAAAAACATAAACAAAAAACAAGTTTCCACCTCCTCCCAGCCTCCCATTTCCCTCCCCCTCCTCCCACCCTTCTCCCCCTCCTCCCACCCTTCTACCCCTCCCCCCACTCCTCTCCCCCTCCCTCTCCAGTCCACAGAGCAGTCCAGGTTCCCTGCCCTGTGGTAAGTCCTAGGTCCTCCCCCCTCCGTCCATATCTAGGAAGGTGAACATCCAAACTGGCTAGGCTTCCACAAAGCCAGCACATTAAGTAGGATCAAAACCCCGTGCCATTGTCCTTGGCGTCTCATTAGCCCTCATTGTTCGCCATGTTCAGAGAGTCCGGTTTTATCCCATGCTTTTTCGGTCACAGTCCAGCTGGCCTTGGTGAGCTCCCAGTAGATCAGCTCCACTGTCTCAGTGGGTGGGTGCACGCCTCGTGGTCCCGACTTCTTTGCTCATGTTCTCCCTCCTTCTGCTCCTCATTGGGACCTTGGGAGCTCAGTCCAGTGCTCCAGTGTGGGTCTCTGTCTCTGTCTCCATCCATCACCAGATGAAGGTTCTATGATGATATGCAAGATATTCGTCAGTATTGCTCTCGGATAGGGTCATTTCAGGTTCCCAATCCTCAGCTACCCAAGGAACTAACTGGGAACCTCATCTTGGGCACTTGGGAGCCCCTCTAGGGTCAAATCTCTTGCTCACCCTAAAGTGGTTCCCTTAACTAAGAATTGTGGTTCCGTGCTCCCCTATCCACCTTTCCTTTATCCCAATTCTCCTGATTCCCCAAATCCCCCCTCCTTCCCTTCTACCTTTTCTCTCCCCATCTCCCCTTACCCCCATCCCACCCCACCCCCACGATCCTAATTTTCTCCCCGGCAATTGGGTCTACTTCCCTTATCCAAGAGGATAACTATATGTTTTTCCTTGGGTTCACCTTCTTACTTAGCTTCTTTAGGTTCACCTATTATAGACTCCGTGGCCCTAATTTATGGCTAGAAACCAATTATGAGCGAGTACATCCCATGTTCATCTTTTTGGGTCTGGGACACCTCACTCAGGATAGTGTTTTCTATTTCCATCCATTTGCCTGCAAAATTCGAGAAGTCATTGTTTTTTACCGCAGCTTAGTACTCTAGCGTGTATATATTCCATACTTTCTTCATCCATTCTTCCATTGAAGGGCATCTAGGTTGTTTCCAGGTTCTGGCTATTACAAATAATACTGCTATGAACATAGTTGAACAAATGCTTTTGTCATATGATAGAGCATCTCTTGGGTATATTCCCAGGAGTGGTATTGCTGGGTCCAGGGGTAAGTTGATCCCGAATTTCCTGAGAAACCGAAACACTGACTTCCACAGTGGTTGCACAAGATGGCATTCCCACCAGCAATGGATGAGGGTACCCGTTCCTCCACAGCCTCTCCAGCAAAGGTTATCCTTGGTGTTTTTGACTTTAGCCATTCTGACAGGTGTAAGATGATATCTCAAAGTTGTTTTGATTTGCATTTCCCTGATTGCTAAGGAAGTTGAGCACGACTTTAAGTGTCTTTTGGCCATTTGAATTTCTTCTGTTGAGAATTCTCTGTTCAGTTCAGTGCCCCATTTTTTAATTAGGTTAATTAGCATTTTAAAGTCTAGTTTCTTGAGTTCTTTATATATTTTGGAGATCAGACCTTTGTCTGTTGTGGGGTTGGTGAAGATCTTCTCCCAATCAGTAGGTTGCCTTTGTGTCTTATTGACTATGTCCTTTGCTTTACAGAAGCTTCTCAGTTTAAGTAGGTCCCATTTATTCAATGTTGCCCTTAATGTCTGTGCTTCTGGGGTTATACATAGGAAGCGATCTCCTGTGCCCAGCTCCTGTAGGGTACTTCCCACTTTCTCTTCTATCAGGTTCAGTGTGTTCGGGCTGATATGAGGTCTTTAATCCATTTGGACTTGAGTTTTGTGCACGGTGATAGATAAGGGTCTATTTTCATTCTTCTACAAGATGACATCCAGTTGTGCCAGCACCATTTGTTGAAGATGCTTTCTTTCTTCCATTTTATACTTTTAGCTCCTTTATCGAAAATCAGGTGTTCATAGGTTTGTGGGATAAAATCCGGGTCTTCTATACGATTCCATTGGTCGACTTCTCTGTTTTTATGCCAGTACCACACTGTTTTCATTACTGTAGCTCTGTAATAGAGTTTGAAGTCAGGGATGGTAATGCCTCCAGAAGATCCTTTATTGTATAGGATTGTTTTGGCTATCCTGGGTTTTTTGTTTTTCCATATAAAGTTGATTATTGTCCTCTCCAGATCTGTGAAGAATTTTGATGGGATCTTGATGGGGATTGCATTGAATCTATAAATTGCTTTGGTAGAATTGCCATTTTTACTATGTTGATCCTCCCAATCCAAGAGCAAGGGAGGTCCATCCATTTTTTGGTATCCTCTTCAATTTCTTTCTTCAATGCCTTAAAGTTCTTGTCAAATAGATCTTTCACTTCCTTGGTTAGATGTACCCCAAGATATTTTATGCTGTTTTTGGCTATTGTGAATGGTGAAGCTTCTCTGATTTCCCTCTCTGCTTCCATATTCTTTGTGTATAAGAGGGCGACTGATTTTTTGGAGTTGATCTTGTATCCTGCCACATTACTAAAGCTGTTTATCAGCTGTAGGAGTTCTTTGGTGGAGTTTTTGGGGTCGCTTATGTACACTATCATATCATCTGCAAATAACGAAAGTTTAACTTCTTCCTTTCCAATTCGAATCCCCTTGATTCCATTATGTTGTGTTATTGCTATTGCTAGAACTTCAAGCACTATATTGAAGAGGTATGGGGAGAGTGGACAGCCTTGTCGTGTTCCTGAGTTAAGTGGGATGGCTTTGAGTTTCTCTCCGTTTAATTTGATGTTAGCTGTCGGCTTGCTGTATATAGCTTTTATTATATTTAGGTATGACCCTTGTATTCCTAATCTCTCCAATACTTTTATCATAAAGCAGTGTTGAATTTTGTCAAATGCTTTTTCAGCATCTAATGAAATGATCATATGGTTTTTTTCTTTCAGTTTATTTATATGCTGGATTACATTGATAGATTTTCGTATGTTGAACCAGCCCTGCATCTCAGGAATGAAGCCTACTTGATCATAATGGATAATTTTTCGGATGTGTTCTTGGATTCGATTTGCCAGTATTTTGTTGAGGATTTTTGCGTCGATATTCATGAGTGAGATTGGCCTGTAGTTCTCTTTCCTGGTTGAGTCTTTGAGTGGTTTTGGTATCAGAGTAATTGTGGCTTCATAAAAGGAGTTTGGTAATGACCCTTCTGTTTCTATCTTGTGGAATACATTAAGGAGTATAGGTATTAGATCTTCTTGGAAGATCTGGTAGAATTCCGCATTGAAACCATCTGGTCCTGGGCTTTTTTTGGTAGGGAGGTTTTTGATAACCTCTTCTAATTCTTCGCGACTAACAGGTCTATTTAGATTGTTCACCAGGTCCTGATTTAACTTTGGTATATAATATTTATCTAAAAAAGTATCCATTTCCTTTACATTTTCCAATTTTGTGGCATATAGGCTTTTGTAGTAAGATCTAATGATTCTCTGAATTTCCTCTGTGTCTGTGGTTATGTCCCCCTTTTCATTTCTGATCTTATTAATTTGCAAATTCTCTCTCTGCCGTTTGATTAGCTTGGATAGTGGTTTGTCAATCTTGTTGATTTTCTCCAGGAACCAGCTTTTTGTTTCATTGATTTTTTGTATTGTTTTCTGTGTTTCTATTTTGTTGATTTCAGCCCTCATTTTGATTATTTCCAGTCTTCTACTCCTCCTAGGTGAGTCTGCTTCTTTTTTTTCTAGAGCTTTCAGGTGGGCTGTTAAGTCTCCAATGTGAGCTTTCTCTGTTTTCTTTAAGTGGGCACTTAGTGCTATGAACTTTCCTCTTAGGACTGCTTTCATAGTGTCCCATAAGTTTGAGTATGTTGTTTCTTTATTTTCATTGAATTCCAGGAAGACTTTAATTTCTTTCTTTATTTCTTCCTTAATCCAGCTATGGTTCAATAGTTGACTGTTCAGTTTCCATGACTTTGTATGCTTTCTGGGGGTAGCATTATTGTTGAATTCTAACTTTAATCCATGGTGATCTGATAAGACACAGGTGGTTACTAATATTTTTTTGTAACTGTGGATGTTTGCTTTGTTACCGACTATGTGGTCGATTTTCGAGAAGGTTCCATGAGCTGCAGAGAAGAAGGTATATTCTTTCCTATTTGGATGGAATGTTCTATAGATGTCTGTTAAGTCCATTTGATTCATTACCTCCACTAATTCTCTTATTTCTCTGTTAGGTTCCTGTCTGATTGACCTGTCCATTGGTGAGAGAGGAGTGTTGAAGTCTCCTACTATTAGTGTGTGCGGTTTGATGGCTGCCTTGAATTTTAGCAATGTTTCTTTTATGTACGTGGGTGCTTTTATATTAGGGGCATAGATGTTCAGGATTGAGACTTCATCCTGATGAACTGTTCCTGTTATGAGTATAAAATGCCCCTCTCCATCTCTTCTGATTGATTTAAGTTTAAAGTCAACTTTGTTAGAGATTAGTATGGCCACACCTGCCTGTTTCTTAGGTCCATTTGCTTGATAGGCCTTTTCCCAGCCCTTTACTCTGAGTAGGTGCCTGTCTTTGTGGTTGAGGTGTGTTTCTTGTAAACAGCAGAATGTTGGATCCTGTTTTCTTATCCAATCTCTTAGCCTGTGCCTTTTTATAGGTGAGTTGAGTCCATTGACATTAAGTGATATTAATGACCAGTGGTTGTTAACTCCGGTCATTTTTTTTTAGTCGTAGAGTTTGTGTGTTTCCCTTCTTTGTTTTGTGTTGGTGAAGGATCTCTAGATGTCTGAGTTATTGTGGTCATTGTTGGACTCCTTGGTTAGTGATTTTCCTTCAATTACTTTCTGTAAGGCTGGATTTGTGGCTGCGTATTGTTTAAATTTGTTTTTATCCTGGAAAATTTTATTTTCTCCATTTATAGTGAATGAAAGCTTGGCTTGGTATAGTAATCTGGGCTTGCACCCATGGTCTCTCAGTTTCTGCAGTACATCTATCCAGGACCTTCTGGCTTTCATGGTTTCCATGGAGAAGTCAGGTGTAAGTCTGATAGGTTTACCTTTATAAGTAATTTGGCCTTTTTCCTTTGCAGCTCTTAATATTCTTTCCTTATTCTGTATGCTTTGTGTTTTGATAATTATATGGCGAGGGGATGTTTTTTTTTGATCCAGCCTATTCGGTGTTCTGTATGCTTCTTGCACCTTCATAGGAAAATCTTTACTTAGGTTGGGAAAGTTTTCTTCTATAATTTTATTAAATAGATTTTCTGGACCATTGAGCTGCCCTTCTTCTCCTTCTTCTACTCCTATTATTCTTAGGTTTGGTCTTTTTATTGTGTCCCATATTTCCTGAATGTTTTGTGATGAGAGTTTGTTGGACTTGCTGTTTTCTTTGATCAGTGTGTTTATTTTCTCTATGGTATCTTCAGAATCCGAGAGTCTTTCTTCTATCTCTTGTATTCTGCTGGTTATGCTTGTTTCTGTAGTCTCTATTCGTTTACCTAGATTTTCCATGTCCAGACGGCCCTCTGTTTGTGTTTTCTTCTTTGCCTCCATTTCAGTTTTCAGGTCTTGAACTGTTTCCATTATCTGTTTGATTGTTTTTCCTTGGTTTTCTAGGGTATCATTCACTGATTTATTCAATTCTTCAAACTTTCTGTTATATTTCTCATCCATTTCTATAAGGGCGTTTTTTACATGCTGTTTAAGGGTGTCAATCACTTTCATGAAGTCAATCTTTTCTCCTTCCTCTTGATTAAGGGGTTCTTGTCCTCCCGTTGTGAGGTCGCTTGTTTCTGTTAGCTTCATGTTGCTTTTCAGCTTGTTGGGCGAATTCTTGCCTTGACGTCGGCCCATCTCTTCTTCCAAATGCTCCCTATGGATCTTCTTTTACCGGATTAGGTCTCCTTGCCTACCAAACGCTGTCTCTCCCCAATGTTGGCTCTCCCAATGCTGGGTCTCCTGGCGCCGAAAGATCAGGCCTCCGTGCTGGTTGGGCAGCTCGCAGACAAAGCGCCTACCCCGCTTGGTGCAGGCAGGCCACAGAAACAAAGGAACTGCTGCCCGCCCGGGAGCCCCGGATACTCGGACCCAGCGCCCAGATTGGCTGGGCTGGGCGATGCCATGCGCCTAAAGAGGGCAGTGGGGGCGAAGTGGGGAGGGCTCTGGACGGATGCTGGGTGGGCCAGGAAGAAAGAGGCAGCACCCGGGGAGTAGAGGCCCTGCAGAGAGCCCAAGCAGGACAGGGGGCCAAGAAACCCCCGAGCTCCCCGTCCCAGGCTGGCGCCGTGGGCCAGAAACTCACCCCAATGCTGGGTCTCCTGGCGCCGAAAGATCAGGCCTCCGTACTGGTTGGGCAGCTCGCAGACAAAGCGCCTACCCCGCTTGGTGCAGGCAGGCCACAGAAACAAAGGAACTGCTGCCCCCCGGGAGCCCCGGGTACTCGGACTCAGCGCCCAGATAGGCTGGGCTGGGCGATGCCACGCACCAAAAGAGGGCAGTGGGGGCGAAGTGGGGAGGGCTCTGGACGGAAGCTGGGTGGGCCAGGAAGAAAGAGGCAGCACCCGGGGAGTAGAGGCCCTGCAGAGAGCCCAAGCAGGACAGGGGGCCAAGAAATCCCCGAGCTCCCCGTCCCAGGCTGGCGCCGTGGGCCAGAAACTCATCCCAATGCTGGGTCTCCTGGCGCCGAAAGATCAGGCCTCCGTGCTGGTTGGGCAGCTCGCAGACAAAGCGCCTACCCCGCTTGGTGCAGGCAGGCCACCTTTCCAAGTTCTTTTAACCCTTCTCCTGAATCCCAAGTTTTCTGTTTTAGGAACAATAAAATTTTCTATGATTACAGAGACAAGAGCTCTTGTTCTCATGCTTAACTCAGAATTTTCTGAATCAAGACATGCCTCAATTACAATTATGCAAAGTCCTTAACACTAAAAAATTTGGAAATTTTTAATGTACAAAATGTTTTTAGGAATGTAGTGTAGAGGAATTGAAGTAGAAATGATAAAATCTGTGTGCTGTTGAACTTAGGAGCTCAAATGAAGAAAACTGGTGCATCAGAGTTGACTGGGAAAAAATGATCTGATTTTGTAAAAACAAAGAAATAATATGTGCTGATAAGAGTAAGTTACCCTCTGAGTGAATGGGATAAATATAGCCTTGGTAAAAGCAATGGAAATCTTCATGAATAAAAATATTTAAAGTTATGTGTAATTCTAATAATATTTATTGGATCTTCAACATCAGTTCATATTGGTTAGAGGATAGGTGGGAGGAGAAAACAGGACAGAACGCTGGGAGGAAAAGGAAGTGAGGTCAGAGACTCCACAGCTCTCTCGGGAGCAGACGCCTCAGCAGAGACGCCATGCCCTGCTCCCTGGCAGACACACGTGATGAAGCTCGGACCCAGGATGGACTAGGCTAGAATCTCCCCGGTAAGCACACCTTGGGGTGCTACACACAGATGACTAGGAATGGGTTAAATTAATATGTGAGAATTAGCCTAGAAGAGAATGGGCCAAGCAGTGATTAAAAGAATACAGTTTGTGTGTTGTTATTTCGGAGCATAAGCTAGCCATGTGGGCGGCCGGGTGTGGGGGACGCAGCCCTGCCGCCCCATACTACTACAAGTTCATATTGAGGAAAAGTAAGACTTCCTAGTTCCTTTGTGTTTCAAGTAGGCAACACAGGTTTTCAAGTGGAATTAAATATACTACAACAATACATAATATTAATGTTTTTTTAGATTGCATATTGCTTTATTAACCTCAAATTTTCTTTTTTCCTTCTTTTTTATTATTACTTAAAAAAATACCAATCCAAATTCCCACTCCCTTTTCCTCCTCAAAGTCCCCTCCCTCTCCCTTCACAGACCCTCCTCTGACCATTGGAAAGTCCAAGGCCCTCCCTGCTACATCTCGGTTGAACAAGGTTTACACCCAAAGAGAATAGGATCCCATGAAGCTGGTATATGAAGCAGAGACATATCCCAGTGTCACTATCATTAGCCCCTCATTATGCCCCAGATGTCAAGCCCCTTCAGAGGAGCTTGGTTGTTCCCATGCTTGGTTGTTCCCATGTTCATTCGCTCCAAGTCCAGTTGGAGTTGGTGAGCTCCCATTAGCTCAAGCAAACTATCTCGGTGGATGACCTTCTCATGGTCTTGAATTCCTTGATCATGCTCTCACTCCTTCCTCTTTTCAATTGGATCTTGGAAGCTCAGTCCAGTGCTCTGATGTGGGTCATTGCCTCTGTTCCCATCTGTTGTTGGACAAAGGTTCTATGGTGATATTTAAGATAATCATAAGTCTGATAACAGGGTAAAGTCAGTTCAGACACCTTCTCCTCTATTGCTTAGGGTCTAGCTGGGGTCATCCCTGATGGTTCTTGGGCATTTTTCTAGAGCCAGGTTTATTGCTAAGTCCATAATGGCTCCCCAAATCAAGATATCTCTTTTCTTGCTCTCATATCTGTCCTTCCTCCATCTCAACATCCCATTCCTGCAAGTTCTCCTCAATCACCCCTTCTCCCCTTCCTTCTACTCCCTATCCCCCTGTTCCCAAATTATGTCTGATTCTAATTTCCAGGTGGGTCTATATATGTTTTTCTTTGGATTCACCTTATTACTTAGTTTCTCTAGGATCCTGAACTGTTGGCTCATTGCCCTTTGTTTATGACTAGTATCCACTTATGAGTGAGTACATACCATATTTGTTTAATATTAAGGTTTTTATCACTCTAGTTTTAAAATTATGTTTTTATTGGGAGATTAAATTGCTGTCTAAATAGAACAAGCAACAAAAATGATCTTTATGGAAGTTTATAACACAGACATTGCCTTCATTAATTAGGTATTTTATTATATACTATATAATAAAGACTTGATATTAAATGTACCAAATTTAAGTTAATATATAAAACACCAAGGATCTACCTATATTTACTTCTTTGGAAATTATCTATACCTGCTATGATGCTTAGATTTTTTACATAGGTACTTGAGTTATGATCACAGTTTCTTGTGTAATAGATATTCAAGAGGAATATAGCTGACAAATCTTTGCTATCTTTTATTTTTGAGTGAACTACTAGGTTAGGTATAAAGAACTATTCTTTTTTAATACTTGCTATATACATAGTGTGAACTAGTTTTAAGAACATTTCATCATGTCAGTAAGATTCAACCACCATTTCACTTTTAATTTTATTTTCAATTGCCCAATAAAATATCTATGGATAAAAGTGATTAGTGCTACCTATGTAGTCAGCATTCTGTAATGGTCAATTAAAATTTACTCTCTGAAGTCTCTACTAATGTCTTGTAATTGCATTTATGATTTTTTGATAAGGCTTAGTGTGCCAGAGGCGATGAGATCTAAATGCTGAGGAACAATACATTTTAATGGAGTTTTAGTCTATTATTTGTTTATCCTGTTTATTGCACCTGAGTCTAGTATCCAATTAAGTCTATCCATATCATATTATAAATATATTGATAAGATCTATTTCAGAATTGAGGTCTGTGCTTTTAATTAGGAAAGAAAATGTTCATCAGTTGGTCTTTACTGTCAGTCATATCTCTGATATGTTTTATATGGAAAGCTGCCAAATATTCAGTCTATAGTCATTATAATGCTGTATAATTTTTCTATTTCATGCAAATTTATAGTTAAAAAGAAAGTGTGTTCCAGATATTGTCAAGATAACAGCTATCAACATATCAAAAATGAGTACCTTACTAGAGATTCTGCTTCATTCTGGTGAAGGCTACCTGTGTGAGGTAGATTATTTTGGTCACCTCACTAAATGCAGCAGTGTAATGATTCAAAATTATTTATACACAAAAGTTACTAATAATCCTAATCCAAGGAAATTGTTTTTAGGTAGTTAAGGTCATTTTGCAGAACTGGATATAAAATAAATGGAAAACATTGGGAGCTATACAAGTTCTGTTTCTTACAGAAAAGCCTGGATGAGGAAAGAAATCATGACAATGACTTCCTCTAAGTGACAATTTTGCATTGCACAATATATTGAAGTGATTCTTTTAGGTACAACTTAAATGCAAACTGATAATCATATGACTATTTTGAAA
Organism: Microtus oregoni; assembly: GCF_018167655.1. Classification (NCBI taxonomy): domain Eukaryota; kingdom Metazoa; phylum Chordata; class Mammalia; order Rodentia; family Cricetidae; genus Microtus; species Microtus oregoni. Next base: position 27,042,446 of record NW_024543089.1, read on the forward strand.
AATGTCATAAAAGTGAGTATATCTGTTGTTTCCATCTATGTTTTTTTTTTATTTCCACAGGTGCCAAATACCTTAGTTTATTTTCTTAGATTATTTTCTTAGTATCGTAAAATTTGGCAGAGAGTAACTGAAATAAACCATGGAGAAATTTTTCAGTCAACCTGTAATATTTCCAAAATTTGGAGTCTATAGATTTGATCATTATAGCTTTTTCTTTCAACTTACTCCTTTTATTGAAATATAGATTATTTTCTAATATATTATATCCTAATTACAAATCATCCTTCCTCTTCTCCTCCTGTTTATTCCCCATCTCCCCTTACCTAGACCCACTCTATTTCTGTCTCTCATTAAAAAACAGGCATCTAAGAGTTAAAAACAAAATATAAAAAAATATGTAATAAGATATATCAAAAATCACCAAACTGAAATTGGACAAAAGAAACCATTATAAAGAAATGAGCATAAGACAAGGCAAAAGAATTAGAGACCCACTCATTCACACACTGCGATGTCCCACAAAATACCAACAGGAAAGCTATAATTTATATGAAGAAGACCTAATGCAGACCCATGCAGACTCTGCCGGCAGCTTAGTTTCTCATTCCCTCTACCTTTCCCCTGTGGAGTTTCTTGAGCTCTAATGGATGTTAATTGATAGAGACACAGTTCTGATTCTCCTTTAAAACAATAATTTATAGTTTTTTGATTTTTTTGCCCTTGTCATACCTGGAATTTTTTTTAATGAATATCAATGATCATGTGTTCTTTTATTTTTTCCTTTCTCATTCTTTTTTCTATTAAACAGCTTGAGTAGCAAGTGACAGGTTCGATCTCCAAACATCCATGAATTGAAACTAAGTGTACTTAGTAAACCTTATTTAAGATCTAGTTTTGAACTAAGAAAAGTAGTAGGCTTTCCTGTTTCAGGCATGCATATCTGGAAAAGCTGAGGAGCCACAGTCTTATGGAAATTCAAATTCATACCATTTCAAGTGGCTCATCCTTAAAGAATGTTTTACAGGGAAAATGAGTAAAAAGGTATAGAATTTGAGGTTCTCATTTCTGTTATTGATAGAAATATAAGATGGTACAACCTTCTTTTCAAACGTTTTATCAGCTACATAAACTTCACATAATATTGCTGTGGATATACTGTAGTTCAAACATGTTAGCTTTTATATATTTTCAGTAAAATAGAAGCAATATAATGTTTAAAAAATGTCCACTAATTTTATAGTAGATTTATTAGAGCTGAAGTTAGTAATGAACAAATCTTATGAACAAAACTATTTTGTTGACCAATTGATGTTGATAATGATACAATATCTCATTCATTGAATTTATCAACCACATTTCACTGCAGGCCCCATTAGTAGTAGTAGTTGGTCAACACAAAATTAAATCCATGATTTATTTGTGAACTTTTTATTTTTATTTTATTTGTTTTGATATTTTGTTTTGTTTTCTTGTTTTATTGGTAGTTTGGATATTCAATTTTTTGGGTTTTTTTAGAGTAAAAATTGAGAAAAAAGAATAAATTATGGGAAGAGTTGGAGTGGGAGAATTTATGATCAAAATATATCATTTGCAAACAATTTTAATGACTTCAGGAAATTGGGATTTAAGAATTGGAAAAGATTGGTCAGTTGCTAAAACACTTGCCACACAAAAATATGACCTGAGTTCTGTCCCTAGCACACCAGTAACATTCTCAATGCACAGAGGCAAGCACAGAAAGAAACCTGGACTCCCTGGCTAACTACTCTAGCTGACCACAGTGAGAGATCCTGTATCAAAAACAAAACAAACAAAAAACTACTTGAGGAAAATGGAATGTATTGTATTACATTTATATTTGTCTCACAGGATAAAAATACGATGAAGAGAGGACCAGGGTTCCTACATCACACTGCTGACCTATTATCTTTTGATAGAGTCAGAGAAGGAAGCTATAGCTTTAGTTGTACAACCAAGAATCTAATAACAGGGGAAGAGCTGTGGTACAGTCACATAGCAGAAAGCTACTGTTCAATAAAACTGAAGTGGCAAAGTAAAATAGCACAGATAACAAAATTTAAAGTAATTGTATTCAGTAAACAAAGTCAGAAAAAAGACAGAAAAATACATGTTATATGATGACATTTATAAAATTTTTAAATGTTTTAGCAAAGGTGAATTAACCCACTGCCACAGAGAGTGTTGAAATGAGTTATGATTAAGTTACCACACATAAATATTTTGAAACTTAGATTTAATTATATTAACTGCTGCAATAGTATGAAGACTGTTTATGGCAATATTGAACTAATTTCTTATTGGATTTGATTCCTGCTCTACTAGTGGAAATCTGTTCTTAGTTTCTCACAGTCAGAATCCATGTCGAAGAGTCATAAGCACAGGACAAAAACCTTTTTTTAAAGATAAATGGCTGTATACAATACAAAATTGCCTGCTAGATATCTATATTCATATTCATGTTTTTGTGCTAAACATTGGTCAGAAAGTGGTTATTTTCACTGGGAGTGGAAATACAGATATTGATAACTGCTCTTCAATGCTGAAAATAGAATGCCATGAGTGTTCAGCTATAAATGGGACATCTATATCCAATTCCTCACAGGGCATCATGTGGAAGAAGGGGCAAAAAGAAGGCAAGGGCCACAGGATGAGGAGAGCTGCTGTGATATCCTTTCCTTTAGACAACACATGTGTTGCACACATGTCCCTGGACCAGCTGCGGTCACCAACACAACATCAAGCCATTTTAAAATTCTTACATGGAGAAGGAAGGGCTTCTGAGACTTTATCCTTATCTGAGTAGCTACTGCCTGTTGATGGCTACTGGTGAAGAATCATTCCTCTTTGTGTGATAGCCCCTTTTAAGCCCATGCCCATTAATGTATGGGCGGCACTACCTCAACTCAATTGTTCCAAAAAAACAAAAAAACAATAAACAAAAATGTAACATGAATGGGGTGGCTTGTTGGGGTTTTTGTCCTGCCCTGTACCCGACAGCTGTTTAGCACCAAAGAAAATCACACATAGGTCTCCATAAATTATAAGCTGATTGGCCCATTATTTCTATCCTCTCGCTGGCTAACTCTCACATCTTGATTAACCCATTTTTCTCATCTATGTTAGCCATGTGGCTCAGTACCTTTTTCAGTGGTTGCAGATCACATCCTGCTGCTTTGGTGATCTGGGCAGGAGAAGGAGGAATCAACTTCCTCCTTCCCAGAAGTCTCCTGTTCTCCTTGTATCATTTCTCTTCCTGTCTGGTTTCCTGCCTATACTTCCTGCCTGGCCAATCAGCATTTATTTAAAACATGATTGACAGAATACAGACAATTCTCCTGCACCACTTCCCCTCTTTTTTTTTTTTTAAATCCATAGTCCATTTTTTGGGAATATGGGCATAGTATTCCAGGCTACTTTCAGCTGGTTGGGGGCACTGATAATCTTATGGGGACCTAAAGAAAATTTAGGGTTATCATCAAGTCCTGACTGAAGTATCTGGTGAGTCTTGATCATCTCAGGCAGCAGTCTTAAATCTGTTCTGGATGAAGAACTCAGATATCTGGGGCATCATTTCCAGGCGAATATTTCTGAGGTGGTCTTCTTTGGTCAAAGCTGATTTTTCTTAACTCTGAATAAATTTACAGCCTCTCATTTTCTGTGGAAACAAAAGCAAAATCTCTTCTCCAAAGTAACATACCTTTTGACCTCAAGTTTGAAGCCAAGGTATTTTCAAAATACCTATCTTGGATTAATTCTGCAGCATTTATAAGCAAATATCTTTTAATAGCTGTTGCTCCTTCCTCAGCATTCAAATAATTCAACGAGAGCATAATAAAATATAGTATCAAGATTCTGTGTATATTTTCTATCTTTATGCAGTTTTATTTTAACCTTTATCTTATTTTTACTCTTAACTTTTGGCTTTTTGAGACAGGTTCTCTTTATATCTTTTTCCTGGAATTCCCTCTGCAAACCAGGCTATCCTTGACCTCACAGAGATACATCTGTCTCTGCTTCCCAGGCAAATCCTACAGGCATGCGGTGCCATCACAACTGGCTCTTTTCTCTCTTTCTTTCTTTCTTTCTTTCTTTCTTTCTTTCCTTCTTTCTTTCTTTTTCTCTGAGAACTTTAACCTTTAGCCTGTATATATTTTTAACACACTGTAAACCATTTAGAAGTTTTCTAACCCTTTGAATCTCTCTTTACAAAAAAAAAAAAAAGAAGCTGAAAAGAAGATATTTTGGGGAGAGACACTGAAGGAAGTAAATGTGGGACAGTTATGATTAAGATAAATTGCATGCATCTGTAAGGTTTCCAAGAAATTTAAAAAAAATATTTTAATACTTCCCATTCTATGATTCCTGCTTTTTTAGAAGGACAGTGTCCTTTGTATTGTCATTTTTATTGTAACTCTGTAGTACAACATGAAATAAGTGATGGTGGTGATACCTCCAGGAGTCCTTTTATATTCCAGGCTTTTTTTTTTAATCTATCTTGATTTTTGTCTTCTTGTTTTGTTTTCCCATATGCTAATCTTACTCACTCATAAGAATGTGAGATCTTTCCATCTTGAGATATCTTCCAATTTTTTTCTTCAAAGACTTAAAGTTTTGCCATATAAGTCCCTCACTTGTTTGGTCAGGATTACCTCTCGATATTTTTTATTGTCTGTTGCTTTTATGAAGGGATTGAAGAGTGTTGTTTACCTAATTTCAATCTCAGTCCTTTAGTCCTTTGTGTATCTTAGGGCTACTGGTTGATTTTTAAATTAATCTTGTATGTAGCTACATCACTGAAGTTGTTACCAAATTAGAAAAATAATCATCCTGTGTCAGGAAACCAGGACCAATAAAGAAAAACATGATATATACTCACTTATAAGTAGATATTAGAAAAGAAAATAATTTTTAATTTTATTAATAAATCTTAATATCAGTGAAGCATGATTAATAAAAACTCAGAGATAGACATTGGGATCAATCTAATGATTGAAAAAAAAGAAAGAGTTAGCCACTGGCTCTTACTTTGACCTCTGTCTGAAATGGTGATTCTGCCTCCAGGAATATCAGAATGAAACTGTGTCTGAGAGCTGTTTCCTCTCGTTTTATACCCCTCTTTAGTTCTTGGATTAAAGGTGTGCACCACTGGGATTAAAGGCATGCAGTGCCCGATTGCTATGGCAACTAGTGTGGCTACTGGAATTAAACATGTGTGTTACCACTGCCTGACCAGTAGGGCTGTTTTATTCTCTGATCTTCCAGCAAGATTTATATATTAAAATACAAATGGAATGCCACTACAAACAAACCTTATTTTACATTACTTATACTTTTGGTCACATATTTATGCTATTTGCTTGTATTACCTGGAAGATTCATAGTTCTTTCAGATTCAATATGCATTTGACTACTTCCCAAAACATGAGTAAGTTTATTGGATAATTTAAAAAGATTTGTTTTTTTTTAAATATTATCATAAAAACAGAATTCTTAAATATGAATTCATATAAAATTTTGCTTATTTCTCTTACATTTTATGCATTTGCTATAATAAATATTGCATTAGCAATTCCCAATTTAGGTGTTAGAAGTATTAAATGAGTCCACATATGAAGGGAAGGGTTTGGAAGCCTGCAGACCTAATTTGCCATTTGTGGTTTATTTCCATTTTATGTTTCTTTGAGAATTTGAGTAAATAAATTACACTAGATAATGTTCACGAATTAATTGATAATGGTTTAATAGACTGCTGCCTTACATTGCATGAATTAGCAATTTTCTTCTTAAAATTAAAGTCTATACATAATTGTCATTATTAGGTTTTACAGATCATAGAGGTATGAGGATAAATGTCATATATAAATAATTTCAGAAATATAGTGCCTGAAATACAATAAATTATTTTTTAGTATAGACAAATTCTGATCATACAAAAAAAATCAGTCATGTAGCACTTGAAATAACTATCATGTAGGTTTGCTGTCTGATATTGTGACAAATACAGATAATTTACTTGTTGACAGGATGTTATAAGTAGCTGAAAAACGCTGTCTAAACAAATGACTTCAGAGACTTTGTGGAACAATTGACCGTTTTTTCTTTTGCTGGTTGAATGCCCTAGAATTCTGGGCATTCTCACAAACTAGGCATCTCAGGTGGCAATGACAATGTTGCCACCTCTTCACTACCTTATAATCACACCCAATTAGTTGCAGCAGGAGGTAGGAGCTGGCACAGTTGAATAGCTATACTCACTTTGCCAAAAACTGGCTACTTGAAAGGGACCCAGTATGAGAAATCAGCAGAGAATAGTTTAGCACTGGCTGTCATTCCACAAATTCTATTCTTCTCTCTTCTACTATAGAATGTGTCTTTTATATAAAGGGTATAAATGGTGTGCTGCCTTTTGCATTGAAATGAAGTACATACAACAAGTACCCTTTAAAATGTTTGAAGAGGATTTGCAGTTGTAAAACCAAAAAATCATTGCTTGGTTAGTGAAAGTCATTTTTGATGCCATATTAGGTCTCAGATTCACCTGTCAATTCCATAATGTATGTATACAGTAAAAACTCATATTATTCACAATATTGTGCAAGAGCTTTTTGACAAAGATAAATAATGAATACAAAGATTTTCTATATATTTTAAGAGAATTAAATATTCTACATGTCTGTATTTAAGATATAGTATTATAATATACATTCTCTAAATAGTTCCCATCTTTGATAGCTTATACAAACAGAAAGAATTGCAATATTACTTGAAGTAATATTTTATTAAGATAATACAAAATTATCTATTAATGTGTCATCTCTTAGAGTAATTGTGTGTTTTCATTTTCACATGGAATTTAATAAAATAGTAATTATTTTAAGGCCACTTATTGACTTTGTAGAATATTCCTTGTTATTATTTTTCTGTTTCAATTGGTATACAGGCAATGTTAATAACCTTTAATTCAGCTTTTTTGATTTCTTTTATACATTCTTCTTATTTTGTAATAAAATAAAGATTAGTATACAGTTTTCAGAAATTTTCATTTCCTCACACATTTTACACAAAACAGAGTGTACTTGAAATAAACATACTTTTTTCAGAGATACGAGAAAAATATAGTGCTTTTACTTGTAAAAACAGGTGTAAAGTGAAACTTAATAGCTATATTTGTGTAATGTATTTGGTATTCTCTTTTGTTCATTATTGATCATTCTAAGTTTCTACAAATAATCAGTTTTAAAATTTAAGGCAAAAAATGTAATTAAAATAAAATATTAATATTTTATTAGAGTATGTAATGAATGATTTATATCTCAATATTTAAATTCTGTCATGTGTAGTTGCCTCCAATCTTCTTCAAACTGATTTCATAAAAATCCTACACTTGAATTCTGAGAAAATGCCATATTGAAATAATCAAGATTTTCTGGATAACCTGGGAATCAGAATAGAAGGAAGGGGATGGAAATATGAGGACCCAAGTTGGGAGAGGGATTGAGAGAGGGAACAATGAAAGAGATTTTATTTTTTTAGAATGTCATTTTTTATTTTTTAAATTTTTTATTTATTTTTTTTTTTATTTTACATACCAACCAAAGTTTCCCTTCCCTCCCCATCTTCTCCCCACCCAACACCCTATCCACTCCTCAGAAAGGGTAAAGCCTCCAATTGGGAGTCTACAAAGTCTGGCACATCAAATTGAGACAGGACTAAGCACCTCTAACCTGTACCAAGGCTGAACATGGTACCCTTCCTCAGGGAATGGGCTCCAAAAAGCCATTTTATGTACTAGGGATAAATTCTCCTCTCACTGCCAATGGTCCTACAGACTGCCCAAGAAACAGAACTGCCACCTACACTCAGAGGGTCTAGTTCTGTCCTATGCAGTTTCCCAAGCTATCAGTCCAGAGTCAGTGAGCTTTCTCTAGTTCAGATCAGCTGTCTCTGTGGGTTTTGCCATCATGATCTTCACCCCTTTACACATATAATCTCTTCTCCCTCTCTTTTACTTGACTGGGCCCAGTGCTTAGCTATGAATCTCAGACTTGACAGGAAGAGTCATTATGGGGTTAGGGAGAAAACTGGTGCTAGAAAAATTCCCAGGAATCCACCAGGATGACATCAGCTAAGACTTCTAGCAGTAGTGGAGAGGGTGTTTGAACTGACTTTTCCCTAAAATCAGATTAGTGACTACCCTAATTGTCATCATACAACCTACATTCAGTACCTGATGGAAGCAGATGCAGTGATCTACAACAAAGCACTGGGCTGAGCTCCAGGAGCTTAGTTGAAGAGAGGGCAGAGGGATCATATGAGCAGAGAATGGGTGTCAAGATCATGACTGGGAAAACCACAGACAGCTGACCCCAGCTATTGGGAGCTCATAGACTGAACTGGCAGTGGGGGATCTTGTGTGGGATCAATACAAGCCCTCTGAATGTGGGTGACAGTAATGTGGCTTGATTTGTTGGAGTGGGGGCTAGCAGTGGGACCAGGACTTATCCTGGCTGCATAAACCAGCTTTTTGAAGGTCATTCCCTGTGGTGGGATAGCTTGTTCAGCCTTGATGCAGAAAGGAGGGGCTTGGACCTGATTCAACTTGGTATACCAAGAACCTGTTGCCTCCCCAAGGGAAGCCTTACCTCCTCTGGGGAATGGATGGGTGGTGGGATGCAGGCAGGTGGGGGCAGGAGAAGGGGAGAGAGGGGGAGCTGGGGCAAGTATTCCAAATTTAAAAATAAATAAGCAAAAGAGAGATTGGGGGATAATTTGAATTCATTGACATAGGAAAAGACTGTCTGAAGAGAATGCAATTAGCATCGGCTCTAAGAAAATAATAAATGATACCACATGAAATTGAGAAGCTTCTGCATGCAAACATCATCACCATTTTAAAAAGTGGCAGCCTACAGAACACAAAAGATTTTTTACCAACTATATATCTATTTTATCCCAACTACATATCTAATTTTTACCAACTGTGTATCAAACAGAAAGCTAATAGCTAAAATACACAAAGAACTTTAAAATACTAGATATTAAGAAAACAACACAATTTTAAAAATGTAATAGAGATCTACATAGAGAATTCTCAAAAGAAAAAGGAAACTATGAGAAAACCAAATACTACTAATCTGCTAAAAACAAATGCAGCAATAGAATAATTCCTATTGGCTTTCTGCTATACTTAGACATCAGTGTCTCCCTCAGACATCAGAGAAGATTCTTCCTGCAATAGCTTAGATCAAATACAGAGACCCATAGCCAGGCAATGTGCAGAGCATGAGAGACCTTTGAACACTCAAGCCTAAATGGTATATCTCCATCATATTCCTCCCCACAGGACTCAGGGAACCCTGAGAGAGAAGGCAGAAATAGTGTTAGATTATTTGAATATTTCATTTTTGTCTTTGATGTCTTTTGAATAAGACAATTCTCTTTTACAGTTAGCCTTTTGCATCTTAAGAAAGAGACATCTAAGTTCATAGTCACAAGGATATATATATTCTCATCAAAGTTTTAGATGTTCATTCTCACATTTGTTTGATGTATTAAAGATTTTAACACCTCACCTCTGTGCCTCTTAACCTTTCTTTATACATATCTCTTTATGTCTTTATGACACTTGATAAATGTCTAATTCTTTGACCATATGGCTTGATCTTACTTTTAAAAGAGTAGTTATAATCTTACTTAACATTATTATAGTGTCTATTTCTAAATCTATTACATATGTATTCAAATAATTTTTCCTTGGGAGTGTGAACTAACATAAATTTCATTATAAAAGTAATGTGGAAAATGTAAGTATAAGTTTCCATCTTAGTAAACTGAAGGTATACTAATGAATGTAACAATAAACTAGCATTTCTAATAAGCAGTACAGCACTAAAATCACCAATATTAAGTGTTAAAAAAGCAGGTACTAACCCTAAATCTTCATATTTTAGTGAAAGAGAAAGTTTACATAGATATTGCAATTATAATACAGTTGTAGACATCTTGAACAATGATAAAGCCAACTATCTACTAGACCTCTTTGGATATTTTTTAGTACTGATGTTGTAATGGCTGAATTCTTTCAGAACTCTATCTGTAAACGTAAGTCTACCATATATGCATATATAAGATTAAAATAAAATTTAAAGTAAGGAAGACAATTTTACTGACAATTAATTCATTTTATTATTGTAATTTCCTTTGTTTCATTTTGTTCTTTTAAAATATGATTATAACTATTACATTGTTTTAGTAATTCAAAAATTGGCTAGCAACCTTAGAAAATGTTTCCTCAGAAATTATTCAATTTGTGAATATTTATAAGAGCAATATTTTGATTGTAAAATCCAGTGGGCTGGAGGCAGAATATGTTCAATTGCGGGTCAATGGATTATGAAGGTATGTTTTAAAACATTATATTAAAAAATGCAGCAATTAGAAACAGTGAACTGGAAGTGTGTACACTGACAAGGACCAAAATCATGAAACAAGAATGCTGTTTATGAAAAGTTCAGAATTTCAACACATAGAGATGTATATTTTAACAATAAGTCAAGGCAATGTGAAATTAATAATGTTTTTGTCTTGTATAGCAAATAATGAAAGCAAACATCAGAATGGTGAACAAAACTCCTAAATTTCATAAGGAAGGGATGCTAAAAAAGAGTGAAGTCTACATTATCCCATGTAGTTAGAATGCATTTTATGCTATTGATAATTAATTACCATTTACTCTTTTTCTCTGTGTTTTATACAAATGAATACACTAAGAGAATATGACAAGCATATACAACAGTCATGCTCTAACTGGATAGTTCGGAAGAAATAGGAAGCTAGGAAATATATAAGAATTTCATTAGTGCATACAGACATTATTTAATATTTATTCCATTTTAAGGAACTCAGATCCTATTCTTAAAATAATAATCTTTTATACATGTTATTTTAATAGTTTAACTTAAAACAAGCTTTCTAGATGCTAGCTTTGTTGCACAATACAGTAACATAGCAGATGACAATCTGTGAAGGGTTTGCTAATGGAAGTCAGAAATGGAGGCCACGACAGCAGTTTTGTCACACATTTTAACTGTGAGGACAATGCTTTTCTGTTTAGGCAACTGAGCAATAATATTTACTAGACATCAGGAACATTGTAGTTGCAGCTTCACTTTGAATATATTAACTCATTTATAGTGAAGGCCAAATAATGGTAGGATCATAAAATTGCTTTAGAAGCTAGTTTTTAGTTGTTCTATTTTCTTTTGTATTCCCCAGATACCCAACTCTTGGATTATACAAGTAAGTTCTTCAACTACTTTACAAGATAATATCCCTTGGTGTCTGCTTTTGAATAACACCAACCTAAGAGTAGAGTGGAGATCAAATTTGCACATATACCTGCATTCACCATAAATGTTTCAATTGTTAAATATTTTTTATTCCCACACTCAATTGCAGAAATTTCTAATAGGTTCATGGTACTATCTAAAAGCATATATTATACCTGAGAATTAATGAGATGCTCTTAATATGAAGAAAAAAGAAAAGGAAAGGATTCTATAAAACAAATTCAATACACTTTTCCAAACCATGTTCTTGAAAGTTAGACAGAACCACTTATCTATGATGCAGATAATATTTACAATAAGGTTTTGCTTGTATATTGCTAACCTGATAAGTATATTTTTATTGTTTATTGCCCTTAAACACATTAGGTATCTTCTATTTTCTTCTTTTTTTTCCTTTTAATGGTACAAATTTATTTTAAATTCTCTCTTTTCACCTGTGACTATCATACACTTTTATTGAGATACAAGGTTTGACAATGAAGGACTTTGTCAATGAAGGAAGGTGTTTTTGTTAAGACTTCTCAACTTTTGATGGTGGGTTTTCTATGGGATATCATTGCTTTTCTTTGTCCATTATCATCTACCTTACAAATTTTATTTCTTTTGTGAAAACTAAAAAAAAATAGTATTTCAAATTTGAATATTTCAATATGCATTCCTGTCTTGTTTATTTTTATTGAAAATAGTTTTTTCTCTTATACAATATATCCCCAACACAGTTGCCCCTCCTTCCACTCCTCCTGGCTCCGCTCACCTCCACCTCCTTTCTGTTCCACTGTCACTTCTCCTATATTTCCTCTTCAAAAAAGAAAAAATCCTTCAAAAACAGCAACCAAATAAAATGAAACAAGATACAATAACAAGGCAAACACCCTCATATTAAGTATGGAGAAGACAACCCAATAGGTGGAAAAGATTCACAAGAGCTGATAATAACGTCAAAGACACACTCATTTTCACCGTTAGGATTCTCACAGAACACCAAGGTAACAGTCCCAACATATGTACAGAGAACCTGGTGCTAAACCATGGTGACCTCATGCTTGCCTTTTCAGTCTCTCTGATCCTATGTGAGCCCTCCTTAGTTCATTCAGTGGGCGATGTTCTCCTGGTGTCCTCTCTCTCCTCTTCCAAGGGGTTCCCTGATCTCAGAGGGCAGAACCAGTTGGGGACCGCCAATTTACATTCTCTGTCTCTGCATAATGTCTGGCTGTGGGTCTCTTCATCCAAAAGTGTCTGCTGTGATACATAGTCTCATTCACAGTATTTGCTCATACAGTTTTCATTTTTAATTATTCTTCTCTCATACAGTACATTTGAACCACAGCTTCCCCTCCCTAAATAATTACCAGTCCATCCCCCAACTCCTTTCTTCCCTTAATATAATTCCCCACCTGTCTCCCCAGAAAAGAATGGTCCTCCCAAGAACATCAAGCAAAGGTGGTACAATAAGATATAATATTTAAAACTGCCAGAGGTAAATACTGAGCTAAGGAAACTGGAATGGAAGATGCCTAGACTTTATGTAGGACTGGCTTTATGTTCTACAGCATCAGATCAAACATTATCTTTTGAATATTTTAGATGACATTTTAACTTCCTCCAAAATCTGAAAGTTATGAAATCATGTGCAGAGAAACACTGATTATTGACATTGCTAGAAGTTGTTAACTTAGATGGTGCATGTTCAGCAGTTTGTCATTTAATAGCATACTAGTCGGAAGCATTTTTGATATACTCAAAGTAGAATGATATATTTTGTGTCTATTTACATCAGCAATTTTATCATGGTTAGTTTTTTTTAAAATGCGTTAATTTTTATGATACACAAAAATGACCTTACACATTCTTGGCTAATGTGGAAAACTAATGTGAAATACTAAATATCTAATAACTGATGCTTAAATATAAATTAAATTGAATATGTTAGTAATATCTCAATGTCTTTCATCTATTCTGCTGGAGCATAATTTCTTCACTTACACTATTTTCAGAGTCTATTAGTGAGATGTTAAATTCATAAATGAGTTGGGAAATGTTGTGTCCTCCATATTTTGAAAACTCTTGTATAAAATATGAAGTATATTTAAAATATAATTTTAGAAAAATTTACTGATGAAGTCATTTAAGACATGTTGACAGTGTCTCTCTTTTTGTGGACCAGACTGAACTTGAACACTGATATCTAACTTTTCTTGTTATGAGAGTACATGCATTAAAGGTGAGAGCCAACACATTAAGTTAAGAATAGAATTTCAGGGCTGGGCGGTGGTGGCACATGCCTTTAATCCCAGCACTCGGGAGGAAAAGGCAGGCGGATCTCTGGGAGTTCGAGGACAACCTGGTCTACAAGAGCTAGTTCCGGGACAGGCACCAAAGCTACAGAGAAACCCTGTCTCGAAAAACCAAAAAAAAAAAAAAAAAAAAAAAAAAGAATAGAAATCCAATGGCTTATATAAAATTATTCCTATAAAATGTTTCATAACTATAGGGAAATTCTGAATTTGTATTATTTGTATTCCTTCACTATTTTTAAGCTATATTTTCAAGAAATATTTTATGTTTAAATATGTCCTCAGTATCTATTGAAACCGACTGCTTTGTATATGATTGTAATTTTTGTGTTCATTTGTCTTTAATCTGATACAATTTATAGTAATTATTCTATATGCCACTTGAATATTTTTCTGCACTTTTATAAGTGTCTCAGATTAAAATTAATTACAGTTGAGGAGTGTTAAGAGATGGATCATTGCCTAAAGTATTCAGTGTTTTCAAAGGACTTGCGTTTATTTCCCCTTACTTCTAGTACCAAAAAACTCTAAAGAAATCAGATGCCTCTGGCCTAGCACACAATGTCACATTCACACACAATGCCACTAATGCCAAAAATATTTACATAACTTAAAATGGGATAAAATTATAAATTTTTAATTTAGTGAATAAAAACTTTTACAATTAATATTCCTATTTCCCCAAATAAAGATTTCATACTTTATAATATCGTTGGCATGAAATTGTCTCCTCCATGTAAATCCATATATTTAGTATAAATATATGTTTACATGTGGAAAATAGAAATGACAGAGCATCCCAGTGATAATATGGTTATGATTCTGTGCTTTATATGTAAAACATACCAAACTAAAGGGATTTGGATTAATTTAGGATTAGTTTGGTGATACAATCATATCAGGAAATTTATCAACCCCTAATGTCATTTTCTGCATAGAACACTATATTTTGTCAAAATAACTGCTGTTACATTTTCACTGTAACTGGATTATTTCCTGTTTCACAGCAGAAAATTATATTCCCAATGCTAATAAAATGCACTATATTTGATTTTAAAATAACAACAGTTTTATTAAAAGTTTTCATTTTAATATACTTTGCTTCTCTTGTCATATATTAATATAGTTGTAAAAGTGTTATTTAACACTAAAATATTAATATATAATCTCTCTTTAAATTTTGCAATGAATAATAATATCAGTAACAGGCACTGGTTAGTTCTCTATGATGTATTGGTCAGGGCCAACCAGAAGCATCAAAAACAGCACAGGTAATTTGCATTGCTTTTTATTATGCCGCAGTAATTGTGTGCTAAATCCATATTGCTAATGATACCACACACTTTGGGTATAACACACAAAGAAGTCAACCTCCATGGATCAGGAAATTCCTCTTTGCTCTCTGGCTTTTGTAGTTCTTTAAGGGCTATGTGGAATGTTAGGGAAGAAACACAACAATGGATGTACTTAGTGTTGGACATTGCATGATACAGTAGAAATATACCAGAGAAGATGTTCTCACTTGTAATGTAGTGTAAATTTCATTAATGAGGAAAATTAACTGCTTCCTGATTGGATTTGAGTCCTGTTTCTCTAGAAGCCGCTTGTTCTTAGCTTCACACTGTCAGAATTAATGACTAGGCACAGAATATAGAACTTTTAATTTTTTTAAGCTAAATGGCTGCATTGAAACTGCATGCTCAATATTCATGTTTATATAAATGTTTTTTGTGTTGTTCTAAACATTGATGAGAAAAATTGATATTTGCAGTGGGAGTGATTATTATAGAGAATAAAAACAGTTATTATATGCTGAAAATATGAAGTAATGATTCCCAGCTATGAATGGGGCATCTTTATCAAATTATTTATCCAAAGCTCAGGGAACAATGTGGAAGAAGAAGTAAAATAATGTAGGGGCTACAGGATGAGGAGAGGTACTCTGATATACTTTCCTTTAGACAAGATGTGTGTTACACACATACACTTGGAACAACTGTGATTACCAACACAACACTAAATCATTTTAAAATTCTCACATGGGGAAGGACTTCTGAGACAGTACCTTTAGCTGAGGAGATACTGGCAGTTGATAGCTACTGGCAAAGAATTATTTTGTGTGTGTGTGTGTGTGTGTGTGTGTGTGTGTGAGAGAGAGAGAGAGAGAGAGAGAGAGAGAGAGAGACAGAGAGAGAGAGACAGAGAGAGAGAGACAGAGAGAAAGAGAGAGAGTCACTTTGCTAATTCCATGTCCATTAATTTATGAGCAGTACTACAGTACTAACTGGACTCAGTTTGCTAAAAAGCAAACAAACAAACAAACTATAATGACAAACAAGGAGGAATGGGAAGTAGGATATTTAAGTGGAGGGATACCAAGGGGAGTAAATGTGGAAAATATATGATTAAGATACATTGCCTGCATCTATAAATTTTAAAGAATAATATTTCAATAATATTTCAATTCCTATTTTCTGTGGCTATCACCTACTCAGATTGATAGTCATATTTTGCCTTAGAAAATCTTTTCAGTTTCATGATGTTTCATTTATTAATTGTTGACTTTATTTCCTGCACTATCAATATTTATTCACAAAGTTGTCACCCATGTCAATGCACTGAAGCTTATCCTCACTCTTTCTTTTATAAGCTTTAGTGAATCTTGCTATATGTTGAAGTCATTGAACCAGCTGGATTTGAGTCTTATGCAGGGTGAAAAGTATAGATCTAATTGTATTAATCTACATGTAGACATCCAATTTGGTAAACCATTTGTTGTAGATAATGTCTTTTTTTCAGTGTTTATTTTTGCCTTCTTTATAAAAAATCGGGTATCCTTTTGTATTTGGATATATGTTTGGATCTTCAGTTTGATTCAAATATTTACTATGTCTGCTTTTAATGCGAATATCACATGGTTGTTATTACTATAGTTCTGTTGTACTGTAGGAATGAAATAAGGGATGGCAATACCTCTAGCAGTTCTTTTGTTGTTCACGATTGTTTGAACTCTACAAACTCTTGTTTTGTTTGTTATCTATGATATTGAGAATTCCTCTTTCAACGTTTGTAAATAATTGTGTTGGGGATTTGATTGGGGATTGCATTAAATCTGAAGATTGCTTTTAGTCAGATGACCATTTTTACTATGTTAATCATACCAATGGTAGGAGGCCACTTGTTCATCTACCCAGCTCATCTACCCCACTATCCAGTCTCAAATTAACCACTCAAAAATGTATTAATTAAATCACTGCTTAGCCAATCACTTAAGTGCATAGCTAGCTAGCTGGCTCTTACATTTAGAATTAACCCATTTTCATTATTTCATTTTTATCAAGAAGCTTGTGACCTACCAGCAATGTTCCAACAAGCAGCTTGTATATTTCCCTTTTGGCAGCTCCATGGCATCTCATTGTGCACCTATTCTCTCTATATGTACATATATCTCTTCCAAACTGGCTATATTCTGTTAAGCCATTGGCAAAAACCTGCTTCTTTATTAACCAATAAAAGCAACACATAGACATTCCCAAACCATTTCCCCTTTTCTGTTTAAATAAAAAAGAAGGTTTTAAATTTAATAGGTAAAATTACATATAACAAAACAGGTATCAAACAATAATTACAGTTACAATGTGTATATCTACTTTATCTTTTATTATAACTAAAGAATATTATGACTATATATTTTTCCACTCCATCAAAGAATCCAGAAAAGCCTAATATTACCTAAGTAAAACAAAAGTGCATTTTAAACAGCTACCAAAACTCTAGAATTGACAGAGATATCTTGTTGCCTTGACAGTCACCCAAAGTTCTTCTGTAATATTTGCAGAATCTATCTTTAGCCTGCAGGCCCATAGTATCCAGTAGACTTTTTCATGAAGCAGGAAATTTCAAAGACAGTTCCTCCTATATTGGCATTTGTCTCTCTCTTGCTTGTGTGTTGTGCAAAATGTCTTGCAGACTCTTTCATGAAGCAGGAACCAAGAAAGACCTTCTCACCTTTAGGGAAGTTCAGTAGCCATTTTTCTTTTGGTCTTTCATGTCCAGTTCATATATCATAATATCAAACAGTCTAGGCAAGAGCAGTTTCTTGCCCAAATAGCTAACAAACTTCATGAGGATCCTCTTTGATTCCCATTTTCCTCTTGAACTAGATTGGTGCTGCCAGGAGCAGACGTGTCTCACTGTTATAAAATCTTAAGTTTAAAACATTTAAAATGTCATATTCTGTAGGTCTTTGAAAGGTTTGAAGATTATCTATCTAACTGAAAAAAAAATATATATATATATATACATATAACCTAACTAACATGACTATAAGCTTGAGTATTATAAATAGAAATCTATTTAACTATATTTATTAATTATGCATATTTTTAAAATGAGCTGCACAAACACAATACATTATTCAAAAGCACAAATATACATATAACAAAATTGATCTTAAATTTGTATCGTGAAACCAAAGTACATACCAATGTAAAATGTTCATATCTATAGCATATTCCCTTCAAATGTAAATAAACATTTAAAAACAATATTTGGAATATATATATACATATATATGTATATGTGTATATGTATATATATTCTAGCCTGGCTATATTCTTTTATACTAGTGCTCAAAAAAAAAAGCTTCTTTTTTTAACCAGTAAAAGCAACAAATAGACAGAAAAACTTCACACACCATTCTTTCATATTTTAAAATCGTCAATTTCTTCAAATATTTGTCGCTTTTATTATTGATGTCTTTCACTTACTTGGTTATAGTTAGCCTAAGTTATTTTATATTATTTGGTGTTCTTATGAAATGTGTTCTTTACCTGGTTACTTCTCTGTAATTTGTATATATAAGGGCTACTGAATTCTTGCATTAATTTTGTATCCAGCCACTTTACTAAAAATGTTTATTGATGGAGGTGGGTCTTCTGTCTATGTGTTACTTTCATTGGTCAAATAAAGAGACTGCCTTGGCCTTTGATAGGACAGCAGCTTAGATAGGTGGAGTAGACAGAACAGAATGCTGGGAGAAAGAAAGAGAGTTAGGCAGACGCCATGGAGCCAGCCACCAGGTCAGAAAAGCATCTGCTACACAGATTATTAGAAATGGGTTAATCAAGATGTGAGAGTTTGCCAATAACAGGCTAGAACTAATGGGCTAGGCAGTATTTAAGTGAATACAGTTTCCATGTAATTATTCCAGGGCTAAGCTAGCCATGCAGGAGCCAGGCGGGACAAGAAACAGGCCTGCTCGCTCATCACTACAGTTTATCAGCTGAAGGAATACCGTGGTAGAATTTTTAGGGTCTCTTATATATACTATAATATCTCTCCAAAATAAGAACCTTTTTTTTTTAACCTACTTTGCACCGGATAGATTAAGATTCCTAAGAAAATTGGGAAATGGCCTATTTTAAGACCCAGCTATACCCCTCTTGGATAAAAATATAAATATTTACCTAAAGAAAATTTCATCCTACTAAAAGGACACTTGCTTAATAATGTTCATTGCAGGTATTTTTATAAAGTAAAAAACTGCAAACAACCATTTTTCTATCAATAAAAATGGATAATAAAATAGGTTATATCTACAAAATGCAATACTACTCAGCTCTTAATAGATTTGCATTATCAGTTTGAAATAAATGGATGTAATTATAAATAATCATCCTTGAGTGATAGTCAACTAGAATTTGAGACTTGTGAAGACATATCAGACATTGAAATTTAGTAAGAAATATAAATAATGCCTTAAATATGGTTATGTTATAGCCAGACAAACCTAGATATTGACTAATTCCACTACAAGAAGTTATTATTTCAAATAGCTGAACATTACTAAAATCATTTATTGCTAAAATACCCACTATCTCTATGAGAATTTATAATGTTTGTATTTAAATTGTGAGAGTGTTTATATATTTCACATAAAAATTCAATATTATTAGTTTCCATAAAATTTGAAGAGTGGGAGAATTATTATCAGCCAGAAATTTACATTTGTCAATTGTTCAAATTATTATTAAATTTCAAGCATAATTATGTGAACTTAACAAATATAAAACATGTTAAGAAGATGAAATTGAAAAATCAAGAAAAAAATAGCTATTTTCACATATATTTGAACAAATACTTCTATCCTATTTAGCTCATTTGTGAGCCACTTGTTTATTCTAAAAACAAGATATATTTTAAAGGAATGTCCCCCATTAAAGGCAATTGCTAAATATTTTGCCTATAATTTTCATGTGTTGATTTCTTTAACTGTCATTCTCTGCCCAAAAGCAGAGTTGAAGGCGTTCTAAATGCTTCAACATATTTTTATTTATATAGAAAAAACTTAGCAACTTTTATGCATTTCAAAAGACATACAAAATAAATAGATTTCCTATATAATCTTGAAATAGAAGGGAATTGAATAAATGAATACATATCTCCTAGAATTGTCAATAGCCTATAAATCTATGACATATGTGAGTAGCTAAAATATTAAATACTGAGAATGAATATCATTATTACTATAAAGGAATGTACTCAATACAAATGCACATAGTTTCTATTTTACTATTAAATAGACTTTTAATTAGTCTTTTAGTTAGATAAAACTTGACAAAAAACTACACAAAATTGTGTATAACCAACTCTTTGATTGTAAGAACATTAATCCTAAACTTAATAAATAAAAATAAATTCACTTAATATTTGAAACAGTAAAAATTTTGACTAGAATCATGTTATTAATGAAATAATTAAATAAAGAAATGGATGTCATTAACTGATTCACCAATATTTTGAAGTTATTGGACACCAGTAAATACCACTTTCTTTTAAAGTTCCTTAAAGATGATGAGCATGACCTTAAGTGTCTTTTGGCCATTTGAACTTTTGTTGAGAATTTTCTGTTCAGCTCAGTGCCACATTTTATAATTGGGTTGATTAGTTTTTTACAGTCTGTTTTCTTGAGTTCTTTATATATTTTGGAAATCAGACCTTTGTCAGTAGCAGGGTTGGTGAAGATCTTCACATATGTAATGATATTACATGTTATTCATCTTAAGAGGTAGCATATGATGTTGGTGAGAGAGATAATAGTTATAAATGTAAAACATTTTTGATAGTCTTCAGAAACTGTTGAAATCAGAATTTGCCAGAAATTTATCTCATAGATTTAATTGATAAGACATATCTATATTAGATAATTATATTTTGTTATCTTCAAAATGAGACAACCATAGTGTTCAAGTTGTATCCTGATCTATTTTATACAGGATTATTTATACCATCATGTAAAGTATTGTCATGATTATAACTATTTTATTATAAAAAATCAGTCCTAATGTATTTGAAATTATCACTTTATTTTATCTACACTTACCCATATACATTAGAGTATCTGTAATAATTTGCATAATATTCTTGATGATACATTATAACCACATATGTAGAACTACCATTTCCAGGGGTAAAACCTTAGAATATAATATTACCAATATATAATGCAAAAAGAACATTATATTCCTGTTAATAGTATGTGCAGTGAATTTTTACAAATTATAACATTATATATATATATATATCCATAATATTTTCCAAATCAAAATATATCTCATGTTGCTAAAGTAATAGAGAATTTTAGTATTTACATTAAGTAAAAATAGTAGCACTAGTAGATATGATAACACTTTTGAACAATGTACCATAAATACTGCACAATAACTTAAAATTTGATTCTATTGTTAATGAATATTATTCATTTACCCCTTTAAAAATTACATCCTTAAAATGTAACTAAAGGTAAATTTAATTTTAAATTTCAAAATTAAATGCCCATAAAAATGAATTCCTAGGAATTGATGAAATGTTTTATACATCATAATTCTTAAGGTAAAATGTGTGACTTTGAACAATGAAAGTGATATGACAAACTGTGATAAGAAATAGAAGAATTAGAGATATTTTGTGTGTACAATACATAGTAAAACATTTTAAAATGAAAACAACAATCCAAACTTTTTATATAATAATGAAATAATCTATTGCAACATTTTCTCAGTAACTCTTACTGTATGTTAAATGATCAAACACTGGCAATTAACAGAATATTACCACTATGCAATCTTCAGAGCATGTAGAAGCTTATACTACGTTGATTATTACTTTAGAATCATAAGAATGGCTAAGTATTACAAATTATATTCAGCTCCCGAGGCTCTTTTATTATGTTAGAGCAACGTTGTCATATTAATGTCCATTAAAGTCGTGGGTATAGATTCCAGTTTATATACATTTTAGAGAATGTATTTGGTTTAATCTCATTTAATATTTCATTAGATTTATTTTATGTTTTTGGTAGAAATATGACAGATATGCTTAGTGTTCTCATTACTTCTGACCATGTCAAGGGTGATATAGAGATGTCCCACTACTGATCCTGTTAAATTGAATCACTTAATTAAAGTTATTTATGACAGATTTCATTATTGTCAAGTTACTCATGTCAATTTTGGGGAAAGATATTTTTAACACTTTTATTAAGACAAAATTTATCTTAAAGGAAGCTAAATATAGAGTTACACAATTTATTTCAAAATTAACTTTTGTTAAAGAAACATTGTAACCCAGTGTTTCACCATGCTGTTTCTCAATATTAAAATCACAACAGCTTTGATATGAAGTCTCATTATTGTTTTCTAGGTAAGGCAACTTGGTGGTTATAATGATCATGGGTGAAGGTGGTGGTGCTGTGGGTAGGAATGATGGTGATGGTGGTAGCAGCAGTGGTGGTGATTATCATCTGCTGCAACTCAAGACTTAAAGTGGTTCATTCCTGTTTATATGGTGTAATGGCAAGGAAGTGTCTTGAAGTCTTGCTCGTAAAATGAAAGGACACTAAATCCAATTATTCTATTCACTGCATCAGAGCATTCATAACTTAGTTCCTCATAAACACCAACTTTTAGGACTACCTTCAAGGTATGACATTTATCTCTCCAACTTTCTTCTACTATTGTGCTATTATACTTATATACTTATACTTATTATACTTATACTTTCATTGTGTTGTATGTTGTGGGAAGGCCACTTGTTGGTTCCCAGCTGCTCATCCCCAGAATAATCACACAAAACTATAATATTTAAATTACTGCTTGGCCCATTAGCTCTAGTTTCTTATTGACTAACTCTTGTATTTTAATTTAACCCTTCTCCATCAATCTGTGTGTTATCAGGAGGTTTTGGCCTACCAGCAAGGTTTCAGTGCATTTTTTCTCTGGTGGTGGCTCCATGGCTTCTCCCTCTGACTCTTCCTTCTTCTTCCAGCATTCAGTTTAATTTTCCCTGCCTTGCTCTGTTCCCTGCGCAAACCCAAGACAAGTTTCTTTATTAACCAATGGTATTCACAGCATACAGAGGGGTATCCCACATCACCTCCCCCTTTCTGCTTAAATAAAAAGGAAGGTTTTAAATTTTAACATAATAAAATTGCATATAACAAAACAGGTAACAAGCCATAATTACAGTTATAATGTTTATATCTACTTTATCTTTATCATAATTAAGGAAAACTATATATATTCCTCAACTCCATCAAAGACTCCAGATGGTTATAACCTAAGTAAACAGTAAGTGCATTGTAAACAACTTCAAAAACTAGAATTGAGAGAGATATCACTGCCTGGATAGGTAAAGTCCTTTTGTACCATTGAGGGATCCATCTTTAGCCTATAGGCCCATTGCATATAGCAGACTTTCCCATGAAGCAGGAAATTTCAAAGACAGTTCCACCTATAATGGAAGCTTGCCAATCACATTTATTTTTCTGAGTCTTGTAGAATGTCTGGCAAACTCTTTCATGAAGTAGAAACCCTGAAGGATCATCTTGGGTTTAGGTAAGTTCAGCAGTCATTTCTTTGTGGGTCCTTCATGTCAAGTACATCAAGCAGTCCCGGCAAGAGCAGTTTCTTGTACAAATGTCTAACAAATTCTAAAGGAGCCTCTTCAATATCCATCTTCCATTAGAAGTAGATTAGAGCTGCCAGGAGCAGATGTGTCTCACTGTCATGAAAATTCTAAGTTCTTAAAACATTTCAAATGACATATTCTGAAGGTCTTTGAAAGATCTAAAGAATGCCTATGCATCTGAAATACAACTCTGTACATCTAGAAAATCCAACTAACATGACTACAAGTTTGCCTATTATAGATGAATCTTTATTAACCTCTATTTCCTAATTTGTATCAGTAGAGCAAGGTCCATAACAATGTAAATCTCTACAGAATATCCCACTTTAAATGTGAACAAACATTTATAAACAATATTTGGGAATACAGAAATAGTTCTTCTCCAAATCTTCCCTGCTGTTTATTTGGTGAAGTAATTTTTTGGGGTGTTCACAGAGACCTTTTGGTGGGTGTTGGCCCATCAAAAAACATTAGTGTGGAAGTATTCCAAAAGTTCTCATCCTCTGTGGAAACAAATAAACAAACAAACAAACAAACCTCTTTTCCAAAGCAACTTATCCTTGGACTCTAATTTTGTAAAGAGAAACCTTTGAAATATCTATACTAGTTTAGCTTAGCAGTCCATATAATGAAACATCTCTATGTACTTAGCTCCTTCACTGTCAAATATTTTAAAGAAACCACAATAACATATAATATGTAAACTTAATCTCTACCATTGTTAAGTGGCTTTGGCACTGGCACACTACTAACCTCTTCATCCAATGCTTTTATTAATATATTTACAATGATTTCAAAACTAAGCAGCATTTCATTATGGGAAGTAAGTTGTTCTGTCACCTTACTTTCACAGACTCAACTAATATCAAAAGGAACATTTTTCCAGATTCTTCCAAGAGAGTTGTTTCACACATTTATGATGAATTCAAATTGTTTTGTCATATTCTATATTCCATTTTTGGATTCTTATAGCTCCTTATGTAATTTATTTCTAATTTGCATTCAATAAGTTCACACATTTTCTTATACTGTTCTATGGATTTTGACAAGAACATAATGTTATACATCCATGTTATGATATAAGAATAGTTTTACACTCCAACACATCTCATTTTTCTGACATCTTCAACGTTCTCCACTTCCAATCCATGGAAACTAAAGATATTTCACTATCTCCAAATCTTCGATATTTCAGAATGCTACAAAAGATGAAGCATGTATGGTATAGCCCTACCTAACTGGCTTCTCTGCAATGTGTATTTAAAAATCATTTACGGTTTCTGCTACTTAGTTTTATATTCTATTATATTTTATATTATTATGCTTATGCCTGAAATTTTTTTTATAAAACTATTTACTGAAAGTCATCATAAATACTTTCAGTTTTTAGTGATTATAAAGTTCTATAACTTACTTTTCATACAAATTTTATAAAAAATGTATTTTAAAGGTATTTTATAATAATTATGTTTTATGTTAAATACAAAATTATTTTATATGATACTTAAAATAATTTTCCAAATTATTGTACTATTTGGAATTCATAATAGCACCAACTGAGAATTTCTGATTATTATTCTCAGTACTAATTAAAATTTTAATTTATTTATAATTATTACTTATTTGTATTTACAAGAAGGGTAATTTCCTCTTTCAGGCATATTCTCACTGCAGGAAAGTATTAAGAGTGACGTTAGAAAAAAACACACATTCCCAGCAGCTACTGTCAGAGTCATGGCCAAGATCATATCAAAAACACAGCAATGCTGGGGAGATATTTTAAAAATGATATTTAAGCCTGGGCTGCTTTTCATTTCTTAGCTGTACGAGGTCAAGACTTCTGTCCCACATGGCTTTTACCTGCTCTGTTTTTCCTAAGACAACATAATAGAGACACAAGGTAATGAAAATTAGATGAATTTGGAAATTTGGAACTCAGTTCCAGAGTCTGAAAAACTCAGCCCACCCCCCCCCCCGCCCCCATCCCAGCATTAGTTTGCTGACCTGTACAGTGGAGTAAGAAGCTCACTTGGTGGCTGTCCCGGAACTAGGTCTTGTAGATCAGGCTGGCCTCAAACTCCCAGAGATCCGCCTGCCTCTGCCTCCGACAAGAGCTACAGAGAAACCCTGTCTAGAAAAACAAGAACAACAACAACAAAAAAAAAAAAGAAGCTCACCTGGAGACCTGTGGTAATAAACATTGTGACAAGCAGCAGGTACCTCACCAATGGTAGTTTTAAAAATAATTTAAAAATTGTTTTAAATTAGGTTAGTACATAGAGTAATGGCTTTATCACTGTAAAAAAAAGTGACGTTAGAAGCTTCTTTCCAATGTTTCTTCTTTAGTGTGGCATATATCCAAAGTCTTTGTTTTTTTTTTTTTCTTTTTTATTGAGAAAAGGAAAAAAAAAGTTTCCGTCCCCTCCCAGCCTCCCATTACCCTCCCCCTCCTCCCACCCTTCTCCCCCTCCTCCCACCCTTCTCCCCCTCCCCCAACTCCTCTCCCCCTCCCTCTCCAGTCCAAAGAGTACTCAGGGTTCCTTGCCCTGTGGATAAAGTCCAAGGTCCTCCCCCCTCCGTCCACATCTAGGAAGGTGAACATCCAAACTGGCTAGGCTCCCACAAAGCCAGAACATGAAGTAGGATCAAGACAGAGTGCCATTGTCCTTGGCTTCTCATCAGCCCTCATTGTTCGCCATGTTCAGAGAGTCCAGTTTTATCAAATACTTTTTCAGTCAGAGTCCAGCTGGCCTTGGTGAGCTCCCAATGGATCAGCCTCACTATCTCAGTGGGTGGGTGCACCCCTCGTGGTCCTGACTTCCTTGCTCATGTTCTCCCTCCTTCTGCTCCTCATTGGTACCTTGGGTGCTCAGTCCAGTGCTCCAGTGTGGGTCTCTGTCTCTGTCTCTATCTATCACCAGATGAAGGTTCTATGGTGATATGCATGATATTCGTCAGTATTGCTATAGGATAGGGTCGTTTCAGATTCCCTATCCTCAGCTGC
Source organism: Microtus oregoni (assembly GCF_018167655.1). Lineage (NCBI taxonomy): Eukaryota > Metazoa > Chordata > Mammalia > Rodentia > Cricetidae > Microtus > Microtus oregoni. The sequence goes on from NW_024543089.1 coordinate 27,069,082, forward strand.
CCAAGGGACTAACTGGGGACCTTGGCTTGGGCTCCTGGGAGCCACTCTAGGTTCAAGTCTCTTGCCAAACATAAGGTGGCTCCCTTAACTAAGAATTGTGCTTCCGTGCTCCCCTATCCAACCTTCCTTTATCCCAATCATCCTGTTTCCCCAAGTTCCCCCATCCTCCCCTTCTCATTTTTCTCTCCCCATCTCCTCTTACCCCCAACCCATCCCACCCCACCCCCAAGATCCCAATTTTTTCACCGGCAATTTTGTCTACTTCCCATAGCCAAGAGGATAACTATATGTTTTTGCTTGGGTTCACCTTCTTATTTAGCTTCTTTAGGTTCACCTATTGTAGACTCCGTGACCCTTATTTATGGCTAGAAACCAATTATGAGTGAGTACATCCCGTGTTCATCTTTTTGGGTCTGAGTTACCTCACTGAGGATAGTGTTTTCTATTTCCATCCATTTGCATGCAAAATTTGAGAAGTCATTGTTTTTTACCGCTGAGTAGTACTCTAATGTGTATATATTCCACACTTTCTTCATCCATTCTTCCATTGAAGGGCATTTTTTATATGTTTGCTTTTTACTTTTTACTTTGGAAAGATACATGGTATATACTAAAGTCAAGTATTTTATATGATATACAAATTTCACACATGTTCTGCACCTAGATATTTGTCCATATTGTAAACATGGTAAATATTTGTAGGAAGGTGCTTTCAATACTGCTCATTAAAGCTCACCATCAGTGACATATGGATTTTTTATATACAACATTTATTTAAAAATCTTTAATATTTTACATCATGTTATTTTATAGACATTTTTAATTCTTATATTTTACATCATCTTTATTCTATGTTTAAACATAGATGTATAATGCATGTGGTCTCTTTTACTTTTTTTTTAAATATGGTTGCTTTTTTTATTTATGCATTCATTCATTTTGTGACACTAAAGATCTATTCTACTTGTCCATGCTTACCCAAAACTTTGTCACCAAGCTGCATACCCAGGTATATTCACATTTAAATTTAAAGTCAATGATTTAAAAATAAATCAGTTCCTATGTTAGTATACATCTAGATATTTAATAGTTTTATGTAATGTCCTTGTGGCCTTCATCCGGGGTCTTCAGCTATTTTGCTGACTGTTTTTGTTTCTAATTGTTTCCACACACAGTATAGAACTATTTAATTATCTGTAAAAATGGTTCTTTGTATTTTGGCTTGGGACCTACTAGAAATTAAGATCAATTCAAAATATGACAGAAATATGACCTCAACAATTTTATATATTTTAATTGAAGAATTTTAGAAAAGCCACATTTCTATAGAATTTTCATTTTATATCTTACACATGAAGAACACACAGACACACACATATTTAATTATATATATATATATATATATATATATATATATATATATATACGGGTACAGATTTAGATATATAGAGAAAAATAAATAAGAGTTGATAATAGAAAGACAGAGAAAGATAGTCAGAAATTCATATTTATATATGTATATGCTTCCTGTTCTATTGTATAAACAAGTACTCTGCCTTCCACTTTCAAGAGGTCCCTCATATACTCCTTCTAACCACTCTATCCATTCAAACCTCCCACCCTTTTTATAGGGTTAGACAAGTAACTTTTCATGATGTCTTCATGTGTTCTCCTCAGCAGAACAGATGTATCCCAGGTCCCATAAACTGTGTCTGGTCTAGTCTATCCTCATTGCCTATGCTGCAAACAGTATGTTGGTCCCTGCTAGAAAATCTTTTATATATATATATATATATATATATATATATATATATATATATATGCCATTCAAATGTCACAACCACGCATTACACCCAACAAGATCTACCCTCACACTCCATTCATGGGCCAGGAATTACATCCTGTACATGAGTCAACTCAGCTTTATACATTTGACAATGTTTGGGGAACCAAGAACCAAAGAATAGATATCCCAGAAAGCTAGGATAAAAACCAAACCTTACTGGTATACTATACAAAACCTCTGGAAGTAGTTTGTTGTACTAATAGATCCGATCCTTATTTGATCATCATCAAAGATACTTCCTTCAGCAGCAGATGGGAACATATGCTGAGACCCACAGACATTATGCATAGGGAAATAGTCTAAATAGTATGCCTCCATCAAATTCCTTCCCTCAGAACTCAGGGAACTAAGCCGAAGAGGAGGCAGAAAGTATATAAGAGGCAGGGTTGATGGAAGAAAGTATATGAACAAGGCACTTTGATGTAACTAAGCAAGGTTTGTATGAACACACAGAGACTAAAGAAAGCATAGGGCCTACATGCAACTATACCGGGTCAACTGCAAACGTTATGACTGCCAGCTCATTATTTCTATGGGGTTTCTGAATGTGTGAAAGAGTGGTTATTCGATTTCTTTATTCTGTTCTTAGAACTCTTTTCATTCTGTTGGGTTTATTTCTCCATTCTCAATAGAATATTTTTGTACTTCATCTTGCTGTATTTGTCATGTTTGGTTTTTATATTTCAGAAGCCTGTTGATTTTTAAATAGATATAGAAAGAGAATGAGTCTGGAGGAGAGGGAAGGTTGGAAAGAACAGAGAGAGTTGAGGGAGGGAATATATATATATGTGTATATATATATATATATGTATATATATGTATATACATGTATATGTGTGTGTGTATATTCACTCAACATTATACACCTGACACTGTTTCAAATTCATGGTTTATTGTATCAGTAATTGTATATATATATATATATATATATATATACTTGTATATAACATATATCTAAATAAAACCAGCTTGATTTATATATTGTTTCTGTATATATGTTTATGGGGCTGACAATTTGTTATTGGAAAATCAGTTGGTGTTTTCTATATATGACCTCTAACTACACTCTGAATAGTTGTTCTTATACCCACAGATATGTGAAGACTTTAACCTTCAACAAGGAAACTACTCTTGGTAAAATGTGAAAATCACAACAGAAAACCATAACCAATTGAAATGTAAAGGTGGTAGTGCACGCCTTTAATCCCAGCACTTGGGAGGCAGAGGCAGGAGGACCTCTGTGAGTTCAAGATCAGCCTGGTCTACAAGAGCTAGTTCCAGGACAGGCTCCAAAACCACAGAGAAACCCTGTCTCGAAAAACAAAAACAAACAAACAAAAAAAAAGGTGTGGAATCCAGTCCCAAAGATATATCTGCTAGAAATGGCAGCATCTATGGCTCAGAGAACATTGTACAAGAGGGCATGGAAAGATAGTAAGAGGAAGAGGAACAAAGAATTTGCTTACAATGTCTCTCCATGGTATCAGAAGTTACACCCATAAAGTCTTATGGGCAGGAGTGCTACATAAAGTCTTACCGGCATGAGTGCTAAACAGGAGCTGCACAGAAAAGCAGCAATACACAAACAAATGGATAAGGGGTAAACCCAAGAATTCTTATCTTGCCCAACGAAGAGCACACCAACTGATTTTCCAATAGCAAATGTTTAGTCCTACAAACATATACACTAAAACAATATATAGATCGTGTTGGTTATACTTAGATGGATATGCGTGCATGTATATAATAACAATTAATGAAAAATAAGCCCTGAAATTGAAAGAGAATAAAAAGAAGTAAATGAGTTTGGAGATTGTTAAGCAAAAGAAAAAAATAATTTAATTATATTATAATTTTAAAAATAATAAATATTAAGAACAAGAACTTCTAATATGCTTAAAAACAGATATGTATTAGTTCAATTCAGAATTTTTAAAATTCCTGTTGAGAAGTTTAGCATCTTTCATTATTGGGAAAGCTATTTAGGATGTTTAATTTTAAACTACTTTGAATGTTTCTCTTTGTTATTTAACCATCCTTTAATCATCATTTAAATTTTAGATACATGTATGTATATATTATGTCAATAAATTATTATGTCTTCATGAATGTCCTGGGACTTGTATAGATTGTGTCTGCTGTTCTAATTGGATGAATTAATCTAATAATAAAAATGTTAACTGATTGGCATATGGATAAACTCTCATTAAAATCATTGAATTAATACAAAAAAAGACTTGAAAGTAGGAGGGTGAATGAGAAAAAATGAGAAAAAAGAAAAATGAGTAGAATTGTATAATACCTCAAAAAATAAAAGGCATTGAATTGAGAACATTTAAATTTAGGACATGTAAATATATAGAGTATGAAAACAATTCATTTGTTGAATACACAAAAGACAAAATAAAGTTCCATTATTTCTGGATAAATAATAAATTTATATTAACTACCTGCATTCTCAGCTATAAAAAAGAGAAATTGACCCGGGCATTCAATTACCTTTACCAACTTAAGTCTCTGCTCTGGGATCATAAGTCATATTGTGTTCCTCCCCATAGAAGTTCATCAATGTTGACTGAAATGTTTTCATTTTCTAAAACTCAGCATTTTATCCTTATATCCTTGGCTATTTTTCTGGCTTATATCAGAGAACTTACCAATTAGCCGTCAGTAAAATGTCCTTTTAATTATTCAGCTTACTAGTATCTCAGTCCTATCAATGTACGTTGCAAACTTCAGTCATGTATTTCAAATATACCTATATTCTATTTTTGAGATAAAGACTACATTCATGTTCAAGTACTTAGAAATGTTCATTGTATAGTAAGGTATACTTTTATAAAGCAAGAGAATGGTTTATCTACATTAAAAGTCCCTCTGACAAAAGTCAGTAAGGTATTTTTTTCATAATTTAGTATTGATTTATTTTATTATGCAACATAGTAGTAATCATACCCTGCTCACACAATTAGGAGGAAGACATATATTAGAGATCTTCCATTAATTGTTTTCCAATTAGGTCTAAGAAAGATAACACAGAATATTAGGTAACTGAAAAACAGTGTCATAAATTCTTTCTTTTTCTCAAAGTAATTTTAATGTGTACATTCATATAACAGGATCTTAAAATAATAATGTTTCTTTTATATTAGAATTTAACAATAATTTAATAATAATAATACTTACTGGATTAAAAAGATGAGAAATGCATATGCTCATTCTTATTTTATAGCTTGACTATGTTAAAAATGTGTACAACAATAAAGAATCATAAAATCTCTTTCTGTTTAAATATATCAAATAATTTTTAAATTATGAACTCTTTATGATGAGTGCTTTATGATGTATTTCCAAGTTAAACTAAATAATTAGCACTGTACACATTTATAACAGTAGATTATTTTTTCAAAAGAATTTAAGGCCTTTAAATTCAGAATTAATCAACATACCATATGGCATGTCCTCATTCACTCTTTCATGGGGATAGCTTATCATTTATTTATCTTTCCCTCTGGTGATATCCATATATTAATATTCACAAGTAATTTCCTCTCCTGTTTGTAGAAATCAAGCTAAATAATAGCCATAGACAGGTGTGTTGAACTAATACTAATAACATTCATCTGAAGATTGCTTTTTTATATTAATACTTCTTACATATGTATTCAGTATATAATTTTCTTAATTTTCCAAATCATACTGAGCATTGGAAAGATTCATTGTGTGCCAAGTAAAGTTTTTTTTGCTTGAAATAAAAAGTTAATTTTACTGTCATAACCAAATAAATATGTAAGTAATTACTAAGATGATACTATATATCACTCCTATATGCATGTTCTATTCTTTTTCTTATGGCAATAATATACAAGTTTAAGAGTGTGAAGATTAAAATTTAACTGTAATGTTTCCATTTGATAGTTTTAAATAAGAAAGATAATTGTCTTTAAATAAATATAGTCAAAATTTGTAATTAATGAGATGTATGTACTACTTGAATATTTGGCAAGTAATTGTATGTAATATCACTTAAACAAAAGCTGTTTATTGTTACCCAAATAACAAATCACTTATTGTCTCTAAAGCAGCACATAATTCTTAAAACTGTACTCAACATAGTTTACTCTTGCCACCTGAAATTCTATAATAATACCAACATAGACTATGGGTTAAAACATTCCCATATTTTCTTTTAAAAAACCTGGTCTTTTACAGAGAGAAAATAATAATACTCCCCTTTAAATATATCCTGTTCCATTGAAACTAAAATGAAATGAAGTCCTAGAAACTTATTCCATATACTTTGTATTGTTTAACTATATTAAAGTTATGTACTTTCTAAACAGTTGATATTTATAATTTCTATATAAATTATGGTTTATCATTAATTGCAGGCAAACATGTAAGGTATTCCAAAATATTGATGTATTTGTGTAATGTCCTTGAAGGGAGACATATACTAAATATGGTAAATGCAGTTCTAGTCACAGGAGGTCCACTATTCATATGTGACAAATTTGTTATCCATTGTTTTAATTGTTCTGAATTAAGATCACTTTTATTTCTGAATCTTATTTTGCAGTAAAGAAGAAAAGTATAGTAATGTGATCAGCTGATGTCTATGGAATATAATCTACTACTGAACTTTCTACAAATAAGATTGACTTGCATATTAAAGCATACAATATCAGGCATATCAACTTTGCATCTGTAAAAATGTCTATAAATCCACTATCATTCTTCTATAGTTCTCTGGTTCAGGAGTTGATACTAGTAATGCCATATATTTTGCCTTCTCTCTACTACATTTTGACATTTGGTTCAATGAAATCTAGAAGCCTAAATAAGAGTGCTATTAGAGTTCATAGTCCATCAGAAAATTCTTTTTAGTTTTCTATGCTGTCATAACACCAATATTATCATTTTGTTTTCCTGAAAATGAGTAAACACAAGACTGAAATAATATAATAAACTGTTTATTTTGACTCACAGTTTGAAAGTGTAGTCCTCCATAGTAGGGAAAGGACAGTGGGGAGATTGTGAATAGTAGGCCACATTGTTTCTACAGTCAAGAAACAGAGAGCTAAGTCAAGTGCTTAAACTCATTTACTTTTCTAATTTTACTCACTGGTACCATAGCACACAATGTTGATGCCCAGATTTAGGGTGTGTCTCCTGACACCCAATATTCTAATCTAGAAAATTCTTCCAGACACAACAATGTTGATTCAAAATCAAATCAGAATCAATTGACAATTGAGCTTGATGTCACAACTCTACCATTGTCAGTTTGGCATTCCCAGATTACAATGTAAATTTTATTATAGCTCTTTTTTCCATTGGATCATTACCATCTAACAATGAAAAATGTATTGAAAAGACCCCATAGTAGTTTTACCTCTGTTCAATACTCAGGGTTGTCTTGGAAGACAACACAAAACCTCATTTATGAATTCCCATATAATATAACACCTCATTTTATATTTACAAATCAAAATGGGAAATAATAATGATTTTAATTCAAGAAATATAAACCAGTGGATAACAAAGAAAGGTCAGAAATATTGAGTGGAGGAAACATAAACCCTTGCAGCCACATGTCTGGCATTTGGGTCTTTTAGTTGGTATATCTAATCTCCAAAGTGCTTGGCAACATCTCTAGCACATATTTTTTTCTCGAGTTGACCACACTATAAAACTGTAGCTTTCCTCATTAAATGTTCTATGATGGTATCTTGATTGTTTCATATCCATGGATTCACTAAGTAATTTCTTGTAGGGACTCCAACATAGACACACATTGGCTTCACATCTCCTGTGAACCTGTTGTGCAAGATTCCATGACTCCTTTAAGCCAATTACCTTTCATGTATACTGAACTGTTATTAATGTTTAGGATCTGGACTGAGTGTTTCCAGAATCCTTTCCTCTTAAGAATGAATAATAACCTACACAGATTGCAAAGTAACAGTGAGAATTTATTTAAAACATATAACAGCACAGATTATAATGTACTTTAAGAGAACATCAAGCCACAATATTGATGATACTAAAAGTCTCAACTATTATTTGAAGTTTCTTTTAAGAAAGTTGAAGATAAAAAGAATTTTGGTTACTAGGACAATATCTCTGTTCCTAAATTTTTATTCATTTATTTTTAGGTTCACGAGTAGTCTAAAATATAAAAAGAAAGGAAGGAATATTCAAGAAACATTTATTTCATATTTGTCACCTTCTAAATAAGACATGAACCAAACATCTCTAAATAGTTTCAGAGAAAATTTGGGGATATCTGGAAAATATGTAGTGTAACTAATTATGTAATCAAATTGAAGCTAAATAATGGGGTATAATTTATCTTGAAGTAGTAATCTTTAAAAAGAGGTTACTGATATAACTCAGTTGCAGTGTGCTTACCTACCACGCTCTGGACTCGAGATACAATCTTCACTGAAAACAAGCAAACACTTTAGAAGGTATGGTGGCATTGGACCCACCTTCCAACATTCTGGAAGCTGATGCTGGGCTATTATTATTTAGAGGATAGCCTGTGATAGAGAAGTAAAAATGTGTCTAAGAAAACTTATATAATTCCAAGTTTAGGCTGAATTTTTAGTAAGTACTTCTCACTCTGTAGTTACTAGTCCTTCAAGGGCTTTTAATATTGTGTACAACACTCCTACCATGCAGAAAATTTCTGTAATACTATTTGTCATAAGACAATTAGAAATGCCTATCAGGTTATAGCCAAAGGTTGACTTAAAGTTTCTTGGTTGTTTTAGAGAAAGGAAGGCATATGATAAATCAGTGCAGGTGCCCCATTATGTTCTTTCCTGAGGGATCAGCTTACTTCCTCCTGTGTTCACTTAACTGACTTTAGAATCATCACTTTTTCCTTGAGCAGGTTGGTTTTCTCTGTTCCCCAGAGTTAAAGTTGTTTATGGAGCATGTGTGGTTCTCAGTCATTTTCAGTTAAAAGTCTCAAGACTTTACCTTTGACTTCCTCCTAGTAGTGCAGGGTTTTTAGAGTGTATCATTTCCTTGGAGGTTTATGTAATGATACAGTCAATGTTTGCTGTCAGCTGCTCTGGGCCATTGATTGCAGTTTCCAGATTATTAACTTTCTCTGCTAATTTGTCCAATTTAGATTTCAAACCTTTATGCCCCCTTTACATACTATCTGTCTTTTTGTCAATTTTCATTAGTGGGGCATGAGTGCAAAACCATTAGCGGCAGGTCTATGGGTTTATCTGATTGTTGTACCACCCACAGAATGTTCTTGGTATTGACTGCAAAAAGTAATTTAGTGTAGGATTCATACTAATAATTTTTCTAGATACATTGATCTCATTCTGGCCATTACAAAGCCTTCTCAATAAAGGAAAATAAGTCAAATACCTTCATAGTAGATAAATCATCTTGCAACTAGATGATTTCACCTGGTATGTTTGAAATTAATTTTATTTTGTCTTATCAAATTCAATTTGTTTCAAATAAAGAAAGCTACATGTTTCTTGAGAATATACTAAGATAATCAGCTCAATTGACTAGCTTTATGTTTTTTAGAATTTATTTTATAATTACTTATTTCCTGTGGGGGGGTGAGGTGTGGCTATGACAGTGAGTGTATGAATGTGAGAGGACAACTTATGGCAGTCAGCCCACTGTTCCTACTGTACGGGTGCTGATGATAGAATTCTAGTTGTCAGCATCCCTTCATCCACTGAGATATCCTTGGTCTGTCTTAACTTCTCATGTTAAATTCAAGCCTGGTGATGTATTTTAGAATACAAAAAATTGTTGAATAATACTGAAACCATTATAGTTTTTTGATTAGTAGATTTGTATTAAAATGTAGTTTGGCAAATAAGACTGTAGAAATATTTTACACATTTTTTTCATATTATTTTTATGAAGATATAAATATTTTTAGTATGACCTGTTATATAGTCTAAGAAAATTTATACCATATCTATCAAACATTTTCATGAAAATAGATTATGTTATCTCAACAAGGACTTCACAGGCCTTGATACTGTGAAAGCAATTGTTTTATTTCATTAAAATATTTTTTTAAAAAGTAAGCAATGCACATCATTGCAATAAATAACATTTTGAACATCTCTGAAATTTCTTTAGTTATAACTGACAATTACAGGTTTCAAAGTCAATACTTTGAAATTTGCATTTTTTACTCTAATGAAGGCATGTACATTTTCTTTGAACTCAATATAATGTTTGAGCATTAAAATTTATTATTACCATACTGGGTATGGGGTGCTATTTGATAGGGCTTTTGGACATGTAATAATTTTGAGGAATATATCAGTAGTTTACAGGTTATGAAAGTAATTGAAAGTTACTGAAAATCAAAACAATATTCTGAAAGTCAAAATTAATCTAAACCTTTCACATGTAATTATATTTTGGCAATGCAATGAAATAAAATATCATATCTGTGTCTGTGACTCTTAAAACATTACATTATATTAAGAAAATATGTATAAGTATAAAATAAGTATAAATATTTATGTTTTGAAGTATAACCATTTTTCACAATAGCTTTGTTTTTCCAAAGATAAATTTTCAATATTGGGAAATCATCATCAAATAATTGATCACTGTTGTTTAAAACTACAGAAATAAAATTATTTATAAGCATATTTAGATGAATTGAATATTCACATACACAAAATACATGTATTTTATTAATTTTTATCTTTTATTTCTTTTAACAATTAAAACCTATTGAGCTGACACTGTACAATTCCAAGCTGAGACCAAGATAATTGCTTAATATAAAGGATTGAGATCTAAATTTTCAAACAGGTTATATAGAGAATAGTCACCATATATAAATTTTATCATATCAAATATTCTCATACTAATAAATATAGATTAAGATTTAAAATATCTTTAAACAGCATGTACTGTTATAAATATGATTCTAAAATAGAAGTTTAAAGTGGTTACAGTTACATTGCCCCATCCCCATAAATTATAACAAGTGTCCATAAATACAGTCAGAACCAAAAAGGCATCTTATGAAGCTGTGGAGCTGATAATTATTTAAATTTTCATAAAAAGTATGGGTCCTTTTTTTACTATGTGTTCAACTGCTACAAAAGTTATAATCAACATTTTATCTTCAGTAAAAGGCAAAATAGCAAATTTCAGTGCAGGCTTAGATAATAAATTCACATTTTAAAAGAAAGCTAGAATACTGAGAAAGTGAGTGCATGAATCATATCAACAAGAGACATTATATATTATCTGAATTCTGGATCTCAGATGTGTGAGAGAAAGCTAGACATCTTTTGTGACTGAAAATAACCATTACTAACAAATTATCTCATTAATGAATATTTAGAAAATCTGGAAGTCTGCAATTCAACTTTGCTGTAATTGACATTGTGATGAAAATATTTGGATATACAGCTGTGTTGGGAGGAATGAAAATAGTTCTTCTGGCATCAGTCTTGACTCACAGATGTTGACTGTGTTCACTGACTCCTTATGAATCAGACAGAGGAAATCATGCCTTTGTCTCTGCTCTTTCAAAGTTCAGGACTGTCTTTGCATTCTTGTCAAAAATCTTCAGGCAGCATAGGGGGAAAGCTATATAAAATATTGGAGTTTTGTTCAAGGCTTTGTTAAAAACATAGTTTTTTTTTCTGAGTCTCACTTCTATAATTGTGAACAAATTAAGGTCTTTTTTCTAGTTTTGATACAACCTTGGAGCTATGAGAATTTGGGGTTCCTTGTTTAAAACTCTGCATTGTAGAATATCAAATCCTGCTTGGACTTGAGTTTTGTACATGGGGATAAATATCCCAACACCATTTGTTGAAGGTGCTTTCTTTTTTCCATTGTACTATTATGAATTCTTGTCAAAAATCAGGTGTTCATAGGTTTATGATCAGTACCAGGGCCTTCAGTTCACTTCCACTGATTCATGTGTGTTTTTATGCCAATACCAAGCTGTTTTTTTCACTGTTGCTCTATAGTAGAGCTCAAAGTCAGGGATGGTGATTTCTCTGGAAGTTCCTTTCTTGTACAGTAATGTTTTGGATATCCTGTTTTCTTTTTTAACATATAAAGCTGAGTATTGTTCTTTCAAGGTCTGTTAAGAATTGTGTTGGGATTTTGATGCAGGGGTTGCACTGAATCTGCAGATGGCTTTTGTACGATTGCCATTTTTACTATGGTAATCATGCCTGTCCAAGACCATGGGAGATGTTTCCATTTTCTTATATCTTCTTCAATTTCTTTCTTCAAAGACCTAAAGTTCTTGTCATACAGTTTTTTCACTTGCTTGGTTAGGGTGATCCCAAGATACTTTATGTTATTTGTGGATATTATAATAGATGTTTCTCTAATTTCTTTCTCAGCCCAAATATCATTTGTATATAAGATGGCTATTGATTTATTGAGTTAATCTTGTATCCTGCCACATTATTAAAAGTGTTTATAAGCTGTAGGAGTTCCCTCTTTGAATTTGGGTGGGGGCTAACTTAAATATACTATCATATCATCTGCAATGGGTAAAAGTTTGATTTCTTCCCTTCCAATTTGTATTGCTTTGATCTCCTTTTGTTGTCTTATTGTTCTAATTAGAACTTTGAGTAATATATTGAGCAGATACTGAGAGAGTGGACAGCCTTGTCTTGTTCCTGATTTTAATGAAATCACTTGAGTTTCTCTTCATTTAATTTGATGCTCATTGTTAGCTTTCTGTATATTGCCTTTACTATGTTTAGCTAGGTTTCTGATATCTCCAATACTTTTATCATGAAGGAGTATTGGATTTTTTCAAAGGCCTTTCCAGCATCTATTGAGATGATCATTTGGTTCTTTTATTTCAGATTGTTTATGTGGTGGATTAAATTGACTGATTTTTTTTGTTGAACATCCCTGCATCACTGGGATGAAGCCTGTTTGATCTTGTTGGATAATTTTTTTGATATATTCTTGGGTTTGGATCAAAGAGCCTAATATAAATCCAGTGATACTGAACCTGTTAGAAGATAAAGTGGGGAGTAGCCTTCAATGCATGGGCACAGGAGACCACTCATAAATATAACACCAAACCCTGATAGCAACAATGAATGGGATCTCCTGTGACTAAAAAGATTCTGTAAGGCAAGGAATATGGTCAATAAGAAAAAAGAACAGCCTACAGAATGGGAAAGATCTTAACCAACCCTACATCTGAGAGATGGCTGATATCCAATATATATGAAAAATTCAAGAAACTAAACACCAAAATACCAAATAACCCAATTTAAAAATGGAGTACAGAGCTAAATAGAGAATTCTCAACAGACAAAATTCAAAGAGTTGAAAGACATTTAAGGAATTGCTAAACATCCTTAGCCATCAGGGAAATGCAAATTAAAAGGTTTCTGAGATACCATCTTATACCTATAGGAATGGCTAAGATCAAAAACACTGATTGTTGTAATAAGAGCGGTGGGTCTGCGTCCCTGGTACCCGGCCTCCCGCATGGCTAGCTTTACCCGAAATAATTACACGGAAACTGTATTCTTTTAAACACCACTTGGCCCATTACATCTAGCCTTTTCTCGGCTAACTCTAACACCTGGACTAGCCCATTTCTAATATCCGTGTAGCTCACGAGCTGGCTTACCAGGAATGATCTTAACCTGCGTCTGCCTGGAGTGGGAGAATCATGGGAACTCACTGACTCAGCTTCTTTCTCCCAGCCTTCTGTTCTGTTTACTCCTCCCACCTATGCTTTAACCTATCAGGGCCAAAGCAGTTTCTTTATTACTTATCCAATGAAATCAACAGATTGATATATGACACTCCCACATCAACTGATGAGAGTTTTTGCTGGAGAGAATGAAGAATAAGGGGAACACTCCTCCATTGCTGGTGGAAATGCAACCTTGAACAGCCACTTTGGAAATCAATATGGCAATTTTTCAGAAAACTGGGAATCAATATACCTCAGCAATACCACCCTTGGAATATACCCTAAGAATGTACAATCATACCACAAGGAATCTTTCTCAACTTTGTTCATAGCAACATCATTTGTAATAGCCAGAAACTGGAACCAACCTAGAAGCTCATCAACCGAAGAAAGGAAAAGGAAAATATGGTACATTTAACAATGCAGTAAAAAAACAATGACATCTTGAAATTTGCAGGTAAATGGAAAGAATTAGATAAAACCATCCTGAGTGAGGTCACCCAGACCCCAAAAGACAAATATGGTATGTATTGACTCATAAGACGATATTAGATGTAAAGCAAAGGACAACCAAGTTATTATCCACAGTCCCAGAAAAAGTAGGTAAAAAGGGAGACTCTAAGAGGGAAATGTGTGGAGGGCCCCAGAAAGGAAAACAGTTATGATTTCCTTTGCAAACTAGGAGGAGGAATAGAAAAGAGGGAATGTGGATTTGAACATGAAGGGTCAAGAACCAGAGTTTAGGGAAGAGAGAAATGAGGGAGATGATTTGATAGAGGGAACCATGTTTGGTTTGGGGAGAAACCTGGTGTTCGAGGATGACCCCAGCTAGGAGTCATGGCAATAGTACAGAGGGTGTCTGAAAGGGACTTCCCTTTAATCAGATTGGTGATTACCATGATTGTCTTCATGGAACCTTTATCCAGTAGCTGATGGAGGCAAATGTAGTGACCAACAGCCAAGCACTAGACTGAGCTCCTAGTATTTAGTTGAAGAGAAGGATGAGGAATCACATGAACAACGGGAGCTGTCCAGAGCATGATGTGGGAAACAACAATCAGCTGACTTGAGCTAGTGGGATCTCAAGGCCTATGAAATGACATCTGGGGAACCTGCATGGGGCTGAACTAGACACTGTGAATGTGGGTGACAGTTATGTGACTTGATCTGTTGGTGGGGTGTCTGACAGTGTCACCAGAACCTATGCTAGGTTAATGAATTGACTTTCAGATCCCATTATCAGCCTTGATGTGAGTGCAGGTCCTGCTGTGGTTTATATGCCAGACATTGTGGACTCCCCAAGGAAGGTCTTGCCTCACCTGAGGAGTGGAGGAGAGATGAAAAGGAGGAGTGGAGGGAGTTGGAGAAGCAGAAAGATGGGGAACTGGGTTTGTGTGTGAAATGAAAAGTATTTTTTTAATAAAAAAAGAAAAAAAAAAGAATTTTAAATTCTGCACCTAGGAGTAACATGACCAATGTTTGTTATGATAAAGCTGTTGTTACTGACTTTCAAAATTGACCACATATAGAAATTTTCTGCTTTTCTTCTGCTGTTTTTGAAGATGATAATTTTAAAGGGCATCTATAGAAATTTAATTGAGGTGTCTAATTTACAGGACTAATGTTAAGAGGAATAACCTAGTGTTATTCCATACCCTTGAAGTTCCATACCCTTAAAGACATGAAAAAATGTCTTCACTTTAAATTAGAGACCACCATTCAGAACAAAAAGTCTCTCCCAAATAAGTTCCTGAATCAAAGATCTAATTGGGGTTAGTTACAGTATCATGGGTGAGGGGGGAAAATACAGGGGCATGAGTAAAAGTCCACATTAGCATGAGGGCCCACACAACCATGCATGACAAAACATGACACTATATTCACTGAAGTACCTGCTAAATTTGCAGAGAACACCACTGATGATATTCTCCATCCTGCTAGTAATTTTTTCTCTCCTTCAGTACCCCAGGGTGCAGTCTCCTGATTTTTACAACTTTCTTGAGTTTCTTCACCCTAATATGCCTTGTTGTTTTCTGAGTTTTGTGACTTTTCTATTCCCTCCAGGAGAAAAAATGTTTCAATTTGATGAAATAGTTTCCCAACTAAAAGTATGGTATACAGAGGTTTCTTCTAGGAAACAGGAAAATATGTTGCCAAGGTGAAACAGAATTAAATACAAATATGGTCTCCAAGGAGAGCTAGGTATTAAACCCTATCAGCCTACTGGAATCAAGAATTTGTTAGAACATAAAGTAAGAACTTGCTTTTAAGAATTAGTTATTGTGGATTTGTGGGTGGGTGAGTGTTTTGCTACTGTGTGTGTCTTTGTACCACAAATGACAGGTCGTCACAGAAGCTAGAAGAGAGCATTGGATCCAACTAGAATTACTGTTGGATTTACATCCAATTGTAATTGCTATGTAAGTGTTGGGAATAGAACTCTGGTTCTCTGAAAAGACAGTAAAGTCTCTTAACTAGTAAATCATCTGGCTATCCCCAAGGCCATCACCTCGATAGGAATTATGTCAGCAGATTTTGAAGAGCCAATAGCAGGAATCATCAAGAAATTATGATTATTTTATAACTATACATTAACAACTTAATCTTTATGTAGACAATCATTAAAATTAAATGGAGACTAATTGTAATTCACAGAAAATCTTAATCTATTAAAATATCATAGTCAATTAGATAATAAGTTAAGCAATCACTCTTGACACTTAAGATGACTAAAAGGTACCATGTTTATATAATGCAGACATAGTGAGAAAGAGGAAGTTTCATTCCTAAAAGAATTTTAGATTTATTTACTTTATTTTGCATATAGGCATGTTTCGTCTGCATGTTTGCATATGTACCATGTATATTCCTGAAGCCAATAGAGATAAAAAGAGGGTGGTGGGTTCCCTGGAAGTGAAGTTACTGTTACCTGTAAGATACTAGGTGTAGTGCTGAAAACCAATTCCTAGTCTCCTGCAAAAGCAATAGGTTCTAATATTCACTGACTAATCTCTCCGACACCCCAAGTTATGGGTTTTATTGCCACTATATTTATATGTTAATCTCTTAAAAACCATCATTACTGTGTTATCAGGATTCATTAAAAGTGCAGTTAATTAATACAGATTATAATAGAATACAGAGTTAACACAATCTCAAAAACCGAATAGAGTACTAAAATTGCATTTTGAAGAAAGCTAACATTTCATTTGTAACAAGGATAAAGGTGTAAATTTACCAGCTTGAGCTAATTAACTAAAAGGATTTATTTACTGAAAAATGATCATATCACTGTGAGTTTTGCCTCCATATACCTATGGATGTTTTAATTTGTATACATGTGTCTTCATAAGGAAGAAGGTAAAAATCAAGCACAAATCAAGAAACTAATGATGTAACCCAAGGCAGAAGAGGAGATGGGGCATTGTACACTGAATAATGTAGTAGCATCTATAAATGCAGCATGACAATTATCAGGTGGTAAAGCAGGTATTTGGATGACATTTTCTTTTTCCTTGTCAGTTTTGACTGTAAGAACACATAACATGTGATTCTACCCTTAGTAAATGTTGTTATTTACATAATTTTAAAAATGAACACTATGTTGTTCATCAAAACCTTACTAGTAACCATCTTGCACAACTACAAATTCATGCCCATTAGGCCTCAACTAGGAATTTTCCCCAACTCAAGTGTCTGGAAATCATTATTCTACATGTATTTATAAATATTTCAAATGTTTGTGTTTTACATGAAGGTGGGATTAGCAATATTTGTACTGTGATGAGAATGTTTCACTTCGTACAACATTCTCCACAGCTTAAAAAAATACAGTTTTGGAAGTGGTATTGTTTCTGTGTTATTTTCTTAATTGATTAATTATATTCTGTTTTCTATATATGACACATATTTTTGAATTCCATTCATCAATCTATGAAAACAGTTTGTTTCCAAATGCTCCCTAATGCTAATTAGGTTGGAATAAATTATATGTAAATATATTTCAAAAATTTTGAATATTTGTTCAGAGCTTACTTTATGAAATACTGGTAGCTTTGGTTATAATACATTGAGAAATCTGGATGTATATGCAAATACATTTGATTTTACATTGATGCCATTGTTACCCACCATCTTTACTGTCCTTGAAAGAATACTGTTTTTCTCTTTATTTCTGGTTAATGTCAGACATCAGTGAAGTAAATATATTTAAGAGTAAATGCATAAAGAGTTGGCCTAGCAGTTAAGAGCACTTGCTCTTCAAAAGGACCTGGTTTCAGTTATCAGTATATATGTAGTTATTGACAACCATCTTTGATTCCAGTTAAAAATGTGTGACACCCTCTGCTGAAAACTACAAGTACCAGGCATGCCACAAAATGTTTCACAGACATACAAAAAGCCCAAATAGTCATAGATATAAAATAGGCTGGATAAATTTAAAAACATATACAGAATAATTTTGATTAATATTAAATTAATAGTAGAGATCAATGTAAGGGATAAATTTAAAATAGTTTTAACTTTTATTGATTTTTGTCAATCAATGATATTTTGTAGTAGGAGGATGCAGACCTGCTTTCCATCCCTGCCGTCCAGCTCCCAGCAGCTCCGATAGCTTATACCCAAAATAATCACACAGAAATCTACATTAATCAAATTTCTGCCTGGCCCATTAGCTCTAGCCTCTTACTGGCTAACTCTCACATCTTGATTAAACCATTTCTATTCATGTGTATTGCCACTTGACTGTGGCTTACTGGCATGAGTCTAACCAGCATCCTTCTTCAGCAGGAGAAGCATGGTGTCTGACATACTTCCCTTCTTTCCAGCATTCTGTTCTGTCTACTCCGTCCACCTAAACGCTGCCCTATCAAAAGGCCAAGGCAGTCTCTTTCTTAAACCAATAAAAGCAACAGAATACAGAAGGACCTCCTACAATATTTTATAAACATTAATAAAATATAAATCATTTGATTTATATTACCATTATTACTTTATTAAAATATTTTTATGTTAAAAATTTTTTGAGAACATTTAAAAATATTCTATTCATTTTTATTTTAATATAATTACATTTAATATTACTTTAACAATTTATTGTATTCATTTATTTTTATTTTAATAATTTATGTATTATTAATAGTGACATTATATTAGGAATCTGTAATAATACAGTAGAATAGAAAGACAGTAGGTATTTTGGTTGGTCTCACTTTTTGCTACAGATATTTTACTTTTATAAATATTCCATAAATTTAGGTAGAAAGATATACATTTGATCATTCTGTCAAAGTTATAAAAAGCATATTTAATTTTGAGTGTAATAAGTTGTCAGAGTTTGTTGTGAGAAATGTTCAGTAAATATAACCAGAATTTATTTTATTAAACTGTAAAAACAAATCATGATTATCTATTTCCTTTCATGACACACTGCTAGACAGGGGTGACCACAGTTTTGTTTGATCTCTTATAAAACAGTGGTAGATGAAATGAATGATGAATCCTGTTTCTCTAGGAGAGTAGTGGGGCTGGAGAGATACTGCTGGGAACAGGATCTCAGCAAAATAACTATTGGGATTTTATCCTTACCCTTTTCCCAGCTGTGTTGTGCGGATTATGAGAATGCTTTACCAACAGACTTACACCACCATAAAGAGTTCAAATAGCTTGCATTAACATGGATTTTTATGTCAATTTTTAAAAATTAAAGGGGGCATTGTATAATGGAAAAATAATCAGTACTTTATCTTGATAAATTAAATTTTAAAAGGTTTCCACACCTTCCTAACAACTAAATCTCTCAAGACGAGAATCTGGAAAGAGCTAAATAGAACCTGCAATCAAGAAGATTATATGGTGGGAAACAGACTTGAACATTGTCTTTCTAAGTGCTCTTACAAATCAGCACTTGAAAAAAAAAATCATGAATTTTACTGGAGAGGAAAATCATACCAATTGTGAAGCAGTGATATTTGGCCTTTGAAGACGGCAAGTAGTGACTGATTATAAGGTTACTGATTGATTTAGGCAACACGCTGCGTGCAACTTGCACTTTCAACTGTCATCTGAATGGTATTCAGCTCTGGCTTAACGTGTACTCAACTCATTGAAAACCCTAGGGGACCAAATTTAATACTGTTTCAAGTGTAAAGAAAGTGTATAATCTCTTTCCAGCTCGATTCTGTGTGACAGGCACAAATACTTGCTTTCCCAGCTATTCAAATTAATTTTTAAATCAAAAGAAACAAGTAGTGACTAACTGGCTAGCTTCTGAGGAGGGATTTCTGCCTTTAACCTGTAGTCTCTGCAACCTCTTCATAACACAAGGAGAGAAACAAAGCATGCATTTTTCTAACGACAGCACAGTATCTGTGTGGACTAGTACTAGCAACAAACAATTTTATTTTAAATACTCATTCCCTTAAGAATATGAGGTACACATCCTGAAAGAAAATGCTACCACATCTCTTCAAACCTTAATTGTTTTTCTCTACATTCCTTAGCTTCCTCTCCTTTTTCCTAATTTTCCCATGTATATTTTATTATGTTATTTATATCTCTCAAAACAAGGAAATTGTATGCACTTCATTCAAGATAAAATAAAAAATTAGGATATCATGTAGTAGGTACAAATCCTCAGGTTTTATGTTATAGATAGTAAATATTTTCCAAAAGGTATGGGAGTTCTCTAAGGGATTTTATAATTCAGCATCAATTCTTTATGAGTTGCTAACCATTGATCCTCATAATAAAGTATACTAAGTACATAACGTCCACATTATAATCTAGTTAAAAGTATAGACAAACAGAGCCTTCAACTATTTAACACTTTCATTTCATTTTGTTTTGTTTTCAAGACATAGTTTCTATGAGTATCCCTGGTTGTCCTGAAACTCACTCTGTTAGACAGGCTGGCATTAAATTCACAGATATCCACCTGCCTTTGCCTTCCACATGCTTGGATTAAAGGTGTGCACAACCAACTGCAGTCTAGCTAAAATAAATTTTTAAAGATGCACTATTTCTGTACATGTACACAATTCATGAGCTTTAAGTGTGTTCTCAACATCATTTTATCAATATCATTTTAGATAGAAATAGAACTAAGGAATATTTCATTGCTATTTTGTCTGTTTTTCATGTAAATTAGTTGAATACACTCATAATTAATGTAAATATAACTTCTCAAAACTCAGTTTTACATACATTTGTTTTTTATATCCATGTAAAGTTAGGATGATTGCTATTTTATTTAGTAATACCATGGTGCACAATGGCTTTTGAAAATTCCCTCCATATATAAATTAACTTTTGGTCATTTAGCTGGGTGTATATTTCTTTGAATATATGTGTCTAAATTGTACAGAAAAAGATATCCACCTTAGAGAAATTCAGTTTCACATAATTTCATAGGTATTGGACTTTTCAATTTTGAAATATATAGACTTTACAATATATGTAGCAAACTACATATATGTACTAAAACAAAATGCTATTTGGAGAAACACAATAAAATTACCCGATGATATAAGATTATCCAAATTTTATAAAGTAGAACATTATATCAATTTAGAAAGGAGAGAAAATATCTATGAACATAATAAAATTTCTTTGTACTAGAAATATATTTGATAACATAACCCATTATTTCTTAGTATAACTGTTATTTTAGATAGAAATATTTTCTTTCTTGCCACCCTAAGGTGGCTCCCTTAACTAAGATACGTGCTTCCCTGCTCCCCTATCCAACCTTACTTTATCCCAATCATCCTGTTTCTCCAAGATCCCCCCATCGTCCCCTTCTCACTTTGCTCTCCCCATCTCCCCTTACTCCAATCCCACCCCACCCGCAAGATCCCAATTTTCTCCCCGGCAATCTTGTCTACTTCCCATAGCCAGGAGGATAACTATATGTTTCTCTTTGGGTTCACCTTCTTATTTAGCTTCTTTAGGATCACAAATTATAGACTCAGTGACCTTTATTTATGGCTAGAAACCAATTATGAGTGAGTACATCCCATGTTCATCTTTTTGGGTCTGGGTTACCTCACTCAGGATAGTGTTTTCTATTTCCATCCATTTGCATGCAGAATTTGAGAAGTCATTGATTTTTACTGCAGAAAAGTAAACTAATGTGTATATTTTCCACACTTTCTTCATCCATTCTTCCATTGAAGGACATCTAGGTTGTTTCCAGGTTCTGGTTATTACAAATAATGCTGCTATGAACATAGATGAACAAATGCTTTTGTCATATGATAGGGCATCTCTTGGGTATATTCCCAAGAGGGGTATTGCTGGGTCAAGGAGTAGGTTGATCCTGAATTTCCTGAGAAACCACCACACTGATTTCCAAAGTGGCTGCACAAGTTTGCATTCCCACCAGCAATGGATGAGTGTACCCCTTTCTCCACAACCTCTCCAGCAAAGGCTATCATTGGAGTTTTTGATTTTAGCCATTCTGACAGGTGTAAGATGATATCTCAAAGTTGTTTTGATTTGCATTTCCCTGATTGCTAAGGAGGTTGAGCATGACCTTACGTGTCTTTTAGCCATTTGAACTTCTTCTGTTGAGAATTCTCTGTTCAGTTCAGTGCCCCATTTTTTAATTGGGTTAATTAGCATTTTAAAGTCTAGTTTCTTGAGTTCTTTATATATTTTGGAGATCAGACCTTTGTCTGTTGCGGGGCTGGTGAAGATCTTCTACCAGTAAGTAGGTTGTCTTTTTGTCTTAGTGACAGTGTCCTTTGCTTTACAGAAACTTCTCAGTTTTAGTAGGTCCCATTTATTCAATGTTGCCCTTAATCTCTAGGCTGCTGGGGTTATACGTAGGAAGTGGTCTCCTGTGCCCATATGTTGTAGGGTACTTCCCATTTCTCTTCTGTCAGGTTCAGTGTGTTCAGATTGATATTGAGGTCTTTGATCCATTTGGACTTGAGTTTTGTGCATGGTGATAGATATGGGTCTATTTTCATTCTTCTACAGGTTGACATCCAGTTGTGCCAGCACCGTTTGTTGAAGATGCTTTCTTTCTTCCATTGTATACTTTTAGGCTCCTAGGTGCCCAGGGCGATGTCCCTAGTTAGTCCCTTGGGCAGCTAAGGATAGGGAACCTGATATGACCCTATCCTATAGCCATACTGATGAATATCTTGCATATCACCATGGAACCTTCATCTGGTGATGGATGGAGATAGAAACAGAGACCCACACTGGAGCGCCAGACTGAGCTCCCAAGGTCCCAATGAGGAGCAGAAGGAGGGGGAACATGAGCAAGTAAGTCAGGACCACGAGGGATGCACCCACTCACTGAGACAGTGGGGCTGATCTATTGGGAGCTCACCAAGGCCAGCTGGACTATGACTGAAAAAGCATTGGATAAAACCGGACTCTCTAAACATGGCAGACTATGAGGGCTGAGGAGAAGCCAAGGACAATGGCACGGGGTTTTGATCCTACTTCATGTTCTGACTTTGTGGGAGCCTAGCCAGTTTGGATGTTCACCTTCCTAGACCTGGATGGAGGAGGAGGACCTTGGACTTTCCACAGGGCAGGGAACCCTGACTGCTCTTTGGACTGGAGAGGGAGGGGGAGAGGAGTAGGGGGAGGAAGAGAGGAGTCGGGGGAGGGGGAGAGGGGCGGGAGGAGGGGGAGGGAAATGGGAGGCTGGGAGGAGGCAGATTTTTTTTTTTTTTTTGCAGAAGGATTTTATTTATTTATTTTTTTTTATTGAGAAAAGGAAAAAAAAAGTTTCCCCCTCCTCCCAGGCTCCCATTTCCCTCCCCCTCCTCCTACACTTCTCCCTCCCCCCACTCCTCTCCCCATCCCTCTCCAGTCCAAGAGCAGTCAGGGTTCCCTGTCCTGTGAAAAGACCAAGGTACTCCCCCCTCTGTCCATGTCTAGGAAGGTGAACATCCAAACTGACTAGGCTCCCACAAAGCCTGAACATGAAGTAGGATCAAAACCCCGTGCCATTGTCCTTGGCTTCTCATCTTCCCTCATTGTTCGCCATGTTCAGAGAGTCCGGTTTTATCCCATGCTTTTTCAGTCATAGTCCAGCTGGCCTTGGTGAGCTCCCAATAGATCAGCCCCACTGTCTCCGTCGGTGGGTGCACCCCTCGTGGTCCTGACTTCCTTGCTCATCTTCTCCCTCCTTCTGCTCCTCATTGGGACCTTGGGAGCTCAGTCTGGCGCTCCAGTGTGGGACTCTGTCTCTATCTCCATCCATCACCAGATGACGGTTCTATTGTGATATGCAAGATATTTGTCAGTATTGCTATAGGATAGGGTCATTTAAGGTTGCCTATCCTCATCTGCCCAAGGAACTAACTGGGGACATCGCCTTGGGTTCCTGGGAGCCCCTCTAGGTTCAAGTCTCTTGCCAGCCCTAAGGTGGCTCCCTTAACTAAGAGTTGTGCTTCCGTGCTCCCCTATCCAGCCTTCCTTTATCCCAATCATCCTGTTTCCCCATGTTTCCCCCATTCTCCCCTTCTCACATTTCTCTCCCCATCTCCCCCTGCCCCCACCCCACCCCAACCCCAAGGTCCCACTTTCCTCCATGGCAATTTTGTCTACTTCCCATAGGCAAGGGGATAAATATATGTTTTTCCTTGGGTTCACCTTCTTATTTAGCTTCTTTAGGTTCACCAATTGTAGACTCGTGACCCTTATTTATGTCTAGAAACCAATTATGAGTGAGTACATCCCATGTTCATCTTTTTGGGTCTGGGTTACCTCACTCAGGATAGTGTTTTCAGTTTCCATCCATTTGCCTACAAAACTTGAGAAGTCATTGTTTTTTACCGCAGAGTAGTACACTACTGTGTATATATTCCACACTTTCTTCATCCATTCTTCCATTGAAGGACACCAAGTTGTTTCCAGGATCTGGCTATTACAAATAATACTGCTATGAACATAGTTGAACAAATGCTTTTGTCATATGATAGGGCATCTCTTGGGTATATTCCCAAGAGTTGTATGGCTGCGTCCAGGGGTAGATTGATCCCGAATTTCATGAGAAACCGAAACACTGATATCCAAAGTGGTTGCAAAAGTTTGCATTCCCACCAGCAATGGATGAGTGTACCCCTTTCTCCACAACCTCTCCAGCAAAGGCTATCACTGGAGTTTTTGATTTTAGTCATTCTGACAGGTGTAAGATGATATCTCAAAGTTGTTTTGATTTGCATTTCCCTGATTGCTAAGGAGGTTGAGCATGACCTTAATTGTCTTTTAGCCATTTGAACTTCTTCTGTTGAGAATTCTCTGTTCAGTTCAGTGCCCCATATTTTAATTGGGTTAATTAGCATTTTAAAGTCTAGTTTCTTGAGTTCTTTATATATTTTGGAGATCAGACCTTTGTCTGTTGCAGGGTTGGTAAAGATCTTCTCCCAGTCAGTAGGTTGCCTTTTTGTTCTATTGTCAGTATCCTTTGCTTTACAGAAGCTTCTCAGTTTTAGTAGGTCCCATTTATTCAATGTTGCCCTTAATGTTTGTGCTGCTGGGGTTATACCTAGGAAGCGATCTCCTGTGCCCATCTGTTGTAGGGTACTTCCCACTTTCTCTTCTATCAAGTTCAGTGTGTTCGGACTGATATTGAGGTCTTTAATCCATTTGGACTTGAGTTTTGTGCGTGGTGATAGATATGGGTCTATTTTCATTCTTCTACAGGTTGACATCCAGGTGTGCCAGGACCATTTGTTAAAGATGCTTACTTTCTTCCATTGTATACTTTTAGTTCCTTTATAGAAAATGAGGTGTTCTTAGGTTTGTGGGTTAAAATCAGGTCTTCTATATGATTCCATTGGTCGACTTCTCTGTTTTTATGCCAGTACCACACTGTTTTCATTACTGTAGCTCTGTAATAGAGTTTGAAGTCAGGGATGGTAATGCCTCCAGAAGATCCTTTATTGTATAAGATTGTTTTGGCTATCCTGGGTTTTTTGTTTTTCCATATAAAGTTGATTATTGTCCTCTCAAGATCTTTGAAGAATTTTGAGTGGACCTTGATGGGGATTACATTGAATCTATAAATTGCCTTTGGTAGTATTGCCATTTTTACTATGTTGATCCTCCCAATCCAAGAGCAGGGGAGGTCCTTCCATTTTCTGGTATCCTCTTCAATTTCTTTTTTCAATGCCTTAAATTTCTTGTCAAATAGATCTTTCACTTCCTTGGTTAGAGTTACCCCAAGATATTTTATGCTATTTGTGGCTATCGTGAAAGGTGATGCTTCTCTGATTTCCCTCTGTGCTTCCATATCCTTTGTGTATAAGAGGGCGACTGATTTTGTGGAATTGATCTTGTATCCTGCCACATTACTAAAGCTGTTTATCAGCTGTAAAAGTTCTTTGATGGAGTAGACTTATGGATGGAGTAGACTGATGGATTTGCTTATGTAGACTATCATATCATCTGCAAATAACAAAAGTTTAACTTCTTTCTTTCCAATTCGAATCCCCTTGATCCCATTTTGTTGTCTTATTGCTATTGCTAGAACTTCAAGCACTATCTTGAAGAGGTATGGCAAGAGTGGACAGACTTGTCGTGTTCCTGAGTTTAGTGGGATAGCTTTGAGTTTCTCTCCGTTTAATTTGATGTTTGCTGTCGGCTTGCTGTATATTGCTTTTACTATATTTAGGTATGACCCTTGTATCCCTAATCTCTCCAAAACTTTTATCATAAAGGGATGTTGGATTTTGTCAAATGTTTTTCAGCATCTAATGAAATGATCATATGGTTTATTTCTTTCAGTTTATTTACATGATGGATTACATTGATAGATTTTCATATGTTGAACCAGCCCTGCATCTCTTGGATGAAGCCTACTTGATCATAATGGATAATTTTCCTAATGTGTTCTTGGATATGGCTTGCCAGTATTTTGATGAGGATTTTTGCGTCGATATTCTTGAGTGAGATTGGCCTGTTTTTCAACAACAACAACAACAAAAAGAAATATTTTCTTTCTCACTGCTGTTTTCCCCACTTAGTACATCAGGATATGTCTGTGCTTTGAGTTTTGGACTTTGGATATTTTTATCCTTAGGCTCCTCATGGTAAAATGCTTAGAGATTCTTGAGATGTCATGCAGAAATTGAATTGTTCCAATATGTGATGGATTGCCTTGACTGAAGCCTGAGACAGTGAGGAGAGATCACAGACTATAATCATGGACAGATGAAACAGGAGGAGAGAGAATTCTGAAAATAGCAACCAATTCCATCCAAGATGCACAGAGTTTGTAACTTCACCACTGGCAGTGTAGAAGCAAGAAAATCATAACGTTTACATGTAGAATGGACAGCATAAAGAGAAATGACTTAGGTGGAAAATCACAGCTTGTTTCCTTGATTCCCAATTTACGTGTATTTTACTAAATGAAAATGCTAAAGTGATTTAAAAAAAGTTAGAATTCTACACTGGTAGTTTCATTTCTGAGAAAGATTTTATATTTAGACACATATGTTCTCAGTCTCTCTGTCTCCCTCTCTATGTTTCTCCCCTTCTCTGATCTTTACATTGGTAATTAGAGACAGTATGATACTTATAATTTTTTCGAGTGTGTTTAGTGTAAATTGGGTTTGGGATATAACACACTGAGTCAGTTAAAAATAAGAGTTTTGCAGTTAACCTTTCAAAAGTAGGACATTTGTTGGCACAAAGATATATATATGTGTGTGTGTGTGTGTGTGTGTGTGTACACATATATATGCATATATATAAAGATAATACTATTTTTAAATATTTAGTACTAATGACTTACATTGATTTGCACATTATTTTATCCTTCATATTGTAGGTTTTTTACAGAGTATCAGCTATTTTATTTTTCTTGTGGACAAAGATTTGTCAGTTCTAGGCATTCTTTTTCTATTTTTGTTTATTATTCATTGTCCTAATATACAACAAGTTTGGGCAATAGAATCATTCTTTGAGTATTGGTGTGTTTGTGTTCTCACACAGCCCAGAGTCCATCTGTTCCAGGCTCTATAGACAGCTTTAATCACATCTGTTTTTCTTGTTTATTGATATCATCAGCGTTTGAGCTGTGGAGAAATCTGCACATTCATCAATTGACAGAACATCAAGGAATCATGTACTATTTCAGAGCTGATTTAAGAAATTTAAAACTATGCCTCATGTGTTCATGTGCTTCAGAGACTGATTGAACACTTATGTAATTTGGAATGTATTTAGTATCTTTATTTAATTCATATAAATTGATACATCATATTTTCTTTTAAAAATAGCTTTACTTTTATTCCTGTTGGCTTAAAGAGTTTAAAAGAACCTTAATAATCAGAAGTCAGCCTTGTGGGAGCCTAATCTGTTTGGATGCTGACCTTCCTAGACTTGGATGGAGGGGAACCCTGCTCTTAGGATTGGAGAGGGAGGGGGAGCGGGAGGAGGGGATTAGGTAGAACTTTTTAATAAATAAAAAAAGAGTGGATCATTTTGCTTTCACAACTAGATGTATCATCACAAACAGCCGCATTAAATCTTTCTTGCAGAAAAACAAACAAAAAAACCCAAAAGTCAGATCATTTTAAATTTTGAGGTGTTAATCTTCACTTTAAAAAAATTGACATTGTTGGCAATATATATAAATATGTATATATACATGTTCGTATATATACATATATATATATATATATATGTATATATGTAAACATAGACCAGACTATTATTTTACATTTCTCTATAAAATATATATTAAATTTTTATATGAACCAATTACATTACATTTATAATTAGAAGCTTTGTCTGTACAATTTAGCTTAACAATTTGGAAAATATATAGGAGTATCAACACTAAATTTTGTTAAACAATTGAATATATTTAAATATATATAATATTTATTATATGTGTTAGGGTGTGTGTGTGTATATGTATGTATGGTGTAGGAGGCCCTTCTGTATGTATTGATTTTATTGCTTAGTGAATAAACAAACTGCCTTGGCCTTTTGATGGGGCAGAACTTAGTTAAGTGGGAAAAACAGAACTGAATGCTGGGAGGAAGAAGCAGAGTCAGACATGCTAAATCTTTCCTGGTAAGCCACTGCCATGTGGCAATATACACATACTAGAAATGAGTTAAATCAAAATGTGAGAGTTAGCTAACAAGAGGCTAGAGCAAATGGGCCAAACAGTGTTTTAATTAATACAGTTTCTGTGTGGTTATTTCAGGACTAAGCTAGCCAGGTGGCTGGGATGAGCAAGCAGCCCTCTCCCTGTAACATATGTATATGATGTTCATCAGTGAGGACAGAGGCACATAAATGATATAGTGAGTATATGTCACATAGCTTGCTGGTGTCAAAAGGGAGCATGGGGACTTTGGGACAGGATAGAAGGGAAGGGGTCCAGAGGAAAAAAAAATATATAGCTCAATACAAACAATCTAAAACACTAAAAAAGAAAATATTCTGTGCTATTTTTACCTTTGGATACTTTATCTAGATTGTAGAAGAATAGTAAATGCATAAATTGACATTGGAGACAATTTTTGAAGCAAATTATTAAAAGGAGTGTGATTCATGCATATTGAATGCATTGAGTAAATACACTCTCTGTCTAGCAAATCACTCACCCCAGATAAGCACTTACCAATATTTATCAGCAAACATCAGTAACCATGAACACATCTTAGTAAAAATTACCCCATTGCTGTAGGACAGGTCTTGTAAAAGATATCACAATCACTATGATATCACATGTATAACCCTGACTGCTCTTCAGACTAGAGATGGAAGGGGGAGGAATGGGGGGAGGGGGGAGCAGTGGGAGAGGGGGAGTGAAATGGGAGGCTGGGAGGAGGTGTAAATTGTTTTTTTTTATCAATAAAAAATAACAAAAAAGAAAAGAAAGGTAAAATAACAAAAATTCAACTCCCAGGAGTTCCAAAAATGTAGACTTCCTACCTAATGTTAAAGAAGGAGAGAGACTCCACATGAAATGAGGGGGAAACCACTGGCCAGTATTTGGAGAAAAATTATTATGCAAACAAGCTCAGATTCATAGCCATGTTGCCTATTCTAAGACAGACCCTAGTGCAGAGTTAGTGCCCAACTGTTACCATTCTGAAATTCTTATATGTTTCTGCATTTGAACTCATGTCCTATAAGTGAAGATAGTGTCCCAACATCACAGTGTCCCAACAAGCACAAATAATAACAAAATATTTAACTAGCATTACTTCTTCAAGTTTTTTTTTACTCATTATCATTTCCTTTTTTCTGATAAAGAAGACAAGAGAAAAAGAAACACAGAAATTATGCTTACTTTCCTCTCATCTCTTCCAGACTCTTTATTAAGGGTTAGAGAATGTTAGTATAATGGGCACATATTCTGAATTATGTAAGATACTGTGCTACATTTCAGAAAAGATCCCCTGTTCACATAGGGTATGCTTTTATGAACCACTGAATACACAGTGTATTACCTCCTAGATTCTGATATTATAAAATAGAATTATGGTAAAATTCATGACAATGATCTCAATTATATTCTTTACATAAAACTATATTAAATGCAAATAAAAACTGTGATAATGTGTTATGGGTCAGAAAACTTTGGAAAAAGACCCATGTTTGTTACCTTTAACAGTGTATTTTCATTTTATTCCAGATATTAGTTTGCATTTACACATCCATCCTAAGTTGTATGAGTCATACTATGACTGTGGTTGGCAATATGATTCTGTGGTTGTAAGTTGCTCTTCTCTGGGTATGAAGACTCAAGGAAAAGAAGATATTTAAATGAAAATGAGACTAAGCCTGGATTTGTTAGGGCTTTAAATATTCACATCTACTGTGTTATTCTTAACCAGTTTATCCTAGATAGGCATGAGGAAAATGCATGTTAGATTTCATGGTATTGCAACAGCATGGTACGGTTGATAGATATTGTCATAAGTTTTCCTCACTAGAATTGGATTTATGGTAGTCAGATACTGCCTGGTTCTGTTTTAGTCCACATGTCACATTGCAAATTGAATGATTTGCTTGTCTGTGCACCTGTGGTGATAATAGCTCCATCTATAAAGAATGAAATGGAAAATGAGCAGAACATCAAGGAACAGGCAAAGGTGATAGAAAAGGTAATTTTGCATTATGTCTTCTAAGGCAATGATACTACCGAGGTTTGCTTTGGTTCTCTAAGTATTGTAAAATTTTATTTGTGTATAACAATCCAATACTTCTGTAGTACTTACTTCAAATAATGTCCAAGTAATGAAAATCCAACTACACAACATTAATATTATTTGATTACCAAATATGACTCCCTGCTCACTTTTTAATAAATAACTTTTCAATAGTTTGGAGAGTTTTCTAAGTTTTATTTTAGCTTTTTATAATTTATAAAATATAACGATCGGTTTGAAATTCAAATTTGGAGGTTACATTTTAGTGCTGTTTTCAAAGATATTTTTTTTATTTTCAATTAAATATTTACATGTGTGTTTGTGTATAGTTATGTGCACATAGTGCAGGGTTTTGCAGAGGTCAGAAAATATTGGATATTTTAGAGGTGGAAGTATATGGGTTTTGACTGACTTGGTGTGGGTCTTGGGAATCCAACTCTGGTTTGAGGAAAGAGCAGTAAGTGCTCTTAACTTTGAACCATCTCACAAGCTTCTGGAAAACTTTGACTAAACATGTGCCTGTTTTCTTTTTGGTCTTATTTAAGATCTGTACAAATTTGTTGAAGTGGACTTTTTTTTCTTTGTTTCAATTCTATTTCCATTAGTTTTGTTTGATATGTAATAGCTTTCAATCAGAGTTATATGATATGCATCAGAAGGCATACAGGAACAGGAGTGATAACAGTACTCTGTTTTCAAAAGAGAAAAATTAGCTGATTTGACTGGAAATGTTTCTACTGTGTGGCTACATTACAGATTTTTGAATAAAACATGTATTTCAAATTATTTAATAAAAATCAGTATCTGTTTTAGTATTGACACATGGGAATATGATACTCATGGGGCACCAATATATGTCTTTCTTTCTATATATTTTATACTTATCAAACTATTCTTTCATAGAATAAAATACACTTTCAAACAGTAAACTATGAGAGAGAGCAAATAAAAAATAGGAAATGAAGTTATGTGTGTTAATGATAATAGTGAATATTTGAATAAAAATAATACTTGAAATTTTGAAAAATATGCTGAAGTTTTTAATAGCTTTAAGTTTTAAGCATTGGATCACAAACTACAAAGTCTTCATATAATATTTAAATTTTAAACGAAAGAGCTCATTAAGCATAGCTGAAACTTTTGAACATCAGATTCTAACACATCACTTGTTAGATATAGGAGTCGAAGCTCTGCTTTCCTAATTTGTTTGCATTTTAGGTAATAACATGCAATAACCAACTCTGTAAAATATTTTTCATTATCTTGAATTGAATTGCTAGTTTTGCTTCGCAATGTCTTTAAACTCTAGCTTACCAATTTTTAAGCAAACTATGTAAGGCATTGTAGGGTTAGAGCTTCAGCATCCAGATGGTTTAACACTGGGTGCTCCAGGTGTCCACCCTCAGGACCCCCATGCCTAATCACATGATAGAATGAGAAGACAGCACCTTTTCCCAATATGGGTAGAAAGAGAGGAGTTTACGCCTCAGTTTGTATCACTATTTCATTAAGTAGTGTTGAGATAGGAGCGGCGGGCTGCTTCCCACCACCCGGCTAGCTTTATACCCGAAATAATTACATGGAAACTGTATTCTTTTAAACATTGCCTGGCCCATTAGTTCCAGCCTCTTATTGGCTAGCTCTTACATATTGATCTAACCCATTTTTAATAATCTGTGTAGCCCACGAGGTGGCTTACCAGGGAAGATCTTAACCTGCGTCTGTCTGGAGTGGGAGAATCTTGGTGACTCTCTGATTCAGCTTCTTTCTCCCAGCATTGTGTTCTGTTTTCTCCACCTACCTAAGGGTTGGCCTATCAAATGGGCCTAGGCAGTTTCTTTATTAATAAGAAATCACTCCCACATCAAAGTAGATTCCATAAAAAGTTAAAATTGTCAACAATTACTTAATATAACAGAAATGGGCATGAATATTTCAGACCATTTAAAGGGATTGTTGAATATCTTTAGAAAGAAATCATCTCATTAAATTATGTTTTCAATTTTAAAGATAAGGAAAAAGCAATGTTTGTTTTCACCTCATGATTCAAATCCATTAAATATTGATAACATTTCTGTTTTTATCTTGCAGAACCTATTTTTTTTTTAGGATTAAAAACTCTGAATCTACTTTTACAATAGCTGGAAGAGAGAAACATGTCTATCATAGCACCAAATGATATTATTAAATAATTTAATATTTTAAAGTATAACATTTTCTTTTTTAAAATTTAGTTTAATTTTATTTATTTTTAATTAAAATTTAAATTGATATTATATACCAACCACAGTCTCACCTCTCTCCTACTCCTACTTCTTCCCTTCTATACCCACTATTCTCTTTTTCCTCCATCTCCTTTCAGAAACGGTAAGGC
The DNA here is from genome assembly GCF_018167655.1 of Microtus oregoni. Classification (NCBI taxonomy): domain Eukaryota; kingdom Metazoa; phylum Chordata; class Mammalia; order Rodentia; family Cricetidae; genus Microtus; species Microtus oregoni. Next base: position 27,102,171 of record NW_024543089.1, read on the forward strand.
TCCCATGGGAGTCAATGAAGCATCCCACAAACCCACAAAGAGACAAAGCTATGCAAACTGTCTTCCAAATGCACAGGGACTAGTTAGATCAGTGTTTCTGTGGGGTTATGAATTAAAGTATGATCAAAAAAACTTCAAGGTCAGAAACTGGTGTTCAATTTGAAAATCTGAAAACAAAACAGTCAACCACTGTCTCTTACCTTGATCTCAGATTAAAATGCTGATCCTCTCTCTGGGGATATTAGAATGAGATTGTGGAGAGCTGTTTCCTCCCATTTTATAATCTTCTCTAGGGCTGAGATTAAAGGAGTGAAGCACAGTGATTAAAGACATGCATGCCCAGGTTTCTATGGCAACTAGAGTGACTACAGGGATTAAAGATATGTGTTATCATTACCTGGTTTGTAAGGCTGAATTTTTCTCAAATCTTCAGGCAGGCTTTATTTATTAAAATACAGTTAATTATTTATTTATTAAAATACAGTATTTATTAAAATACAGCTGGCTTCCTGGACAATAATCCAAAGTTCCTCTGCCATACTGGGGCCTCCATCTTCAGCCTACAGCACTAGCATATTAAGCAGACTTTTCATTGGAGCAGAGTATTTTGTGTCCTGCTTGTCTAATTAGGAACGCATAATGCCATCTGTTGAGGCAGACACATTTTTTCCCAGTAGCTTGCTTTTGCCACAAAGAAAGGAAACTCCATGTGGAGTTTCTTTGATGCACAATATCTTCTCTGAAGTACATTCATATCTCATTGCCATAAAATGGAAGAATCTACATATTAAAACATCTTAAATGTCATATTCTGTGGATCTCTCATGTGTTTGATCATGACCTATCTGTCTATATTATATCTACGTTTGACCTTGAATACATAAATATTATGACTACAAGTTCTATTATACAAGGTGATTAACTACTAATCTATATTTCTTTATGATCCTAAACCATTTTGGTAATAATAATTTTCAAGTAATAGAAATTTGCATTACATTGTTAATTGAGCTGTATAGGTACAATATGTTGAATGAGATTAGTAATGTATGTATAATATGTTTAAAAAATGATCTAAAAATGTATCAGTATACAAAAATTTGTATACAATTCACAAAAGTAAAGCCAATGTAAAACAATTAAAAATAATACTTGCTTTATAAAGTAGATTCAATAATCTACATTTTTATCTTATCATACCTATATCCTCCTTTATTCTTTTCAGAGTAGATTCAATAATCTACTTTTCTATCTTATCATTTCTATATTCCTGTTTTTCTTTTCCTTCCTTCCTACCTTTCTTTCTTTCTTTCTTTCTTTCTTTCTCCATCCATCTTCCTCCCCCTGCCTTCCCCCTTCCCTTTCTTTATTCTTTCTTTTGGTTTTTCAAGACATGGTTTCTCAGTAGCTCTGGAGCCCATCCAGGAACTTGCTTTGTAGACCAGGCTGACCTTGAACTCACAGACATCTGCCTGCTTCTGCCTCCTGATTGCTGAGATTAAAGGAGTGTGCCACCACTCCAAGCCTTTTATATTTTTAAAAAAGAACTTTGAATCTAATTTCTTTTATTTAGCTTTTTCCTAACTATTATCCATAACAACTTGTACCCAACACATTAAACAAAAACAAATATCCATAATCCCTTTTTATGGTAATATGGGCATAATATTTTAGGCTACTTCCTGCTGATTGGGGATGCTGATAATCTTATGGAGACACAAAGAAAATTTAGGATTATTGTCAAGTCCTAACTGGAGTATTCTGTGAGGCTGGTTTATTTCAGACAGCAGTCATGAAGCTTTTCTGGAGTATATTTGTTGCAGTTTCCTTTGAAATGTTGGACCATCTGAGTAATCTGTTCCCACAGGAGATTTTTCAGGGAATCTTTATTGATCAAAACTTATTTTTTTTAACCAAGAATGAATCTAGAGCCAATCAAACCTTATTTTTCTTTACCAACAGTGAATCTATAGACTGTCATTTCCTGTGGAAACAAAAGCAAAAATTCTTTTCTAAAGTAACATATCTTTTGATTTAAATTTTGAAGTCAAAACATTTTGATCTAACCTTATTTTTTCTTATCCAAATGGATTCATAGCCTCTTACTTCCTTTAAAAACAAATGTGAGACCTGTTTTCCAAAGTTACATATCTTTTGAAATAAAGTTTGAAATCAAAGCATTTTCATAATATATATGTTAGATTCATCCATCAGCATTTATAATCAAATGTCTATTAGCATCTGTTGCTTCTTCCTCAGAAGTCAAACAATTCAAAGACAACGCAATACCATACATTATCCAGATTATCTGTGTATTTTCCATCTTTATAGGGAATCTAAGTTGGGGCAGATGGGAACTGGGAGTGCTAGCTAGTTTTTCTCCTGAACCCAAGTGGTTAGGTTTGGATCCAGCTCCTAGAGCTGTCATTCTGATCACATCTCTGACCTGGGGTGTTGGTTGAAAAGTTTCAGGAAAATGGCATTTTTGTGAATTTGTACCCCAAAAAGTTGGACACCCAATGAAGTACGATTAATAAAAGTTCAGGTTCAGAAATTGGGGTTCAACCTGAAGATTTAAAAAGCAAAACAGCAAGCCACTGACACTTATCTCGACTCAGACCAAAATGGCGATCCTGTCTCTAGGAATTTTAGAATGAGACTGTCTGTTGAGAGCTGATTCCTCCCATTTTATAATTTTATCTAGGGCTGGAATTAAAGATGTGCACCACTGTGATTAAAGTCATGCATCCCCCACCCCATTTCTATGACTATTAATGTGGCTACTGGGTTTAAAGGTGTGTGTTACCTTTACCTGGTCTTTAAGGCTAACAAATGGGGTTGTTTTACTCTCAGATCTTCAGGCAGGCTTTATTTATTAAAATACAATTGAAATGTCACTACATTAAGTCCTGATATAGACACCCTCTTTCTCATATAATCCCTCCTCCATCTCTTCAGCTAGACTCCTGGAGCTTGACGTGGCTGTGAATCTTTGCATCTGTTTCCATTAATTCCTGGATTAAGGTTCTATGATGACAATTAGGATAGTCACCAAACTGATTATAGGAGCAAGACAGATTAGGCACCCTCTATACTACTGCTAAATGTCTTAGCTGGGATCATCCTTATGGATTGCTGGGAGTTTACCTGGCACCAGGCTTGTCCCTAAAATCATAATGCCCCCCTTTATCAAGATATTTCTTTCATTGCTCTCCCTCTCCATTAGTCCCCCAACTTGACCATCCCAATCCTTCATGTTCCCATGTCCCATCCTCTGCCATTTACCCTTAACATTTTACCCAGAAGATCTCATGTATTTATCCTTTCCAGGAAAATCTATTCCTACTTCTTGTTAGCTAGCTTCTCTGGGACTATGAGTTGTAGCGTGATTATCCTTTGCTTTACATTTAATATCCACTTATGTTTGAGTACATACCATATTTGTTTCTGGGTCTGGGTTATTTCAGGATGATTTTTTACCAGTTCCATCTATTTCCTAGCAAATTTCATGATTCCGTAGCTCTATACAGTTAAATAATAATTCATTGTGCAAATGTACCACATATTCTTTATTGATTCTTCATTTGAGGTGCATCTAGGTTGTTTCCATATTCTGGATATTATGAATAATGCAGCTATGAACATACTTGAGCAAATATCCCTGTGGTATGAATGAACATCCTTTGGGTAAATTCCCAAGAAGGGTATTGCTGAGTGTTGATGTAGATTGGTTCACAGTTTTCTGAGAAACCACAATCCTGATTTCCAAAGAGGCTATACACCCCTTTGTAATCCCACCAGCAGTGGAGGAATGTTTCCCTTACTTCACATCCTGTCCAACATAAACTGTCATCATGATTTTTGGTTGTATCTCGAATTGCATTTCCCTGATAGCCAAGGATGTTGAACAATTCTTTAAGTATATTTGGTCATTTGAGATTCTTTTATATTAATATATTTTCCTTTGTTTTACATGCCAACCACAATCTCCCCTCCTTTCTCTCATCCCTATTCATTTCCCCATCTCCATTCACCCTCTCCTTCTTTGTCTCCATTCAGAAAGGGCAGGCTTCCAATGAGCTTAAACAAGTTGAGGAAGGATAGAGCTCCTCCCCCTGTATAAAACTGTCTAAAGTAATCTGGCATTGAAAACAGGTTACCAAAAGCCAACTAAGCACCAGGGACAGGTCCTGATCTCATTGCTAAAAGCCTTACAAACTATACAACTGTCTCACACATACAGAAGGCCTAGAATGGTCCCATATAGGCTTCCTAACTGTTGGTCCAGAACCCCTGAGCTACCAAGAGCTCAGGTAGTTGTCTCTGAGTTTTCTTCCATCATGACCTTAAATTCCAGGACTGATACAATCCCTTCTCCTGATTTCAGAATTTTACCTCTAGCAAAGACTTGAAAAACAATCATCAACAATGGTTTAGACAGCATTAACTGGAGAGTGTTAAGATGAAGTCTGTAATATTAATTTACAAATGATTGTAGTAGAAAAACTATTATGTTTAGAAAAATAACTGGGCAGTAGGAAATGTTTCACACACAAAAGAAAAACCTTGATTTATTGGTGTGGGACAATGGTCTGTATTCTGTCAATTATATTTTAAATAAATGCTGATTTTCCAGTAGCAAAGCAGGAAGTATAGGTAGAACAACCAGGTAGAAAGTAGAGGTGTCAACAAGAACAGGAGAATTCTGGGAAGAAGGAAGCCCATTCCTCTGAATCCTGACCCAACCATAGAAGAAGCAAGATGTGACCTCCCTGACAAATAAGATATTGAGACACATTACATAGACAAGAATGATGGGCTAATATAAGTTGTAAGAATTAATAATAAGCCTGAGTTAATGGGCCAATCAGTTTATTACTAATGTAGACCTCTGTGTGATTTCTTTGGAACTTAACGATTGTGGGAACTGGCCAGGATAGAAACCACAGACAATAATTCATGTAGTTAAAATTTTTTGATACTATTTATAATAAGAGTTATTTAAAATAAAACTAAACAAACTTTGTGATGTGATATGTTAAAACAAGGAGAGATGTAGCTTTTTTAAATGATAAAATAAATTTATCTTTTAAAATAAAATTTAAAATTGATCAAATAAAATCATATCAGAGAATGATAAATTAAGGAAAACTTTTTTCTTAGACATTTAATTTACATGATGAATGTGTTGTGTTAGTAGACTGTAATGTAGCATTTTTATATTTGTCTGATCTTCATTTATGATAAACATAAACATAATGAAACTTTCCAGGTACTAAATACACAGTAATTACTAGTAGACAAGTTGTTACTGTTACTGATACTTACAGAAGATGAGATAACAATTATATCTGAAAAGAATCAGTCTCTAAAGTACACTTGGTTGAATTAATTATTGACATTTTTGAGACTGACACTAACTCAGTGGGAACTTTCGTTATTTAAAATTAGATTTAATTCTTTCTAAAGAAGATATTGAGTTACCTCCCAGATTTTTTCTAGAGGCCTGTGGTGACTGTCTTCATATGGCATTTAAAGACTTATACTAACAATTTATACATATATATATATATGTGTGTGTGTGTGTGTGTGTGTGTGTAGATATACATATATCTATACACAGACATGTTTTTTTTTTTTTTGGTTTTTCGAGACAGGGTTTCTCTGTGGTTTTGGAGCCTGTCCTGGAACTAGCTCTTGTAGACCAGGCTGGTCTCGAACTCACAGAGATCCGCCTGCCTCTGCCTCCCAAGTGCTGGGATTAAAGGCGTGCGCCACCACCGCCCGGCCCACAGACATGTTTTATAGAGTTTCAAAATACAGAATTTTAAATTAATCAGTGAAAAATTTAAATTACAGGGAAAATGGGACATAAATGATGAAATATGAAATAAATCATAAATTAACAACAGATTGGAGAATGGGAACTTAATACAGTAGAAGAAAAACTTAAAACTTTTGTTGAAATTTTATTCAGGTAATACAACCTGATGGAGGAAGGTCATTGGTTAAATAAAAAGAAACTGCTTGGCCCTCATTGGTTAGAAGATAGGTGGGAGGAGTAAACAGAACAGAAAGCTGGGAGCAAGAGGAAGTGAGCTCAGACTCCACAGCTCTCCTCTCGGGAGCAGATGCCTGAGAGAGACGCCATGCTCCCAGCTCCTGGGCAGACACATGCAGTGAAGCTCCGACCCAGGATGGACGTAGGCTAGAACCTTCCCGGTAAGTGCACCTAGCTGTGCTACATAGAATATTAGAAATGGGCTAGTCCAGGTGTGAGAGTTAGCCTAGAAGAGGCTACATAGAAATGGGCCAATCAGTATTTAAATGAGTAAAGTTTGTGTGTTGTTATTTCGGGCATAAGCTAGCAGGCAGCTGGGGTGTTGGGCACGCAGCCCCGCTGCTCCTATTACAACAAATGGCGCCCGACGTGATGCACTAAACCCACTTAAAAAAACTGAGAAGGCTTAAAAATAAGGGAGAGAGAGTTTAACACAGATTTTTGCTGTTTGTTGGTGGCATGCTATAGAGAGATTTCCTGATTTGGCAACAGCAGCAGAAAAAACGCTGTGTCATTTTAAAGTGCAGCTTCTTGGGGCTGTGCTGCCAGCGAGAACTCTGGCTTTAAAGCATTTCAATGGATTTTATGGGACTGGATGTTTGTGTTCCCACTTGGGATCTGAAGGAGAGTGCTCTGAGACCATGCTGATGGCTCAGCGCTCCCCGCCCGCACCTGGGCAGACAGCCGAATCAGGCTTAGGCAGGCAGGAGAGCATGGTAGATTCCTGATGGAGACGGAGACGTGTTTTCAGACTGCACAGTGCTCTGCTTGTCAGATTTGGATGTAAGTTGGATGAAAAGAATTTCTGTGCTGCACGCTCAGTCTCAGAATTAGTGTTGAGTGCCGCTCCTACCTGGCGGCCCCAGAGCTAGCACAAAATGGTATGTCCTCCATTTTGAAATTAAGAAATGCAACTCCTCTTTGTATATTAAATGAATATTCCACAGCATAAATAACTGTAACACATTTTAAACTAATATTCCAAAACAATTTTCTGACAAATAATGCTATGAACAATAGACGTATAATGCAGTTACTGTTACTAAAACAAATCAAACTTTGGAATTTGAACAAAAGGAGAAGGTGAGTCAACTTTGAAGGCTTAACATGATCTGTCTCAGAAGAACAAAAGCAAGGGAGTTTGGCCAAGGAAATTGGAATCATTTATCTAAGGAGAGTCAAAAATTACCTAGAAGGAGTAAATGTAGTTTCAGGATTTTAAAATCAAAAATTTTGTAGCAGATATATTTTCACAAGGCCAATTAAGGTTTACTCATAGTATTTACTTTATAATAAAAATGTTGAACATAGTTTTCAAGACTATTTACCCTAAGTTCATGTCTAATTTCATTGGGAACTTTTTCATTGTAAATAAGTTTCAGGATACTTTCTCAGGCTTAGTGTCTCTTTTCAAAGGGTCTCATGGGGTCCTTTTTTGTTTTAATGTTTCCAAAGTAGAATGGACTCAAATATATGGCTCTATTAATAGACTTGTTTGTCTGTACGTATGGTAGTATTAAGATCAATTAATGTTAAGTGTATCAAATCTATTATTTAATACAGAAAGCAGCACCTATCTTTGAAATATTTATTGTTGTTCCTTTATTATCATGTTGTTATTGTCTTGAGCTTATGAGAAAAATTCTTTAAATTAGGATTTCAGATTTCTATCTAGAAGGCCATGAGAGGATAATCTACAAATAAGTATTAATTTGATGAGTAAATATGATGAAAAGAATCAGAATGATAGAGGCAAGAATTTAAGTTATTCATACCTGGTTAAGCTAAGAAGTTGGATTATCAGATAATCCACAATATTTCTCTTTTAGGTGGCTTACAAAAACATGTATTGACTGAAGATGAGTGGTGTTTTCATGTGTCTGTTATTAAAGTTGTATAGTTAACTTACAAAACTGAAATCATAGAATGCTTATTATTTGACAATATTTTATTTTGTTCAAATTGTGAAACAGTTTATGTGCAAAACTATTAAAGAAATGGCTATGAAGTAGAAATCTGAAGCCTTGTGTGCTCAATATTCATATTCACATAGAAACTACCCATATCTCAGAAGCTTCTTTGAAGCCAGGTTAATCTTCTGTCTTTTGACGTGACCAAGAGAACATCGATTTACACACAATTTGCTTCTCTGTCTGGCCCAAGTTTCCTTACTCCTACACTCTCATGGGCTTAGTTATAGTTGTCATTTCTTCTCTTGTCTACTGATTCTTTTATTCATGACATTCTCATTTTAAAGTATATTAATTAGCATAGTAATATTTAGTAAGAAGGCTAGTACCTTATTCACAACTTTAAATTATCAATTAATATCTTTTATTTTTCAAATGTTATGTGTTCATAAATGTCAACTAGGTTTGAATGCAACGATGCTCACATTGTGTGTGTGTGGCAGAGGAGGAATCTGAAACCATTGCAGTACCTGGTGGAAAGATGTCTGAACTGTTCATTGGTTTGTCAAAGAAGAAGCAAGCAATTATTGCTCCAAATAGTTTTTTTTTTCAACATCCTGAAAACTTGGCAACTACTGAGAGAACTATAAATGGAAAATAAAAATACACTATCTCAAAAAGGTCTCATGAATGGTTGCCCTAGCCAAATGCTTTGGGAAACCTTAATGACATTCCTATACTATGTAGAGAAAAATAAGTAAGTAGTGCAAGTAAGTAATAAAAGAAATCTAAAAGAGCTGTCCTGCATAAGTAAATGATAAATGTGTTGATTGTTTAATAATAGTGGAAAACTATAGGCAAGTGCATTGTATACAGAATACATGAATGAGCTTTACCCTGGCTAGCATCTCATCCTGGTGAAAAGTCATTGCACAATAATGAGTGCAGTATTTTTAGGTATTCTCCTGAATACCATTATCAGAATGAATACCTTAAGAGAAAAAAAAATGGTATAAATGAGAACACATTTTACTGTCTTTTCACTTAAATATACTTGTAAGTGTAAAATATCCTTTACAAAAGACTATCGTTTATATCACTGCTAAGTAAAATGAAAATTATTACAGAAAACATTACTCATTTGAACTCTTTCTACTCTGATGAAAATGAGCTTTAGATTTTTCCCCCTCTTCATTGGGATGTTTAGTTTAACTATACATATTAGGTGTAATGTTTGTATCTTCACAGTAACAACTTTAAATTGGCTTTTGCAGCTTTTCTGCCCAAGAAATACATTTGTTTAGCTGTAGGGTGACATATATTTTTTCTTTCCTATTTAATTGAGAGGTCTCTATCATTGTCTGTAAAATGTAACTCCTCAATGCAGGACTGACATATGAATTATGTTCCTGTTCTGTTTTTTTCTAAATATAGATTTTGAAAGCTCAACTAAATGTTTCTTTAAAAGATATTGCAATCCAGCAGAGACATTGACTCTCATTTCTATTTCTCTTTTTTAACAAAATAAGGTCTTACTCAGACTCAAATTATTTCAAAAGTATCTCCCATAGTTTGTACATTTTACAAAATTTGACAACATACACTCTCTTATTGATAAAACTGTTTATTTACTAAGCAGCGAATTACCTGATTTTCTCAGCATATTTTATCTAAAAATCCAGAGTTGGTATAATGTTGCCTTTTTTAGAAGAAAGAAATATAAGCTTTTAAAGGAGAGGCATCTTTTGCTCCAGTGTTTTCAGAAAATCCTGCAGATATGGCTTTTAAGAATAATTTTTTTTTAAATACAAGAACTGTGAGATTTTCTCAAGTCTGTATTAATAAAAACAACCTTTTTTTTGCAGTTGACTTTATTATTCAGTGTTGACATTTTCAGCGTGGGAACTCAGTGAGGTTTTGTTAAAACTCATTTTAGCATGACTTGGCCTTTGCTTTCTGTGATGTGGTGTCAGTGGGTATGAACACACCTCCAGAATTTCTGGCTGTTAAACCACAAGAGGAGAAAACTCATTTTCAATTTCTGTAACCGAGATTTTAAACAGCTCAGTAATATAAGAAAGGCATTTCCTTGAACATACAATATAAATAGTTAATTTTTAACATCTTTGAAAAGACCTACCTACAGTCTTCCCATGGACACAAATAGACACTATAAAATTCAAGTAATATTTCAATTTTTAAAATTTTTTAGAAATTTTATTACACTATCTAAAATATACCTAATTATTTTCTACCAGTAAAATGAGAATTCATTCCAATTTCCAATAAAAGTTAAATATTGAATGAAAATATTAAATGTCATCATGTTAGATTCATATGCTCATGGTTTTAGTAAGATTTATTTAAATACGCAAACCACATTGTCTTCTCTTATGTAATCATTAATAGACTTCTAGTTGTGTCAAGTACATTAAGACTACCTCAAGGAAATCAAAGTAGCATACATCTTTGCTAAAATTTTCTTTTTGTTGAAGAAAATCATTATAAAAGACAAAAATCCCAAGTGCACTGGGGAGAGGTCATGGGTAGGCAAATACTGCAATACTAGCAGCAAATACTTTTGTATTTAATATAAGCGCAGAATGTATTAGTTGCACTTCTCTTTGACTTCAGTTCTAGAATTTGAATGTAGAAAAATAAGCAATGGATAAATTATTAATACCATACGTAGATTTTGGGTGACACATGGTTTCCAGAAGTAAATATATCAATGATTGAAAAGTTACTCCAGAAAAATAAAGTACCAGGGGAGTAGAGAAAGCTTAGTGAATCAACGCACATACAGGGTAGATGGGAAAAAGTTACTTCTGTGAACTTTCATCTGATATCCACACATGCACTTTGCCAACTGTAACACACACATACAAACACAAATACACTAAATAAATATACATAGTAATAAATAAATCAATGTAATAAAGATATACAAGGAATTGAACAGAGAACATTATAGTGTGCCTTTTATAATTTTCTAGGTTAGAAAAGATATCCTTATATATGTTAAAAGTATGATAGGAAATTACTCAAACACTATATATTGCATGCAACAACAATTAATGTAAGAAAAAGAAAGGTCTTGGATTTGAACTAGAACAATATGGGTGTTTTCTTAAGATAGTTTGGATTTAGGAAAGAGAAGAGAGAAATGATGTAATATACTCTCTAAAGAAGGAATAAAAGGGGATAGATATTACTCAAGGAAAGATGCTAGTGTTTGAACAAAGCATTCATATAGTCTCTGCCTCTAACAATAATACAGAACATGTTTAATAGACATAGGATTTGATTATGGTTGCAGCAGTAGTAACTGGCTAATGTAGTTAGATTGAGATGTTGAGTAATTCCCAGTACATGTACAACTTCAGTTGGGTAAATGGAAACAATGTAAGAAAGAAGTACTAATAGATATGTAGAATGTGATGCTCAGGGATTGATGCTAAGGAAGAATAACAACTATACTTAATTTAAGAGGGGAAGCTTTTTACTAACAATATTCTAAGGGACCAAAGTGCATTTTTCTATAGAGGTTATAGGAAACAAATAAAACACAGCATTGTGACATCATAGAGAAAATTTTTAGTGAGGGAATTAAGGAGCTCACATTTTTAACATTTTCCACTGATTTTGAAATTATACTGGATTGGAAGTTTAGTGATTGAGAAGGTTAGAAAACATGTGAAAGGCTTGATATGCCATGGTAGATAGTAAATTTATTATACTTTAAAGATAATCTCTTCAAATTAGTTGATGAAAAAAGGATTAAAGGTTGAAATCAATTCATGTGTGATGTGAAGAGAGGAATTATGAATGCCTAATAAATATAAATATTTACATGTTATATAATGACAGATCTTCGAGAAATGGAAAAAAAATTTTCTGTAAAATATTTTGTCTTTCAAAGTGATTTTATTTAATACTAAGCAAATAATGTTGCATATTTCTTGTTGAAATAAAGTTAATATGTACAAGTTGGAGAAAAATATATTAGTACCTAAAATTATGAAATAACAAATAACATGTAAATCTTTCCCTTCCCTTGTTACCCAACCATATGTTTGTAAGAAATCTGTTTTTGTCCTTTGAACTGAGAAACTGGCATAATGTATAATACTTTATTGGAAAGGAATGTAGAAAATGATAGAAGGTCACTGTTGTATTATTTGTTCAAGGAACAGTGAAGTAAAACAAACCTAATCCATTGAAAGTCTGAGGTTCTTTAGAAATGTGAATTTTAAAAAGGATATACTAGGTAGTAAATAAATTTTAGTTACTAAAACTAGCTTGAAATATCAATATTTGAAAATAAAGTATGTTTTTTATTATATACAAGTATTCATATTTCTTGGATAAACGTGGAGGGAAAAGCAGTATCAGAAAAATATCAATAACCCATGACTTTCTAAATACTCAATATTTCTCAGATTCCTAAGAGATAGATTGCATTTCCTTAACTCTTTGTGGAATATGGTGCATTCAGCAGTTTTGAACTACAAAAATACCAATGAACCATTTTTTTAAAGATTTAATTATTTATTATGTATACAACATTCCTGCAATGTATGTTTGTATGCCAGAAGAGGGCACCAGATCTCATTTTAGATGGTTGTGAGCCACCATGTGGTTGCTGGGAATTGAACTCAGGACCTCTGGAAGAGCAATCAGTGCTCTTAACCTCTGAGCCATCTCTCATTGAACCAATTTTAAAACATGTCACTCAGCTCTGAGTCTTGTAGGGTTAATTATGGAAAAAATATAGAGCCTAACAGTAAGGTAAAACCAAATTACCTACCTGCAATATCTTTTCTGCCTCGTGACTTTCAGTATATAGAAATATTTGGTTCATAGTTTCTAAAGGCATCTGTGATGTCAGGATTTAGAGAGGGGGAACACTCAAAGTGACATTTATATTAAAGCTGCCAAGACCAAGGTATTAAGAAAATCATTTCAGGGTGAGGAATGCTTTATGAAAGGAATGCAAAAATCTACACATTTGTGGAAGGTTTTGTGATTTACAGTGGGAAGAAAAATAGAGTATGACCTGGAATCATTTCATTGCACTTTCTTTATGGTGCATTTTGTGATTAAAGCTTTTTGAAATATAAGTTATATGAGCCCTAAGGGGACTGATTTTTGCAGAGTGTTTTATGAGAAAGCTGGTATAACTGGTTTCAGCAGTAGGTGTTGTTGAACATTTCTGGGGAAAAACAAATGTTTAGCTTGGGATGTAGCTCAGTCATAGAACACATGCTGAACATGCGCAAAAGCCTGGGTTCTGTACCAAGTACAACTAAGAAAAGTTGAGGGAACAGTAACCCTTCAAAACACACTAAGGAGTTTTCATTTCAAGATAGTGAGTTCCAAAGATGATTAATCCTGTGGGTCTTATACATTCTCATAATTTTCCAAACAAACCAAAAACAACTGCAAGAACAACAACAAAAAATTCTACCACCATCACTAGCCCACTGGTCCCAGGGTTTCACCAAATTAAAGTGAGCTTTTTGAAATACCTTTAAAATGGCAGTATTTTAAAACACATTTAGCACATGGGGTAGGCATACTTCTTTTTACAATATGGTCTGTGTTCCACATTTAAAAAAGAGGTGATTTTTAATTTTTAATAGATAAGAGCTTATTAAGAAATACGTGCTTCAACATGTAATAGCTAAATCCATGTAAAACCTGAGAAAGCTTGAAAAGAAATTCTAGACACAAAAGTACAGAGTTAAGCACAGTTTCTTGGTAGCCACAAATTTTATTTTCTAGATGAGGTTGCGGTGAGTAAGACACCATGGAGTGCAGTAAAAACTGCCAGGCTTCTTTAAAAAAAAAAAAAAAAAAAAAACAGCGGCTTCCTGGTTCGCCAACACGAATGGGTCCAACTCTTTCAGGAGGTCCAGCTGCAGAGCATTTAAGTGGGGTCTATGAGAAGACTGCTCCCACTTGTTTTTTTTTTTTTTTTTGCTTTTTTTCGAGACAGGGTTTCTCTGTGGTTTTGGAGCCTGTCCTGGAACTAGCTCTTGTAGACATAGACCTACTGTGGGCCTGCAAATGTGGCTGTGAGCATGGATAATGCTAAACAGACCTTTGCCCCTCCATGTTGGACTGGGTGGAGACAAAAGACAAAGCAGCCTTAGTTGTTGCTTAGCATTTTAAATTTTCTGGTGCTTTTGGCCAGAAAATAATTACAGATACACAATAAAGACAGATTCAGATTTTTTTTTTTAAATCCTCTAAATGGGACACAGTGTTGTATAAATGTACGTAGGCTTGGCAGAGAGAGAAAAAATTAGAGAAAGTTATAAAATGAAGTAAATAATTTAAAAAAAATAAAACAAGGTCTTTAAAGATATGGAGTAAAGACAGTAATAGATTACAAGGAGTAAAGAAAATGAGTCATGTAAAAATGGAAAATTCACAGGGAATCTATTGTGGTTTTTTTGAACTTTTTGACTGGACATGAGCTAAGTGCCGAGAGACATTTCATTATTCAGACCGTTAAACTAAACTAGGATATATATTCTAAAGATATCTTAATTGCAAAATATGGGTCTAAAAATGTTGCTTTGGAAAAGATGTTTTTCTTGTGTTTCCAAAGATGAGGAGAACCTGTGGATTCATTCCAGATTAATGTGGCTTGATGGATCAAGACCTCCTAAATGGTCACCTTGAACACCCCTCAAAAATTAATTTGCCCAATAAACAGCAGGAGGCATCTTGAAGAGAACTATGCCCATATTCCCAAATATTGTTTATAAATGTTTGTTTACATTTAAATGGTGATATGCTATAGAGGTTTGCATTGGTATCAATCTTGCTTTATGCAAACAAATTTAAAGTCAGTTTTGTTATATCTATATTTATCCTTTTAAGATATTGTGTTTGTGCACTTCTTTTAAAAATGTAATGTATAATTAAGAAATATAGGTTAATAGATAGTCATTTATAATAGTCAAGCTTATACTCATATTAGTTTGATTTTCTAGATCTACAGAGATATATTTTAAGTGTATAGGTATTCTTCAAACCTTTCAAAGACTACAGAATATGGCATTTAAAATGTTTAGAAACTTATGACTTTTTATGTCAGTGAGACACATCAACTGGTAGAAGGTGAGCACTGACAAGGCTCCTTATGGAGTTTGCTAGCTATTTGGGCAAGAAACTGCTGTTTCCTGGACTGCATGATGTTATGCTTTATAAACTGGATATGCAGAACCCATGGAAAAATGACTACTGAGCTTGCCTAAAGGCGAGATGATGAAATTCCTGCTTCATGAATGTCTGTGAGACACTCTGCAGGATACAGAAGAAAGTCACTGACAAACTGCAAATACAGGTGAAATTGTCTTTGAAATTTCCTGCTTCATGAAATAGTTTGCTGGATATTATGTGCCTATAGGCTGAAGATGGATGCCCCAATGGCTGACTGTCCAAGTGATGTGATGTCTTTGTCAATTCTAGAATTTTGAATATTGCTACAATGCATTTCCTGTTTACTTAGGTATTATATCCTTCTAGAGTCCTTAATGGAGTTGGAGAACTTATAGTTATAGTTTTCCTTAGTTATGATAAAAGATAAAGTAGCTATAAATAATGATGGAGGAATGTCATTGGTTAATTAATGAAGAAACTGCTTGGCTCTGATAGGTTAGAACACAGGTGGGTGGAGTAAACAGAACAGTATGCTGAGAGGAAGAAGAAGTAAGGTAAGACACCTCAGACATACGCCTTAGCTCTCCTCTCTGGGGCAGATGCGATGAAGCTCCAACCCAGGATGGACATAGGCTAGAATCTTCCCAGTAAGTTTACCTTGGGGTGCTACACACATAAATAGAAATGGGAAATAAAGACGTAAGAATTAGCCAGAAGAAGCTAGAGATAATGGGCCAGGCAGTGTTTAAATGAATACAATTTATGTGTTGTTATTTTGGGGCATAAGCTAGTTAGGCAGCTGGGAGCTGGGTGGCAGGAATGCAACCAGGAGCTCCTACTACAGAATGGCGCCCAGATGTGGGCCACTGCATCCACAGAAAGCCTGAGAAAAGCTTGGGAAAGAATAGAGTAAAGCATGTTTTCTTGGTAGCAGGAATTTGTCAGGTCTGCTCTGCTTGCTAGAGGCAAGCAAGCACTCTCATCTAAGAGAGGCTTCCTGACTCAGCTTTAGCTGCAAAACCCTGCAGCTCTTAAGAGGTCCTGCTATGAAACACTTATACAGTGTTGATGAAAAGCTGAATGCATGATTTTCGGTTTTCAGCTGTAGCAGGAAAAAAGCTGAGCCATTTTAAAATGCCAACTATCTGAACCGTCCTACCAGGGCAAACTCTGATTCTTTCAGTCAGACAGTCTGGTCTGACTGAATGTAGTCTATGGGCAGAATGTTGCAGCTTACTTGCTGGCAGGGACCTTGAAACGCCATAGACTTGTGGCAATAAACATGCTACAGCCGGTACCTCTGCCATGATGCTGAAAGCTAAGGGATGGGTTGAATCTAGCTGGCAAAGCCACGGCTTTAATTCTACCCATGTTGCTCAGTAAATTAAAGACTCATGTGGTCAGAAAAACAGAGGGAGATACAGTAAAGAGAGTGTCAAAGACAAAGAAAATTTTTAAATGATTTACAGTGTTAAAAATATATGCAGACTAAAAGTTAAATTTCTTAAAGTAAAAAACAAAAATAAGGAACAAAGAGAACAGTTGGGTGTGGTAGTACACACCTTTAATCCCAACACTTGGGAGGCAGAGGGAGATTGACCTCTCTGATTTCAAGGTGTGGTAGCACATGCCTTTAATCCCAGTTCCTGGGAGGCAGAGACAGAAGGATCTCTGAGAGTTCAAGGATAGCCTGGTCCACAGAGTTATTCCAGGACAAAGATATACAGAGAACCTGTCTCACAAAGCAAAAAGTTAAAAGTAAAAATAAATGAAATAGAGGCTAAAACAAAGCTGCACAAAGATGGAAAATACACAGAGAATCTTGATACTGTATGCTATTATGCTTTCTTTGAATTGTTTGAATGCTGAGGAAAGAGCAACATCTGCTAAAAGATATTTGTTTATAAATGCTGCTGAACTAATCTAACAAAGATATTTTGAAAATGCCTTGACTTTAAAATTTGGATCTAAGGACATGATGCTTTGGTAAGGAGTTTCTTCTTTTGTTTTCACATAGGATGAAACCCTGTGGATTGCTTCTATCCCAGTATGGTATGATGTACCACGCCCTCTTGAAGGGTTGCTGTGAAAACCATCAAAAAATTACTTTGCGCAACTGCCAACTGAGATGAACCTAACAGGTTATAACATGAAAGACCTAAACAACAGCACCCCCATTCAGCAGGAAGCAGTTTGGAGTGAAATAACTGTGCCCATGTTCTCATATATTGTTGATAAATGTTCTTTTACATTTAAAGGGGAATATGATGTAGATATGAATAATTTGCATTGGTATGGATTTTAAGGTCAATTTGTTATATGTATATGTATTTCCGATCTTGATTAAGGTATTGTGATTGTGTAGTTTATGTAAAAATGTAATGTATATAGGTTGTTAATGGATAATCATTAATAATAGTAAAGTTTGTAGTCATATTAGTTAGATTTTCTAGATGTACATTGATATATTTTAGAAAGACATTCTTCATATCTTTCAATGACTACAGAATAGGACATTTAATGTTTTAATAATTTAGGGCTTTTCATGACAACGAGACCACATCTGTTCCTGGTAGCACCAATCTACTTCAAGAAGAAGATGGGCATCAAAGAGGTACCTTATGGAGTTTGATAGCCATTTGGGCAAGGAACTGCTATTGCATGGACTATTGCATAATCTGGACACAGAGAACCCACAGAGAGAGGACTACTCAACTTGCCTAAAGGTGAGATGATCTTTCGGGGTTCCTGATTCATGAAAGAGTCTGCGAGACATTCTGCAAGATACAGCAGATAGTGACTGAACTGCCTTTGAAATGTCCTGCTTCCTGGAAATGTCTGTTGGATATTATGGGCCTGAAGGCCGAAGATAGATGCCCCAATGGTACAGAAGAACTTTGGATGACTGTCCAGGCAGCAAAATGTCTCTGTCATTTCTAGAGTTTGGAAGTTTCTTACTTCTTGTTTACTTAGGTAATATTATATCCTTCTGGAGTCTTTGATGGAGTTGAAGAATAGTTAGTTATAGTTATAGTTTTCCTTAGTTATGATAAAGATAAAATAGATGTAAATATTGTAATTTTTACTTGATAACTGTTTTGTTATATGTAATTTTACTATGTTAAAGTTAAAGCCTTCCTTTTTTTTGTTTAAACAGAAAAAGGGGAAATGATGGAGGAAGGTCATTGGTTAATTAATAAAGAAACTGCTTGGCCCTGATAGGTTAGAACATAGGTGGGTGGAGTAAACAACAGTATGCTGAGAGGAAGAGGAAGTAAGGTAAGACGCCTCAGACATATGCCTTAGCTCTCCTCTCTGGGGCAGACGCGATGAAGCTCCAACCCAGGATAGATGTAGGCTAGAATCTTCCCGGTAAGTGAAACTTGGGGTGCTACACACATAAATAGAAATGGGAAATAAAGACGTAAGAATTAGCCAGAAGAAGCTAGAGCTAATGGGCCAGGCAGTGTTTAAATGAATACAATTTGTGTCTTGTTATTTTGGGGCATAAGCTAGCTAGGTGGCCTGGAGCTGGGTGGCAGGAATGCAACCCAGAGATCCTTCAACAGTAGCTGTAATTATTGCTTGATACTTGTTTGGTTATATGGAATTTTACTATGCTAAAGTTAAAAATCTTCCTTTTCATTTAAACAGAAAAGGGAAGGTTATGTGGGATTCCCCTCTGTATGCTGTGAATACCATCAGTGAATAAAGAAATTGCCTTGTCTTATTGATAGGGCAGAATTTAGGTTGGCAGGGACAACTGGATTGAATGCTGGGAGAAAAAAGGCAGTTTAACGAGAAGCCATGGAGGCATCACAGAACCAGACATGCTGAAACCTTGCCTGCAGGCCACGAGCTACATGGTAAAATATAAAATAATGGAGATGGGTTAATTCTCCATGCAAGAGCTAAATAGCAAGATGATTAAGTAATTGGCCAATCAGTGACTTAATACTGTTTTTGTATGGTTACTTCAGGTCTGGGTGGCTGAAAAATGAACAAGTGGCCAACCTGCCTTCCCTACTATAGATAAAGCTTCCCATGGGGAGTCAACAAAGTCTAGAATATTGATTTGAAGCAGAACCAATGCCCTCCCTATTATATCTAGACTGAACAAAGTATCCCTCCAAAGAGAATAGGTTCCAAAGAATCAGTACAAGCTTTCAGTAGAATGTACTTTATCCTATTGAGCTGGTTGCTAAATTGTTGAGAAGATCACTACAAAGGGAAGGTCTTTGTCCTGCTCCTTATTGCAGTTGGTTCAAAATAATCACTCAGAGGCTTGGTATTATTTATAAAATGCCTGGTAGAATAACTCAGGCTTCTTACTAAGTAGTCCTACTTTTAAATTAACCCATTTCTATTAGTCTAGCTTTGTTACATGTCTTCTGGCTAGACATGTGCTCTAATATATCTTGTTCCTCCATCAGCTGGCTGGTATCTCCCAGGACTCTGTCCTTCTTTCTCCTGGTATTCAGTTTGGCTTTCCTGCCTAGCTGTATTCTGCTCTGTTATAGGCCAAAGCAGTTTTTATTTTCAACCGATGATTGCACACATTTTCATATCTTACTGAAGGATTATCACACATCACTCAACCTCTTTCTTTGTTCTCCTGGTTTCTTACCTATAAGAACTGTCTCTTCAATTGACTTGGATACGTACTTCTTGGAGTTAGAGTTGGATGTGATCAGTGCAACTCTCCTGATGATTTCATTATCTAATCAAATTATTAATTTCGGGTTTTAAGTAATATTTCTAACTTCATTAGCATTCAATTATGAGGCATAGTTTCCATCTAGGTTAGATTTTTTATACATTTTGCATGGCTATTTTTATATCTGGGTATAGATCATTTTGAAACATTTCAAGTCATATATCTCCTTAATGATTTAATGCATATTTACCTGCATTCTGAAACATATGCTAAAGACTGGAGAAAACATGATATATATGATGGTTCTCACTTGGCATTAATAAGATATTTTATAATAAAAGCTTTTTAAAAAAATCTAAGAATAAGAATTAGTTTATTCTCCCATGTATATCACAGATTCATTTTTTAATATTACATGTAAAAATAGTTACATAGCTTGTCTTTATTTTCTTGTACAGTAATTTTCTAATATTCAGCCTAATTTCCAGTGGTTTTTGCACATTAAAAAGACTTAGCTGTTAAAAATTTCTCATGCTTTACTCTCATTTTGCATAATGTTTTCTTTTAAAAAAATCCATTCATTGTAATCATTTTTGACACGTTCGTTTGATTGAGTACACCATTTAATTTTACTAATAATAACAATGGAAAGTTATGTCTCTTTCTTTAATTTTCTTTATCACATTTATAATATATTCCTGGGAGCAGTCCCAAGACAAACATCATTAATGTTGATTGAGGGGTTTTATTTATAATTATGTTTTAGGAGGTGAGTGTTAATGCAATTATATAAAAATACTCACATATGCACTGCAGAGATGTTTCAGTGAAGAAGAATGCTTACTTTGAAACCAGAAGGGATTAAGGGACTGACTATGCCTTTTAAAAGACAGGCATAATCATGCATGTCAGTAAGTCCCAAATTGAAGGGAAGCAGATGGTTTCTTCTAAATACAAGCTGACTGATAAAGAAATGGTATGGATTTATGTATGTGGGTAAGTAGGGGTGATGTATTGGGAGAGTATGTGGGGGTTTAAGAATATATTGTATGACATAATCTACTTTCAATTAAATGTGAGTTTAAGTTAAAAATAATCTTGCAAATGTTTCCCCAAATTTGATAGGAAATCTAAAATATAACCAAATATCAAGCAGAAAAATACATAAAACTCTATGCAATGTATATATTCTAAGAGATGGAAAATACAAATTTCTAATAGTGTACTTTATGCTGATGAAATTAATTGGTATCATGTCTGGGCTCACATAAGGGATGAATCATGGGAGTAAAACAACTAAGGTTTAAATGAAAATAAAATTTTCATTTATAATTTTTATATAATATAGAACCATCAGAACGTAAATATTGGATTTGAGTAGGAATATAGATTAACTGGTACTGTCAAAAATCATGGAGTTAAGCAAGTAAGTCACTTATCTGCCAGAATTGGGATAGTCTGCCTTCACAATATGAGAGTAAGATTAAAGTTCACTGTTATTTTACCATTTTCTTATTGAAAATATAAAAAGACAGTCCATGTTACTGCTAGAAAATGATACAGAAATACAAGATCCTAGAGGTATTTTTTGAACAGTATTTTGGAAGTTAGTCTAGGCCATTTATTATGGCATTAACTACAAATCCAGAGAGTTATTCAATATAAATTCAATATAATGAATTAATTTGTACATAAATAAAGATAAAGAGATTGTGAGTAAATCAAAGGATATAGTTAAAAGCTGGAGAAGAGATTTGAAAATGTACAAATAACCAATTGTATTAGAAAAAATATAAATACTTAATATTTAGACAGTTGTGCACTCAAACAACCTTGAACTACCCGACACTCAACCAAGAGCTAAGATAGAAACTATTGAAAGTTTCAAGTACTACACGATAAAATAAGTGCCATGTTTCTCACCTATGCTTATGGAGAATTAAAGGGAGCAATTCCTCTGCAAGAGTTTAACAATTTGAAGAGCTCTTACTTTGCACCCTTGTGCATGCTGCTGTATCACAATCAGATTAAAACTCCAAATATGCTGAATTTGGCATGCTAGCTTTTTTCATTCTTTTCTAACTAGGAAGCAAAAATGCACCACACAAAATTATGACATGAAGGAGCAGATATTACTTTGATCCTACCATCTAAAGATTTTAGCTTGCTAAGAAAGTATTCAAGGTCAGCCTGGTTTCTACTGTGTGACACTGTCTTAAGAACTAATAAGCAAATATGTCACAGGACAATATTTTGCTTCTTATACCACATTATTAAGAACACTGAAGAATGATCTGTACATATAAGTCTAAGAAACTAGAGTAAGTCAATGTTTCTATAGGTACGGGAAATATGTACCTTCAAGAATGGTGATCAAGAAGCAAAGTGATAATATTGTATTTGGTGAATTATTTATTCTAGTTAACATCATAGAGAACCAATTTTTTTCACTCCAATTTAAAGAGTTGTTTTAATTGCCCAAGGTGATAAATCTGGAGGCTTTTATTTCTGATTAAGATTATACTTATGATTATTTTATGTGGGCTAATCTTTTGTCATCTTACAAAATAAAAATAGAACTACTCTTCTCAACTGCTTTTAACAAATTTTAAATATTCATTTTATGTCAAAATACCTAAAAATGGATTGGTTTGTCAAACATTTCCATGCCATTCAATGCAATATTGTAATTTAAGCAAGTTTCTTTTATTTCTAAAACTGACACAGGCAGAGTTTGAAGTGCTTGTGTCAAGAAAAACAAAATTTTCAGAAAACGCAGTCAGTGTTTTTATTACTTAATATTCTAAACATTTTATTGAGTACATAAATGTAAAATCATCAAAGAAAGGGCTATACATCTTTAGAAAAAGTAATATATACAGATTGAATATGAAGAAAGAACAATTATAAACTTGAGGTATATATTTGATTGCTTGATTTCTGTATATTCTGGTTTTAGTAGCTATTTTACTAGCTTTCTCCCCTTCAATCAAAGTCATTTTATCAAATGGTTGTCAACAAGACATTTGAGTTAAGTCCTTTTTCTGAAGACATCATAAACTTTTTCATAGTGCATGGAGAAAACAAGGAGCTCCCTTGTTGGCTAGCTTTCATAACACTGAAAAACCACAAGATATGCCCATGGGTGCAAGACTGACACCAAACTCATGGATATATCCAAACCTTTTCTTACTGGGTTTAAGCCCTGAAAAACCAGAGGAAGTGATGTGGAATTCCTTTCTATATGCTATGATTATGTTTTATCACCATTGGTTATTAAAGAAACTGTTTTAGCCAATGACTTTGTAGAGCAAATCCAGGCAGAAAATCTGAACAAAGAAAGACAGAGAAAGTAGTTGGAGTCAATGCTGCTGTCTTAGGAAAAGACACCAGCACCAGCTAGAAACTAAAAGGTATGTCACAGCCTTGTGCTGATACATAGACTAATAGACATGGGTTAATTTAAGATGTAAGAGTTAGTTAATAAGAAGTCTAAGCTATTGGCCAAACATTGCTGTAATTAACATAGTTTCTGTGTAATATTTTTGGAGGGTCTGGGTAGCTAAGAACAAATCCACTGTCTCCATTTACAAGGAAACACTTATTTTTATACAAGAACCAAGCTTTGGGAACAAATAGTCTCCAGTAATGTACCTGCTAAAGCTTGGCTAAAGGGATCTAATGGCAAACTACCCTCCAGATTATTATCACCATGGGTCCTGATTAGTGTGGCTCTCCAATACTGACATATAATAGCCATCTTGTACAAGGAACTAGTTACTGTGTCTTCTCCTTCCTCTTGGAGAGTGCTATTTGATCCTCTGTGATTACACTGTCTTTTAAATAGTTCTGTCAAGGACATTCCTTATTATGCCTTAAGCAAAAACAAGAACTAACCTTGTGATGGGTTTGTTAAATTAGCTTTTATTTACGTATTTATTTTTATTTTTAAAAGGAAAACAAACTATATTTTTTTCATTATACATACCAATTCAAGTTTCCATTCCCTACTCTCCTCCCATTCCCTCCATACACCCTCTCACCCCATCCCCAGCCAATCCTCAGAAAGGGTAAGGCACATTGCTTTGGGGGAGTTCCAAGGCCCTGCCTACTATATGTAGGGTGAGCAAGATACCATCCAAAGAGAATTGGTTCCCCAAAATGCAGTAGAGATAAATCCTGGTGTCACTGCCAGTGGCCCCTCAGTCTTTCCCAGCCATGCAATTGTCAAACACATTCAGAGGGACTAGTTTG
Organism: Microtus oregoni; assembly: GCF_018167655.1. NCBI lineage: Eukaryota > Metazoa > Chordata > Mammalia > Rodentia > Cricetidae > Microtus > Microtus oregoni. The sequence continues at coordinate 27,126,229 of NW_024543089.1, forward strand.
GTCCTATGCTTTTCCCTACACAATCTTACTGGAGTTAGTGATTATGTTAGCCATGCAATTGTCAAACACATTCAGAGGGACTAGTTTGGTCCTATGCTTTTCCCTACACAATCTTACTGGAGTTAGTGATTATGTTAGCTCAGGTAGACTGCTTTAGTGGGTGTACCTATCATGGTCTTCACCCCATTATTTATATTTCTAGGAGGGCCCACTCGTTTGCCCTGGCCATTCAGCTAGCTTAGCACCAAAATAATCAGAGAAGCCATATTATTTAAATCACTGCTTGGCCTATTATCTCTAGCTTCTTATTGGCTAACTCTTACATATTAACTTAACCCATCTCTATTAATCTGTGAATGACTACGAGGTCGTGGCCTATCAGCACAGTTTCAGCACATCTGTCTCCAGTGGTGGCGGCTCCATGGCTTCTCTCTGAGTCTGCCTTCCTACTTTCAAGCATTCAGCCTAGCTTGCTCTGCCTACCTAAGTTCTGCCTTGATATAGGTCCAAAGCAGTTTCTTTATTCATTAATAACAGCACACAGAGGGGACTCCCACATCACATATTCTCACCCCTCCTATTCTTCAACTGGACTTTAAACAATGGAATCAAATCAAAGACCTGGATATTACTGCACACACCTAGGAACATCTGTTTTTTTTTTTTAATAAGGAAGCTAAAATTATACAATGGGAAAAAAGAATCTTCAAAAAAATGGTGTTGGCATAACTGGATGCCAATATGTGGAAGAATGAAGATATATCCTTATCTATCCCCATGTGCAAAACTCAAGTCCAAATGGATTAAAGATCTCAATATAAATCTGACCACACTGAACCTGATAGAAAAGAAAGTGGGAAGTAGTCTTCAATGCATGGACACAGGAGACCACTTCCTAAATATTATCCCAGTAGCACAGACACTGAGAGCAACAATAAATAAATGGGACCTCCTGAAACTGAGAAGTTTCTGTATAGCAAAAGACATAGTCGATAAGATTAAAAGGCACCCTGCTGAATGGGAAAAGATCTTCACCAACCCCACATCAGACAAAAGACTGATTTCCAAAATATATAAAGAACTCAAAAAATTAGTTATCAAATTCTAAATAACCCAACTGAAAAATGGGGTACAAAACCAAACAAAGAATTCTTAGCAGAAGAATCTTAAATGGCCAAAGATACTGAAGGGTTTCTTAAATTCTTACAAGGGAGAATTAATGACACATTTAATTATGAATTTTTTGATCAGGGCAAGAGCCTGTCCTAGTTGAAGATATTATTGTTGAATTTAAACTCTATAAAAAAGCAATTTGGAGTGGAAAGAATTCCACACTTCTATTCATGATCTACAGAACCCTAAGGTATGAACCTGTAGGCATGAACTGATTCAAAGGCTATAGAAGAGTGCTACTTACTGGTTTACTCCTTATGCCATGCTCATTCTTCTCTTTTAAAGAACCCAGATCCAATAGTCAAATGATGACACCATCTGCAATAGACAAAATCCTCCACCATCAATAACTAATTAAGAAAACTCTCTATAAGCTATATATGGTCAGTTATTAAGGAGGCATTTTCTTTTTCTTATACCTATTCTTCTCTTCCTCTTCCTCTTCCTCTTCCTCTTCCTCTTCTTCTTCTTCTTCTTCTTCTTCTTCTTCTTGAGAAATGGTTTCTCTTTCTAGTCTTGGCTGTCATGGAACTAGCTCTGTAGACCAAGTTTGCCTCAAACTCACAGGCACTTGCCTGCCTATGCTTCCCAATTGCTGGGATTAATTAACATTCTGCCACTAAATTTCACTGGAAGCACAGAACAGCAGTAATACATATGCCATACTTCCTTGCCACAAGGTTTCTTGATAGTTTTGTGAATTTCCCATGAGATGCAGTCATAAGACAGTTGGAAGTCACAGGAGACATATACCTTTTTCTGTAGCAGCTGAAAAATGAGAAAAGTTTAGATGCCTTGACTTGGCAGTGGCTACCTTGACATGGAGTGAGGACTACGCTTGCAGTTAGTGACACATTTCTTTCCTTTAAATGGTAAATGTTTTGGTTAGTCCTAAATGTCTCTAATAATTAGGGGTATGACTTTCTTCGCCTTTACACTAATATAGAAGTACTGTGTACCTTATATTATTATTATCCTTTTAAAAAATGTCTGAGGGAATCTGCTCACTCTAATGTACCATGGGAAATGACTTTAGTAATATTAATTTATGAATTTATGGATAAAGAATTAATATATTAAAAAGCTGAGAATTCATAGAATATAGCATATGGATTTTATTTTTTTTCATATTCTGCAGTATAAAAAGTACTGTATAATATCATGACAAATACAAACTTCAGGATGATCCTAAGTCCACCAGCAAATTTTGATTATATATTTGGATATAATGAAAATGTTAACTACCAAGTAGAAACACCCCTGGATTAATTTGAAAGTTTATAAAGAATTAATCTGTATTAATAAATAAAATAATGTTAATCATTTTAGTAATGCTGTTTAATCACAGTTTTGGAAAGCACATTTGAAATATAGATTTATAAAATATAATTGCAAATATCCTATAACTAAGTATATGTCACATTATTGATTTTGTTATTTTCATTGCATGTGGTAGATTTTCAAAATAATTTGCAACTATAATAATATATGCACTTTATCTTCTTCAAGTATTTGCAATATAATTTGAATATTAGAACATAAACTTGAACATAATTCTATAATATATAGAATGAGTTAATGAAATTTTTATAAAAATAAAAACAGTTAACAATATATACTTATTAATGATGACAATATATCTTTGAAAATAGCAGAGATTGAAGGTCTATTCATTTGTGTGTTTCATTTTTCAGCATGACAATTTTATCATTAGTTTGACAAATGAATGACAAGCCTGATCTCCTGCAAAGGGATTTAATGTCTTTTTACCCAGATTGCAGTAATCATTCTAAGATCTCTGTTTCTATTCCAATCTACCATATGGTAGAACTGAGTTCCTCAAAACAAACAGCAAGTCGCCTCTACTCACCCAGATAGAGATTTCCATCCTTTTATCATTATCCAGAGTATGATACTGTAATTGTTGCACTGAGAATGTCAGTAAAAACCCCTGGCTTCGGTGAACAGCTGCTTTGTCACAGATCTAATTCTCAATTCTCTGAAGACTAGTAAATAATGACTGTGGCCCTGGCAAGTTGAAACCTTGAGGCAAGGCTTGATGAAGACATTTCATGGCATGGGCAAACAGCCAGAAAAGAGCTCCTACTTCCCACCAGGTTATGTCTTAAACTGAATGGGCACATTACGGACATTTGAATTAAAGAATCATATTAAAAGAATCTAAATAACTACTTTAGTGCTAATGAAAACAAATTATTTTTTTTGTTTCTTTCTTTTCTTTTCTTTTTTCTTTTTCTTTTTATTTTTTATTTATTTATTTATTTATTTATTTATTTTGAGACAGGGTTATTCTGTGCAGCAGCCTAGCTGTCCAGCAACTCACTCCTATAGACCAGGCTGGCCTCACACTCACATATATCTGTCTGCCTCTGCCTCTGGAGTACTGGGATTAAGGGCACATGCCACCAACACCCAGCTGAAAACAAATTATTTTTAAACAAGTTAAAATTCCAATTTTATAGTCAAGGCCAAGTTTATTAGAAATAATTACTTGAGAAAGTGAATGTGTTCCTTTTGCGTTGGAGAGTTTGAAGACAATTTGTTGGAAGAATAGGCTAAATAAAATATTCAGGAATTTCAAATGGTGTAGAGCATACACAAAATTCCTGCCTGTATTTTTTTTCCTAAAAGTAAGATTTTGTAAAATTTTATAAGTTATTTAATTAGGACCTTTAACTTTCAGTTAATAAGCTGTCAAAAGCCGGGCGGTGGTGGCTTACACCTTTAATCCCAGCACTTGGGAGGCCGAGGCAGGCGGATCTCTGTGAGTTCGAGACCAGCCTGGTCTACAGAGCTAGTTCCAGGACAGGCTCCAAAACCACAGAGAAACCCTGTCTCGAAACACCAAAAAAAAAAAAAGCTGTCAAAAGATTATTTATTTAGAGAAATTTGATTTTATTTCCATATAAGGCTTTATAAGACATATAAGAGCATAAACATTTGATTAAACATTAGTATAATAGTAATCACTTTCAGCATTCTCGTTAAATATAGTCAGTTCTTTATTTTGTTATTATTAATATTATAATATAATCTGGTTTAATGATTACAAATTAAATTATCTTTCATAAATAATGAGGTGAAACATTTGGAAGTTTAACAAAGAATAGTTTGATAATTTCACAGAATTGAGTGTGAGGTACACATTTCTTTTAACTTGTTAAGATCTGCCTGCTTCATTTTCTAGAATGCTAGGATTACAGATTTAAATCTTATGCTTTACTTTAATACATTTTCAATTTTTTTCATTTACAAATGTTAGGCTGTTGCTCAGCAACTGAACTATATCTCCAGCACATTTTAATTTCATCTTTAAGTAAAGTATTTTTTGGGATTTTTATAAAATTTCTGAATGTAAATTTTTTTAGAAAGATTTATTTAACATGTTATTTTTTAATTTAGACTTTAATATTTGAGTTATTACACTGATATTTACACATAGAAAATAAGGATATACATGTAAAACTGCATATGTTTTTGTCTTTTCAAAGTTCTACTTCAACTAATAACAGAAAAGATGATCAGTCATTGGCCAAAGTAAAAAGAGAGGATTTGCATCCTGATTTCAAACATCACTACACAGACAGACATATGTTTGAAATAAAAGAAAAAAAAATCAACTGATGAAACGAAAGAGAAAAGAAAAGTATGCATATTCAGGGACAGTTTATTGTGTTTTGGCAATGCTCTTATGAATACAGAATAGAAAAAAGTGATAGTCTCATCATAAATGATTCTAAGGATGTTGGATACCAATTCACTGTGTACAGGCATAAATATAATGTTCCTAAGAACATTGGATGAACAAAGGATGTTAAGAGCATGATGGGAAAAAACCACAAAGACAGTAGACCTGAGCTAGTCAGAGTTCACAGACTATGAACTAACAGCTGAGGGACCTCCATGTGACCTAACTAAACCCTCTGAACGTGAGTGACATTTACATGATTTGATCTGTTGGGGGATGGAGGGGCTGGCAGTGGAACCAGGACCTAACTCACATTTATGAACTGGCTTTTTTGGAGACCATTTCCTATGGTAAGATACCTTGCTTAGCCTTGATACTGGAGGGAGGGTCTTGTTTCTCTCTCAACGTGGTATGCCCTACTTTGTTGTCTCCCCAAGGAAGGCTTTACCACCTCTAAGTAGCAGATGGAGAGTGGAAGGGGGGAGTCAGGGAAAAGGTTGGGATAAGGAAAATGAAGGGGAACTGGGCTTGGTATGTAAAATGAGAAATAAATGTTTTAAAATAAAAATCCACTTATATGGGTCAACACATCATGCTTCTCAGAACTTTATACAGTTTTCTTTTTGTTCTTTTCCACCTTGCTCTGCTTTTTTTGTGGGTAATATTTATATTTTTTGGTTTATCCTTATGAACTGACAGTTAAAGAACATTACAACATCAATAAATTATAATGTATTTAAATTTATATTCATCATTTTAGAATTGAATTCATTAGAAGAAATTAAAGAATCAAACATACATTTTCAAACATTCAAACATCATAATATATTCTGCAAATATATGCATATACAGATAAATATAAATCCTTAATAAAATCTGAAATTGCACTAATATATTGTAAAATTAAGTGTATTTGTTTTCAAATTAAACACTATATAGTTAAAAGAACTTATTTATATCTGCATCATGTACAATACTGAACTTTTATGAAGCATTTATTATTAGGAATCAACTATATCATTGCCTTTTAATGAAATTCTAATTCTTCAATTACAGTTTGTTATGTGGATGACTTGAATTGCTTTATACTGTAACAATTATATTAAAATATACAATATGAAAATCAATTTATTTTATCCAAATACATACCCTAATTTAATGGCTTAAAATGCATGTCACAATGCAAAATACTATGGGATAGAATGTTAGTAGAACTCGGTTTCTTCTATCAACTTCAAACTTATATGTTTTAAACAATCAACAGAAAATAAAAATGTTATAAACAGTGGAAGGGTTTTATCTATTATTAAATAACATATAACAGAACAAATTTGGGATTTCATTATATTCTATTTAAGAGTTGTATATCTATATATAATGAATTATAATGTTTTCACCCCAACGCCCATGTCTTATCCCATTCCTTATCCCATCAAAACTTCTACTTTCATGTCATCTTTCAGTGTGTGTGTGTGTGTGTGTGTGTGTGTGTGTGTACTCCAATGAATTTAATAAAAAAATTTTTGAACATGTGTGGAATGATATTTATTGAAATAACAAGAATGAAAGAAAGAGAGAGAGAGAAAAAAAAGAAAAAGAAAGAAAGAAAGAAAAAAGAAAGAAAGAAAGAAAGAAAGAAACAATGGATTACATCTGTAACTTTCATACCACTGTCACATACTGGACATATCTTGCTTGGCTGGTCAGCAGTATGTCATGCATGCTCCATACTTAGTACGACCATTGTTGTCTTTTTGTCAGCAGTAACTTGTACATCATTTTACAATGTTTTGAGATCTAGCTAACCAGAAGAAGTCTCCCAATAAACAAATGACTAATTTCTCTATATTCTACAAAAAAGATGTGTGGTGACTCCAGCAATAAAGTCTTACTATATGCTTATGATGAACAGTCAACTGTGATTGCAATTGTCTTTTAGGGAATAGAAGGTTCTCTAGCCAATTACTTGAAGGAAATTATCCAATGCTTTGCAATGAGATTTTAATTTATTATAAATTATTGTTTAGATCACATGATAGTATGTCTTGATGTGTTTTCATACTTATTGCATTTTTGGTTAATCTTCCCACATACCTTTTCCTCTCTAACCTTCTAGTCTCCTTTGCTTATACCTTCCCATCTAGAATATAACCACTATTTTGCTTTTATTTATGTTCTACTACTCTTTCTTCTTAAAATTATTCTTCTTCCAAAAATGGCTTCTTTCTAGTTTCTTTGTTCCACATGTTCTCTCTCTCTCTCTCTCTCTCTCTCTCTCTCTCTGTCTCTCTGTCTCTCTCTGTCTCTGTCTTTCTCTCTCTCTCTCTCTCTCTCTCTCTCTCTCTCTCTCTCTCTCTCTCTGTGAGTGTGTGTGTGTGTGAATGTATAAGTATAAGGAAACTACTTGGACTACTTGGTATGAACAATGTAACCAGTGAACTTATGGGGACTAGGCTAAGACACAAAAGAGGATGAACAACACCAAACATATTGTATATTTCTATGACAATGTCACAATTAATACTATTTGTTTTCAGTCTGAAAATACTTTAGTATCATGTACAGGTAGAGAATAATAAGGTAAAATATCAGTTTCCAAATATTCATATTATTTAATTTAGCTAGAAAAATACAATATCACAGTTCATAGACATGTCATGACATTTCTTTTAACAAAACTAATAACTATCAATAAAAGACCATAATGTATAAAATTAACTACATATTCTACATGTAATGACTAATAAGAAATTATTAAAATGTTCAAAAAAATTACATAGAAATATTTTCTTTTTTTATTGCTTACTTGCACCGTCTTTTTTCACATTTCTTGCATTACTTGGCTATCTTATCTCTACTCAACAGGATTCTATTTTCATTTCAATTTCCACAACTGTTGCCTTTGTCTTCTCAACATCCTGTCTCCTTACCAACTGTCTTCGTCTTTATTATCATTTCATCATAATTATTTACCTCCAGGATACTTAATTACTATACATTATGCTATGCCATTCAGGGATCATTTCACAGAATTAATTATACAATATTTCATGTGCTTGTTGGTTTTCATGCTACAACATAAAAGCTCAAGGACATTCACTGTATGCACTAATTTACTCCCCACTAAAACAAGAAAGACCTGTTGTTGGAATTGATTTAAAAAGATAGATCTACTAACTGCAATTTTCCCAACTTACAGGGGAATATTAATATTGTTAGATTCTACAATCTTTCATATTCATATTGCATGATACACTTAGATATAATTATTTAAATATTTATGTCATTTACAACAAATATGAGTTTAATATAAACGCTTATTCTACAAGATACTATGTCACATGAACCATACATATTTTACTGAATATTATGTGAAGAATAATGTACAATTTTCTATATATTTTACATATGTTTAATCTGCCTTATTCTAGGATAAAGGAATAAATGAAGGTAACCAAAATGAAATCTAGCAGACTATACAATGAATCTCCTTATTTTCTTGTTGTTAGTGTAAATGTTATTGATCTATCATTTCTTAAAATATCAGTATCTACAGTTTGACTAGGGAAGCATAATAAATTCTGTATCAAAAAATTGTATGAATCATTAGCACTCATAAAGTAATAAAATATGAATATCTACATTCTTGAAATATTTCTAACAAGCTTTAAGTTATCTTGTGTTTCCTTGTTAATTGTTAATTACACTTTGTCCTTCCCACATGAAAATATAATGTACAGGAGAGGGCCAATTCAGGCTACCTATCCACCATTGCTAGGAATCTTAGCTGGAGTCATCTTTGTAGATTTGTTGGAGTTTTTCTTACATCAGGTTTCTATCTAACCCCCAAATGCCCCCTTGTCAGAAGTCTCTTCGATTACTGCCCCCCCTCTTCCCATCACCACCAACCCAATTCCTTTTCTTCCCATCTCTGCCAGCCCCTAGTCAGAGAAAGGCATGGATCTCCCCTTTTCATCCCTCCTTGTTATCTAGCATCTTTGATAACTGAGATTGCACCATGTTTATTCTTTTCTTTGTTGCAAATACCCACTTATGAGTGAGTAAAAATCATGTATGTCTTTCTGATCTGGGTTACCTCACTCAGGATGATTTTCATTTCTAGTTCCATTCATTTGCCTTCATTTCTCCTGATGTCATTGTTGTTAACAGCTGAATAATGCTCAATTGTGTAGAGGTACTAGTACCCCAGTTAACATCAAAGAGCTGCCATCCAAAGATTGATGGAAATAGATGCAGAGATACGCAGCCAAACACTGTGTTGGGCTCGAGGAATCCTTTGAAGAGAGGGAGGGAAGATTGTATAAGCAAGGGGGATGGTGTCACTGTAACACATAGAGACAACTAAGCTGGACCCATAGGAGATTGCATGCTGTGGAAGTCCTTCTGTGTATATGTTGCTTCTATTGGTTAATTAAGAAGCAGCTCTCAATCAAAGGCTTAACAGAATATAGCCAGCCCGGAAGAGATTTATATCAAGAGAGAAAAGGCAGAGTCAGGGAGAAGCCATGTAGCAGCCACAGGCGACATCTGCCTCTGCAGGAGCCCACCAAAACTTTGCTGGTAAGTCACAACCTCATGGTGAAGCACAGATTAATACAGATGGGTTAGTTTAGTATATAAGAGCTAGCTACAAATACACTTAAGCTATTGGCCAAACATTATTGCAAATAATATAGTTTCTGTGTGATTTTTTGCAAGTCTGGGTGTTGGGGAAATGAATAAGCAATCTCACTCAACACTTACCGTCTCTATACCATCAATTAGGGAGCCTGCATAGGAAAGACCTAGGCTCTCTACTGATGTGTGATAGTTGTGTAGTTTGATATACTTATGGGTGTTCCAGTGGTTAAAAACAGAGCCTGTCCTTAATGCTTTGGCAGTTTCCTGGAACTTATTCCTCATAATGGGTTGTCTTGCTCAACCTTAATAAGAGGGGAGGAATTTGGTCCTACTCAACTCAACTTTTCTTTTTTATGAAAAAAGAAAAGAAAAAAAATGACAAATATAAAAATGTACTAATAAATATTCTAGTAAAATCAAATATTTCAAGTATACCTTAATTTTTATTTACTCATGGTAATATAGGATTCAAAAATTAAGTTTATAGAAAGTACTGCATCTTTTTATTTAAAATTCTGTGACTTAGTATATGTTATTCATTGTAAATTAGATTCTCTGAGATGGTTGATTCTGAACTATTTCCAGATAATTTATCCTCTTCCCCTATACATGAATAGAAGTATCCCTCTATGAAGTAAAAGAAAAGATAGACCAAACACAAATGAAAAAGAGGACAGGAAGAATCAAGAGCAAACAACATTCCAGAGGGCCTTCTGTCAAAATAATTACTTTCTATTTTAGATCTAATTGGCCTCAAAATTAATTTCCTTGCTTTTAATTGGGATACTGATGAACAGCAATAAGAAATAATTATTTTTCTTTGGTTGAATTATACCAACAAAGATCAGAGCATGAATAACTATGGGTAACTAATTTTAAAATCTCTCAGAAAAAAAAGAGGTATATGGAAATTACATCTGGGTACTATAAAAAGCCAAACTCTTTGCAGGGCAACATTAGATGTATCTTATCTGTGATCTCTAGAGATAAGTACTAAGAGATCTGGTTTCACAGAAAAAGAGAGCTAGGATATTTATATCCTCTCATGCCTATCCTATCAATAACTAAGATACAAAAGAATATCAAGTGCCGGGTGTTTGTGGCCCAACAGGACCAGGAAGATTTGGCAGCTGTAGATGGAGATTCTGAAAAAAAATTATTTAATGTGGGAGGGCCTGGTTAGATTTTTTTCCCTCAACTTGACACAAGCTAGAGTCATTTTGGATGAGAGATTCTCAATGAGAAAATGTCTCCATAAACGTGGCAAATAAACAAGTATGGTGGAGATTTTCTTAATTAATGATTGTGTGAGAGGTACCAATGATCATTAAACCTAGCCTATATATCCATGGTAATGCACCTTTCCTACATCCTTATCCACAATCTCTTAGCAGAGTATCTCCTGCCAATACATAGCTATGCAGTCAGATTGGAGCCTATACAGTAAATTCCTATACAGCACCATACCCCTTCAAGAAACTTTTTATTATAAATCCACTGATTTAATAATAAAATATTAAACTACATGCAATTTATGTATTGTATGTATGCATTCCTTATCTGTATTTCAGAAAATATGTCTGGTGAAAAGATTATAGTTCTAGAGCTACCGTGTAGTGTCTTTTTCAATCTGACAAACCTGGGTTACATTGCTTGGTGTCATAATGGAATATAGATATTATTGTGAGATGTGGAAGAAAGGCTAAAGACTACCAGTGTCTACATTTTAATCAGGTATGGACTAATCCTAATTTTGATATGATTTTTAAACAAATTATTTTGAGAAAATAGTGAAGGATTCATAAATGTTGAACAGAATTTTGAATACTTTTCTATATTTCAAACCCACTAGCTTCATTTGATTTACTTAAAATGCTTTTCATTAAATTGTAAAACATAAACACATACACATGAGCACACAAACATCACTGAGCAGATAAACAAAAAGTTAAGTGAGACTTAGTAAGATTGGCCTATTTAGCTATCTGCAGAGCCTAAGTATTAGGTTAAGGCCTAGGTTGTATATTATTCTGAAGTACTTTTAGCTGAATCATAATTTCAGTGAAGAGATTTCTGAGGAATGGGGAGCCATTGATTATCCTCATAGACATAATTCAATCAGGTGACTTTTTTGTTTGTTTGTTTGTTTGTTTTTCAAGATAGCATTTCTCTAGCTTTGGAGCCTGTCCTGGAACTAGCTCTTTTCAATCAGGCTGGCCTCAAAATTACAGCAATCTGCCTGCCTCTGCCTCCTGTGTGCACCACCACTGCCCAGCTTCAGTTGACTTTTTCAAGAGAAAAATAAAGTAACATTAATTTCTCCATGCATCTCAATTTTTAAAGATTTATTAAATAGTTAAAGTTGGCTAATTACTATAACAACCAATGTCAAAGGTAAGTAGAAGTGTCATGGCAAGATAAGGAAGAAGAGATAAAGAACAAAAGGGAGTAGGCAGAAAGGAAAGAGGTAATGTGGAGGCATACGTCATAAAACAATACCACACCAATTTGGAATTATGATTAATAAAATGTTTATTTATTTTAGGGGGAAAAGCTTACAGATCACTGTCCTAGACAACAGTCCTTGGCACAAACAGAAACAGAGTCTAGCAGCTGGAAGCAGGATCCTGAAGCAAGAGAATGAGAGCAGAGCTACTGATGCTTTTTAAATCAAAAGAGATCATGCCCAAGTGGGCTGGTATCTTAAAGGCTTTTGGCTGAAGGAGTGGAAAGAGCTCCAACAGTAATAATGGAGACAGATGAGTAGATATATTTTTTTTATTTCTTTGAAATATCTTACTATAAAGATTTTCTTGTTCTCCTTACTATTAATGGCCATCATTAAGTTGAACAGATCTCTACAATTCAGATATTATATACTCACACCTCTGTATTTGTGCTTATTAAAATTTTAATTACAAAGGAGAGAAATATAGATTTTATCTATTAGACTTTTAACTGTGTTTTACTTTTGTTACTGTTATTCTTGAGTAAAGCAGTGCCTTGTGAGACCAAATGGTAAGGCTAAAGCTATGTGATAGTCTGTGTTGGATAAGAAGGAAGTAATGTCATTGTTATGCACTTCTAGTAACTTCCTAAAACAGCTGAAATGAAACTATTTCTTGTCTCTGTTCATGGATGTGTTAGCACGTACTTTATATACAAATACTAGTTGAAAATGCCCATTATATTATTTTATTTTTAGGGAATTTCTTTATATGATATGGTATATTCATTCTTTCAATTGGTATATTTAAAATCCAGCAAAACAAACTAAAACATCTAATAAATATTCATGTATTTAATGCTAACATATAGTCACAAAACACTCTTTATTAACATTCCATGTTCTGCACAACTTGTGAATCATATTTTCATCAATTGCAGTTAGAACCAACTATTTGAGTTGCATAGGAGTGCAGTAGAGCCAGCAGAAGACAGCATTTTTCTTTCTTTTCTTCTATTCTGTCTTATTCTGTTACCCCTGGGCTCTTCCTCTTTTCATGTTTTTTTTTTGGAGATTTATTTAGCTTTTTTTGAGCTTTGTGTTTGATAAAGTTGTTCATCTGGCATGATTCTATTGGTTGTCATTCCTCAAAGTGCAATTTAGGATTCTGTTACATATATTGTAAATCCATGTAATGAAAGTCACAAACTTCTTGTAAGCATTATGAGATTGCCATTTGCAGAGATAAATACTATTCAGTCAGCAAGTAGGAGATGGCATAGAGGGCTAGAACAGTTAACCTTGATATTTCATTTCAGAATGCTTTAGATGCGTATCAATTGTGGAATCTCAGTTCAAGCTCATATTGCATGACATAAGCTGATTAGTTGTATTTCCTTAATAGAAGTTTATTAATGGATATTACCTTTAATGAATATATGACATATTTCTAAGTATTTAAATTATTTATCAACTTACTAAATAATATTAGATTATTATTATATATGATATAAAGAAAATATAGAGATGTGAAAGTAGAAAGAGATGCATTATTACAGTTACTAACTAATTCAAATACATCATTTCAATTTATTTTTTAAAATTTAAATTCTTTATCCATATATGTGTCTGTCTATAGGCTATTACATGTGAGTACAGAGCTTTAATTAATGCACACATCCACTTTTGGTAAAAGATACTGATTACCATGAGGTATATAATATATAAGAAGTTGTTTTGATAGGAAGTGCTATGAATATGTCAGTAGTGAATTGATTTATTATCCTTGCACATTTTTCATTTTTCTCTTAATTTATTATTCTCTATTCAAACTTTTCTTTTTGTATCACTCTCTCTCTCTCTGCATATTTTTTCTACAGTTTCATGAATGCCAAACTATATTGCTCTGTGGGCTAGACATCAATAGACTATATTCCAAGTATGCTACATGAAAGAACGTATTCCTACCAGCATATAAACTTAAATCAAAATGCCAATGTCAGGAACTACTTGAACTTATTTCTTTATGTTGTTTCTCTATCTTTAATATTGGACATACTTCTCAAAAGTAATTGCTTAAGGTGCATTTTTACTAACAAGCATGAACAGGCTTTTCATATATATTTACCCAAAGTCAGAACTGCACTAAGGGAATAATGGTTATAAACAGCATATAAATGGTAACTATTTAATATTAGTATTAATGCCTTTTTTTATCCAGGCAATTTAATGTAGATTCTTGACAAATTCACAATTCTAACTTCCTGGAGTAAGTGAGTTAAAACAAATTTTGTGGAACCATGTTATTCTTTCAAAATGTCTTTTTAGAATATGAAGTGTTTCATGTATTTTATAAAGAAAATTAAAAGTTGAAGGTAAGCAAAGACTCTTATCATCTTGGTCTTATAAAACACCTTTTACAAAGTTAAAAGTTAAAGATATACTTCAACAAGTTTTAGGAAGTAAGGAGTGTAAATATATGAGGACTTTTGCACTTTGTACTTCAAGCTCTTGGTCAGGGTTGTCCAAGAAACATTCAAAACAATATGGGTGGTTACTATTGCCTTTGGTTGCTCCCTCATCCCTAGAGTTGGAAGTTAAGCCCTGCTGCGGAAGACTCCATATACATCAGATACATGGCCCAGAGACCCCCTAAGCTCTAGTAGAGATGAAACTTTACTCCATGAGAATTGGATTTCAGAATATCAGAAGTAATCATGCAAATTTCTAAAGGAGGGAGGCAGCCAACAGTCCCATTCAGTTTTGACTCACATGAACTACAATTAGCAGCATTGCATGGCATTGTGAAAGTAGAAGTAGTGGCCTACATACTTGGATAGTTGTTGACATCTTTCCAGTTGTGCTTATGATTTACTCAACAAGAGACTAAATAAGTCTGGTACTGGGTACTTCACAAACTACCATGGAATAATGAAGTCATGGATTAGTTAATATTCACAGTGAATAAACAAGAAACCACAAGTCTGAGAAATTAAAGGAAGGGGTATATGGGAGGGATTTGAAGGAGGAAAGAAAATAGAGACATGATATCATAAATATGTATAAAAACAATGTAATACTACTGTCTATATAGTTTAAAGTAAGGAAAGTAAGATTAAATGGGGTAAATTAATCAGAATGTGTTCTTATTTTAAATCCCTAATTCTTGTGTCAATATTGCATTTTTTATTATGATATATATATTAAAATTTACATGACATGAACATAATTACTAATAAACTTATAATTAATCATTGCTTTTAGACTGAATCTAAAGAGTATAAACTCTTGTACTGCCTTTAATCTTACAAAGTATGTTTTGAACTTTTCTTTGAAATTTTATCTGTGTAGCATGATATTGGTTATAGATTCATAAATATATAGCATATATCTTATAATATATATTTGAACCATTCTTGAATAGCTGAGTATAATTTTTCTTATCGTATCCTTATCTGGTTTGGTTATTGTTAGTTCTTTAAAGGTTTGGTAGATTCCTGTAGTGAATCTATCTGATTTTGGGATTTTTAAATAGGAATTTGGGTTTTTTGATATATTTGCTTGTTATATGGGTCTGTTTGATAACCTCTTTAATACTGGCATGCAACATGAAGGTGGAAATTTATTCATTTCTTTGAATATTTATAATTTAATTGAATATAGGTTTTTTTCAGACATACTTATAATATACATCTAAATTTCATTGGTATCAGTTATAATCTTTCTCTTTTTGTCTCTGATTTCATTAAATTTTATATTCTTTCTCTTTCTTTGATTAGGAAATTCATATCTGGAACTATAAATCTAGAAGGAAGAAATTTAAGACCTGAGAAATTATTGGGCTCTACAAACAAATATAACAGTGTTATTTAGCTAAGTTTTCATGGTACTAGACTTTATTTTAAGTATTTATAATAATACCGTTGAAAACTACTTATCTTAATATTAAACACAGGTAGCTCTTTAATGAATGTAATAAAGGCAGAGACACTTCATAGTTCAAGGATCTGAGAATAAGTGACAGTTGAATGCTCGGCCCTAACAAGATATTTACACCATCTCCTCTAAGACTGGGGTAACATCATTGAAAAGAACCCTGCTTGGGGGGGGGGATTCACTACCTTAAGATGCTTAGCCAATTTCATTATACTGTTCCCATCACTGTGAATCTACCATCTTAGTTTCTTCTTAGTCAGAATAAGGACATACCTGAAATGTTGCTCTGCTTGTCAATTAAATATTTCAGCATACCCACTTACATTTATTATGATAAAACTCATGTATCTTGATAACAAAGGACTTTGTTTCTCACAACACAGTGGGTAATGAGAGCTGAATACTTTCATCTACTTAGAGGCAGGTTCATATGGATATTTTAGGGAGTGTTAATTGTTCCACAGATTCAGTATTGGAGACTATAAAAGTGGTAGTCCTGTAGGAATGGCAATAGTAAATCTTTTCAGGATTTTATTTTAGGGGGGATGTATCATATAAGGCATTATCAGTTAATGTAGTAACCAATTATATAAACACTCTTGCTAACCTAGAACAAAACTAGTAAAATCCAGGTGATAATTTGAATGGTAATTTAAAACTTGTTTCCCTTAAATTTTAGCTTGCATATTTTACTGTAGATAAAACGCTATGCCAGTGTTACTGATTACTCTGATTTATGAGGTTGGCACCAACTCCATTTATTATTTAGTAGAGAATTACATTAGGAATATTGTCAACAAAGCTCAAAGCACAAGAATGAAGTCAACCTGCCACACTCATGTTGGCTCTCCTCCCAGGGTCTTAACACTTATCCATAAAATCAACAGTGATTTTACTTCAATAGCTGTACCGTACTATTTTGCAATGAACTAAGAAAGCAAATCTTGCTTTATTTTTCAGGCAGGACACAGTATGTTCATATTATCCAAGTGTTCCTTGTCCCATAAAAGGAAAGCCTAGGCTGTTTTTTCCATTGTTAAGATGCCTGGCAAATAAATATGTCTATTCTAAATGCTTTAAAGGAATACATTAGTGTTTGAATGAGTATTTTCATTTTATTATAGTCATTTCTTTAAGGATATTGTGCCATGTTTTACAAGACAAAAATCAATTGTTGGCTTATACATTTGGAGTACAATACCACAAAAGCATGTGGCACTCCTGAAAAGAGCATTTACCATGGTTTATCTCTTTATATAGATTCTGTAACAGTTCTTGGGTGACTGTTACAAAGTTGGACATTTTTATCTCTCCTATGTACTGTCTAGTGTTTAATGGGCTCTGTGTGCAGAAGACAGCACACTGTTCAAACTTTAAGCATTTAAATTCTTATTGTTTTATTATTATAAATAAAACTTCACAAAGTATTGTCCCAATCAATTAATAAATGTTTTTTCTGAAATCAGAATAAAAGTATCTGTAGTAATGTAGCATGAACTATATGAATCACTATCCTATATTTATTCTTTCTGAGATGACCTATCTGTCTAAAATATCTCTTTGTTTGAGCTTGAAAACAAACCTAATGTGACTACAAGTTAAATTATAATAGGTGACTAATTACTAGCCTGCATTTTCCTATTAATGTAGATAGTTGGTAATAATAACTTTCAAAGACTAGAAATTCACATTACATTATCAAATTAGCTCTATAGGTACAATACCTTGAGCAAGATTAATCATATATACAGTATTTTATAACAAAACTAATCTCAAATTTGCGTCAATATACAAAACTTGTATACAATATACAAAAGTCCAATCCAATGTGAAACATTTAAAATTAGTAGTTGTTTTTAAAAGTATATTCAATAATGTAACTTTTTATCTTATCATATATATATCCTCCTTTTTTCTTTTCAGAGTAGATTCAATAATCTACCCTTTCATACTGCCATAGTCTACCACTTTTTTCTGTTTAAAACAAAGACCTTGTTTTTAGTTAAAATACAAATAAAATATCACTATATGAGAAAATACAGAAAATCATTAAGTCATAGTTCAAAATCTGTCCTGGTCAAAATTCAAAGTGGATAATTTCTGAAGTACCACACACCAAAAGAATCAAGACAAGATGAAGATCTTAAATAGATCTATAATCCCTAAAAATAGGAGTAGTCATCAAAAGGCATCCAACCAAAAAATAAAAAAAAATTAAAGCCTATGACTGGATAGTTTTAGAGCAGAGTCCTATCAGAACTTCAAAGGACAAGTACCTATACACCTCAAATTGTTCCACCCAATAGAAACAAAAGAAACATTGTCAAACTCTTTTTATGAGGCTACAATTACCCTGATACCCAAATCAATCACA
The DNA here is from genome assembly GCF_018167655.1 of Microtus oregoni. NCBI lineage: Eukaryota > Metazoa > Chordata > Mammalia > Rodentia > Cricetidae > Microtus > Microtus oregoni. The sequence goes on from NW_024543089.1 coordinate 27,144,508, forward strand.
CAAAAACCAACTAAGAAAGATAATTATTGGCCAATATACCTCATCAAGATTAATGCAAAAATACTCATTAAAGTTCTGGAAAACTGAATCCAAGCACATACCAGAAAAATTATTTACCATGATCAAGTAGGATTCATCCCAGAGATGATCCAACATATTAAAATCTGTCAATGTAATGCACCACATAAATAAACTGTAAGAACAAAAATGATCATCTTATTAGATGCTGAAAAAGGCCTTCAACAAAATCTGATACACCTTCATGATAAATGTCTTGGAGAAATCAGGGATACAAGGTATGTATCTAAACATAATAAAAATCAATATAGAGTAGGCAGACAGTCAACATCAAATTAAATGGAGGGAACTTCAAAGAAATTCCACTAAAATCAGGAATAACACAAGACTGTCTACTCTCCTGATGTGGGATTTCCATCTGTATGCTATGATTACCATAAATGACTAAAGAACGGCTTTGAGCCTATAACAGAGCAGGGTGAGGCAGAGAAGAGCTAGGTGGGGAGGACTGGACTTAATGCTGGGAGAAAGAAGGGCGGGGTCAGAGAGAAGCCTCGATACCACAGCCACGTGGCAGGATCACCATTTCGGACTGAGGTGGAGGTAAGAGTCAGTAGCTGACTCTTTGCTTTTCTGGTCTTCAAGTTCAACCCCAATATTTCCACGAGTTTTTATTAAACATACTTCAGAGAATGATGACAGGTTTTTTTTTTAATAAAACCCTTAAACCTCTGCATTTACTAGAGGCACATAAACCCTATTGAATACATCTTTATATAATTGCCATTTTACTAATGAGAAATTGAAGTGGGTTAAATGTAAAATGTTTACAATAAACTCTTGTGATTAAATACATGGTCCCTATCTATGGAATATTTACTGGGTTGAGTCTTGCTGGCGGATGTGAGTTACTGAAGATGGGCCTTGAAGTTTTACAGCCCAAGCCCCTTTCCTGTCCACAGTATGCTGATGTGATTTGACCACAATCTTCTAACTTCTACTGCATACCTCTCCAGCAATGATGGAAATATGTTATCACTTTGTATCACCATGGAACTGTAAATCTATACCTATGGAACTTGGAACTGTGATTTGGATCTGTATGCCACTGGAACTTCAAATTGGAACTGTATACCTCTGGAACTGTGAATTGGAAGAGGACTTGGGGTCATAGGCTGTGTACCAGTAATATAAATTTGGACATTCATCTTCATTTAACCATGTAAAATAGAGAATTTAGTAGCAAAAATCAGAACAAGCAGAAATTATCTAAAGTACTTATATTGAGAATAGGACAAGTAGAACCATCCAATGAAGACCCAAAAAGTCTGTCTAGAGTATATTAAAGTGAGTCAGAGGTCCAGCACACACACACACACACACACACACACACACACAAATATATATATATATATATATATATATATATATATATATATATATACATACACACCTTTCCATTAACTTGACAAGGTGATTTGCACTCCTATTACTGAAATAATCTACCAAAGATTTGCTCCCTTTTTTTATATACCTTTTCCCCATATACTCAGCATTTTCCTTAAGGCAACTGCTTTTGGGCTAAAGAAATCAGGTAGGAACCATCTTCTACTAAAGAAAATAGTTCTTGTTACTGATGATCTCAAATGGCTCAGGAACCAACCAAACAAACAAACAAAAACAAATACTTTCCTTTTCTGTAAACCAAAAATTCTCTAATATGCTCTGCTGAAGTTTGAAAGTATTTCAGTGTTTGTATCATGCTGATTTGGGACTAAAGTTTGTGTTTCTTGCTTCATGGTCATTGTAGCTTCTATACACTTCCATCTTGCAGAAGGACAAGCAAAAATCAAATCATAATCCAGGCTTAACCTTTCAGTTCAATGACTTTATTTTTCACTTATTAAAAGGTCTTAGTGTTTGGTGCTGCAGGGGAGAGCTGCTTGATTTTTCCGGCTGTGCGGCTAGCTTTGACCAGAAATAATCAAACATAAATTATATTAATTAAAGCACTGTAGTAATAGGAGCGGCGGGACTGCGTCCCCAATACCCCAGCCGCCTGCTAGCTTATGCCCGAAATAACAACACACAAACTGTACTCATTTAAACACTGTTTGGCCCTTTAGCTCTAGCCCTTACTGGCTAATTCTGATATCCTGATCAACCCATCTCTAATAATCTGTGAGAACCAGTCTTACCAGGAAGATTCTAGCCTATGTCCATCCTGAGTTGGAGCTTCATCGCGAGTGTCTGCCCAGGAGCTGGGAGCATGGCGCCTCTCTGAGGCGTCTGCTCCCGAGAGGAGAGCTGTCGAGTCTCTGAGCTCACTTCCTCTTCCTCCCAGCATTCTGTTCTGTTTACTCCACACACCTATGTTCTAAGCTATGAGGCCAAGCAGTTTGTTTATTAACCAATGAAATCAACACATCAAAACACCACTTGGCCCACTAGCTCTAACTTCTTATTAATTAACACTTACATCTTAATCTAACCCATTTTTAGTAATCTGTGTATCACCATGTGACAGTGGCTTACCGACTAAACTTTTGGCACGTCTGTCTTCCATGGCTCCTTGGAGGCTATCTAACTGCCTTCTTCCTCCCAGCATTCAGTCCATTGTTCCCACCTAGCTAAGTTCTGCCCTATCCACAGGCCAAAGCAGTTTTTTTTTATTCATTAATGGCAATTACAGCACTCCGAAGGAGCTATCCCATCACCTCTTCTTTTCTGTTTAAATAAAAAAGAATGTTTTAACTTTAGTTTAGTAAAATTACATATAACAAAACAGGTATCAATCAAGAATTACAGTTACAATATTTTTATTTACTTTATCTTTTATCATAACTAAGGAAAATTATAATTATGTATCTATTCTTCAACTCCATCAAAGACTCCAGAAATATATATTATTACCTAAGAAGTAAAGAGGAAGTACATTATAAGCAACTTCCAAAATTCTAAAAATGACAGAGCTATCTCGCTGCCTGGACAGAAACCAAAGTTCTTCTGTGCTGTTGGGACATCTTTAGCCTATAGGATTGATGTATCTGGCAAACTTTTCCATGAAGCAGGAAGTTTTAAAGACAGTTCAGCCACTTTCTTCTGTATCTTGCAAAATATCTTGCAGACACTTTCATGAAGCAGGTACCCCCAAAGTTCATCTCACCTTTAGGCAAATTCAGCAGTCATTTCTCCATGGGGCCTGCAAATCCAGTGAAGCAGTCCAGAGAAGAGCAATTTTATGCCCAAATGGCTAACCAACTACATAAGCAGCCTCTTCAATGACCATCATACTTTTGAAGTAACTTTTTGCTGCCAGGAGCAGATGTGTCTCACTGTTATAAAAATCTTGCTTTTTTTTAATATTTTAAATGCCATATTCTGAATGTTTCTGAAAGATTTGAAGAATACCTATCTAACTGAAGTATGTCTCTTTACATCTAGAATATCTAATATGACTACAAGCTTGACTATTATAGATGATTATTAACTTATTTTTCTTAATTATACATTACATTTTAAATGAGCCACACAAACGCAATACCTTAATCAAGATCAGACAGATTCATTTAACAAGATGACCTTAAATTTGTATCAATAAAGCAAGATTCATACCAGTCCAAAGTATCAATCTTTATAGCATATCCTCCTTTAAATGTAAAGAAAATTTTACAAACAATATTAGGGAATATGGGTGCAGTTCTGTCCAAAAGTCTTCTTGCTGTTTATTGAGTAATGTTTTTTTCTTTGTGGGGGTGTTTACAGCAACCTTTCAGGGGGAGTCTTGTTCCATTAAACCACATTGATATGGAAGCAATTAATAGTTTCTCATCTTCTGTGAAAACAAAAGAATAACCTCTTTTCCAAAGCAACATATCCCTAGACTCAAATTTTGAAATCCAGATAACTTTAGGTTGGTTTAACTTAGAAATCCATACAATAAAATGTTTCTCTGTATTTAGCTCCTTTAGATCAAAAAATTTAAAGCTGATACAATAGAATTCTCTCCTTGAATTTTTCATTTTTATGTGGCTTATTTTTTTTACTCTTTTTAATCTATGACTGTCTTATTCTGTCTTTTTAAAGACTTTTTTAACATCTTTTTTAAACTCTCTATACTCTCTTTTCTCTTTCAAGCCTGCGTACATTTAACCAACACTGTGACCCATTTAGAGCTTTTTAAATTAAACACAGTGATATAATATTTACATGGTTTTACATAGATTTAGTCCACCACATTGGCCAGCCCATCTGTCACAAGGAGTGCTGTGAGTTCTTTCCTAGCACCCAACTAGCTTTGACCAGAAATAATCACACATAAACTATAATAATTAAAAACACTCCTTGGCCCATTAGCTCTAACTTCTTATTGGTTAACTCTTACATCTCAATTTAACACAATATTAGAAATCTAGGTATCATCATGTGACAGTAGCTTACTGGCTAAAGTTTCAGCATGTCTGTCTCTGGCGAATTCATGGCAGCTTTTGACTCTACCTTCTTCCTCCCAGCATTCAGTCCAGTTTTCCCCGCCTACCTAAGTTGTGCCCTATCTGCAGGTCAAGGCAGTTTCTTTATTCATTAATGGTAATCACAGCACACACAAGGTAATCCCAATTCAGTTGGGGATCCATATACTACCTTCTTAATACTAAAAACCAATGGTTTTATTTTGTGACTCTCCTACATGTGTGCCTGCTCTGCATGTTTTTTTTTAATTGTATGATATCCTAAAGCATAGCACATATCCTTCTCTCTTGAATTTATTATGTTTAATTTTTAGAGCTACATTACAATGAAAATTATGAGAGAAGTTACAGAGATTCCCTATGTATTCCATATTTAGTTCTCCACACAACATTTATCATTATCATCAAGTCTAACAAACTAAAACACTTGGTGCAACAAACTACTCTCTGATATTATTATGTTTTTAGTTTACATTAAGATTAGGCTCTTAATTGTTCTATTAGTTGGAGCAACTAGAAATTTTATCAATCATCAAAGTGTCATGCAGAATACAATCACACCCTGAAAATATACCATTTTCAATTGCTTTGGATGAATTTGAGTGACAAAGATTACTGGATCTTTTCAGAGGACCTCAGATGGTTTCTTGAAAAGTGTTGTTTTTCTTCATACATGCAAATCGACTGTACATTCCCATTTTCAATGAGAGCATTACTGCTGGTCAATGGTCTTGCTGATGTTTCTTGTTAGAAATGATTTTAGATGTACGCTGGTTGAATTGTGCTGTTGTTTTTCTCAGCTACATTAAATTACTTATTAGTTCCAGGGAGAATTTTTTGTGGATTTGGACATTTTCCATATTCCATTATGTTATGTTTGGAAAACAATAGAGTTGTATTTATTCTTTCCAAGTCAGTATACATACTTCCTTTGCCTTTCTCAACACATGGTACCACGTAGAGCTCCCAAGATGATGGTGAAAGTGATAGGGACAAAACAGATCTCTTATTCCTTTTGGATTTCAGTGGGGGAAATGCCATTCTTAATTCATAGTCTTTTTTACATTTTGTCTATATTTCTGATATCACACCCTCATTGTTATATTGACTATGTTTCTGATAGCTCACCTTCATTGATTTTGACTGTGTTTCTCATATCTCACATTCATTGCCTTTGCACTCCTCCATGATAGGTTCTCTTTCACTAACTCTGAGACCCCTAGTTTTTCATTCATTTGTTAATCAATTTGCAGAAAAGAGTTAAAATAGAGTCCAAACTGAAAAAAGATTTTGTTTCTATTTCATCTGAATTAAAGAGTAACACATTTATTTCAGAGTGTTTGATCCCATTGCCAGCTGAATCATTTTTCTTGATTAATTTATTTCAAAAATTTTAGTTTAAGTACATTACTTCCTGTCCCCTTTTCTTTCTTCTCCTAACCCCTCCCATTTCCCCAAACATCCCCTGTTCTCTTTCTATGTAGTTGTTATTGTTTTCCAATATGATTTCATATGCAGGACTCTGGGAACTATAAAAAACAATAGAAAAGCTATCTTGGAAGGAAGAAGTCTCACTCACATTGCTATCCCCAGCAACTTTAGTACTCTGTCATTTCAGTCATTAGAATGATCTGCCTGAGGGTGAGGAACCATTCTCACTCACCACTATTGTAGTAAAGGACCTTGTTATTTTACCTTGTTTTTGAGAATCCTTCTTTGTTTTATTTGAAGATTAGCATTGTTTTTAAAAGGAAAACAAACTAAGACCAGGGAATAAAGAGGAAAGAAATTAGAATATGGAATGTATTACTAAGTTGATAGAATATTTGCTTTTTAAGTCTTTTGTATGTTTCTGAAAATATTTGTCAGTCTATAGATATCTACTCCATGTCTATGTTCAGGTTACTCAATGGGCAGAGTAGACAGAGTAACTTACGGAGACCTAGTTGTCTGTCCTGTCATGTTCAAAACTTATACAAGTAGTTATTTCTCTACAAACACATACATGCAGCTTTAACAATATTTCTTTATAACACATGAAATGAAAGTAAGTCATAGAATATAAGAAGCAAGTCAAAATTATAACAGCAGAAACAATTTCCAATTCTTAACTCTATTTTCTAAACTAGGCTTTACTAGTATTCTTCCTTTAGTCAACACTTACATTAGATTGTTAGATTTTAATGCCACTCACTTTCTTTCATAGCAGTTAACAAGAAATTAAATATTATTAGTTTTTTGTGGATTGATCCTTAGCAGCAAGTTTTTTACTTTTTTTTTTTTAATTAACTAAGCACTGTTCTGAGAATGATTACCTTTGGAGTAACACAACACATCTATGTAATAATTTCAGATCTATTTGGTTCTTCAAACAGTACAATAAAAGCACTGAGTATTTCAGCATGTTGCTAAACAATCAGTAACAGGCATTTCCTAAATAAGTTGTTCTAATGTCTTCATTTTCCTCTGTCTTCAGAATGATGTAAGATTGTAAGACTTAAGTATCATTGGTGAGCATTGTTACCAGTGACTGACAGTGCTTGAAAATGATCAGTAACATAATAGATGTATAATGAGGATGTACTTTTATGAGTACTAGAATGCATGTGCAATTATATCTATATGTAGTTTGCAGAATGCATGCACACTTATGCTAATAACTCTGTTTCATAATCAGTTCTATAGATTACAGTATAGTTCTCTTTATTCCAGTACTTATAGCAATCTTTCTGTGTATACGAAAACCAGCCCTGCCTGTCTGTAAATCTTCATTTTCTAAGAACTAGAAATATAATAGGTACTTTAAAAACATGATTGGCCTTTGTGTCCATCCATGTAACTATTTTTTTTTCTTTAAGAGTATTTACTTTCATTCTGGTACTCTGCTAGTCTCTATGTTCATCTTATACATTTTCCCTGTCATAACTGCAATAAGTAATTTATCTGTTACTGAATAATACTAAAAAGTCAAGAGATGAAAACTTAATGTGGTTATTGAAAGAAACATATCTATCAATATGCCAATCTACATGTACTTCATCTATCTATTATAAATTATCCTGCTAAATATCATTTTGTCTAAGAATCATATTTTTATTGTCCTACTACCTGCACATACATATTTATGAATCTGTAACTACTGAAAACTAAAGAAAAAAAACAAAAAACCCCAAAATGATATTTCTAACACTTACCAATATGAAAATGTAATTATCCTCTCTCCCTGTCTGTAAACTGATCCTTCAGTGATTAGATTAATAGCTTCACCATTCCTTATTCAACTGTTTGATCTCAATATAAATTTTCAGATTCTTTAGAATTGTCAACCAATTACTTCTTGGGAAACAATTTTGCCTAGAAGAGTTTAGTGTCTATGCTTGGTTAATATTGTCATTGACTCACTGTGTCTACTTATTGCCAAAAGTTTTTGACTTAGCACATTTAAGATGGTGCTCTAATGGCATTATTTCATACATTTGAACTACAAGTGTACCATATGAACACCTTTGGATAGACTGATCAAATATTTGCAACTATTTAAATTGCAACATTATGAACATTTTTTAGTTACAGATGTCCATAAATTGTAGAAAAAACTATTGGGAGGTATACTTTTTTCAGAAACATATACAATGCTTTTTTTTAAATGAAAAATATCAGTTGTAATATTTCCCATCTCACTGGCACCAAGTTGTTAGACCTGCTCAAAAATGAATCTCAAAAATTATCTATTGAAGGTCCAAATTTAAATGTTGTTCTATTGCACATTATTTATAATAAGATTATATCAGTTAAGATATATAAAAAATTATCAGTAAGTCATCAAAGAATGTGTTTTTACAGAGACTGTTGATGACATGATGGAACAATTTTGTCAGCACCTCTGGTCATGGTGGTTGAGAACTGGATGATGTGTTTCAGTATCCTGACTTTCTTTCCAAAGAATGAAGATAAAGATCACACAGATTTGTGACAGAAGCAAAAGGACTCTGTTTAAAGAAATGTTATTGTAGATTTTAAAAAGAGATGCACTATCAAGATTGACAATGGGACACATGAACAAAGATACTCAAAGACCAAGATTGCTTGTATCTTTTTGAGAGCTTCAGGTGAATGAAATAGTGACTAAGAGACCCATCTTTAGTATTTACTCTTAACTGATAGATTAGATTACATATCCATTTTATAAGGTGCCCTTCCAATATATCTCTTCACATAATGGGCCTAAATTTCAACATATTTGATACTAATTGCCCATATGTAAAATGTAGTAATTAGGGGATGAATTTCAGCACATGAAAGTCCAGTCACACAAAGGTATGAGGTATTAATTAGGGGATTATAGTAGTGTGAATGAGAGTGGCTGTCATAGACTCGTATATTTGAAAGTTTCTCTCCAGTTATAACTATTTGGGAAGATTATAATGTATCATTATTTTAGATGGTGTGTGCCTCGGGGACTAAATTTGAGGCTTCAAAAGTCAATGCCACTATCATTCTATTTAGCTGTCTCTTTGGCTCCTGGCTTTTTTTCTCAATATGTGAACTTCTCGAGCTACTGCTCAAGTGCCATGCCTACAAGCCTGCTGCCATGATTCCCATCGGGGAACTCTAACGCCCTGGGACCTTGAAGCAAATAAACAATTTCTTCATTTTATGAGTTACCTTTATAATGGTGTCTCTTTGCAGCAGCAGAAACATAACAAAGAGTGGGATTCTCCCTTAAAATTGTTATTACAAAGAAAGTTTGGACTTATTGTGCAAGCAATCAAAACTAGTTTATGATGAACCAACCCTTCTGTTCTTTATACTCAGATGTTTGGGGAAAACACTTAAGCAGAACTGTCTACATTTGATTTTATCAGGGGTGGGGAATCTCAACCTAACCTTCTAGATGGAAAAACTGAAATTGTAAAGCAAGTGAAGGGTCATGTGGCTTTAAAATATGTAAGTGTATTGTTTGGAGTCTTCTAAGTGCATAGTATGTGCAGGTAAATACTCTAAGCTGATAAGAAAAAGGGGCTATTATATGGGAGACAAATGCAGAACCCTAAACTAAATGGGGTTCTAAGGTACTTAACTATCTCTTACTCTTCCTCCCTTTGTGTCTTCTACACTCACTTTTATGTCTTTTCTCTCAATGGGACTTTCATTCTTGGTACCAGATGCTCCTAAAGCTTCTGAAATTTTCTGCAAAACAATAATAACTCTCTGTTGTATGAATGAAGGTTTTATTTTAGGCAGACTTTTTGTTTTCAGATTTTATGAAAGCATCTCCCCAAGTGTGTAGTATAACAGACTTTTTCAGGGGAGGTACAGCACATGTCTATTTACATGGAGAGGGAAACCACATCTCACCAACAACCGTATCTAAGTATAACTAAGTGAACCAGTTAGTTCTCCTAGGGTTACTAGCAGTAATATAGATGAAAGGTTGCTGTAGTGACACAAAGGCAGCTATATCATCAAAATGACAACTCAAGAGATGATCACAAAGACCTGAAAAGCTGTAACTCCAAACAGCTTGCAACAGCCAAAGAATATATGATATATGCATTTTTGGTTACTCTATGTCTCCTACCTCAGTAGCAATTTACTCCCCTTATAAGGCTAAGATGAAAATCTTCCAATATCTTTCCAGACATGTGACATCTTATAGACCTCCTGAGTCTTCTGATTTATTCTGGAAGAAATGCTTCCATTTGGAAAAAACACAGCAAGCCTTCTTTTTATACAGCTGTAGCTCTATTTACTTTTGAAGATTTATTTTTAATTTTTAATTATGTGAGTGTGCATGGGGGCTTGGGATATGCACGTGAGAACACAGGTGCCTGTGGATCCAGATTAAGATATCCAATCTCTTGTAGTTGAAGTAACAGGTGAGTCTGAATGGCCTTATGTGGATACTGTATTCAGATCCCTTGCAAGAGCAGTATGGGTTCTTAATCCCTGAGCCATCACTCCTAATTTCCAGTTTTTGTTTTGCGCACAAATTTATTGTGTTCTCTCCCCAAGAACAAAAATTTATTCATGCTCTCTTCTTGATACTGCAGTGTAACTATTGAGGCTGTCACCAAGCACTGCTGTAGTTCCCATCAGAGACGATACTTTCACTTTGGTGATGGAGGAAAAAGAAGTTACTAGTGAAGTGTCATGCCCATGACACCTTCTGTTTCACAGACCATGCCTTTAGGCTAAGTGATATTTACTGCATGTTTGCTTGCTGGAGTTAAACCATGTCACCATCTCCTGTGACCCTCCTTCCATTGGGACGTTTAGATATTTCCGATTCTCACAGAGATATTCACAAGCTTTCTTTTTCCCATTTTAACTAAATTGTTCTCAATTTTGTTCAGCTCTATATGTCTGAAGTTAATGAGTATTCACTTTTCATCTCTACCTGGGGAGTTCTAAGTCTCTCTAGATTTTATATACTTATTCAATGCTTTTAGTCATTATTATGAGGTATATATATATTATTGAAAAAAAATCTGCCTCCTCCCAGCCTCCCATTTCCCTCCCCCTCCTCCCACTCCTCTTCCTCTACCCCCACTTCTCTCCCCTTCCCTCTCCAGTCTGAAGAGCAGTCAGGGTTCCCTGCCCTGTGGAAAGACCAAGGTCCTCCCCCCTCCATCTAGGTATAGGAAGGTGAGCATCCAAACTGGCTAGGCTCCCACAAAGCCAGAACATGAAGTAGGATCAAAACCCAGTGCCATTGTCTTTGGCTTCTCATCAGCTCTCATTGTCCGCCATGTTCAGAGAGTCCGGTTTCATCCCAGGGCGATGTCCCCAGTTAGTTCCTTGGGCAGCTGAGGATAGAGAACCTGAAATGGCCTTATCCTATAGCCATACTGATGAATATTTTGCATATCACCATAGAACCTTCATCTGGCAATGGATGGAGATAGAGACAGAGACCCACATTGGAGTACCAGAATGAGCTCCCAAGGTCCCAAGGTGGAGCAGAAGGAGGGAGAACATGAGCAAGTAAGTCAGGACCGTGAGAGGTGCACCCACCCACTGAGACAGTGGGGCTGATCTATTGGGAGCTCAACAAGGCCAGCTGCACCGGGACTGAAAAAGCATGAGGTCTATATATTTTTTAATTGTTCATTCACATTATGCCCAGCTTTCTGTATTGAAAATTTAGAAAAGTAGTTTATGAATCAATTAAACAGTCTTACCTAGCTACAGTTCCTATGAACCATGATAATTAGCATGACAATATAGGCCTATCGCTTGTCAATGGCACCAAAGAACTATCTTATTAGAGTTGAGGCCATTTAAAAAACATAAAGCTACAGAGAAACCCTATCTCGAAAAAACAAGACAAAAAAACAACAACAACAACAACAACAACAAAAAAACAAATGGAAAACAATGACTGATACTGGAAACCTGTCAGCTTCTTGCCGCTAGTGAGGTCATAAAACAAAAAATAATACAGAGATCTCATCTAATCATTTATCCCAGCTGTTACCTAGCTTCTCTGGAGCTGTGGATCATAGACTGGATATCCTTTGCTTTACATCTAATATCCACTTATGAGTGAGTATATACTGCATCTGTCCTTTTTGGTCTGGCGTAACTCACTCAGGATGATTGCTTCTAATTCTGTCTGTTTGCCTGCAAATTTCATAATGTCATTGCTTTTATAGCTGAGTAATACCCCATTGTATAAATGTACCACATTTTCTTTATCCATTTTTCAGTTTAGGGTCATCTAGGTTGTTTCCAGGTTCTGGCTATTATGATATATGTGGGAGACAGATGTAAGATTTGGACCATCTGAGGTATCCCTGACAGTAGAATCAGCTATCCCTGATGCATAAGTTAGTTGCTGGAGCCCATTCCTTATAGTGGGATACCATGCTCAGCAAGGGGGAGGACTTTAGTTCTGCCCTAGCTTAATGTGCCAGGAATCTATGTCAAGGGTAAAGCTAAAGATAAATAAGGTGTTGGGTTTAGAGACAGCTTTCAGGTATGATCAGTCCTCCAGGCCCAGGGACATTCTCCACATATGAACAGGTAGAGGTAGAAACTTCAGATGGACTGAGGGAGCCTCATGTTGTGTAGCCACTGAGATAAGCTGCCAGGCCATAGGGAGACTGCAACATCTACCAGTCAACAAAAACTTTTCAACAGGAGATTACCACAGAAATCCATAACCGGAAACAATGAAGAGACCAGTAAATCATGAATGGTCAAGCCCAAAGGAGTACAACAACAACACAGCTCGACTCGTGCATCTAAAGCTCAAGGACCATTGTGTAAGAGGGACAGAAAAGTTGTGAAAGCCAGGATACCAGGAGGTCTATTGTGAAATAATACTGCAGTAACAAAACTAGAACAAAGGCATATAATAATACATGTTCTCATCGAAGAGGCAAATTTCACAGAGTCCAATGATTAAAAAAAAAAAAGAACAACAGGCAACTAATGGCTTCTGGGGGAATGAGAATGAGCTTCTTCAATATGTCTACTATAGAGCGGTCAGCCTTGGACCAAATACACACAAACATATGACCTCAGCAGTTTGTATTTGTATTAGCGTGCATATGTATACATACATGTATCTATATTTACATGTACTCATGTAACAATAATTATTAAAGTAAAAGAGACCATGAAATTGTGAGTAGGGGTACATGGAAGAAGTTCAAGGAAGATTAATTGGGGCAACTTCAATAGACGATGGGAGGAAGAAAACAACGCTACATGTTTAACCTCCATTTTGAGCAGCAAAGGCATAAATATTAAACATTAAGAATAATTCTTGACTATTTAGTGGATTCAGGGGTGTCTTTAAATCCTGTTTCACACACCTCCTCCAAAATAAAATAATGGAAAGTATTAAAAATAACTTAAAGGAAAGACTATAAAATTCCAACACTTGTTAAGAAGACATATCAAAATACTGACATAATTTACAGTTAAGTCTCATATATGTACAATTTATGGATGGTTCTAACTATATCAAAGTTAGCAGAAGTGTTTAATGTATTTCCATTAGTTCAAGGTATTTATTATCTTCTTCAATATATTATAAAAACATAGCAGTTATATCACAATATCTGGAATGTAGATAATTAATGAAAATCATTAATTTACACAAACATTTGTAGTAATAGACTATAATTTTAGATTTTAAAATATGCTAAATATTTTAACAGAATTTCAGAAATATTTATGCATTAAGTTTACAGTAAATTAAACATCAACTCTGAGTGATAATTATGCTTCAAATATTGCAGTCACATATATGTGAAAATATATTTACCACATTTAAACAGTAGCTAGAATTCACATCACATAAATTGCTATTGGGAGCAATTTTGTCCTCTAAATTTAATCAGGTAAAGCTGTAAACACATCAAAGTGTACAAGCTGTTGTCATTTTAATATGATTTGTTGAAGATAACTTTTCATTTTCATATAAGCAAAATTGAAGACATATTTTATTTCAATAAAATGTAATCTTTTACTATATAAGAAATTTATATTTTTAACTTGACAAGTCACATAAAATTTGTGTAGGTAATTTTTCTCTGTAAAATAATGATAAAACTTTCTGACATAATTGTGAATTTAATAGCGTAAAACAACCGTAGAAATTTAAGGACCAAATATCTCAATCTATGTTATTGGGTTTTTTAAGTTTCTATGATACATACAGAAAAAAAACCTATATAAAACAAGCAGGTAGTGTGATCAGGCAAAAGACTGCTTTCAGTATTGGAGATGGTGTTATCTTAGAATAGTTACATCCTTGTATTTTCACCTTACATTATAATGCTTCAAACAATATTCTTGGTGAATTCCATGGATCATATGAAGTTATGATTTTAGTTTTGTTGGTGTATTTCCTTACTGTATTAAGATTTTTAGTTTTGTATTTACTTTTTTACTAGTGATTTGTTTTTGCTCAATAATATGATTATTTTTCATGAACTGATGACCACATACCCTGAATTTCTTATCTACGATTTATTTAAAGTTTAAACAGGGAATGTTGACCAACTACTTAAATTTGTTTAGTTTTTCATGGTTTGTGAATTATGGATGTTTTAGCCTATGAAATATATGTATGTGTAAGAAGAATTATTTCTGGGAGATAGAGTACTCTTGACAAATGATAAGTCACTCTGTTATGTAGATTTATTTAAATATGATGCTTCTGTATTGACTTTGTTTCATAGTTATAACCACTATTGGAAAATGAATCACTGATGTCTCCTAATATTGTTTACATAAACTGTTTATTCTGTTATATATTTATGAATATTAATGGTATAAATATATCAGTTAATATTCAAATGCTTTTATTTTGAGTCCCTATACTTTTATAATCTTTAGACTTTCCTAGAATTTATAATTCCATTTATATATACAATATAATGTATATATACTGTGTTTGTTTTATTTGCACTATATTTCCATTTATGTGTGTATGTGTGTATGTGCTTTTAAGCTAGTATTAACATGTAATACTAAGATCAGAGGACAAATTTCAGGAATCTGTTTTCTTTTTCTACCAAGTTTTGAGAGTTCAGGTTGTTTTCTTATTTCAGATTGATGACAAAGATAGGCGCTCTCAGCTCTCTACTCTTTCTACCATCCATAAAGCCATGAAGGAGTTTAATTTCTCTGTAACCAAAAGTCAAAATAAAAACTTCTTATTTTATATTGTCTTGGAAATGGTTCTTCATCACAGTAGCAGAAAACCAGCTCATATATCTGGCATTTCTAACACGTATGACTATTTATATCATGGAAAATCATTTCTCTGCTTCATAAATAATGTTGATAAGAAAGTAGATAATGTACATTTTTATCGATTTTTTTTATTGAAAGAAAAAAAAATTCCGCCTCCTCCCAGTCTCCCATTTCCCTCCCCCTAGGTCCACTCCTCTCCCCCTCCTCCCACTCCTCTCCCCCTCCTTCTCCAGTCTGAAGAGTAGTCAGGGTTCCCCTGCCCTGTGGAATGTACAAAGTCCTCCCCACTCCATCCTGGTCTAGAAAGGTGAACATCCAAACTGGCTAGGCTCCCACAAAGCCAGAACATGAAGTAGGATCAAGACCCAGTGCCATTGTCCTTGGCTTCTCAGCAGCCCTCATTGTCTGCCATATTCAGAGTCCAGTTTTATCCCATGCTTTTTCAGTCACAGTCCAGCTGGGCTTGGTGAGCTCCCAATAGATCAGCCCCACTGTCTCCGTGGGTGGGTGCACCCCTTGTGGTCCTAACTTCTTTGCTCATGTTCTCCCTCCTTCTGCTCCTCATTGGGATGTTGGGAGCTCAGTCCGGTGCTCCAATGTGGATCTCTGTCTCTATCTCCATCCATCGCCAGATGAAGGTTCTATGGTGATATGCAAGATATTCGTCAGTGTGGCTATAGGATTGGGTCATTTCAGGTTCCCTATCCTTAGCTGCCCAAGGAGCTAACTGGGGACATCGCCCTGGGCACCTGAGAGCCCCTCTAGGTCCAAGTCTCTTGCCAACCCTAAGATGGCTCCCTTAATTAAGATATGTGAGTCCCTGCTCCCCTATCCAACCTTCCTTTGTCCCAATCATCCTGTTTCCCCAAGTTTCCCCATCCTCCCCTTCTCACTTTTCTCTCCCCATCTCCCCTTACCCCCTCCCACCCCACCCCCAAAATCCCAATGCCACTCTTGGGAATATACCCAAGAGATGCCCTATCATATGACAAGGGCATTTGCTCATCTATGTTCATAGCAGCATTATTTGTAATAGCCAGAACCTGGAAACAACCTAGATGTTTTTCATTGGAAGAATGGATGAAGAAAATGTGGAATATATACACAGTAGAGTACTCCTCAGGGGTAAAAATCAATGACTTCTCAAATTTTGCATGCAAATGGATGGAAATAAAAAACACTATCCTGAGTGAGGTAACCCAGACCCAAAAAGATGAACATGGGATGCACTCACTCATAATTGGTTTCTAGCCATAAATAAAGGTCACTGAGTGTATAATTTGTGATCCTAAAGAAGCTAAATAAGAAGGTGAACCCAAAGAAAAACATATAGCTATCCTCCTGTTATGGGAAGTAAACAAGATTGCTGGATAATGTACATTTTATATTGTTCAGTAGTATGTTTTAATTCACAGTTTCTGGTGCTTTAGATTTGATATACTAGACATGTTGGCATAAGGTATTGCTTTATCATGCTAAATACTTGTAATCACACTGCTTGACTAGGGAGGTGGCTCAGTGGGTAATGTTGTATGAGGCCACTTGTTTGTTCTTGGCTTCTCAGCCCTGAAATAACCACAGAGCAATTGTATTAATTAAATCACTGCTTTGCCTATTAACTCTAGCTTCTTATTGGTTAGCTTTTACATCTTAATTATACCCATTTCTTTTAATCTGTGTATTGCTATGTGTCCGTAGCTTACTGGCAAGGTTCTGTCCTGCATCTGTCTCTGACAGTGCTACCTGACTTCTCTGATTTTGCCTTCTTTCTCCTAGCATTCAGTTTACTTTTAACTGCCTCTAGTTCTATTCTCCCCTATCACAGGCCCCAAACAGCTTCTTTATTAACCAATGGTATTCACAGAACACAGAGGGGAATAACCTCCCCTTTTTTGTCATATAACAAATTGGCACTCCAAAGTGTGCTAGCTAAATGCACATAAAAACTGAGAGGGCTTGGAGAGGAATTCTAGACACTAAAAACTAAAATTTAGGTGCATTTTTTTTGGGGGGGGGATGGACTCTGCTGGCTGGAGGCATGCTGCAGCTCCTTTAAGAGAGGTCTTCCTGATTCAGTGGTTGCAAAACAAATAAAAATATACATGGCTTCAAAAAGGTGATTTCCTGCGCTGTGCTGCCAGCATGAATTCTGGCTCTTTAGGAAGCTGAGCATTGAATGGGGTTTGTGGGCAGTGTGCTTCAAGGTACTTGGTGGCAGCATGGGCCAACTGGTTACCAGAGTTGAATGGATGAGTGTGACTACCACGTGGCAGTCTCAGAGGCAATGAACTGACTTCCATCATGTTGGACTGTATGGAGCCAAAAGGCAAAGCAGCCTTATTCCTATTAATGTTGGTTTATACTTTAAGACATGCTCCTGGAAACAAAAGGATTTCAGATACAAAACAGGACAGATTCAGACCTAAAAGACTTCTAAATGAGACACAGTGTATTTAAAAAACTGTATGTAGGCTTGGCAGAGAGAGAGAAAAAAAGAAGACAGAGACAGTAAATGTAATATAAAAGAGCACAAACAGTCAGGATTAAAGAAGTAAAGATAAGCTGAGCAGTGGAGGCTCATGCCTTTAATCCCAGCTCTTGGGAGGCAGGGGCAGGTGGATCTCTGTGAGTTCAAGGCCAGCCTGGTCTACAGAGAGAGTACCAGGACAGGCTCCAAAGCTACAGAGAAACCTTCTGTATATTTGTTGCTTTCATTGTTTAATGAATAAAGAAGCTACTTTTAGCCAATGGCTTAAAAGAATATAGGCAAGCTGGAAAAGATATAGAGTGTAGATGGAGTCAGTGAGCAGCCATGGAGCTTCCAGAGGGGAAAGACATGAACTGCCAGCTAGAACCTTGCTAGTAGGCCTCAAGCCTCATGGCTTGAAATCTGAAATAATAGAAATTGGTTTTCAAAGATATAAGAGCAATACCCTTAAGGGATTGGCCAAGCAACAGTTTAAATAATATAGTTTCTGTGTGATTATATTGGTTCTAGACAGCCGGGAATGAACAAGTGTCCTTCTACAACAGTATAAAGATAATTTCTGTGCAAGTACAAGCAACTGAATTCAAAACTAATAAAAATATATGCATGGGTGTACATTCTGTATCCCCAGGCTTGAATTTCAAAAATGAATAAGCCAAGGAATTTCTTGGACAGCCAGACTAGTATAAATAGCAAGCTTCTTTTTTTTTTTTTTTTTTTTTTTTTTTTTTTTTTTTTTTTTTTTTGGTTTTTCGAGACAGGGATTCTCTGTGGTTTTGAAGCCTGTCCTGGAACTAGCTCTTGTAGACCAGGCTGGTCTCGAACTCACAGAGATCCGCCTGCCTCTGCCTCCCAAGTGCTGGGATTAAAGGCGTGCGCCACCACCGCCCGGCAATAGCAAGCTTCTTATTTGGTAAAGAGAAATTTTGTCTCAAGACAGTAAGTCAGAAAATGATAGCAGAAGACATATCTCGTGTTTTTCTGGTTTCTACCTTGTGTGTAAGGCCATGTTCAGAAGCCCTTATGTATACACATGCTCACACACACACACCTCACATAAACATGCATACATTCTCATACATACATCACTCACGCACTAGCAATGGACACAACTATTATTAATATACCTGGGTGGTTTTATCATTTTTTAAAAAAGTGATTTCCATAACACTAGTTATGTGCTGACTTGTACTCTTCTCAATTCTTCCTTGACAAGTATGCAATCTCTCCAAGACTTTCTTTAAACAACAATGGATGATTACTTGGGACTTATAGCTTCATTTCACAAAACAGGAGAGACAAAGCCACTTTGTTCTCTTTGTCCTACAACATCCCCACCAGTATTAATGAAAGGACATTATTTGGCTTGCTGTTTCTCTTTTCTCTGGAAACAAATTTTTGATAATTTAATGAGGAATTTTTTAAAAATTGCTCTACATATCTCTGTATTTTTCTTATTTTAAGTTTAATATGAGTTTGGTTGAATGCACAAATATATATTTAAATAATATATATTTTAATACCTTCATAAATTGATGTTATGGTAATTAAAAATTTTTCATAGTTTTCTAAGTTTGTAAACATATTTGTATATCAATGTTGTAGTTTATATGTGAATTATGTCCAATAAGCTCTTAGGTTGGTACTCATTATACAATTCAGAAGTGGGTCCTTGAGGTGCTGAGTAAATATGAGGGACATACGCTTACCAATGAGCTGATCTATTGATTGTTGAAGGAACTGTTTTGGGCTGCATCCCTGGCACCGGGCCGCCCGCATGGCTAGCTTATGCCCCGAAATATTTACACGGAAACTATATTCTTTTAAACACTGCTTGGCCCATTAGCTCTAGCCTCTTATTGGCTAGCTCTTACATATTGATCTAACCCATTTTTAATAATCTGTGTAGGGCACAAGGTGGCTTACCAGGGAAGATGTTAATCTGCGTCTGTGTTGGATGGGAGAATCATGGCGACTCTCTGACTCATTTTCTTTCTCCCAGCATTCTGTTTTGTCTACTCCACACACCTAAAGGCTTTGTCTATTTAATGGGCCAAGGCAGTTTCTTTATTAGCCAATGACCTTCCTCCATCATTTCCCCTTTTTCTGTTTAAACAAAAAGGAAAGGCTTTCACTTTAACATAGCAAAATTACATATAACAAAACAGTTATAAAGCAAGAATTACAGTTACAATATTTATATCTACTTTATCTTTTATCATAACTAAGGAAAATTATAACTATCCTTTCTTTAACTCCATCAAAGACTCCAGAAGAATATAATATAATATTACCTAAGCAAACAAGAAGTCCAAAACTCTAGAAATGACAGAGACATCTCGTTGCCTGGACAGTTACCCAAAGTTCCTCTGTACCGTTGGGGTATCCATCTTTGGCCTTCAGGCCCATAGTATCCAGCAGACATTTTCATTAAGCAGGAAATTTTAAAGACAGTTCAGTCACTATCTGCTGTGTCCTGCAGAATGTCTCGCAGACTCTTTTATGAATTAGGAAACCCAAAAGACCATCTCACCTTGAGGCAAGTTCAGTAGTCCTCTCTTTGTGGGTTTTCTGTGTCCAGTTTATGTAACAGTCCAGGCAAGAGCAGGTTCTTGTGCAAATGACTATCCAGCTCCATAAGGATCCTCTTTGATGTCCATCTTTCTCTCAAAGTATCTGGTGCTGCCAGGAGCAGACATGTCTCATTGTCATGGAAAGCCCAATTTTATTAAAACATCTTAAATGCCACGTTCTGAAGTCTTTGAGAGATATGAAGAATGCCTATCTAACTGATATATATCTCTATATATCTAGAAAATCTAGCTAACATAACTACAAGCTTGACTATTAATGATGATTATTCATTAAGAACCTATATTTTTAATGATTTATTACATTTTAAAAATGAACTACACAATCACAAACCTTAATCAAGATCAGAAATGTGGGAGTGATTTCTTTCTAATCTGTTGCTTTCATTGCCTTGGCCCATTTGATAGGCCAACCCTTAGGTGGGTGGAGTAAACAGAACAGAATGCTGGGAGAAAGAAGCTGAGTCAGTGAGTCACCATGGTTCCTCCACTCCAGACAGATGCAGGTTAAGATCTTGCCTGATAAGCCATCTCATAGTGCTACACAGATCATCAAAAATGGGTTAGATCAATATGTAAGAGCTAGCCAATAAGAGGCTGGAACTAATGGGCTAAGCAATGTTTAAAAGAATACAGTTTCTGTGTAATTATTTCAGGTAAAGCTAGCCATGCATGTGGCCGGGTGCCAGGAATGTAACCCGCCGCCATTATTACAACACAGAAATACATATACATATAACAAAATTGACCTTAAAATCCATACCAATGTAAATTATTTATATCTATATCATATCCTCATTTAAATGTAAAAGAACATTTATAAACAATATTTGGGAATATGGACATAGTTATCTCTCTCCAAACTGTTTCCTGCTGAATGGGGGTGCTGTTAATCAGGTCTTTTATGGTGTAACCTGTGTGCTAGTTTTATCTCAGTTGGCAGTTGAGGGAAGCAATTTTTTGAGGGTGTCCAGAGCAAAATTTTAGGAGGGTGTGTTCTATCATACCATATCATACCACAGGGTCTCATCCTCTGTGAAAACAAAAGAAGACCCTCTCCAAAGCATCATATCCTTAGACCCAAATTTTGAAGTCATAATGCCCTTATGATATTCATTTTGGTTTAGCTTGGAAGCCTATATAATGAAATGTCTCTCTACTTATCTCCTTCACAGTCAAAAATTTTAAAGAAAACACAATAATACAAAGAATCCAGATTCTCTGTGAAATTTTTATTTTTACGTCTTATTTTTTTATTTCTCTTAATCTATAACTTTCTGTACTCTGTCTCTTTAAAGACTTTACCCTTTTTTTTTAAGACATTAACTTTATTTTTGATATATTTCTTTTCTCTCAAGCCTACATACATTCACCCAACACCTTAATCCATAAAGGTCTTTTATGTCTGAATCTGTCCTATTGTGAATCTGTAATTTTTTGTTTTACTATCCAGGAGCACTTTGTTTTGTGCCTTTAAATCACTAAGCGCTTAAGAATCTAAGCTGTGACATTCCTAGGTCAAAAACAGGTACTGCAGGCTTGCCCCGCCTAGTCCAACATGGCGGAGCCACTTGTGACTGAATCAGTTGTGCCTCTGAGCTGCAGGGCGAAGGGCTGCTCTGGATGTTGGCTCCACTTCTCTCCAATTTTAAATGGAGGACGTACCATTTTCTACTAGCTCTGGGGACGCCAGGTTGGAGCCGCACTCAGTACTTTAACTCTGAGACTGAGCGTGTGGCACAGAAACTCTTTTCATCCAAGTTACAGCCAAATCTGACATGCAGAGCACTGTGCAGTCTGAAAACACGTCTCTGTATGGTGGCAGGAATCTGCCATGCTCTTCCGCCTGCCTAAGCAGAGCATTCTCCTTCTGATCCCAAGTGGGAACACAAAGATCCAGTCCCATAAAAGCCACTGAAATGCTTTAAAGCCAGAGTTTGCACTGGTGGCACAGTCCCAAGAAGCCACGCTTTAAAATGGCACAGCTTTTTTGTTGTTGTTGTTGATGAATCAGGAAATCTCTCTACAGCACACCACCAACAAACAGCAAAAATATGTGTTAAACTCTCTCTCCCTTATTTTTAAGCCTTCTCAGGTTTTTAAGGGGTTTTAGCCCATCTCGTTTGGAACCACTATTGATGGCTTAATAATTGAATTAACTATTTAGAAGTTGAAGAATTTGGATATTGGATACTGACTAGATGAAATGTGGCACTGTGAAGGAAAAAAAAATTCACTTCCTTAATCCCTCTCCATCTGCTAACTGCCTGTTGTCAAGCAAGCATCTTTCTTCTGTCATTATCATCAGCCATGCTGTCTGTGACTTGCTATAGCCTAACAATGGATGGGGACAGCTAGTGATAGATTGAGAAGTTAGCAAACTTGATCACAATAAATCTTTCCTTCCTTCCTCATTTAAATTTCTTAAGTATTTTATCAAAGAAACTAAAATGGATACAGAAAATTGATGCTGCTGTGTGGGCTGTGTTGAAGGGGTACCTGAGAAAAGGAGGCACACATAGAGTATAAGATCTGGAGAATGGGGAGGGATGCTCTTAAAAACAGTCTTCTAAAACAGAATGGTTTTTATCCACATATGAAATACAGTAGCTGTGGTTACCTATATAAGAGTTGCATAAGATCAGCAGAGTTAAGGGTTTCAGGGTGGGTAGAGAAGGTGCTTCCGAGACTCTACTGAAGCCAGACATCATGCATGCATGTCTATGCAATATGTACATCATGACCTCAGAGACCAGAAGAATGTTCCAGGTTTCCTGAGATTGGAGTTACAGCAGGTTATGAGCTGTGGGAGCTGGAAATAGAACCCACTCAGGTCTTCTTGAATAATAGCCAGTGCCCAATATCTGAGCCATCTTTCTAGCCTCAAGTCACTTTTCAGTAGCCACTGGAAGTTTCTCCATGTCCAAGTGGATGGCCTCAAGTCCATTTGTATATGCACAGCATTAATTAGATTCAGTGAATAAGTAAGCAAATAAACAAATAAATAATAAAACGAGTACTTGAAGTTGGGTATGAGATATGATTGGAGTGTTCTAGAGGAAACTGAAGGATTGAGAGTGAAGGTGATTATGGTCAGTATACATTATATATATATATATATATATATATATATATATATATATATATATGTTTAAGACATTTCAGTATAAATTAAAGAAAAATCATCATTATTTAAGCTATTGATTAGAGTGTCACAAAGAATTGTTAAATGCATTTTGGTTTCAGATTAGGGAAGAGTATTGAACTATTTTTAGAATTTCCTCAACACCCCTATATTTCTACTAGTATTTTTGAAACATGGATATGTTATGATGATTATTAAATTGTAATAGCAATCAACCTTGAAAACTTGAACAACTGTTCAATATCCCACAGTATCAAACATTCAGTAAAGGTTTATTTTCTCCATAATTACCTGTGTACCCATATCATTAAAATGAACAATTCTTTTCATCACTAATAATCGATAAAATCATCTACAAAAGAATTGTTTTAGATAAGTTTCTTCAAGCTATTATCAGTCTGTTTTGTACTCTTATATGCTTATTTATACAGGGCATGTTGTTTTTTCAGGCAGATAGGTGTCATGGAAGGATGAAACTTACTTTAGAAGTCCTGCTATAAATGAATTTCAAAAGAAAAGCAATTCTTAGAGTTATATAACACCATATCATGTGTTGAGTCAGTTCACATTTGTCTGAACAGTGGGTTTCCCTTCTTCCCACACTAGGAGGTTAATGTTCTATGGAAGATGTTCGCAGTACAACTGCAGAGCCCTGTGTTGTTCTTTTCTTTCCCACTGCTGGAAAGCAACTGAGAATAGTAATTTAAATTCAATCCAAGCAGTGCCCCATTTCTCAGATAATTTGAGTTATCGTCCACTCAATGTTTCTCTATTTTATTGACTTACATAAATAATTATTTTAAGAATCTTTTGTTCCTTTATTATGTGTTTTCCTTTCATCTTACTAAGTCACAGTATTTGAGTTTTAAAAATGCTTAAGGAAAATTTATATTTCTGTACACTCCGTTCAATATCACTTTTTCGTTTCTGTGATCTTTTTTCTCGATTACATGCTATGCCAACAATCTTGAACCAGGACTTTCACCACTGATAATAGTAAAACTTTCTATTTGTTTTGAATGACTTTTCAAAATAAACATAAAAACATCTCTCTCTAATCAACTATGGTTCCATCTGCTATTTACTTTTTTCATTTTTGAAATTAAAATACAAGTACATCACTTCCATATTTGGTTTTTCTTCCTCTAATTACTCTCTTGGGTTCTACTGTAGTAATAAGGGTGGCGGGGCTGCGTCCCCAGCACCCCAGCTGCCTGGCTAGCTTATGCTCGAAGTAACAACACACAAACTGTATTCATTTAATCACTGTTTGGCCCATTTCTATCTAGCCTCTTCTAGGCTAATTCTCACATATTAATTTAGCCCATTTTTAATCATCTGTGTAGCGCCCCTAGGTGCGCTTACCGGGAAGATTCTAGCCTATGTCCATCCTGAGTCGGAGCTTCATAGCGTGCGTCTGCCTGGGAGCTGGGAGCATGGCGTCTCTTTGAGGCGTCTGCTCCCGTGAGGAGAGCTGTGGAGTCTGAGCTCACTTCCTCTTCCTCCCTCCATTCTGTTCTGTTTACTCCTCCCACCTATCTTCTAACCAATGAGGGGCAAGCAGTTTCTTTTTATTTAACCAATGACTTTCCTTCATCATTCTGCCAGCTCTCTCTCAAATTCAGAACTTCTCTTTTTTCCATGATGTGAAATATATATATATATATATATATATATATATATATATGAATGAGTGTGTATTCTAAATATAAGAATTCAACACTTCTGTAGTTACTATAATATATAAGTACTGAAGAATGATTAATAAAATCTCAGAGAAAGAAAATGGGGTTTAACCTGAAGACCTGAAAAGCTAATCAGCCAGCCACTGGCTCTTACCTTTCCCTCAGTCTGAAATGACTATCTGCTTCCAGGAATCTCAGAATGAGACATTGTCTGAGACCTGTCTCCTCCTGTCTTATAATCTTCTCTAAGGCTAAGATTAGGTGTGTGCACCACTGGGATTACAGGCATATACCACCCAGTTTCTATGGCAAATTAGTGTGGCTACTGGGATTAAAGGTATGCCTTATTGTGACCTGGTCTGTATGCTGGCCAGTGAGGCTATTTACTCTCAGATCTTCAGGAAAGCTTTATTTACTGAAATATAATTGAAATGCCACTACAAGTATTCAATGTGGTTAGTGTTGTCTCTATGTGTGTTCAAGAATGACCATTTGGTATTGGGAAAACCAATCTTGAGACTTCTGGAGAAGGCTATTTCTCCTCCTTTCTAGTGACTTGCATTTCCTTGCCTAGGGTTGGGACACAGTGAGATTTCCAGTTCCTTGTTAGTTCTCTTATAAATATCTTTTATAATCTCTGGAGCTTGTTTATTTTGGTTACCCATGGTTATTTTGTATAAGTCTAAGACTTTGGGGGACCAATTTTTTTCTTGAGTGTGATTCACTCTAATCCATTAAACATTGCCTGAGATATATATTAAAAGATTCCTTTTTAACCTTTTATATCAAATATTATGTTCCCTTTGGGTAAATCACAATCAAGAAATTGTCATTAGATTATCTGCCAGCAGTTTTAAATAAATTATTGGAATTGTTCCCATAATGAATAACTACCCATGTACATTAAAGGTTATAATTTTCATTTTTTGAATCCTTATTAGAAATATATATTCTATGTAACAATATCATTTAATGCAAAGTGATTAAAGAAGGTGAACTGTAGAACCAAATGTGGGATTATGATATGTGAAAGCTGTCTGAGGACTGACATTAATTCTCCTCCAAACAGAAAGACTATGTGCTTCAGCATCCTTTATTTATTAGCTATGTTCACGAACCTCGTTCAATTTCATATCTGAGTGAAGCTTTGTAATTATTTATCCCGATAATGAATGGTCCTCAAGCTCAAGGTGGGCAGCAAAGGAATAAACACACCATCATTAATCAGCTACAACAAAGAATGCATTGTCAAGAGTAATTGTAAATCAGAAATGAGCCCACTGCATGAAAAGTCTCATTGTTGTGGGGGGGGGGGAGGCAATGATTTTTACAAAAGTTTGTACCACAAACTTTCTCAAAGAATGTGCAGAAAACATTAACTTGATTGGACTTCACAAGCTGACCCTCCATTCTATTATGTTTGAAAATAACACATACTTTTTCTCATTCCAACAATTTAAATTCCTATATGCTTATAAATTAATGTAAAGATTTTTAGTATGATTAAGTGGAATATAATAAACAATGGCTAGTAAACCATTTTTATCAGAAATATAAAGATTATCTAGCCATAGCTCATGAATTTAAAATTATTTGTTTATCAATACTTTCAGGTGATACAAGAAGAACAAAAAAAAGTGACTTTAAAAAATGGCATGCCAATGTGGTACTTACAGAAGATGTGACCCAAAGTGCAGAAATAACTTCAAAATCTCCAAAGCACAATCTGAACTCTTAAGGAAATCCAATCTGTGTAGTTTTAAAATTTCTACCTAAATACTAAATCCTCTTAACCCCAATATTGTCTTATCATTGGTGTGAAATTTATTTTGGTTAACTAATACTATGCATAATAGTGTAGCATAAAATTCAGTTCAACCCAATCAAAGAATCAGAGCACTGAAAGCCTTTTAGACAATATAGCAATATAGTACCCTTCCTATATAACTCATCCTCCAAATTCTGGTTAAAATAGATAAGACAAAATATTTTCTATATGAATTTCAAAATGTTATGTGATGATCATTGTTTTAAATGTCCAGTATGATTAATTATTAATGGTATAGCAGGTAGTGTAGTGGTGAAGAAAATTTGTTCATCTCATATCACAAAGCAAAAGAAAGCATAAAATAAGATTGTAGAATATTCTCCCTGTCTGGCTCCTAAAGACCTAAAGCCTTCCTGCTATGATCTACTCCTCCCAGAACTCAGTACTTACTTGTAGTGCAATTTGGGGAAAAAAAAACTTTTAATATGCATCTTTAGCGATTCAATACTCACTACAGCATATTTTCTGCATGAATTTGCTTTCCAAAATTTCATTTACTTTCAGTAAATTGTTGTCTGAAAATACAAAAAAGAAATTTCCATAGATGAATCATTTATGTTTTATTTTGTGCACCCTTATGTGGATAAAAGCTTGAGACATGCCTCTTTATCTGGTTTAAGATGTAAATCATTCTTTTCAACACTTCCAAACTCAATATGGTAATTGATGACTTAGTAGGCATGCTGATTATCAGGTTGAATACTGCTTATATTAATACATGTGCTCAGATAGTTCTATTTGTACACATTAATGCCCCCTGAGCTCAGACATAGTTAAGAAGTCCATTTAGATATGATAGACAAACCATATAGTTTATCCTGAAAATAGGTGAAAACATAGGATAAAGGAAATAAAAATATCATTCATTCAGTGCTTTCTCTGAGATGCAAAATTATAATTTTGCATTTGACATAGATTACTTTCATATATCCCTTAAAATATCATATTCTTATAATTATTCTATATGTTATTGATTAATAATATTTTCATGTGAATAATTTTTAAATTTCATCTTAGGTATAAATTCATATTAAAAATTAAAGCAATTTTTATAGTGTTCCATAGTAACATAAGTTGAGGCATTGATTGGCCCATTTAGCAACCCAGTATAAACACACACACACATACACTCACACAAGCATAGCCTGTTTACAGATAAAAAGTGCAGCTGTGCAAAAAGCAGATTTAAGTAAATGACAACATAGTCTTTTTCTGGAAACAATAATATATAGTGAATACTGAGAAGACTAAAAAGATGAGTGAACAGCCACGCGGCAGAACACTCTACTCTCTGTGACCTACACAGGTCCATCTTCCCAACTCTAGGCTTTTTTGACCAGCCAGCAGGAGACCTTTCTTCATGTAAGCTCTCCCAAATTCCAGCCCCGTTCACCAGACCCTACAAGTTATTAGTCCCATCCCACCTCTAAACTCATCTAACCTGTTACTTCAGTGGAACTTTGAAACACAGCTTGATCCAATACTGAGGGGACTTATGAGGTGAGTCATGTGGTGGGGCACTCCACTCTCTAGGACCAACACAGTGGGATAAATTACTGGGCCCGCCCCCAACTCCTTCAGCTTTCATAGCCAGCCAGCAGGAGACCCTCTTGCAGGTAGGCTCCACCAAAGCTCAAACCCATTCACCTGACCCTCTCAGCTACTAGCCCTACCCCCCCCCCAACTCAGCTCTCCTCCTGCAATGTTAGTGGAACTCTGAAACATCCTTTGCTCCAATACTGAGGGTAATTAAGTACAACCTCATTGGGACTCTGAAATACAGCTTGCTCCAATATTGAGGGGACTTAAGAACATGCTATCATATTGAAGGAAATAAGAGCTTTCAACAAGACTGAGGGGATCAAGAGCTTGCTACAATACTGTGGGGACTGACAGCTTGGTACAACACTGAGGGGACCAAAAGAGGGGACCACGGGGGGGGGGACCAGGAGAGAAGCTTATAAAGACATCAGAATCTTCCTAAAACACAGACATTGACAGTACAGAACAGATCAAGGTAAATTCTCAAACCCTCAGACAGCCACTGCATGGATTGCAACAAGGAACAAAAATACTCCCAGCCTCTTTTGAAGGATGCATTGGGTAGGCAAAAATGCAAGAATTCATTCAACAACCTAAAAAGAAACATGGTAACACCAGAACCCAGTAGATATACAGCAGGAAGACTTGATCATCCCAACCCAGAAGAAAACAACTTTAAACATAACTTGTGAAAATGATTGAGACCTTTAAAGAGAAAATGAAAAACTCTCTTAAGGAAATGGAGGAAAAGACAAACAAAAATGGAAAAAATAATAAATCACTCAAATAAACCCAAGAAAATACAATCAAACAAGTAAAGCAAACAGTTTAAGATTTGAAGATTGAAATAGAGGTAATAAAGAAAACACAAACTCAGAGAATTCTGGATATGGAATAAATGAACAGGAACTATGGATTCAAGTATAACCAATAGAATTACAAGATATAGATGAATCTCAAGTGTTGAAGATACTATAGAGGAAATAGACTCATTGGTCAATGAAAATATTATATTCAACAAATTCTTAACACAAAACATTGAGGAAATCTGGGACACCATGAAAAGATCAATCCAAAGAATAATAGGGGTAGCAGAAAGAGAAGACCTCAGCCTCAAAGACACAGAAAATACATTCAAAAAATAATAGAAGAAAATGTTCCCAACCTAAAGAAGAATATTCCTATTAAGGAACAAGAAACTTAGAGAGCCACAAGTTGACTGGATCAAAATAAAAGTCCTCTCACCATAAAATAATCAAAACATAAAACATACATAATAAATAAGAATATTAAGTGCTGCAAGGGTAAAAGATCAATAACACATAAAGGTAGACCTGTCAGAATTACAACCCATATCTCAATGAAAACCATGAAATCCAGAAGGTCCTGGGGAGACGTGCTGCAGAAACTAAGAAACCATGGATTCAAGCCCAGACTACTATACCCAGCAAAGTTTTCAAACACCATTGATGGAGAAAACAAGATATTCCCTGACAAAATATCACAAATTAGCAAGAACTTGTCATTAATATCTCTTAATATCAATGGGCTCAATTTGCCTATAAAAACACAGGATAAGAAAAGAATCCAGCCTTCTGGTACATAAAAGAAACACACCTCAACTTCAAAGACAGGAATTACCTCAGAGTAAAAGTGTGGGAAAAGGTTTTCCAATCAAGTGTACCTAAGAAATAAGTGTGTGTAGCTATCCTAATATCAATCAAAATAGATTTCAAACTAAAATTAATCAGAAGAGATGAAGATGGACACTTTATACTCATAACAGGAACAATCCATCAAGATGTAGTCTCAATCCCAAACATCTATGCCCCTAATACAAGAGTACCCACATACGTAAAAGAATACTAAAACTTAATTCACACATCAAACCTCACACACTAATTGTAGGAGATTTTAACACTCTCTCTCTCACCTACAGACAGGTCAACCAGACAGAAACTTAACAGAGAAATAAGAGAATTAACAGATGTCATGAATCAAATGTAGTTAGCAGACATCTATAGAATACTCCACTCAAACACAAAAGAATATACCTTCTTCTCAGCACCTCATGGAACCTTCTCTAAAACTGGTCACAAACTTTCACAGATAGAAAAAAAAATGTAGTAACCCTTGTATCTTATCAGATCACCATGGATTAAAGTTAGAATTTAACAACAATACTACTTTCAGAAAGCCTACAAACTCATGGAAATTGAACTACTGAACCACCCCTGGGTCAAGGAAAAAAGTAAAGAAAGAAATAAAGACTCTCTAGAATTCAACAAAAATGAAGACACAACATACCCAAACCTATGGGGCACTATGAAAGCAGTGCTAAGAGGAAAGTTTACAGCACTAAGTGCCCACATAAAGGAACTGGAGAAAGCTCATGTTTGTGACTTAACACCATGCCTGAAAACTCTAAAACAAAAAGAAGTAGAATCACCCAGGAAGATTTGAATACAGGATGTAATCAAATTGAGGACTGAAATCGACACAATAGAGACAAAGAAAACAATATAAAGAGTCAATGAAACAAAGAGCTGGTTCTTTGACAAAATCAACAAGATAGACAAACCCTTATCCAAAGTAACAAAATCAGAAATGAAAAGGGGGACCTTGTAGTAATGAGGCGAGCAGGCCTGCTTTTTGTCCCCTCTGGCTTCTGCACGGCTAGCTTTATACCCGAAATAACAACACACAAATTGTATTCTTTTAAACACTGCCTGGCCCATTATATCTAGCCTCTTCTTAGTTAACTCTCATATCTTGCTTAATCCATTTCTAATACTTTGTGTAGCACCATGAGGTGGTGGTTTACCGGGAAAGATTCTAACTATGTCCATCTCGGGTCAGAGAATCATGGCGACTGCCTCACTGCCGTCTACCCAGCATCCTGTTCTGTTTACTCTGCCTACCCAATTTTTTGTCCTATCAAAGGGCCAATGCAGTTTCTTTATTGACCAATGAAAGTAACACATAGACAGATGACCCTCCTCTATCATTTCCCCTTTTTCTGTTTAAACAAAAAAGAAAGGCTTGGAGACTCATTTATGAAGCTGGAATCATGAAGGACCATCTCTCTGTGGCTACTTCATGTCCAGTGAAGCAGTCCAGGCAAGAGGAGTTTCTTGCCCAAATGGCTAACTAACTCCATAATAAGCCTCTTCAATGCCCATCATCTTTTGAAATAGCTTAGTGCTGCCAGGAGCAGATGTATCTCACTGTCATAAAAAGTTCTAACTTTTAAAAATCAGTATAAATGCCATATTCTGAAAGTCTCTGAAAGAAAGATTGAAGAATACTTTTCTAACTGAAATATATATATATATATATATATATATATATATATATATATATATGTATAAAACTAGGAAATCAAATTAACATGACTACAATCTTGACTATTACTGATACTTATCTTTTAATCTGCATTTCTTAATTATATATTACATTTTTAAATGAGCTACACAATGACAATACCTTAAGCAAGATCAAAAATACATACCCATATAATAAAGTTGACCTTAAATTTGTATCAATAAAGACCCATACCAAAACAAATTATTCATATCTATATCATACCACCAGGGGAACACTCATCCATTGCTGGTTGAAATGCCAACTTGTATTACCACTTTGGAAATCAGCATAGTGGTTTCTCAGAAAATTGGGAACCAATCTACCTCAGGATTAAGCAATATCACTCTTGGCATATACTCAAACGATATTCAATCATACTACAAATGTATTTGTACAACTATGTTCATAGCAGCATTATTTGTAATAACCAGAGTCTGGAAACAACCTAGATGCCCCTCAATGGAAGAATGGATAAAAAAAGTGTGGAATATATATGCATTAGAATACTACTCAGTGGTAAAAGAAAATGAGATCTTGAATTTTGCATGCAAATGGATGGAATTAGAAAACATTATCCTCAGTGAGGTAACCCAAACCTCAAAAATGAATATGGTATGGAGTCACTCAGAAGTGGATACTAGCTATAGAAAAAGGACATTGAGCCTATAGTTAATGATCCTAGAGAAGCTAAGTAATAAAGTGAACTTTAAGAAAAAACATATATGGACCCACCTGGAAAGTGAAAACAGACAAAATCGCCTGATTAAATGGGGAGTATGGAAGTACGTGGAGAAAGGAGGGTAGAGAGGAAGAGGAGAGAAGAAGGTAAGGAGTGAGGAGAATTTGAGTGTATGGGATAGTCCAGAAGGAGATGAGATGAGAGCAAGAAAAGTGATAACTTGATTGAAGGAGCCATTGTAGGGTTAGCAAGAAACCTTGCTCTAAAGAAATTTCCAGGAATCCACAAAGATGACCCAAGCTAAGACCCTAAGCAATTGTGGAGAGTGTGCTTGATCATGACTTGCCCTGTAGTCAGTTGATGAATATCTTAAATATCATCAGAGAACATTCATCCAGCAACTGATGGAAACAGAGGCAGAGTCTCACATTGGAGCACTGGACTGATCTCCCAAAGTCCAGTAGAAGAGTAGGAGGAATGAGAATATTATCAAAGGTGTTGAGACCATGATTGGTACACCCACTGAAACAGTCTATCTGAACTAATGGAAGCCAACTCCAGCTGGACTGAGAAAAAACAAGCATACACAAGCATAGGATCAAACTACTTCCTCTGAATATGGTTGAGATTGCATGGTTGGGGCAGATGAGGGGCCACTGGCAGTGGCACAGTGATTTATCTCTACTGCATGTACTGATTTTGGGGGAAACTACTCCCTTTGGATGACATTTTGCTTAGCCTATGTATAATAGGGAGGGCCTTGGACCTTCCCCAAATCAATATGGCTTACCCTCTTTGAGGTTTGGATGGGGTTTGGGTGGGAGGGTATATGGAGGTAACTGGAGGAGGGGAGGGAGTAGGAACTTGGATTAGTATGTATAATGAAGAAAAATAGCTTATTTTCTATTTTGTTAAAAAATAATATTTAGGTTCTATGAACTTAATCATTAATAAGTTATTTTGTGTTTTCACTGAAATTCCATTCAGAATACAAGTAAAGTTTCTAAGGTTTATTTTTATGGTTATTTGGTTTGTATATTTTTGTTTATTCTTTTAAAATAAATTTATTAAATATCTTTAATCACCTATGTGTGTTGGTGGTGCAGTTCTATGGAGAACAGAGGACAACTTCTAAGAGGTTACTTTCTCACATTTTATGGTGTGTTCCTGGGTTTGAACTCAAAATATGTTGTAACAAGTTTTCACATGCTGTGCCATGTCTTTTTCTTTCTTTCTTTTTTATAACTTTTATTTGGTTGTGTGTGCGTGTGTGGGGGGGTAGGGTGGGGTGTGTGTGTGTGTGTGTGTGTGTGTGTGTGTGTGTGTGTTGTGTGTGTTAATTTCATGGGGACCAGAAGAAGGCATCAGTTTTTTGGACTTGAAATTATCGCTTTCAACGTGGGTACTTGGAACCAAATATAGATTCTTAATGAAGAGCAGTACATTCTCTTAAATTCCCAGCTCTTCCCAGACTTTGTTTATTTCTTAGCAAAGGAAAACCCAAGGCAAAATATCTCAGTGTATATTTGTTACTCCATTTTCCCATCATACATAAGCAACAGCTTTTGATAGACTGAGGTTCATTTAGCATTTATCATTTTAAAATTCAAAGTTGCTTCAGATTAAGCATCAGAAGACCAGAAAATAAAGCTCTTATTAATTTAAGAATAAATAATAATATAGGAAAGAGTCATTAGCAATGCTTTTTTGCATCAACTTATTTTTATTTTATGTAGTTTAGTCTAATTTGAAATATGCCTATTAGTTTTATCTCCATGCAAAAACCTTGAGCTTGGTACTTCTATCCCTAAACATATCTACCTCTTTTACTTTCTTTTAGAATTTTTCCATTTCTATTTCTTCTTTGTATCTGACACTTTTTTTCCTATCATCTGTCCAACTTTCAGCTTTATTTACAGATTGATCTCACTACAAAATTAAGCTTCTGTACCATCTGCTTCTCATCAGTAAGCAGGACCACACGTCTCAATGAATGTATTGTTAAATGCCTATTTGTTTTTCTTTGAATAATATAACAAAACATAAAAGAAATCCAGGGTGTAAGTACTAATGCATATAATTAGAAAGCATAATCCCTTATATGTGAAAATATGTTACTTCCCAAATATGAATTTTATAGTAAAGTAATTAGTTTCAAAAACGTAAGTTTGATTTTTATAAAGTTATGCTTAATTATTTTCTAAGAAAAAAAGCCATATGATTTAGAATACAATTGTTCTAAAAGTGAGGCACTATTCACATAAAATATTAATTTTATTTAATATTCTTATTTCCATTAAGACATAAAAATATGTACTTGATAAATTTATTGGCTAAATTTATATGTAATTTAAATTTTCTACAGTTTTGCACACAGTTTATTTGTTGTATATCATGAGTGAGTATGTGACACTAGCCAAACACAGTGTACTCATAGAGGTTAGAAGATTAGAGGAAAGCAATTTTCTTCTCCACCACAGGGATTGCAATGATGGGACTTGAAAACAATGACTGTGACCTGTGGAGTCATTTTACCACGCAGGCCTGAATGTTGTTATGTGACCCTTGTGATTCGAAACCGTTTGGGAAATTTTGGACAGCATGCAACTAATAAGTGCATAATTTCTGTCACTTTTTGCTTCAAAGTTTAAAAGCCTAGTAGAATGTCATAATAAAAGCAATGTACATATTAAATGCAGAGGCAGTGGAGCTGGTGAGTCATTTAAAGTTGAGTAATATGAATATATGAGTAGACATCCTCAACACCTTCTTAAAACCATGTGTGTGTTCATATACCCACAACCCTCAGGCCTGTGGAGAGTGAGAACTGGAGAATTATCAAGGTTTACCAAGAGCTGACATCAGGTTTCATGACAGGACCTTTCTCAAAGCAATCAGGTGGAGTGATAGCGTAATACATTCAATGTCATCCTATGTTATTTGTGCACACACAGGTGGGGTCCGCTGTACACTTGTACACATACAACACACATGCACAAACATGCTCCATACATTTATACATAAACACACAAAAAATTAAAAATATTTTTCCTATATTCTAGGTTATTTACAATTTCAAAAACAAGCATAATGGTTCATGAAAAACATTATAAGCATCTTTCTAATGCAAAAAATAACTCTCCAATGAATATATACTCATCTGCAAGAATAAAATTTATTTAGATTCTAACTGCAGTCAGTAAGACAATCATTGTCATTGACGACTTGTTTTGCTGTGTTATTGTTGCTGACAAAACTTAGTTTTAATAATTTTCTCCATGTTTTACAATCTCACCTTATACAAATAGTAACAAAAATCCATCCTGCTTCAATTTATCAACATTAATATATTTAAGACATATAGTGAAATAGTTTATATTAAATATTTGACATATTACCTGATATATCTATATTAAACAATGTATATTATAGAAGGCATCAAATGACCAACTCCAATATTCAGAAAATAAGCAAAGAAATATAGTGAACAGTAATGTATTTAGTCCTTTTCTGTTGATATTTTTATAAAAAAGAATAGTAAGATGTAATATTTATCAACAAAGTTCTTTTTTTTTTTTATTTTTGAGACAGGGTTACTCCGTAGCTTTTGGTTCCTGTCCTGAAACTAGCTCTTGTAGTTCAGGCTGGCCTCGAACTCAGAGAGATCCGCCTGCCTCTGCCTCCTGAGTGCTGGGATTAAAGGCATGCACCACCACCGCCCCGCTTACCAAAGTTCTTTAATGTTATGCCAGGCATACTATAACTGACAAGGAAAATGTACAAAAATATACAAGGACAGAATTAATACCATTTAAATATTGAAATGAGATTAGGACTATAGAAACATGTCACATAATTAGAAGTTATCCTGTTTAGTTTTGTAGCATCATTATTCGTCATAACTTCTTTTTCATTTTCAACTCTGCTGTTTCTCTTCTTAGATTATCATGCCTGTGATTTCGAGGTGAACTCCGAGGACAGTGATTACAGTCGTGGCTCACATCACCCTCTTAAATTTACTATAATTTTGTTTCTCTTAGGATATTCTAACTCTAAATTTAATGGTTGAGCAATACTTAGAGAGATATACCTTCATGTCTGCGCACAAGTGCGCGCGCGCGCGCGCGCACACACACACACACACACACACACACATATATATATATATATATCCACTTTTAAGTGGGTTTCTGGGATTGAACTGAGTCTATCATGCATGCATAGCTAGAAAGCATCAGTTGAGTATTTTCACAAGTTAGAATTTTGAGAACAATGCCAAATAAACATAGTATTAAAGATAATCATTGTAAATCAAATGTGCCGTACAAATTAAGTGCTAGAAAAAATGAAATTCAGACTCTGAGAATGTTAGACAGCTAGAGGATTCTAATAATTCTTTTTCATGTATAGTTTTCGGATAATACAATGTTTGCTGACATGATGTAGTCATTTTATTGTAATTTAATTTACTGTTTTCGGTACTATAAGATAGAATAGAATCCAAGGCTGGAAAGTGCCTCTGCCTGGGATATGTTTGCTGCATCCCATAACTGCACACATTTCCCGAGAAACTTTTCTAACCACACATTGTCTAACAAAGTCACAGAATTACCCCAAATGAACATTTCAGGATTTAGAGACTTACTGGTGGTTTCAGAAAGTCTTTCTCTGCAGGTTATGGAGAGAGAAACATGGACACCAACCCAGCATCTCAAACCTCAACTTACAATTCAGTCTGCCTACAAAATGTGCTGACACAATGGTAAGCAGCGCAGAGGGTGTGGGAGTGCCCAACCAATGTTTCATTTAACTGGAGGCCCACCGCACAAGTGGATCCCACAATCTTCATTGCCTGGGTGGTCCTGAACCTGAGACTAGATTAACCCATAGTCCTAGAATAGAACTAAACATGTCTGCCCCCCTCCGCAATTTCAGTGAAATGATTCTTAATTGTATCCCATGATAGTCATAGCTTAACACCTAGTTCAACTATCATCATAGAGGCTTCCTCCAGGATGCAGGTGCAGTCACACACACACATTACGCAGAGCGAGAGCCAAAGAGAGAGAGCGAGAGAGGAATGGAAGAGCATTGGATCTGTGGGAGAAGGAAGATGAGATTGCTAGGAGGAATAGAGGAAGGAAAAATAATGGTTAGGGTATATTATAAGAGGAGAACCTATTTTCATAGAAAGAAAGGAAGACATGAAGGAGGGAGGGAAGGAAAAAAAGGAAGGAAGACTTTCCTTAAATGAAGAAATGAAGATTTAAAAAAAAAATATTTTTCTTTGTTGGTTAACCATATCAGTAAACACCATACAATTCTGTTCATTAAAATGAATTTATTGGATGCTTGGTCAGAATGCCATGAGCTACACTAGGAAAGGCTGACTTCAAAACAGGCTGCTAGGGAACCTATGTAAATACTGTGGTGGAAGTGCTACGACGTGAGGAACTAGACTGCTAAATTTAGACTTTCGTGGTCAGAAAAAGCAAGGCAGAAGGACAGGCAGATGGGAATAACAAACAAAAACATGCTTTCAAAATGGGAGAGCACATAAATGAAAGTAAGAAAAAAGTCATTTGTATTTTAATTATGAAGCAATTAAAATCTACATATAACTGAAAATTTATCATCTGAAAACATCATTCCCTTTTAGTTCTTCATCTGTATATCTTTTTTTTTTTACTTAATTCTTTTTCATTACTTTTATGTTTCAATTACTACAAACAAAACTAAAATAGGACATATTACCCATTGTTACTATAGGGTAATAATACCAAAATATACCTTGGTGTTTTTGGATTCCTCAAATATTTGATATTTAAATTTCTTTAAATTCATCTGCTCTCTTGGATTTTTCCTAAGTTTTGTAGTGGACGCATTTGGGATGCTTTCTAGCATTTTAGATTGCACAGAACATTATTATCATGTTTCATGGCTCACACTCCTGTACAATAGCACATCAGACTTTTTTGTTTCTGATTTTAACTTTGACCAAATGGATCATTCCTTTCCTATCTCTTCCTCCATTCTAGTCTTCTCAGCCACCGTTTACTGCCATTCAACTGGATACTTTTGTAAGCTCAACTTCATTAGATTATACAGGTCTACAATCATGCTGTTTTGATCTGTGTCCAGGTTATTTTACTTCACATGATGAATAATTATTTTCCAGTTCCACTTATGTTTTAACAAATACCAGAGTTATTCTTTACAGAGATAAATACTTTTTTCCAATATGTATATGTTCTATGTGTCTTTGTTTTATTTCTAGTTTTGTAATAAAATGCTCTAACAAAAATCAGCTTAGGAAACAGAGTTCATCTAGGTTTAAAACTCTCGGTAATAAACCATCATTTCAAGGTAGTTATAGTAGCAGGGTATGGAAGCAGTTAGTCATATCATATCAACAATCAGTAACAGAGATAAATAAATACATAAATGCTCACTTGCTAGCTTTCCATTATTCAGCTAAATTTTCTCACATTAACAGAGCCCAAGAACTTCTGCCCAGTTCCTGGCATTGTTCACTAATTGCTGGATCTTTCTTTAACCGTTATATAGATATTTCCCATAGACATGCCGTATAGGTTAACCCAATGCTGACAATTCTTCCTTTACACTCCTCTTTAATGATTTGAGGCTGAGTCAGTTTGTTGACTGGAGCTATCCATTATTATACCATTTTTATTTACTTACTTATTCGGTGATGGAAAGTGGTAGGATTTTTATTAATGGATGCTGTTTAATCTTGCTATAGTCAAGAGTTTAATACTTGAATACAGAATTTTTACTATCAAACATTAATTCTCAAATGTTTGAATTCTATAAATCTTGGTTTTCTTATTAAACAATAATTCTTGTCATAAACAAACAAGGACACAAGATATTGACCAAAGTTGTACTGCATTATTTTATAATTTTCCCAGTAGAAATATCTAGAAGCATCCCAGCTCATATAGAGTTTCAGAGTATTTTTTATCTAACAGCTCTTATTTTTCAGTGTCTTATTTAAGTACACATTTTCTTTACTTAATTGGCATATGTATATATTTTGCATGTAATATCACATTTGAAATGTATGCACAATTGTTATCTAGAATATTTTTTTAATGTTTAAGTTTTAAACCATATGCCATTCCTTTGTCAAGAAATATTTCCTGTTCACATGTGTGTACCTAAATTTCAGAAATTCTATTTAGTTGCAGGGAATTGAGGCTATAGGTGTCATACTCATGAATTAAGAAAATAAGTGAAGATGATGGTTC
Organism: Microtus oregoni; assembly: GCF_018167655.1. Taxonomy (NCBI): domain Eukaryota; kingdom Metazoa; phylum Chordata; class Mammalia; order Rodentia; family Cricetidae; genus Microtus; species Microtus oregoni. Next base: position 27,184,306 of record NW_024543089.1, read on the forward strand.
TTCAACTAAGCATTATTTTGTCATTCAATTTCATATTAAAAGTAGAACATTAAAATTGGAAAAGTTGCTGACTTGTCAGTTGTAGCCATTGATGCTTCAAAGGGGAAGCAGAAAATGGTTCCTGAATCTGGGACCCTGACCTCCTCATACCACCAAGCTGCAGGCCAAGGAAAGTGGTATCTGAACTTACGTTCCTGACTAACAACACCATGCTGCAGTTTGACAAGGGAAAGAAGTTCATGGTGACAACTGGTGATTTCTATTTGCTTGATTCACGGTGCAGACTTCCAGACCTAGTGAATCTTCTTTTTATTTTGGATCCAGAACAGAAACACAGCCTGAACGTTTGACTCTTTTCTACTTTCAGATTCAGAACTCAGATTGCCAGTGAGGTATTCATTCTGCTGTTGAAATGTTAAAAGAACCTGAGACTTGAGATTTCAATTTTCCCTTCAAGGGAAAAATGACTTGCTATAAGGAGTGACGAGGGCCCTTCTTCAGATACGAGGGGGGTAGCCTAAAGTATTTTGCTGCTGCTCAGAGCTTGGGACAGTTGCTTAAAAGCAGCATTGCATTTGGACTTTCACTCAATACAAAAATCTATTCTTGTCTTTGCTTAGATGGATTTAAGAGAATTGTGATTTGACAAATTATGTTATGGTACTGACCTGTTAAATTGTGTTATGGTATTGATCTGTTAATGCTTTATTTCACAAAAGATGTTAATGATTATACAATGATTAAAACTTGTCTAAGAAAAGTTTTACTTTAGCAATAAATTCTTGAATTTTACATGTTTGATAAGACAAATTTAGATATTGGTACAGCTGAATACACTACACCAATTAATTCAAAAGTGGGCATTTCCAAGCCTAGTGATCCTCCACACACTTAATTGGGAGATATAACCATAGAAGTATGCATTGCACAAAGAAGTTACCATTAGTTATTTGCTGATAAACTCTCTTGACAGAAACTTGGCTAAGAGACAGAGAGTCCAGTACTTTCTCCCTTAACCCTTACTGACAGAGGTCAATAGTCTTTGGTGGATTTGTTACTTCCCGCAAGGCACCTAAGACATGGACTTGCATAGGTGGAATGCATGTTCTGAAGACAGGTAAGTCTGGGAAATGGAAAAGTGTTTATCTAAGGCAGATGCAATCATCTGTTGTAGTGCAGAAGCACAGACTTTATTAAAATTAATAAGAAGTTAGAAATTGTGGAGGCCCCCAAAAAAGATACTATTTCCTCATTGAACAAAGGCTAGAGAGTTGGAACTTACCTTCATTTCTTTCAAGGTTTTTGTGCTTATACATCAAACAAAATTTTCACCCTGATATATATCAGAGAGTTCTGTTCTCTCAAGGTTATTGTCAACAAGTGTGACAAGACCTTGTACTCCAGGAATAGAGAAGTTGATATGTTCCTATTTCAAACAAAAATCTAAGGATCCAATTAAGGTCCAATTCCCTTAAGGAGATAATTTTGGATTCCACCTATGAAGTGGTTTGCCTACAGAATGTATTGGTCTAGAGTATAATTGTGTCTCTTTTTTTTTGTTCTAGCAACAGAATGTTTAACTATGAATGTAGCTCATGACCTTCAGTTATTATGCTTATTTCCTTGTATCGTGTTAATGTAGTTTTTTGTCTTACCCCTACCAGTTGGCGTCATGGGTATTTTAAGCAGATGGATATTAAATGCAGGCAAATTTCAGTACTCACTGGTATTTCCTCCTGACACTATTCTATGTTTCTCCATTTTATAATTTTCATTCATGTCTTTATATTCTTTACAATATTTCTAAATTCTCACACCTCTACTCTTGCAAGAGTTATATTTATTGAGGCTAGTTCATGACAGCCAGAGTTATTAGGTGATGTATACTCTTGCGAATGGAAGGAGTCTCCAGAAGAGTTTTGGATTGGAAGAGTAGGAGCTGAGGCCCTGTTCAATCAAGTTAAATCAGTACTCAGAAAGGAAGACATTCACACCAATTTGAGAAGGAAGCAAAAAGATTCTCTTTCAAAAGGAAAGAAAGCTTTTAGGAGTAAGACTATCATATGGAGATAAATGAAACTATACTAATGGGATTGTATACATAATTTTGTCTTGATTATTATTATTATTGCCTCATTAAATAATAACATTAATTTTAAAATTTATATCCATTTAATTTCAAATATTTTATTTTGAGGGCCTCTATACAAGAAGGGTATATGAAGCACATCAGTGAGTTTTGACTAAATGAAATGTAGAATGACATACAGAGTAAGTACTCAGATTATTAATTCCTTAAATAGAACAAAGAAGAGCTCAGGTAAAACGAAGGGGAGGGAAGTGAGAAAGAAAGAAGGGAGCATCTAAAATATGTGATTTCCATTTGTGAGTTTAATGTTAAAGCCTTCAAGTCAAATCTTAGAAAGAACTTTGATTTTCAATTAATACTTACTGAGATTTCAATTCTCTAGAATTTGGAAGTAACTAGTAGACCATTAGCTTATCTGTGGTAATATACTCTATTCCTTCAGTATTTTAAGTGATGTAAGTACATGAATAAACTACTGATCATCTCTATAAGAAGTGGCCATAAGTTTGATTGATTATATACATATATATATTATATATCATATATATATATAAAACCTAAGCAAAATTTGCAAAGAGTTCTCAGTAATCATAAAAATATTACAATAATTATATTCATCAAATATTTCCTAGTGATCAGATACCTTCAGAAATTTATCATAGCTGGTTAAGAATGCCACAACAAAGTTCAATGGATGAATACAGAAATTATTGGGGTTATTAAGCTTTAAAATTTAGATCATGGTGGCAGCATGATCATTTTGTTATGTAAGTTCTTTTGTGGCACACAGATAGTTTACATTTCAATGTCTCCTCACTTATCAGAAAAATGCCTACCCAACTCTTTGGACTTTTTTTTTCGGACATGTCTTAAATTTATTATATCCTCACATAATTTGCTAATATTGGATTGAACCTGGTGTTTTCACACCATGTAGAATTCAATGGTGTAACTTGTGGATCACATGACCACAGAATATGGCCACATCATGAGTCTCCTTTATCACCCACATCTATATGTCCTTAGTTGTACAACCTTACATGCACAGAAGACACCAAGGAGGAAGGAAATCTTCACAATATAGTTAATCACTAACATCTGTAAACCAGCAATATAACTAAGGGTAATGAGCTGAGCATTATATGCCCCTCAACTGAAGAATGGATAAGGAAAATGTGGTACATTTAAATAATGGAGTACTGCACAGCAGAAAAAAATGATGACATCTTGAAATTTCCAGGGAAATGGATGGAGCCAGAAAAAAATATATTGAATGGGTTACCCAGACCCACAAAGACAATTATCACATGTACTCACTCATGAGTGTTTTTTAAACATAAAGCAACTTTCTCTAAAAGAACATTAGTGAAATTTCTAAAGATATCCTGCTAACAAAACAATTTATTCTCAAAATTCTGCCCCAAACACCATCACATTGAATCTGAGGTTGAACATTTTAATGTATGAATTTGAGATGGAACACCAGACCAGTTAATATCATATTTAAATGTTATGACTATTTGCAATATTTCACTGAGGAGGGTAGTGAGGTACATGGGTCATAGCTGGCAAAGATAAGCTGACATTCTGAAGGGAATGATCTGCCTTCTAAAAAAAAATGATGCTTATATGCTTGATGTGAGATAAAGATAAACAGAGATAAAGTAGAAACAAGAAGTATGTTAGTTAATATAAATACACAAATTATCATGAGTAAGTATATAATGATTGATAGATTCCAGAAAATATGTTTAAAAATTGACAAAATATATAATGTAATATGGTTATTATTGAGGAGGTTATAGGTATTGGGTGATTGTGAAGGTCCTATTTAAAAAATTTGAAAGTTACCAAAAGATTATGCTACAAATGAACGTATTTTAAGTAAGTGAATGAATTAGGAAAACTCCTGATAATTAATTTGGAGGGTATCTTGTAAATAACTACACTAAGTGAAGAGAAAATAGTAAACAAAAACCTGCACAAAAATCTAGATTTCAGATAATGAAATTTCACACCAAGTCATGATGAATATCAATAGAAAGGAGATAGCAGAGTCAAAAAATGTTAATTAGAATTTGTGGATCTTTATTTCTAATTAGATGTTAGTTTCAGTTCAGTCTTTAGGAATAATTCAGTTGATGTAATATGCTAATAGTAGTTTGTTTGTGTTTTCAGGGTTAGACTTAGCTCCAAAGTGTATTTGTGTAATTTTACCTTTTGTCCAATTTTATCCTCGGTAATTTTATCTCTAGGATTAGTTTTAGTATCATAGAGAGGAAGTCACTAGGAATTCTTTTCATGGAAAATTGTTGACAGAATTTTTAACAATTGAGTTTAACATTCAAATAATTGTTAAGTTAGTCTATTAAAATTAAAAAAAAAACAACAACAACATGGTACTCAAGAAGGGCATCTGATTCCAAAGAATTGCCAATAATTTACACATTTTCCTTTACTCTAATCAGCCTCATTGTTGTTACTTTTTTTTCCTTTTGGAGTCTTTTCTCTGGTTACGATTGCTACTTATTCAAAGTATGGTTACATTACATTCATCTGAGCAAGAGGATATGCACAGTTCCGTTCACCAAGGAAGTCATCATCAATCGCTGGATATTTAGTGGAGTCACTTATTATTTGGTGATGGGCTAGGTATTAAATATACACAAATGAGTACATGACTCCTGTTATAAAACAATTTATTTCTGGAGAAAATTAAAGCAATGATAAAATGCATATGAATATGTGCTCATTATAGTGACCATTATTATGAGAAGAAGACTCAAATTGATAAGAATATAAAGGAGAAATACTGAAATTTTATCCCCAAATGGTCAATGTTAAGAATATAATAAAAAGGAGGAACTAGGTTTATATTTTACCAGCTTCATGGTATACTTGGTTCAAGACCTTGGAAGGAACATATCTACTAGATTGTGATTGGTTTTTTTTTTCCAACAGAAAAAGTAAAGATAAGAAAATTATAATGTTTTATTTGTTAAAACTTGCTTAAATATTTAAGGTAATATAATGCCTAGGCCTGTCCTATAATGGAGCAGTTAAGAACATTCAAAGCATTAAGCCATTTTTTATTGTTATCCTTTGGAAAGTAATTGAAACAACTACAGAAGAGTAACACTCACATGACCTTGAACAACTTTGAATCTTGCATAACTGGTTCTCTCTGTTCGACTAATTCAGCACCTTAAAATGAATGACTAGACTTGAGCTAATGTATGACCCTTTGGTTAATGAACATTTAGATTTCTCAAGGCTTGGAACAAACTTGACAGTTGTCAGAGTGCTCTGCTTTTTAAATCCTATTAAGTGACATCATAACTTCCCCCAGACTTTAATACCATTATTGGTGACTTTTCTGCCAAGGCATTATTCATTGGTAATCAGAATTTGGAGGATCACTTCCCTAGGGAAAATATCTCAATGAATAGTTGGCAGCCTGATATGAATATAATCAGTCAAGGTCATTTTCAAATTACAACATAGGGCTACTCATGCTGATGTCAGCTTTTCTAGTGACAAGAAAAGACTTTAAGTACCATCTACTTCAACTAGATTGTGTTTCTTATAATTATGAAATCTTGTTTTAATGTCTAAACTTGAGAATATTTTTAAATTATAAATGATAAAATAATAACATACACAATATAGGCTGTAAATTCTGTCATAATTGAAATTTGTATATCTCCATCTGTGACTAAGCTTACAAAACCTCTACACTATATTTTGTGTCTTTATTTAATACATAGTTTAAATTTTAAGTGTATTTTAATTAAAAAACAAAATATATCTACTACATATTTTAATTAACATGTAAACCAATGCATTTTGTCACATTTATATATTATACCATGCATACATGAGGTTTAACATATTAATAAAAATTTGAATCTCTAGTACACGAGTTTAATATTTCCTTATACTTAAATATAAAACATTGAAAACTTTTGAGAACACTTTCCAGAATAAATTTGTAGAACACTGAAAATGTATATTATATAATTACAATTTTATGTCTTTTCCCTCTCTATGTAGATTTATATATATGAACAAATATGTGTGTTATTTCAAATTTAATTTAAATGTATACATATAGTAAAACTCAAAGGTATATTATTTTATTTTAATTAAATAGGTATGGAATATTATAAGCTATAGTTGATAATTTGTTATTTAACTTGATATTGGCAGTTTTGCATATTTTCTTCTTTTTAAAAAGGAAAGTGGGTATGCCAAAAGGAATGCAATCTCTTAGCACCTTTCATCCAGAAACCTTTATTTGCCTTCCCCTTTAACACTCTAAAAATGAGCATCTCTTTTTTTTCCCCAACAATATAAACTTTGTGTTCATGTGGGAAAATCTCAACCATTTCTCTTTGGAATTGTCTATAATTTTATTTACTAAAACTGTGGTAGTACATTTTAAGGTTGTAACTTAACTTATTTTTTTTAACTTGGATCTTTATTTATGTATCAACTCTTTTGATACTTATTGATTCTAGACTGTATAAATTATGAAGTTAGAATGAGGAATAAAATCCCGTATAACTCCAGGGTTACTGGGTTTCAATTTTAGGATGCCTTCCAGAATATTTAAACACCATCTGGCTTTTATAAAACATATTTTTTTTCACATTTCTGCCCAAGGTATTTAAGAACAGTAAAAGTATGAGAATTGTAAATCACATCACCTAGGATTATGAAATTGTGAACTAATGATGACATCATTATTAATAAGAGCAACATACACATATACACACATGCACACTCATACTACACATACATGAACATCACAAGAAAATCTGATGCCCCTTATGTACATAACAATTTTATAAGTATTATATGTGCTATATGTATATAATAAATACATAGAAGGAAAATAGATAGCAAAAATTATATTCTCATGTGAAAATACTAGTTAAATAAAGATCAGATAACTCAGTAGTTTTAAGAGCACTGCTTGCTTTTCCAAATGTCCTGAGTTCAATTTCCAGCAACCACATGGTGGTTCACAACTATCTGTAATGAGATCTGGTGCACTCTTGAAGATGATACCTGGTCAGTCATCCTCATCAATTTAGAACACGAAATCCAAAATGGACAAATTCAACAGAACCACCCTATATGGACTGCCTATGCATGCATCAGTATACATGGAGTTATAGCAACTGGCTAGAAAGAAGACTGCTTACTCTTCCTGCAGAGTAGTTAGGTCCAACTCTTAGAACACATGGTGGGTCACAAATGCCTATAACTCTAGTTCTAGAGGACTTGATTTATTTTGTTCTCAGGGAGCTCCATTATGTGTATGACAATGTATAGTCACACAAGATTATTTACATACACACATTTTGAAATACATACATTTTGAAAGAGTATTTAGAAAACATATCTCCTTCGAGGCATTTGTTCAGTAAGTATAGCGAATTATTTATAAAATATCACTAACAAGTAGCTAGAGAAATGTATAAATGATTAAGTCATTGAAAACGCCTGCTTTTCTTGCAAAAGACCCAAGTTCAAACTCTTGTAACCATATGAGGGGACTCCCAATGTCTGTAACTTCAGCTAGAGGGTATATCTGGCATCTTCAGATACTTGTCTTCAAGTATACATATCTGATATAGACACATATGTCCACATGATGTAAAAAATCTTATAAATATATACTAGTGATTATTTTACTAAGAATAGTAGTCAAGTATTTTCAGTTTATAATATCTTTGGGGAAATAAGACCAAATCAGGTCACAAAACAAAGTTTATAACACATTGATAAGAGTTTTAAAACAGCAAGAATGTTCAAAAACAAAAATATTTCTACAACTAATAATAGGCAATCCAAATATGAGAAAGAAAAGTTGACAGAATTAAATAGAATGATATTTAGGTAACAATATTTAGAAATTTCAGTATTTTATTCTCAATAATAGATATACCATAAGACATAGGATTTAATAAACCAATTTTGTGACATAAAAATACATAGAACTATTTCTATGTAATACATGGAACTAACAAACAGTGTGAATATTATCCAAAGTATACAAAGGTTGACTTCTAAAAGAAACTCAATTTAATACACAAATTAAGTTTCAAGATAGCATTAATTACAGGCAACATCCAAAATTCATTCTTTGACAAAATATAATAATGTCATCTCTTTCTTTTCAGTTCTCTGTGGTACAAGGATTTGACATATGCTAAGCCAGAGTTCCTTCCCTTAGCTATAACACACCCCAAAAAATATAATCCTTAGAATGATAAAAACATATTATCATTAGAAAAACACAGAAATGCTTCTATATACAATCTGTTTATATATGAAAAGCTTATAGCAGACACCATTTTTAATTTTCATGGGACATATTAAAATAAAAAAGAAAACATGTTGGCTAAGATGTGTTGAAGCAGCAACAATATTTGCTATAGGTAGAAATTTCACTGGTGTCATTGGGGACTACAAGCTGCTTCTCAACAAACATAACTGAGCTGCCATACAATACAGAAAATTCCATATAGATATATGTGAAAAATATTAACAGTAGACCTTGAAAACCTGACTATCTATAGTAGTGTTTATAGTAGCTATATTTATATTAGCTAACATATATGTCAAACAACTCTTAATCTCCAAATGATTAGAAAAACTGTACGATTCACCCTTTAAACTGTCTGCATCAGTCAAGAGCAGACATTAATCTTGAAGAAATCAACATAGGTAAAATAAGCCTAGCACAAAAAGACAAATGACACATGGTTGCATGTAAATGAGTGAGGACTGACAGCAGTTGGGAGGCGATGGAGAGTTGTTGTTTAATGAATATTGAATTCCAATAATACAAGGTAAAAAGAATTGTATTTTGTGAGATATACAACAGAGAAGAGTCTTAAATTTGGTGATGAATGAAGTTGAAATAAATATAAATCAACTGTAATTGAAAACAAGTGATCAATATTACATAGAAATGAGGAATATCAGAAATGAAAGCAAATGTCTTAGTCACATAGAAAATTAACTTTGTTCCATAGTTTCAGTTTGAGCGAATCTAAAATCATATTTTTCCTGATATTTTTAAAGCTTAAAACATGTTTCTGTATGTACTAGCTTGATATATAAAAGCCATTTATTTTTGTATATTCTAAATATATTATTCCACCAGTTTAAAAGGATAAACTATTTACTGAATATGAAAAATTATAAATAGAAAGATCTTTTGGATGACGTATCCATCTTCACTCACTTAGAAGAGCAATGAGGTGAAAATTCTCAATTGCAAATTGTAGACTACAGAGCACAGGAGGGGCAGAGTTTTGTTCAGGATATAGACTGAATAGAGACTAGGAGCCACTCAGTCAAATATTATGTATGAATCAATCACTTCCATATTTTAATTATAGAATGTTAATTATCTGGCATTTAAGATCAGATATAAAATACTTTAATAATTAACAAGTATAGTTTTGAGAGAGATTTAGTATATGCAAGGGGCTATAGCTGTACAACATATTTTACAATTGAATATCAAGCATTATCACATTCAAGCAATTTCTTAGAAAATTTCCTTCAAATACAATGAAAATGTTCAAGCCCCTTGATTTACCAGAGCCAGGCTGATTGACCTTCACTGAACATATAGTAGCTAAGACATTTTTAGTACAGACTAAACAGATATGAATGAAATTATTTCTTATTATAATACCTTACAGAATTTTAAGTTCCCACAGTATCTACTGATGGACTATATTTGAAAGAATATGATCTCAAAATGTTATGCAGAATCGTAAAATAATCTCATGCATATGAGTGAGCATGATTTTACTTCTACTCAACATGGGACTGCATTTTCTATACATTTGGAGGCTTATCTCTCTATTTTATTTTTCTCATTAATATGAGTCTTTCTCTGTCACAAAATTATTGATTCCATGTTACTTTCTATGTAAAAGACTCTTGATGTCATCTTGGACAAAAACGTTCATTTCCTAAATTCTCAATGAGGAATTTTACAAAGGAGCAGAAGTATCACTAATTATTTAATTATTATAGTCACAGCACTATGCAACCAGGATAGAGAAGCATTGTAATGAGTTAAATGTGTCCTGTGCTTTTAACAATGGAGAGAAAAATCTGTTGATGCTTGTTTTATTTGCTAAATTGTTTTTCTTCAATGTTTTCAGAGATGATCTTTTTCTTACTTTATAATCACTTTTAATAATAGCCACATTCTTGATTACACACATAAAACTTTACATTTCTTCTAGTCAGTATTGGTTTGCCATTATTGATAATTTTAAGATCACATTATATAATGTATATTGTATATATAATACATATAATGTGTGCACATATTATACATACATGAATTGAGTATAATACGTGCATATATTATACATACATGAACTGAGTTGAGTAAGTTTACACAAAAATATAAACATGCAAATTAGCCAATACACTAATAATTTTATAATGATATATTTATTATATATTTATTAAAATATTTGCATTATAAATGTTACTTATCAAAATAAGGTAGCTAAAGTTTGGAATAGTTAAAAGTTTTCTTTCTGTTTAGGCTAACAATAGTAGTCCTACATCATAGTATGCTATTTAAATTTGTCAATTAAATTTTAATAGTACAAAGCAGTTGAGGTCTGACTCTGCTGCAAGAAACAGTAAAGATCGTTGAAAAATGGCAAGGATCAATTTTTTTTTTAAATAACAAATATGTTAATTATCTTGACATAGATGATAATAGTACACATGTATTTGTAAATTAAAGTCATATACTTTAAGATTTTCAATGTAAGACAAGTTTAAAACAGTGCTGCATACTTGTGTGTCTTTACATTAACAGAAGAATTCCAACTATTATTGAGGGCATAAGATAGGATAAATGGGGATTTTCCATGACTTACAAAAAATTTCAGAAACATACAAACTTCAAATAAATTTTTACAAAGGAATATAGCTATTATAAGTTTAAGTAAGCTGTCAGATGGTTAAATAATCAACTGAGATATTTTGTTTATATTTCTACGAATACTATCTACATTTATTGAAACATCTATGTCACTTCTTTCAAGGCACAGGTGAATACTGCAATAGAATGCCAGGAAAACTAAAAGTACAGAAGTGGTTAAAGAGTACGGGGAAGTACTGTCTTCTGGATAGAATATGGCATATGACCTTTGCAAAAATCTTAATTACATATGCAGGATCAAACTAAAACTAAGCAAAGAATGAACATAGGAGGATAACCTGCTAAAAAGTGGTTCAACAGGAGATGGAAGGGAATGAGAGAGGGGAATGTGGGACTGGAAGGAATCTATTATAATGCATTAACTGTCAAAGACTAACAATACTAACAAAAGACCAAGGGGAAAAAGTTAATTACTATCAAGGAAACTCCCCAAATAGTCCATCAATTACTAAAATGTCCACTGTACATTCAAACTGAAGAAATTACAGCCCAAAGTAACTTAATCCTTTACTGGTTCACCTAATTTCTTTACATTTTGGGTGTTTCAGTACAGCATACACATATAAAAATATCATGAGTAAGGTCATTATTTTGTAAAGTTAATATCTACTCATACAAATATTTAAAAATAACAAATGTTCAGCCATAATTTATGAATGTGATATACTTCATTTATTTTGTATAAGTACCCAAATATTATAAACAATAAGAAACATTAGGAATCACAGTTTATATGCCAGCAATATTAAAACTAGTCCACACTTTAAAACTTATTACTGTTGTATTAAAACTATCATTCAATAGCCTGAAATTGATGGTGATATAGTTCATGAGAAATGTAAAATCCTCACATCCAAATAACCTACAAAGAGAGAATAAGTGTTATGGTTATATATAAATATAATATCAGTTTTACATTATATATAAATTAATCTCTATTTTGTAACAAAAATACTGGTTTCTATGCCAAAAATTAATTTTCTTTACAAGGCAATTTGTAGTGATAGCTGTGGGGCTTCATTCTGCCACCCAGCTCCCGCCACCACCTAGCTTATGCCCCGAAATAACAACACACAAACTGTATTCATTTAAACACTGCTTGGCCCGTTTCTATCTAGCCTCTTCTCGGCTAACACTCGCACCTGGACTAGCCCATTTCTAATCATCTATGTAGCACCTGTCTTATCGGAAAGATTCTAGCCTATGTCCATCCTGGGTTGGAGCTTCATTGCGTGCATCTTCCCGGGAGCAGGGAGCATGGTGTCTCTCTGAGGCGTCTGCCCCTGAGAGGAGAGCTTTCGAGTCTCTGAGCTCAGTTCCTCTTCCTCCCAGCATTCTGTTCTATCTACTCCACCCACCTATGTTCTAAGCTATGAGGCCAAGCAGTTTGTTTATTACTTAACCAATGAAATCAACAGATTAATATATGACACTCCCACATCAGCAATTCCCAGTATATTACCTAATTTATTCCATGAAAATATCCATTAAGAAAATATTGAAAATTGGGCCAGGCGGCGGTGGCATACGCTTTTAATCCCAGCACATAGAAGACACAGACAGGTGGATCTCTGTGAGTTCGAGTCCAGCCTAGGCTACAAAGGAAGTTTCAGGACAGGCACCAATGCTACACAGAGAAACCCTGTGTCAAAATACCCCGTTAAAAAAAGAAAATATTGAAAATGCATTTACCTGCCTATATAGATCCCAGAGACCTTTGAATGTCAAGTTGAATAGATTCCTTTTTGTTAACCTTGGATTTTGTTATGACTCTCCACAAATGTTGGCATCTTTCCCTAACGATGGTGAAATGGCTGAATATAGATTGAAAAGATATTATTTGTTTACTGTCTTCTCCTTGGGCTCATTTTTATATTGCCTGTAACATTGTGATTTCCTTGTGCCATGCACACCCTGGTACAGCCCATCTCATGATCTGCATGTGGCAGGATTCTCTTTGGTTTTTGGGCCAACACATGCCTTGATATGTATGAATTATGGTCTTTGTTTCCATAACCTTTGTTTTATTGTATTAAGGTGTTAAATAATACATCATCACAACTTATTCAGGAATATAGTTTACCTTTTTAAGTCATCATCATAAAAATTTTTCCTAAATTGATACAATATTTAATCTTCAATTATTTATTATTGGGTAGCACATGATTGTTGTAGGATATTCCTTCTGTGAAGATGTACTGCTGGGATTGGCTTAATAGAGAGCTGAATGAGGAACAACAAGGCAGAAGAGGATAGGCAGGATTTCTGGGGAGAGGAAGAAAGAAAGGAATTTAGGTGCACAGATTTTGCCTGGGAGACATAAGGGAGACACTGAAGAGGTCAGATATATGGTACAGAGCAGAGGTAACTGAACTGTGCAGAAGATGATAGAAGTTAAGAAAAATAGGTTAATTTGATTTATAAGAGCTAGTTAGAGATAAACTGAAGCAGAGGTCAGACTTTCAAAATTAGTACGAAGTCTCCATGTTGTTATTTGAGGGCCAGAAGACCATCAAAAAAAGTATTACTAAACATAATTTTCTCTTCCCCAACAATAATTGTTATAATATAATACATATTATTATATATTATAATATAATAATAATAATTGGTATAATAATTAGATGAAACAATGCCTTTCAGAGAGGAGTATTATTTTGTGAACTGTGTTATAAACTACCCTGAGCTTAATATCCAATAAACTACAGAATTTAGAGATTAAACTGTATTTTTTTCTCTTCAGTATCAAATTAACTAGACAAAATTCTAATGGCTCCCTTCCATAATATGCAAAGACCATTTCCTTCTGCTGACTTGATTTCGCCTAACATTTCATAACTTTTTTTGTATACATGTCAACATAGAGTCTTTTCATTCAACACCACTCCATTGGCCTTCAGTGTTTTTTCCACCTAATTATAATGGAAAAGTATCTTCCTGGAACCTTTGCATACTTGTGGCAGAGACATTTACTTAGAAATGTCTAGATAACCAGTGTTTGAAGTCTGTGCTAGTTGTAAACGGAAGAATGTTTTGGTTTTCTGAGATATGTGGATCAATTCAAGAGTGACTTTTCAGAATGAAATTGAGGCTCTTTGGTAGCAGGGAGCTTCAGCACTGATAAAATGCACCTTAAATAGCCATGCAGAGGCATATTTATTGTTTATTTCACAAAAGTTGCTTTTTTGGGGTAAAACAAGTTTCTCATACCAAAATCCCTAATGTAACCTATGTGTTTCAGGAAGGAAAACACCACATCTCTGCAATTTTAGTTCAGATTGTGTACTCTTTGTAATATAATAATCATTATGTAAGTCATTCTAGGAGTACCAGGACTGTCTTGTAACCAAATCCATGCAAAGACTCTAATACTCCTTCAGCATAACAACTCTCTAGATAACAGAAAATATTTATTGGGTGTTTTGTTACAATGATTTCTTCAAGTTCAATGTACTTTGCGAAAACAACTATTAATCTGGTGTTTACCCTAGATACAGTGAGAGAAACTACTTCATCCTAAGTCTACCCTAGATACAATGATTCTACTGGAATTCCACTACAAACATGTATTTGTATAAATAGAATTTTATTTATAATTAAGCTGGTGTTCAAATTTGTACAATAGTGTTACAGTTTGCTAACATCTGCTCCACAACATCACCAGATGGTTCCTTAATCCATTCCTGTGGTAGTAATTGTAAAATGGTATTGGGAAGAGGAGATTGTGGTGGAGGAAGTATTCAGAATAAAGCTAAATAAACATATAATGTTTTTGTTCGAGGTTTTACTGTTTTTGGCTTTTTTGAGTGGCCCTTTGCTCTTTTGCTCTTTTTTTGGGGGGAGGGGGACAGCCAGCTCCAAAAATGAAAACACAGAACTTTATTCTTAGATATGAATATCAGGCCCTAGCTTATTTGTTTTTGCCAGCTTTTCTTAAGTTATCCCATCTACCTTCTGCTTCTGGGCTTTTCCCTTTTTGTACGTCTATAATGTTACTTTTACTTACTCCATGGCTGTCTGTGTGGCAGGTAGCTGGCCCCAAATGGCCTCCTCTCCTTGCCTCTTGTTGCTCCTTACTTCTGATTTCTCCTTCTATTCGTGGTCTGCCATCTCCACCTATCCTTGCTCCTGTCTCACTCTTTATTAGTATTATCAGGTGTTTTAGACAGACAAAGAATCACAGCTTCACAGAGTTGATAAATGTAGCATAAACAAAAGCAACACTTTAAAATAATATTCCCCAACATAATATATAAATAATGAAAAGGAGTTTGAACAGGAATCCTGTGCATGAGTGGACAATGCTTCGTCCTGAAGATTTAGAATATTAAATGTAAATCACAATAAGGACACAGAAGTCCCCCCAAATAATTTCTTTACTTAGAAAATCTGGCCTTTTAATTAGATAAAACAATTTGTGATGCATAAGTACATATTTGAATTATAGATAATATGAATATATTGATACGTATATACATTTTAATGTATGAAATACAACAAAAGTTTCATACCCTGTTGAACAATGCCAAAATACAGGCCTGAGAATAATGCCTACTGCCATTATAATC
This sequence comes from Microtus oregoni, assembly GCF_018167655.1. Taxonomy (NCBI): domain Eukaryota; kingdom Metazoa; phylum Chordata; class Mammalia; order Rodentia; family Cricetidae; genus Microtus; species Microtus oregoni. Next base: position 27,199,964 of record NW_024543089.1, read on the forward strand.
TGAATACATTATGTGTATTTTATGCTGAGGGTAACACATTGGCATCCCACATTTAAGTGATGTTCTCACATTGTGTTACACCAGGCACTTCTGTTGCCTCTGTGTTTCCTCTGCCACATCATTTTGGGATATCAATATTCAGTGTCTAAATTGTTGCTTCCTCTAAAACTTTGGTTCAGCCAGTTTTTAAAATAAATTTAGTACTTTGTAGTTTATAATACAATCATTGTCCCATTCAACTTTCTGTCTTGCCCTTCCTATGAATGACCCTTTACTTTTTCTTTTATTCAGTCTATTTAGCAAATTGTTGCTATATACACACATATAAATGTATTTACACAAATATAAATGTACATTTATATATTATACTTCATATATACGTATAGATACACATGTACATATATGCATTTATGTATTATATGTAAATATATGCATATATTATTTGTATACACACGTATATTTGTTTGTGTGTGTATATGGTTGCTGTGTCACTGCAAGTTTTCTCTTCTTCATGTTAGCCTTCTCACTGGTACTGACTTACTCTAGCTAACTATTTACAGCATAATTTTACAAGATGTCATAAAATATCCTCAACCAACTCTTTTCAAATTATTTTTAAAAAATATGAATGGAAGAAGCACCTTAAAATACATTTTTGAAGTAAAATAATGAAGAAAAAGGTAAAAAATAGATCAAACAAAAAATCAAGTTATAGGCTAATATTCGTGATTAACACAGTTTAAATTACTCAATAATCTACTTTTAAACAGAATACAGACAGATCAAAAATATGTGTGAAAGGTGTGTTTCTCCCTGTCTCTCTGGTTTTTGTTCTTTTTCTTTGGTATTTTTCCTTTTGTTTGTTTTTTTTCCTTTTTTTAGTTTGCTCTCCATTATTATTGTTATTAATATTATTACTATTACTACTATTATTTCTCTGTTTATTCTAACTCGTTAGAAAAAGAAGGGGTATGCATTTAGTTTGGAGTGGAGATGGGAAGAATTTTTGGAAGAATTGTGGGAGGGGAAATAATAATCATATCACATCATATGATAAAAGTCTATTTACAATTAAAAAAATAAATAAAAGCTACATTTTCACCATGCCCAAGTTCACTTTGTTCTAGAGATGCAAGCATAATTTAACTTATGGATGTCAATAACTGTTATAAATTGCACAAGTATATTTTAAGACAAAAGTCATATGATTAACTCAATAGATGCTCCTTATTATTGTGATTTCAGTGGCTATCTATTCTTTAAAATCATTTTGATTTAACTATGGGAACCAAAATTTTGGGAGCTTTCAAAGTAATTTCCTACTTAACTCACCAGGTGTTTAGCTCTTGATATTATAGTAATGAATGACATTAATGTATAAAGTGTGGAATAATGACTTATTCAGTTTTTCAAAAATAAAAGACCATTTCCAAACATATTAAATCTGTACTTGAGACACCACATACATTTATATCCACTTATCTTGATACATTGAAGAAATTATAGATTCTGCTACCACTGCATAGCCCAGAATCCATTGGTTCTATTTGTGAAATATAAATTTTAAATATGTTAACAAGCCGGGCGGTGGTGGCTCACGCCTTTAATCCCAGCACTTGGGAGGCAGAGGCAGGTGGATCTCTGTGAGTTCGAGACCAGCCTGGTCTACAAGAGCTAGTTCCAGGACAGGCTCCAAAACCACAGAGAAACCCTGTCTCAAAAAACCAAAATAAATAAATAAATAAATAAATAAATAAGTTAACAAGATGATGTATAATATTTCTTTAGCACACAAATCTCTAGAGTGGTTAGAGCACATTGCATCACAGAATGGAATAAACATTTGGTAACCTATTTACAATTCTCTAAATATTAAGGTCCCTCAGTATATTTAACTGCTTACTCTGAACTATTTATCTGGCTCTCAGGATTTTGGTTGACTAGTCTCTGTTACTGCCTTTCCTTACATCCTGTCTTCAGTAGTTTATTTCTAATCAGATTTTTTAAATAATCCATTTGAGGTTCTTCAAATTATTTCTTCTGAGGAAACTTTTCCAGTTTTATCATGTTTACAGTCTTTTAGGATGGAGTAATTCCACACCTATATTAGTGTCCATAGTAACAATATAGATTTCAGTACTATGTTACTTTTGATGTAAAATCATTCTGCTTCTCAGTTTCTTTAAAAAAAAAAAAAACAAGTATTTTATAATGGCCTACCTCTTTTTTTCTATGTATCATTGAGTATTTTAACAATCAAATTATATCTAAATTAAGCATTTTAAATGTCTCTGTAAAATGTGCCATTCTTTTTTGTCATAGTTCTCAGGAAGTCTTTTACTGTTATGATTTTGTAATATTTTGAGTCTTTGTAGCCTCACGATGTTTTACATGAAATTTTTTTTTTAATAACTTAAGATGCTTGAGAAACTTCAATGGGAAATCATCTTCTATAAAAAGCACCATGCCGCTCATGATTTTTTTAAAGAATGAGAATTATTTCTCTGGTTGTTTTTATTAAATATACAAGTCTTATTAAAAAAAAACATTGTAAAAGAGTATAGATACATTAGGCCTAAAAGAAGAATGAATTGCAATTCAGAGGAATAAACATTTTGACCATGCAAAAATTTCAATATTGTTGTAATAAATGTAAAATCAAGAATCATGCAGCAAATATGGCTACAATAAAGGACTAAGAATTAAACGCAGAAGAAAAGATAGCAAATACCTTATCATATATTAATAACTAAATTGTATATTAATTTTGTTGAAATAATATTTTATTCTATTACATGTGAAATTTTGTATTAGCAAAATTAATTAACTTAGACAAGGTAATTTCAGAACATGAAGAAAAATGACATAACACAAGAATAATTCAAATGACATACTTCATTTTATGTTTTTTTGACTGGACTTTATTAAATTTTCTTAGATTATGTAACCCCTCACCACAGAATAACTGGTGTGATTCATGAGTGATTGATATGCTTTCTTTCTTGTACAAAAACTCTTCCCCATAGAGTATATTTTGCACATTTTGAACAAATGTTTTTTTAAATAAATCCAAGTCAACTCCAGGTTAGGCAAAAGTTGGTATCTTATTATTCTTGAGTAACTAAAATATTTGAAGTAAGATTTATCTCAATGAATGATGCATCAGATGAGTCTGCCTCTGATCTCTCTCCAGGTCTTATATGTACAAAAACAACAAGGTTTATGGAGTTGATCAAATAACAATCCCATGACATAGGGCTGCTTTGTCATGAATGTTGTTGATAGCAAAGACAAAACTATTCTAACCACAAAGGATCATTCAATATGGTCCAAAAGGTTACAGATTTGTGTTTAGGAAGATCCCTGCTTTCTGTGGATATGTGTGTGTGTGTGTGTGTGTGTGTGTCTGTGTGTCTGTGTGTGAGTGTGTCTGTGTGTGAGTGTGTCTGTGTGTGACAGTCTTATAGCTTCTGGGGACATAAGGTCAACCTCAGTGTCTTCCTTGATTGCTTTTTACTTTCTTTCTTGAGAGAAATTTTTACTGTACCTGGCACAAATTGTTTTCTCTTAATACCAACACCGAAAGACAAATTCATCCTATTAATTCAAACTAAATCAACTCCTTTCCCAGATTTGAAGTTATTAACTTGTACTAATTTGTAATAATGTATTAATACAGATTCAACTTAAAATATTTTAAGTTGACATTTATTTCTATTTAAACATAGTTTTTCTATTCCAAAAAAGAAATATCTTTATTTTTGCCCAAGGCTACATTTATAAAATGGTAGAATTTTGTACATTTATTAACTCCCTGTTTGATTTTAAAATTATTTTATTTACTAGATAATATTAAAATACCAGAAGTCTAGCATATAACACATTATAAATACCTGTTTTGTGTTCATGTTTAAATAATGAACAAGTATAATATTTAACAAAAAATTTGCTAGAATTGCTTGGTAAATATTTTATCAATGTTTAGCAAAACATCTTTTTACTTTCTGTTGTTTTACATTAAAAAATATTTTAAAAGATCATTTTCTCCCTTCACTTTTCTGCTCACCTCAGATAGGAGGCTTACAATAGACCAAAATACAAATACCACTGAAGCCCAACTTGATGAATCTTGAGTTTTAGTGAAGGCATGTGAGGTCATGGATCATAGAGAAGAACTTACTGCTACTTTACAGATCAACTTAATTCTTAGCAGCATTCAAAGTATTAATTTTTCTTTGTTATTCTCTGTCATTATATCTTTACTTATTTAGAGGTATTTAAGAAAAATAAAATATTATGGATACAGTGTTTTATCTGCATGTATGCCTTCATGCCAATAGAAGGCACTATATTCTATTACAGATGATTGTGAACCACTATGTCATTGCTGGGAATGACCTCAGGACCTCTGGAAGAGCAGTCAGTGCTCTCAATATCTGAGCCATTGATCAAATTAGCAAAATGATGTATTGATTTTTGGTTTAAAAGAGGTTTTGATGTAATACTTGGGATAAAAACAAAACATATTTGACATTTGTTTGTGCTAGAAGTTAATGTTGGAGGGTAGAAAATATGTTTATTAATAAGAAAAGACATACCATTTTGAAATATAAAGTTTGAGCTTAAAAAAAGTAAAAATAAAATAAAGTAACAAGATGAACATACATGGTAGTTCCTTTCAATAATAGTACAATTTCTAGATTCACCGTGTACAATTCCAAAAATAAGACAGAACATAATGACTTTGAATTTGTTTCAAACAAATAATAAATACTGAACTTACCTTTCAAGTATTCTCCACAAATAGTATCATCTACCTTATCTTCTGTTCATTGAAGTTGGTTTTTGATGCTATATGACTCACTACAAAACATGTAGAAAAAAGCTTAAAACTTAAGGTTAAATGAAATTTACACGTTTTATATAGTGTAGTACATAAAAGTACTATTATGTTAATATTGCAATAAATGTTTAAACTTGCCATAAAGGTGTTAATGATCCTTAATGATTAAAAATAAGAATAGTGCCAGACCATTTAAATTGAAAATTGAAATGTGAATTTGAAATTATGATTTTAAAAGGGCATGAAATACAAGATGTATTTATTGTTCATTTACATACTTAAAACATCATACAATTAGACTAATTAATGAAAAGCTATAAAAGCTTCACATGCTTCCAACAGATGCAAATTATACTTTCTCAACAGCAAGTAGTTTGTATTATGTCATCATTTTGAGGAGGCATTTGAGTCATTTAATTTGGGAAGGTGAAATAAACAATCTTTCATCTGGCTGGAGTTCTATTTCTTCCCTTGGCATATCCTATTATAGTACATAACTTCCAACATAAATGAAGTTAAATTCTCTGTCTTAATGATTTATGCATGACTTTGAACCATGTGTTTTATTTCTAAACAAATAAGAATATAATGTCATTGTTTACAATGACATTTGACTGTTTTAATACAGTTATAAAACAAAATAAAAAATGATTAATTGTCTTAAACAGGATGGTGATATATTTTAACATTTTATTTTATAATAAACCCTTCCAAATGTTTATTGCACACAGCACATTCTGTTCTTCCCTCACATAAATATCAATAAGCTTCATGCTTTCCCTTATTTTATGTGTGAATATACATGCAAATATTTGATAAAATAAATGTATATGTAAATATATAAGTAATATGTAACAAAACCTATCAACAAAGTGTATTACATTTGAAATTATTTTACATGTTTTAAGTAAAGAAGAAGAAATGACTTTGTATTGGAGAGTACAATAATGTAAATCCTAAAAGCACCACTATTTTAGCATAATAAAAGAAAGTCCAAAGAGCTCCTGTATAGACTACTCCAGATAACTTCGCTTCTTTGATACTTGTAGCTTATTGTAATTTTTTTTTTAAATTCAAGGTCATTATCACTGTATTATACAAAAATAAGTGCTTTGATTAACACAGCTATTTAGTTTTTTTTTTTAATTTTTCAAAATCCTGTGGAGACAGTGATCTTGTCTTTAAAATATGATAGTCCTTTCAGTATAATGTCTTAGATTAAAGACGTTGCCTTTAATATCTGTTGGGAAGGAAATGTCCAGACTTTTCAAATCTCCTTATTATATGTTTCCTTTTTTGTTTACATAGGGAACAATGTTTATAGTTGTGTGTACAGTGGGGGTCTACAACAAGAAGTGTATATTTTCAAACAATTTTTTAATGATTTAACAATTTTGTAAATCATTTCCAGGCTTCTGCAGCTGTAGATTCTCACTGTGACTCCTTGCTTGCTCATGCCTACGTGTGTCTGCAATACCAAATACACAGCGGTAGTGCTGTTGCCTGTTAGTGGTTGTTTCTCATGTGACGAGGACTGTGGATGTGAATGTGGGAAGTAATTTTAATCATGTGTAATTGGTCACAAGGCCTAACCGCAGTAATTCTTGCTGTTTTATTTAACAATGCCTTGTTGCTTTGTGTGCATTAACGTTTGGGTGTAAAGACTGTGTGTCCATCCAACAGGGAGCCACAGTATTTCAATTGACCGACCTGATGTTACAAGGACTTGGAGGTGGCCGAATGTAAACTAAAGCCTTAATCACAGTGGTGCAACTTTGTATAACTTAGCATCCGTAGTTCAGTAAATCTGGATTGCCGAGCAAGGGCTTGCATTATAAAAAAAAAAAAAAAAAAAAAAAAAAAAAAAGAAGAAGAAATGAGTAATGTTTTATACTCTTGATAAAAGTGAACTATAAGTGATTTGAAGGAAAGTTATTTATTTAGGAAACTTAGCCATAAAACAGATATTATAGATTTCTTATTCAATAAGAAACCTCTTAGATTTCTTATTCAAGAGTTGGAAAAAAGAGTTGAGCCTCTGAAATGGCTTTTTACTAATTGTGATGACCTGAGTTCCCACGTTGCAGAAAGAAAAAACAAACTACATCAAGAAGTCCTCTGTCCTCTATAAGTATATCTTGGCATTTGTCCATGCATACAAAAACATGTGCACTTACAGGCACACATAAGCACTAAATAAAAGTGCAATCCACTTATAAAAATATAAGAAGTATGACCTTGGAAAAATAGCAATAAATGCTGCTGCTTTTCTAGAATTTTTTTCTATTTATTGAAAAAAGTCTTTCATTCATAAAATATATTCTTTTAGACTTTCTCTTTCTCTCATTCCTTCCAGATTCTTCCCTATTCCACACCAACTCAAATCTGCACCCTTTGTCTCTCATTAGAAAGCCAACAAGTATAAAAATAATAATTAATAATATAAATTATTATTAATTAATTTAATTATGATGATAATTTTAATTAATTTAATAATAATATTAATAATATAAAATAAAACTAACAAGCCAGAAAAGAGCAAAGCAAAAAAAAAGATAAGTAAGAAAGGGTCAATATAAAAGTAGAAGAAGGACTTATACTCATGGAGACACACAAAAATCCATTCATACGAGCTGGGCGGTGGTGGCGCACGCCTTTAATCCCAGCACTTGGGAGGCAGAGGCAGGTGGATCTCTGTGAGTTCGAGAGCAGCCTGGTCTACAGGAGCTAGTTCCAGGACAGGCTCCAAAACCACAGAGAAACCCTGTCTTGAAAAAGCAAAAAAAAAAAAAAAAAAAAAAAAAAAATCCATTCATACATACTGAAAATCCATAGAAATAAAATTAGAAATCATATTATATAATAAAAACTAAAAGGACAAAGCAGCAAAAACTAAAAAATACTAAAAAAAAAAAAACAACCAAAAAATTCTCAAAAAAGTACCATTGAGTTATTGTAATTATTTTTTTTTGTGTGTGTGTGTATGTGTGTGTGTGTGTGTTGGCCATCTGGGCAATTCTCTTATCTTTTAGGTGTGGTTTGTATAGACAGTGAAAGTAGTTAAGAATATCTCTATCTAAGCCCTTCCTCAAAGCTCCAGGAATGTCTTGGAAGAGGAGAGCCCGTAGGGATAGAAGACACCAAAGAAACAGAGCGTTCTAGACACATCAGCACATAATGCCTAAGCCACACAGAGACTGAGGCGACATTCACAGGACCTGCAGAGGTCTACACCAGCTATAATCCCCATTGTGCGAGGGAAAATAGACGAAGCCCTCACCCCTAGCCAAGGAGCTACTTCCAACAGATAATGATTTGTAAGGAAAAAGTATCTCTATACAAAGATTTTTTTTTTCTCACTCAGAAAGGTTGATTGATATCCAGGTTCTACAAGGTAGGAAAGGTAATTGTTATTTAATAATAAAATTGACATCAGAAATATGACTGACTTTCTTCTTTATTGTACATTCTTTTTTTCGAGTATAATCATTAATGGAAATATGCATTTTTAGTCCTAAAGTGAGAGGAACAGATTATGATGCAGATTTATTCACTAATGTATTCATTTGTAGTCATACTTTATATCATGGGCTTTCTCATACTGAGAGAAAATTTTCCATATGGCATAAATATTTAAAAAATGATGATTACTCCTCTGTGAGCTTATTTACTTTCTTATTCAAAAGTCACATTTAAATGATACTAAGCAACAAGAATTAAATGGGTAGCAACAAAAAGTTTCTTTTGATCTTTGTATTTAATGCCCCCTCTAAAAGTAAAGCAGAGTCATTACACCAGGAAGAACACAGTGCCTTACCTTAATTAAGTAGGCATGTTGTGACACAGAAAAGCACACAGCAGTAACCACTATGGTCTGAATATTGTAGCAAATTAGTGGCAGGTCTGAAATGACATACTTGTTGGACTGAAAGTACTCACAACAAAATCAGTGGTTCTACAACCACAGCCTGGCAAATATTTATATATATATATATATATATATATATATATATATATATATATATTTAATGAGATAGAGAAAATGCAAAAAATATTTAGAGGCAATATATTCATTACTGTCCGGCTGTTATGATTAAATAAGATAACCAAAGGCAAGTTAAGGAAGAGAGAGAGTTGGTTTTGGCTTATTGTTCTACATGGATAGTCGTCATTATGGTGCAGAGAGGAATAGAAACACTAAAAGGAAGAGAAGAGATCACATTACAAGTCACAGAAAGGAAACAAAGAATGTTAACTGGAGGTGTGACAAGGATATAAATGTCCAAAGATTGTCCTCAGTGATGTACTTCTATCATGAGCCAAACTTAACCTGCCCCAAAGAGTACCACATGTACAACTACTGAAAATTTGTTCAAATACTGAAACATATAGGGTGGCATTTCCTCTGAGAACTTCTAAATTTCTTCACCGTCCCCATAAATTTATGAATGCATCATAATGTAAAATGAATTTAGTTCAACTTCAAAATACCCCCATAATCTTTCACAGTGTCAGAGTAACTTCAAGCGTTAAAGTCTAGATTTCATTCTCAGCTGGACTCTAGATTTCAAGGAGTGATAACTCTGTCCCAATCAAAGAATTTTTCGAGTTAGGGTTCATCTCCTAATTTATGCCTGTCAGCTATCCCATCACTGTGCTGATCTAGGACAGTTGAAGTTGGAAGTCTGAACATGGGGTTCTAACCAGAAGTTCAGGCAAGGAAACTTGTTGCCAATTCATTACCAACTAAATAATGACAAAGAACTACTAGCCTTCTTGCTCACCACTGTGCCTTGGGATTAGGGGAGTCATGCACCAAGATCTTTTTAAAAAGCTCGAAATTTTGGGTTTGCTCTTGTGTGTGTGTGTGTGTGTGTGTGTGTGTGTGTTTGTGTGTGTGTGTGTTTGAGAGAGAGAGGGGGAGACATAGAGAGAATATGAAGTTGGATGGGAAATGGGAAATGAGGGGTATGTTGGAGGAGATTTTTGGGGAAGATATGATAAAACATTGTATTAAAAAGTAATAATATAAAAATACAAAAAAGAGATATCTCTAGCACTAACTCACTCATGCAACACAGTGAAGCAGGTTTCTTACCTGTGCTTCATGGCACAATGCTACCAACATTTAATACTCCTACAGCTGCTTGTCTCAATCTTTCCTCCAGTCCTAGGGAGGCCCACACATCCTCTGTGCTTTCCAACCTGATGAGTCTTTTCTTATGTTGCCTGTAATTTCCCTAATTCTTAAACATAGCCCATATCTGACAAACAAAACAATGGTTGTCTTTCCAAACCTCCAGGTTCTGAAACATAGAATACCTACATTTACAGACACACAACAAATCAATGAATGTCCAGATCTCATTATAAAAAAGTTATGAAAGGTAAAGACCTACCCCATTGATCTCTCCTGTAGAAGAAATTTCGTCCAATTAGAATTATATAATTGGACCATAGGACGCACATTTTTTTTATTGAGAAAAGGAAAAAATGTTTCAGCCTCCTCCCAGCCTCCAATTTCCCTCCCTCTCCTCCCATCCTTCTCCCCCTCCCTCCACTCCTCTCCCCCTCCCTCTCCAGTCCAAAGGGCAGTCAGGGTTCCCTGCCCTGTGGAAAGTCCAAGGTCCTCCCCGCTCCGTCCAAGTCTAGGAAGGTGAACATCCAAACTGGCTAGGCTCCCACAAAGCCAGAACATGAAGTAGGATTAAAACCTTGTGCCATTGTCCTTGGCTTCTCATCAGCCCTCGTTGTTCGCCATGTTCAGAGAGTCCGGTTTTATCCCATGCTTTTTCAGTCACAGTCCAGCTGGCCTTGGTGAGCTCCCAATAGATCAGCCCCACTGTCCCAGTGGGTGGGTGCACCCCTCGTGGTCCCAACTTCCTTGCTCATCTTCTCCCTCCTTCCGCTTCTCATTGGGACCTTGGGAGCTCAGTCCAGTGCTCCAGTGTGGGTCTCTGTCTCTATCTCCATCCATCACCAGATGAAGGTTCTATGGTGATATGCAAGATATTCGTCAGTATTGCTATAGGATAGGGTCATTTCAGGTTTCCTATCCTCAGCTGCACAAGGAACTAACTGGGGACATCGCCTTGGGCTGCTGGGAGCCACTCTAGGTTCAAGTCTCTTGCCAACCACAGAATTTAAAAGAGTCATTAACTTAAAGAATTCAAGGAGATTAATGAAACAAATGAACAGCTCAAAGAACTTAAAAAGACAAACATTTGTGTGATTTCCAATAAAACTGAATGAAATGGCAGATCCTTCAAGATACAAAAACTTAAGTGAGCAAACAAATAAATATTAACAGAAACATTGTAAAGAATGTAAGCTGAAATGACGATTAAATTGTAGAACTTTATAACAAAATTATGAAACTAAGGAAAAACTCATAAATATAATAGATTAAGTAGAATATCCAACAACAGGACCCAAAGACAAACTAAAGGAATTAGGTCATAGAAGCAATATATATATTGCAAAGAAAAAAAAAACACAGTCCCCATAGAAAGGAACCCCTATTGGCATAATGGCTGATTTCTCAATCGAAACCCTGTAAGCCAGAATTGCCTAGAATAACGTACTCCAAGTTCTTGGAGATCATAAAAGTCATTTTAGGCCCAGAAAAATTACCTGTCATACTTGTACAAGAATGACTTCCAATGATACAAACAGGCTAAAAGAGTTCATATCCACAAAACCAACTTTAAAGAGAATATTGGTAGCATATTTTGGACTGAAGATGGAAATACACATAGAAAAGGAACACTATAAATAAGGCAAATGAAATTATAGTTACTGCAACACAAAGTTCAACACTAAGATAAACAGCAAATAAGCATAACAGATTAAAAATACTGAAGTCCACATTCACAGTTCAATAATAATTTTAAATCTTAAAGGCCACATTAGACATCTCTGTTTGCATTTTTCTTCAGCTGTCTATAAGAAAAATTACCTATGTCATCTCTTGTGATTGAAGGGCTTTTAGCTGGCTCCTAACATGGAAACAGTACATTGTCATCAGTGGCAAGGGGAAGCTAGATCAGGAGTGTCCCCTCCTATCTTTATTTTCATTCTGTGCTGGACATCTACCACTGAACTCCTAATGTAACTTAATTGCTTTCCACAGTCAACTGTCATTAGAGTCACCGTGAAGAAAGTGTCATACTAGCCTTTTCTCAGAACACAAATTATTAATGTGTTCTTATGTCTTCACTTATATGACTTCATTCATTCCTTGTACTCATATACAAAGCTATTCTGAACTCTTACTTCACTAAATATTGAGTATTCCAATGTTAGTATTTTTCAGGCATCATTACATGCATTTATAAGAATGCATTCTGAAGGGCTTCCAGAATATGAAATCCTAATTTTATGAAAATGTTCAAATACTTCCAAAATCTTTTATTTATTATTGAAATGTAGACACATTCACACATAGACAATCATCTAGTGCATAAAAACATCAAATTAGCTTGAAATACATCTATTTGCACTTCCCATGTTCTTGTCAGTATACCTTTAACATGCTCTACATCTCCTCCATTTCAAATTTCTTCTAAAAACTACATACTCTTTTGCATTTATGATACTGACCCATATCCACATTTATTGGTGTTATTGCAAAGATATAAGGTGAGGTAAATCCTATATAAATAAAACATATTTCTTATAAATTACATTAGTTTAGCTTCTCCATAAACAAAGGATTCCAAGGAACTTCTTGTTAGGATAGGGTACACGAATGGAGTTCTTTTTTTTTTTTTTATTGTTATGGGAACATTTATTGAGTGGGTCTAACAAAAGATGACCCAGCAGGATAGAGTCACATACAGAAGATTCATGATAAATGTAGAAGAACAGACAAGTGTAGAGGTTGTGAATGTTATGTGAATGCTAGGAACAACCCAGGTCACTCAGTATGTTTTGGGAACCTCAAGGTGACCCATCAGCAGCCAAAGCTACCCACTATTCCTCACACAGGGCATTATAGCTCGTTGTGCATGTTCTGAGATTTCTTTTGTTCCTGGATCTTCTCAGGTAGAGTCTTGGTCCAGAACTGCAGCCTTCTGGCCTTCAGGGCTCGGCCCACAGCAGGCTGGGTATCCAGCTTGAGATACTGCTCATCATCATCCATCATGGGCCAGTAGAGTAGACCCTTGCTGTTGGGGTTCGTTTCACACCTGAGAAGAAGGACCCAAAGACAAAAGGAACCTACTCTCTGTCTCTTCTTGTGACATCTTGAGTGTGCACCTATTCATAGAAGCCCTCTGTCTCTCCTGCAACATCTTGAGTGTGTACCTACTCACAGAAGCCCTCTGTCTCTCCTATGACATCCTGAGTGTGTACCTACTCTCTGTCTCTTCTTGTGACATCTTGAGTGTGCACCTATTCACAGAAGCCCTCTGTCTCTCCTGTTACAGCTTTCTGTCCATGTGTGAGGACAGGGTTCCTGGTGTCCCAGAAGAGCTCCAGAATCCACACTGTGCCTCTGCAGGTCAAAGAGGGAACGGAAACAGCAGAAGTGACTTTGATGGCTGTTTTTGGTTGTCAGCTTGACTACATCTGGAATTAACTAAAATCCAGAAATGGAGGGTACAGCTGTGACGGGTTTCATGATAGTTTGACGTAGGTGAATTTACTTCTTCTCTGGACAATTGAGGTCGGAAGACACAAGCATTTGATCCAGATATTGCGGTAAGAAGATATACCTTAAATATGAGTCAAACTGCTAGAAGCATCTATAAGGACATGGGAGACAGAGGATGTGGCCCTTCGCTTGTTTGCTCTAAACTTGCTAGAGTGTTCATTCCTTCACTGACATTAGAGCCTACCTCTTTGGGATTTCAGAATCTACTGAAGACCAGATGAGATATACAAATGGAGTTCTTTGAGGAGAAATCTGAGAAACTCAATACAAGAGGACAGAAGTTTTTGACCTCAGTTTCCTCAAAAACATGAAGTTGTTGTTGTAATGTATTTTTCTGTCTCTCCAAGATATAACAGAAATGGATGTGCTTACTTAAAATTATTCATAATTATTGGCTACTGTTAATTGATTGTATGTATGTATGGAAGAACACATTTTTGCTGTGTGAGGTTTGCCCGCCTTGTGAACCTTACCTAACTTGTGATTGGATCCTTTCCTTACATGTATATCAACCCTCAGAGTAAGAATTGTCAGATACTCTGAATAATGTTGGCTATTGCATGAAACTTCAGTGTGCCTTATTTGTCAGCTCTGTCTCCCAGGTCCACCACCTCTGGAGCAGTCTATCTAGTGATAGACACGGAAGTATTTCAAGATTTTATTTTTACTGTAATTTGTTTGCCTATGTACCCCATTGAAAAACTCAATCCTTTTACTATTCTTTCAGTGACTCCAGAATTGCAGATATTTTAAAATTTGCTTTCAATTTCTACTACATTCTAGAGTTGAATTCTGTCCTCAGAATCCAAGCTTTAACCTACAAACTACAGAGTATGAGTTCATGACAAAAGACAGCATAGCGTTTTTCTATTTTCCGTAAATTGCTTTCAATTTTTGATTAGTAGATCTGAGCCTTTCACTTTGTCAGGTCAATTAAAAGCAAGCCCACAGCAAGACCACAAGATCTACTATTATTATGACTGTGATATCTCCTGCTTCTCTCAATCCCCAGGGATAGCACATGGTTAGTGCAGCCTCTTCATGATTTATCCCATTCAGGCACATCATGGTTGAAGTCTTAGCAATTACCTTGCAACATAACTGCCAACATTACCCTTAAAACCAGTGATTATGTTTTACCATCCAGAAATCATGTCCCTAGAAACATAATCCTAGGATGGCTACTGCTAGGTATTGCCTTAAACTAAACATTCTATTCTGTGACAGGATCATTTTTTTCAGGTGCCATATCAAGAAAGCACTTTCAGAAAATGAACAAAAGAAAAAAAAAAACAATGTTGGTCCGGAAAAAAAAGCTCCAAACAATAATGGCATATTAGGTAGAGATTAGTTTTACCCTATCCCAGGTTGTAACTATAGTGCAAAACTTGCTAACTTTCAGCAAGTTACCTTAAACCTTCTGGGAATCATATACCAGCTAAAGTCAACCATTAAACTTACAACTTTCTAGTGAGGTGGGTGACATGTGGATGAGGGCAGTCCTTTGAAAAGCAGGCAGATATCAGGTATGTTTAGTTAAGCACAAATCTTATAGCAGCTGATTATATATATATATATATATATATATATATATATATATATATACATACAGCAGGCAACAAGGAAGGACATAGAGAGATTTCATAATAGCAGTGATACTGTTAATTCTCCACCTCTTATTTTTGAGCTTCATATGTTTTTTTTGAAGACAAAGTCATGTTAAGACACCTCAAGAACATATTCTTCCAAACTGAAAGTATGTATTTTATATGAGAAATATATTGAAGTCATTCTTTTATGGAAAATCAATTAAATGATTATTATTCAATGATTTGCATTTACCCTTGTGAATGTTAAGTGATAGAATGTTGTGATAGCATAACTTTCCCAAACTGGAAGTGTTGGGTTAATTATGTAAGTCTAGACTTCAAAACATCAGCAATCTGTGTACAACGCAGTGATGTATTCATACTCTGCATCTCCACAATGTGAGTAAACTAATTAAAAGACTGTTGTCAGGGCTAAGCGCAGAAGCCAGCTTACGTCATCCCAGGGCTGGTACAGGATTTTGTTATGGATAATAGAAAAATGACTTTTTTGAAACAGGTCCACTTTGATCAAATTAGTGATTTGTAGGATTGCTCATTGAGATGCTGTACTACTCAGAGATAAAATAACTCAAAGAGACAGAATACTTTACCACTTACACATTCAAAAGAAATACCATTTCTTAGACTAAATTTAGGAAAAACCAGTTTTCTTGCAAAGACAGAATATCTGAGATTTATCCTGAGGATTCACAATGATTTTATATATCTCCATTATTTTCTTCAACTATTGCCTACTAAGAAAGGAATTTGAAACTTCTTTTATTGAACTGACCTCTATAAAAACAAATCACATCTAGAAGACATGTGGGTGAAGGGAGGAAAGGAAATGAAATTTTAGGTGTAGCCATGTGGGAAGATCCATTTACTTTTCTTCTAAAAATATTATTGTATACTTTTGTATGAACGAAACAAAGAGAGGAGAAAGATATGATACAGCAAAGTTCATTGAGTAGTAAATAACCATGTGTTTCTAAATCTTAATTTTAAATATGCACCAAGAATAATAAAACAATAATTAAGAAAGCCTCTATAATGGCTTGGTAATATATTTTACTACTGCAGAGACCTGCATTGTCTAACAATGGCAAAAGTAAAATAATGTTAAAGCAAGTATTTTTTAAAATGCCAGCCCATCAATGTCCCTCAGGGGCACACTATAGAAGGGTCACTTCTCCATTATTCCTGATGAAACACAAATATATGCATGTGCTTCAATGATAAAGTACATTGCAAAAATCTTGAGAGAAATGTCACAAGCTTGCTTGATGTGGGATTCCCCCTCTGTATGCTGTGAATACTATTGGTGAATAAAGAAACTCTCTTGGCCTATTGATAGGGCAGAACTTAGGTAGGTGGGGGGGGGACTAAAATGAATGCTGGAAGAAGGAAGGCGGAGAAAGGAGAAATCATGTAGCCCCACCAGAGATAGACATTGGAACTTTACCCTGTAAGCCACCGCCATGTGGCAATACACAGATTAATAATAGAAATGGGTTAAATTAAGAAATAAAATTTACTGGCAAGAGGTTAAAGCTAACAGGCCAAGTGTGATTATTTCTGGAGTCTGGGTGGTCAGGAAACAAGCGGCCTCCTTACATAATGTGCCAGCATTCTATAAAGTAACTTGAGTGTAATTTTCAAGTTGTCATCGTCCTAAATCACTAAGACAATCTGAGAAACTGTTCCAAATTAAAGAAAATAAACATGAAAACTAAATGTAATATGCTGCACTAGATTTGAATCTTGACAAAATGGAAAGTAAAGAATACTTTCAGAAAAATGGGTATCCTTTGAAAATACC
The DNA here is from genome assembly GCF_018167655.1 of Microtus oregoni. Taxonomy (NCBI): domain Eukaryota; kingdom Metazoa; phylum Chordata; class Mammalia; order Rodentia; family Cricetidae; genus Microtus; species Microtus oregoni. The sequence goes on from NW_024543089.1 coordinate 27,216,874, forward strand.
TTTGGCTTAGGTCATAGAATCATTGTATGCTGGGGCTTCAATGACATTAGGAAATATAGTATCGTCACATGAATCTACTCAGGTTTTTAGAAAAAAAAACTTTTAATGAGGAAAACAGTCTTTAAAGCACAAACTGCTCTTATTTATTTTGGTTAAGTGGCATTTATTTATAATAACCACAATTTTATAACTTCTTAGGAATTATAATTGCATAAAGCATGCTTGTGCCAATTGCATAATAATATTCCAAAGGAATGTTGTACAGAAGACAAGCCCCTTCAGATCTCTAACACACAAAGGGAAGACAAATGTGTCTACTAAACTATGTCTTTTCTAGGATATTTGACTGCTGAGTCAGCTTTCACTTGCATGCACATATACTCATATCTGCACCGGCTGTTGAGTTAGGTTAAAATTTCCCACACCCTCAGAATTAATGAGAAGTAACAGAATATGATTGGCAAGTATAAGCCTCACTTTAACTAACAAAAGCTTATTTAATTATATTGCAGAGACAGATTTGCCCTTTGGTTATGATATTAATAAATAATAATTTTCTTATTATTGTCCTGGAGATGCTCGTGTCTTGTCACTTTGCTCTGTAGAACTGTTTAGTATGGGATGATGTGATCCAAGCCATCCATCAGACATCGTGTTTCTGTCATACAGAGAGAGGTTTAGCAAAGTATAATATTATAACTGAAGTTTTGTTTTGCTTTACTGAATTACAGTTATAATACGTCATATGAATTTGTGCTATTATGATTATATATCATGTGACATAAGATAAGATGCAATCGTTAAACTAAACTTCAAAGGATAAATAAAGTTACTTAAAATTGTTCCTGTTCATATATAATAAGGCAAGTAAAACATTTGAGCAAAATAAGAGCTTTTATTAAATAAACATGCTATTTTGTAAAAAAAAAACAACAACTGGGTTTTAAATTATATATAAATATGAATTTCCATATATATTAATCCTTTGATTTATAATAAACCTGTAAAAATAGAAAGTTTAAAAAACTGTTTTAGAAATCGTGTTAGAGACCTGATGCAGAGACCTCTGCAGGACCAAGCCCAAGCCAGGAACATCTGCAGGGAGTGGGCCCAAGGCAGAGACATCTGCAGAAACAGGCCCAAGCAAGCAATCTCTGCTGGAGCTGGCCTGAGGGAACAAACTCCAAAGGAGCAAACACAAGGGAGTGACCACTGAGGGAGCAGACCCAAGTCAGAGACTTCTGCAGGACCTGGTACAAGGGAGACATCACTGAGGGAGCAGGCCTGAACCAGAGACATCTGCGGGAATGGGAGTGAATCAGCAGCTTCTGAGGTAGCAGGCCTGTGCCAGCAACCTTAACTGGAGCAGGCCTGATCCAGTGACCTCCGCCAGAGGAGGCCTGAACCAGCAACCTCTGCCAGAGCAGGCCCAAGGAAGAAACCATAGAAGATACAGCCTTAAGCAAGCAACCCCCATGGGAGCAGGCCCAAATGACTCCTGTTATTGTAGAACAATCCCTAGGAGCACTGAGCAATCTCCAGGAACACAGAGTAACTAACAGGGTGACTGGAACTGAGGCCCTAACTCTACCATGAGATGCAACTATCTGAGCCTTGGAGCCACTGGCACCTGGAGACACAGACAATTCCAACTTCACCAATCAGAGGAAAATTGGGTAGACAAAGAAAGAACACACATAATTCCAAAAAGAGCAACAAGACACCAATAAAATCAAGTGGCCCTATAACAGTAAGTCTGGAACAACCAAATATAGAAGGAACAGAAGAAAATGACTTAAAAAATAACTTTAGGAGAATATTTGAGGCCCTTAAAGAGGAAGCAAATAATTCCCTCAAAGAAATGAAGAAAAAGACAAATAAAAAATTTGGAAGAAATCAACAAATCCTTTAAAGAAAACCAAGAAAAAGCAATCAATCATATGAAAGTATTCAAAACTTAAGAACTAAAATTGAGACAATAAAACACAAACTGAGGGAATTATAGATATGGAAATTATGAGAAAATAATCAGAAACTATAAATGCAAGCATAAACAAAAGAATACAAGATATTTTGTGACAGAACCGGATTCAACCAAAACATAGCCACAAACCCAGCCCTACACAAAGTACTAGAAGGAAAACTCCAAACCACAGAAGTTGGCTACATCAACAAAAAACTGAAAATAGATGATCTCAGAGCAGCAAATCCCAAAGAATGGAAAAACAAGCACAATACCATTATCAACAACAAAAACAATAACTAAAATAAAATAATTCTATCCAAACAAGTGGAAGACTGCTATGACAAGAACTTCAAACCTTTGAGGAGAGAAATTGAAGACAACACCAGAAAATGGAAAGATCTCCCATGCTCTTGGAAATGTAGAATTAACATAGTAAAAATGGCAGCCTTCCTAAAAGCAATCTACAAATTCAATGAAATACCCATCAAAATTTCAGCCAAATTCCTCACACACCTCAAATGAATAGTACTCAACTTCATATGGAAGACAAAAAACCCAGGAATGGCAAAACAATTCTATAAAATAAAGCAACTTCAGGAGTCATCACAATCTCTGACTTCAAACTTTACTACAGAGCTACAGTAATGAAAACAGCCTGATACTGGCATAAAAACAGACAGGAAGACCAGTGCACTAAATAGAAAACCCAGATATTAATCCACACACCAACGAACACCTGATTGTTGACAAAGAAACAAAAATATAAAGTGAAAAAAAAGAAAGCATATTCAACAATTGTCGCTGGCATAGCTGGATATCAACATGTAGAAGAATGAAAATAGACCCATATATATCGCCATGCACATAACTCAAATCAAAACAAACCAAAGACCTCAACATTAAGCCAATGACACTGAATCTCATAGGTGAGAAAGCCAGAAAGTATACTTGAATGTATTGACATAGGAGACCACTTCCTAAATATAACTAAAATATCACAGGCACAGAGAGAAACAATTAATAAATGTGACCTCCTGAAACTGAGAATGTTCTGTAAAGCAAAGGACATGGTCAACAAGAAAGAATGGCAGTCTACAGAATATGAAAAGATCGTCACCAATCCCACATTAGATCAAGAGCTGATCTCCAAAATATACAACAAAATCAAGAAATTGGTCATCAAAAATACAAATAATCCAATAAAAAATGGAGTACAGACCTAAACAGAAAACTCTCAACAGAGGAATCTAAAATGGCTTACAGACAGTAAGGAAATGTCCACATCCTTAGCCAACATAGTGAGCAAATTAAAACAAGTCCTAGATTCCATTTTAAACTGGTAAAAATGGCCAAGATAGAAAATACAAATGACAACTCATGCTGGAGAGGATGTGTTGTAAAGGGACCATTCCTCCATTTCTGGTGAGAATATAAACTGGTACAGTCCCTTTCGATATCAGTATAGTGATTTCTCATAAAATTAGAAAAATACCTTCCTCAAGACACAGCAATACCACATTTGGGTATACACCCAAAGGATGTTCAATTGTACCACAAAGATATGCTCAACTCTGTGAATAACAGCATTGTTTGTCATAGCCAAAACCTGGAAACAACCTAAATGCCCCTCAGCCAAAGAATGGATAAGGAAAATGTGGTGCATTTACACAATAGAGTACTACACAGTAGAAAAAAAAATGACATCTTTAGATTTGCTGTCAAATGGATGGATCTAGAAAATATCATATGTACCCACTCATAAGTGGCTTTTTTGACATAAAGCAAAGAAAATCAAGACAATAATGAGGACCCTAAAAGAGAGATACATGGATCTAATCTACATGGGACATAGAAAATTACCAGATCTCCTGAATACATTGGGAGCATGGGGACCATGGGAGCAGGTAAAATGGGAGAGGAGAGGAAAGTAGGGCAGCAGAGAAAAATGTATAGCTCAATATAATCTTTAAAAAAAAATTTTAAAGAAATTATTTTAAAATAGACTTCATAAAAATCATATAAAATCATCATAAATTTTTATTATAAAAATTTATGAATGAAAAATCAAACCTTTTATGTTTGGGCCTTTATATATTACTATTGCTATTAATACAATATAAATAAAATTTAAAAAGTTTTAGTACATATTAAGAAGACAAAAATTATAAAAGCAACTGAATCTGAGAGATCAAGGAGGACAACCATAATCATAATATATTGAAAGGATTGTCAATCAAACATTAAGAAAATCAAAAAAAATAATCACAGAAGCTTAAATAATGTACAGATTTGTATAATATTTAAAATTTGTCCATTGCTATTGTTATATTAGAATTTCCATTTTCCTCCATAATTTTCACTAAATTATAATGGTTACTTCAAGTCAATTTGTTCCATGTTAGACTTCCAGGGAAGGCTCTGATAATAGGCATCATCTGGCAATTGTTTCGATTTCAGTGACTTTTTGATTTATGAAGGTCTCTTTGTACAATTATTCTTGTTATTTTCTAGTCCAACTAATTTTCTGTGATTATGAAAGCAAGCTGAATAAAAAGTTGGAAGATTGGTTATGTTTTTTACATATTTTACTTATCATAACATTTCTTATTTGTTAATTTTGATACATTTATAAAAATCTTGACACTACAAATTTATTCCTCATTTCTCAGTAATTTTTAATTAAACCTCTTAGGAAATATAGAAAAATGGTGTTTCCTCAAAGTTTCAATTATATAGTTTCTTATTGATTGAATATTGATACACATTATTATGAAACAGATTCAGGAATTTTAAGCTGTATTCAATTCAAACTTAATGTAAATGATTCTTTAATATCAAAAATCATTGTGGCATGATTTATTGAGATAATATATATTATTAAATCAAACTGTTTATTGGAGCTAGATTTATTTTTGTTATAGTAGGACATTTTATTTTAGATCATAAATATCTTGCCCAACATGGTAAGAATAACCATCTCAAAATTAATTAGACTTCTAAAGTAGAGAAACTGCTACTAACAATTATAGAACCCTCCTCCAAAATCTTTGAAATTTTTCTCTTCTTGCCATCATATAAGAAGAAAATATTTTGACACCATACAAGTATCTTAAAATCATATATAAATTTTATAAATGTCCCATTTTTGTTAACAATTAGAATTTTTTTCTATTAAAGTTTCATTTTATTTTCCTCAAAAAATGAAGAGGAAAACTTTGGCTATTAGATGTTCTTGCTTCTTGGGTACAAGAATGAATCTAATTTTTTTTCCTCTCCTTTTCTAAAACTTATTCATATGAGTAATAGTACTTAGATATGGAATAGAATATTTAGCTGCTAGAAGATATGGTTTCCTTCATGGTTACTTATGACTTAATCTATTTTATATTTTATATTTTATTTTTAGTTTATATACCACATTTTGCACTTATTGTCTTACAATTTCTTTAGCAAAGACTTTTCTAGAATTTAGAACAAACAGGATGTGACTTTTGTACTGGGATATCTGACAGAATGAAAGGGGAAAAAGGCTTTCCTGTCATCTCAATTTTGTGTTAAATTTTGAGGTAAGTTATCCACTCTAAACAGAGTTGATTTAAAGCAGTGAGAATATAAAAAAATAATGCTAAGCATAGCCAAAGTTTCTCATTACATATCTTATTGTGCTGTTGGCAGAGATACTAAAAATTGATAAGAGGATTGTATATGACGTGAAGCCAGGCAGGGTAGCAGTTCAGAGGGAATCTGTTCAGTTTTGACTCAAAGTGGAATGGAGACTGGCACCTGAAAAGAGAAGCAAGTCTGTTCTTCGCCTAATGCTGGCGAGGGAAAACACAACCAGCATCAATTCTGGCAGTGTACAATGAGTTTGAAAGTGGCATATGCTGATATTCACTGGCCACCTCACATATGACAGATGCATTTTAACCAGGTCTGAAAAACTCAGAATGAATGAACAATTTTGTTTCCTGCTAGAATAGTTTGTATTCTCCAATGAAAAGCAAAGATCTCTCCTGTAGTTGACCAGATATTTACACTCCTTTTCTATATATAGTTGAAAATCTTATTATTTCAGCAACTCCTTTACATGTTGGAACACTTCTATGTACTGCTATATTAGCTGTGTTTCTATAGCCATTATAACATAATGCGTCTAAGACAACTTACAGAAGAGAAAGTTTGCATACCTTAAGTTCCAAGAGAATCGAAATCCATCATGATGGGAGGCATGACGACAAGGAGCAGGGACATGGCCAGAACAGGAAGCTAGGGACGCACAGCCTGAACCACAAGCACAAAGTAGAGAAATTGGAAATGGGATGATTCTTTAAATTTTGAAAGCCTGTATAAATGACATAATTCCTTCAACAAGGGCACATTTGTAAAACTTTCCCAAACAGTGCAACCAACTATGGGTCAAGTGTTCAAATGAGAGACTCCCTTTGGGACATTTTCATCCAAACTCTTTTATTTCTCCAATTAATCTTGTAGCTGGTAATGTAAACCCAATAATCTAGTACTGCTTTGGATACAGTCTCGAACAAAGTCATGATGCTAAACTAATAAAATTAACATGAATTGAGGACCCTTAATTAAATCTGTGAGATCACGCATATGTGTATATGCATGCATGCACATTTGCATGTTTTGTAATATAGCAGCAGTTACAGTAAAGCATACAGTGGGACAGCAATCTTCTTCCCAGTTGGCTAACTATGGAACTGAATTCTATATTGAAAGATGTTATTTGGCATACTGGTAATACTTCATTATTATATCAACAAGAAAGCTCAGTAAAAAAAAAAAAAAAAAAAAAAACCTTAACCAAATATATGAAAATGTTAAGAGTTTAAAGGATATTTAATGCAGTAATTTTCCTCAATTGGAGACGTATTCAGAAATTACCAGTCATTAAAAAATGCTTTGAAAACTGACCTTTAATTGCCATGAATTATTCACTAACTGTTTGAAATCCTGACATTTATTGACAAAGATTAAATAAAATATTTGATTTGGGATAATAAAGTTGATAATTTACCTTTACTGTCTACCATAGTCATAACTTGATTCTTTTGTTTTCTTATAAAAATATCATTTCATTATATATTTGTTATTTATTTCAATCATCAAAGTTTTGAAGACATTATTTCAAGAATATAAGGGGAAAATTTTTTTCAATGGAAATATACATTCTTACTAATTAAAGAAGGCATTTTAGAAAGTGTGTCATTATACATATTTACCATTTCTAGTTAGATCTATTTCGACTCTTCTTTCCATATTACTAAAAGTGATGAAAATAATCATCTCCATTAAATCCTCTGTAGATGCCTTAGACAAGTTTCATACCACCTCATAAGTTTAGCAAATCAAAAATTATTACATTTTTCTTTGTGAATATCCTGATCCTGGAGATCATATGAAACTTCTATTAAGAAAAGATGTTTATTTCCCCTTTCAAAGGGAATTTATGTATGACTCTCTTAGGGTTCTCTTTGTTACTTAACCTCTTTTGGATCGTGGACCATAGGCTGGTTATCTTTTGCTTTATATCTAATATTCACTTATATGCGCAAGTACATACCATGATTGTCTATCTGGGTCTGGGTTAATTCATTCAAGATATTTTTTTTTCAGTTCCAGCCATCTGCAAGCAAATTTTAAGATGTCATTGTTTTTACTGCTGAATAGTATTCCATTGTGTAAATGCACCACATTTTCTTTTACCATTATTCAATTGAGGGGCATATACGTTGTTTGCAGGTTCTAGCTATTCCAAATTTTGCTGCTATGAACGCAGTTGACAAAATATATTTTTGGTATGAGTCTTCATTCCTTGGGCATATGCACAAGAGAGGTGTTGCTGGGTCTGGAGGTATAATGATTCCCAATTTTCTAAGTAACCACCAAACTGATTTCCAAAGTGGCTGTACAAGTTTGCACTCCCAGAAACAATAGACATGTGTTCCCCTTACTCCACATCTTTTCCAGCATAAGTTATCATCGTTGTTTTCTTTTTTTTTTTATCTTAGCCATTCTTACTGGTATAAGACGGTATCTCAGAGAACACCTCTTAGGAAAATTAGGAAGGGGAGGGAGAAAAGAGAAGGACGGGGGGATAAAACATGAGGGAATGGAATGTTCAAGAAGAGGAAAGGACAGTGAGGGAGAGAAAAGAAGAGATATCTTGATTGAGTAAGTCATTAATGGGCCAGTGATAAATATGGCACTAGGGAAATCCCCAGAAATGACCCTAGCTAAAACTCTAAGCTACAATGGAGAGAATGCCAAAATTGGCATTACCCTGTAATCAGATTGATGAGTACTTTAATTGTCAATCACAGAACCTTCAACCAGGAACTGATAAAGGCAGATACAGAGATCTATCATGAAGCACTAGACCAGATACCAGAGACCAGCCGAAGAGCGGGAGGAGAGATAATATGAACAAAGGGGTCAAGACCATGATGGTGATACCCAAAGAAACAGTTTACCTGAGATCATGAGAGCTCACTGACTCTTGAGTGATAATAGGAACCCTGCATAGGACCAAACGAGGCCAAATGAATGTGGGGACAGTTATGAGGCTGGGGCAGTCTTTGTTTTATTGCTAGAAAGAGACAGAATGACCCTTCCATCTTTAAGGAAGTCATTTAATAGAGGATGGCTTATGGTTCAGATGGTTGCTTCTTTTATTTCTGTTTGGAATCATTATTGAGTACAGGTAGGCATGATGCTGGATGAGAAACTGAGAATTTAACAGCCAGATCTGCAGGCAGAAGGAAGAGTCTTTGAGCCACAGGGCCTGGCTTGAGCTTCTGAGATCACAAACCCCACATTTTAGTAATATACTTTGTCCAACAAAGACGCACCTACTCCAACAAAGCCATCCCTCATAATAGTGCCAAGCCCTTTGGTCAAGCTTTCATACACACGTCTCTAGGGGGCCATTCCTATTCAAATCACTGCACTTAGGTAACTAAGAAAGTATGTCATCCAAGTGTTTTTACATATGCTATATGATGATAACAGAGTAAATAAAATCCCCCTACAGCATTTATTTGAACATAAAGTGTTGTTGAGCAAAATATTTCCACATTTTTCTTTCTTTTAGGTTTAAACCCATCTAAACAGACCACACAAATGGTACTATTTTTAAAAGTTGGGGACAATTCAGGAGGTACTGCCCCACTCTAGAACAGGGGTCACTGTAAATTTTCTTTGAAATCATCGTGACCTCCTGTGTGCCTTCTATGTCCTGTTTGAATATGTAGTGTGACTTGCAACCAATCCTTCATCAATGAGAAAGAGTACATCCTTTTAAATGTGAAGCCCCCATTAAAAAAAAAAAACGAAAGAAAAAACCTTTTTTCTCCTTAAGTGTTTTGTTTAGATTTCTGTCACACAGCAATGGAAAAGTTATTAATACAGAAAATTGTTGCAATGTAACGGTGGTGAAGGTAGACCTACCAAGAAACATAATCTGTCTTGAGAAAAAGGCTGGAATTTGAAATGAACTAAGCTTAGTGGACCAGCTGACATATGTAAACTAGATGTCTCCTGAGAAATCGTACAGTAACATGTGGCAGGGCAACAAATGCAGAAATCAGTGAAGTCAACAGTTGAATTGAGAGGAGCCTGAGTAGAGCCTTCTGTCTGCCAAGTCACTCAACAAGTTAATGAAACTGATATTTTATGACCTTACATCAATTTTGAGCACAGGAGCAGATGGGCCTATGTAATGATAAACTGATCATGTGGTTATTTGGACATTCAAATTGGTTTACAGGACAATGTGGAAGAATGCTGTGTACGTTGTAAACAGATCTTAATATTAAAACATGGGTTGTGTAGTTCAGTGAGAAAAGAAGACACTGAAGGCCCAGTTCATGTGACTTCGTGGGGAAGCACAGATTCCATAACTAGACTATAGGTGTTTTATCATACATTCTGTCAAATAATCTAGCTTTATTCTACTCAGTCCAGAGACCTTTAATGACTAAATTAAAAATGTCATGAATTAAATATTCATTGGAGGGAATTCCAACACAGAATACCATTCAGACTCTGCCAAGATTACTGCTCATGATTCTAAGCCAGGCCTAAACTGGAAGAGTATAACAAGTGAAGCAGACATGAGTTTAGCAAAATGCTAAGGAGAGAGTTCAAATATGCTAACAAAGCAGATGCAGAGGAAACAGGTGTTACTATTGAAGATATTAGCAGTATTAAAAAGAATGTGTGTGCTGTTGGAAAATAGGGAAGTTACCTTGAAAGGTAAAGAAGCACAAACGGGACTCCATCCTGTGTACATGAGAATTAATTCAAAAGGACATAGCACAAAAATATTAGAAGAAATTGGAAGCATTATACATTCTATGCCACAGACACATTCTTTGCTGTATTTATTAGCAAGTGATTTTTTAACCCACCATTTTTGACCTTTCAAGAAAATGGTTTATGCTGCTGTAGTAGATAAAAATGGATCTAATTCAAGGGTAGTAACTTAGAAATTTAGATCTTAAATTTAAATAAGGAAAGAAAGTGAGAGTATTCCAAATCACAACTTAATGCACAATTCTGAAAACTTTTGTATTCTTGGACTGATCATAAATGGTCACCAAGAAATCTACTTCCATACAGAAAAATGAGGTAGTAATTTGCTTTCATGAAAAACAGAAAATATGGAGAATGTTATGAGCTTTGGTGACTCACTAGTATCAGTGTCAAATTGTGAGAAGTTTATAAATCTAGTCTTCTGTGATCCTGTTGCAGTTTTAAGAGTGATGAAGATAGGGCATACAGAAAATGAGCCATTTAAAAAAAAAAAGAGTATGAAACTTGAAAGGAACCAATGTTAGTGGACAGGCGAACTATGGACACCAAATGCTTCCCAAGAAATTGTACAGTAACATGTGGCAGAACAACAAAGGCAGACATAAGAGAAGAACGACGTTCAAATGAGAAGGATTCCATGTAGAGCTCTCTGTCCTTCAAGTCACTCACCAAATCTGTGATGTTGAAGTTCTGTAAATCAGTGTCAATGACTGTAAATTTAAAATATACTCTTCAGATATAAATACTAGTACAGCATGACTAAGAATGGTGATTTACACTTTTGTTTGTTTACTTCTGATTATTTTTGTGTGTTTGGGTTTTGAGTACATTGTTTTCTTTCTGTTTGAGAGACAGAGAGAGAGAGAACAAAATGCTGGGTGGGTAGGCTGTTAACAAAATAAATTGTTTTATTCAGCTTCAGTATTCCCTCCTGCTAAGCAGAAATGCAGCACTGAGTAATAAGAAGTAAACACACAAATATTTATGCTGTTTTAAATATTGAATAACTATGTTTTCTAGAGAAATAGCACATTGGTTAGCATATTCCAAATGTTATATCCAGGAAAAAGGTGAAAATGGTGAGCAAATTCCCAATCTCCTCACTTCGTTGCCACTAAATCTTTTTTCATCAAGGAACCAGCAGAATTTTTTTAAACAAAAGTTTACTAAATTTCCTGTATTTTTTGTCTAGATCAACTTAATAAGTGTATACGGAATCTAACAAACTGCATCTACTTCCTGATAAAGTCTTATTTATTCAAAAGTAATATCTATAAAGTATATATCAGATCAAGTAATGCACAGGATTTTAAAACTCCCTTCCTTTTCATTGTGCCAATCAGATATATTCACAGTTTGTTTAGTCTCTGAGCTTGGTACTTGAAAAAAAAAAAAGCAGAGGCTGCATAGTTTTCTGCGCATCATCTACTTCTTTCCTACATGTACTGGATTTATTCCATCCTCTTAAGTAAGTTTCTTTGCTCCATCACACACAACAGTCTTGTTCATTATTTACGATACCCACAGAAACTTTTCTTTCATTTACACTTTTATTTTTCTTCTCCATAATATAGTTTTTCCCTTCTATAAAATTTGACCTTATCACCATCTCCACCTTAATTTCACAATCTAAAGCTGATTCCTATTTTAATTAATTTCATCATATTATAACATTTCTGAATTGTGTCATTTATTTGTTTTTTTTATATGTCAAATCTAAGACAAAGGGACACTTGCCATCAACTTTTCTCATATATCTTAGATCTAAATTCAGAGGTCTCTTGTCATTGATGGAGGAGGGTCATCTTTCTATCTGTTGTTTCATTGGTTAAGTAATAAAGAAACTGCTTGGACTCTGATAGGACAGAAAATTAGGTAGGCGGAGTAGACAGAACAGAATGCTGGGAGAAAGAAGCTGAGTCAGGAGTCGCCATGATTCTTCTGCTCCAGACAGACGCAGGTTAAGATCTTTCCTGGTAAGCCAGCTCGTGTTGCTACACAGAATATTAGAAATGGGTTAGATCAATATGTAAGAGCTAGCCAATAAGAGGCTGGAACTAATGGGCCAAGCAGTGTTTAAAAGAACACAGTTTCCCTGTAATTATTTCGGGTATAAAGTTAGCCATGTGGGCGGCCAGGTGCCAGGAACGTAGCCCGCCGCTCCTTATTACAACATGTCATTATTAACTTTTCTAGTTTTTCAGATAAAGTAGCATCTGACATCCCTTAAGTGCGTAAGGCATAATTGCAAAATGAATGGAATTGCAATACATTAAAAAAGTGTTTTCCAGAAACTAAATACTAATACTGTCTCTACATTCTGAAAAATACAGACCCGAATAGATGAACTAGATGATAAATTATCATATTTTTAATTAAAAACAAAAATTAATAATATTATTGTTATAATTTTTAAAGTTGCTTGCCAATGAAGTCTGCATGTGTTTTACTAGACCAATTTTACTAGCATTTAAAAAATACCTATTATTTGTCAAGCACATAAAATTGGTAAATTCTGGAATGAAAATTCAAAATACAAGGTGAGAATTCCCACCCTGCTCTCTTCTGCATTGCAATAGGCCCAAAGCAACTTCTTTATTCATTAACCAATGATATTCACAACATACAGATGAGAATCCCACAGCATTTACCCTGATATATAGGAAAAAAGAAGGTAACATCTGGGCGAAGCCATGTAGCTGCTGGAGAAAGATGCCCTCAGGAGCCCACTGGAAACTTGCCTGTAGTCCACAACCATGTACTGATGCACAGATTAATAAAGACAGTTTAATTTTAGATATAAGAGCTAGCTAGCAATATGATTAAGCAATTGGCCAGTGTTTTAATTAATACAATTTTTGTGTGATTATTTCAGATTATGGTGGCCAGGAACGAACAAGCAGCCTCTGGCTACAATAAAATTTGAACTATATATTTTATAAGGTATTTTTTATGTCTGGGGTATAAAGTGTGCGTGAGGAAGAAGAGTAGAGAGTCAATGAAGACGTCTCAGAGAGGCTTGCAAGCTGAGCACATAAACTTTAATTTCCTAGTTTTCATATTAAAAAAAATATCAGAGATTTAAAAAGTTGATTTTAAGGAATTTTAAAGATTAAAAATATTAAAAATACAGTACAGTTTTTATGTTTGCAGTATTTCAATTCTAGTGAGACACATTTAAAGATCTCAGTAGAGACAGAAAGGCTAGCTACATTATGTGGTACAAGTCTAGACGAAGGGAGGTTACATAACAGGTGATGCTCTGTCTAGCACTCACACAGTCAGGGACTGGCACTTTTCAACCACTGAGTTAAAACTTACAATTACAATTTGGAACAGATAAATCCTTCTCAATAAGTTGTTTCTCAACTATGGATAAAAGGAAAAAGAAATAAATGGGAAGAATGAAGTAACAATTATCAAGAAAAGACAAATCTACTACTGTATCTCTACAAAATGCATAGATTAAAACTGTCATGAAAGTTAAATATAAAGAAATTTTAAAAGAGATATGTTATATAGAAAAGCATATGGATCTTTTTGTGTATATATAGGACAGATTTAGACAAAGGTAGGGAAGTTTTATGAAGCAGTTCTTATATAGTTAGAAGCACAAATCGTTCATCTTTATGTTATGTTGGAAATCAACACTAGCTCTGACATGGAGGATATATTATACAAAACCAAATAACTCCACCTCTGTAGTTAGTTTACCAGAATAGAGTGCAAAAAGAAATTATTTATAAATGTACACTTCAGTATTCAGCTATATTACAATGTTTATAATTCATTATATTTTGTTTCAAGTAGATCATTATGCACTATCAAAATGATCAGAAAGTGTCTATACATCACAAAGAGAATTAAATTTTTATTGTTTTGATTTTCTTACTCTATATCTGTAATTATATCTATTAGTGATACATTTTAAAAGTCAGTTCTATTTATTTTATTTCTAACAGATTTCAATTTGTTACTTTTTAAAAACAGATCAAAAATACCTATCTCTCAATAAATCTATATTAACTTTCTTAACAAAACAAACCACTATTAGAATTTAAATCCCATTAGGCAAATTTAAGCAAGTTTTATTAATGGAACTCTAGGGAATTTTTCTGTAAAATTATAACTTGAACACAAAGGTAGTAATGATTAATTGCTTTCCTAACTTTGAACAGTATTAACAAATTGTTAGCTTGAGAAATGTATGTGCTAATGAAATTATAAAATATTAGCAATACAAAGAACAGATTAGCAGTGCAAGTTCAAAACTCAAATTCAAAAGTAAAACATGTACATGTAACATTGGTATTTTCCATTGAAATCATTAGCCCAATTTAAATTTATGCACAATTTATAGAAACAATGAAACAGTCCTTCAGACTTTATTAACTATACCCTGGGATTAATTTAAGCACTTTTAGAAAAGGTATTAATAATTAAAGCCTCTAAGGTACCGTTTTATAAATTACTGTTTGGTGCATTAAAAGGTACCTAAATCATTATAGTGCAGACTTTCCTCTTACATTAACCCTGACTTTTCAACTATTAAAGATAAATACAGCCTAGGGTATTTTCAGCTGAGTTTCAAGGAATAAGCTAATCATTGGCAGTTGAATGGATCCCTGGGGTCTTTTCTCCAACAACTGGAAATAAGGTTGTTGTAAAGTCTCCATGAATAAGCCTAGAAACTTTATCTTCTCTATTACATATGGAAGATTCTCTTTCTACTGTCCTCTTCCCTAAAGTTTCTCTAGTGTGAATCTTATGTAAGAACATTTCTATGAAACAGTAGCCTGCTTCATATTTGTCTTTTTCTTTTCTTTAAATGTACTTATTTTTATGTATGTAGCTGGGTGAGCATTTGATACGTGAAGGTCAATTCCCATGATGTCCAGAAGAAGTCAGCACATAACCAGGACTGGAGTTAGAAGTTGTTTTAAACATTGTGATATGGGTGCTGGGAATCAAACTTGGGTATTTTGAAGAGCAATGAGTACTTTTAACACTGAACTATCTCTGGACTTCAATAAATTTAAGTTTTCTTAAGCCCTGTAGTCATATTAAGCCACTTATATATTAGTTAGTTCAATGTGCAAAATCATAATCATGTGATCATGTTTATATCAAAATTAATGATTATAAACCAAGAAATTTGGGTGGTATGAATGTTGAAAAGTGGATTAAATTAGAAAACTGCCAGATTACTAAATATTACAGTTTGACCTATCTGATGCTACTCATCTTTTTGCTCAATGAAAGATTACAAGATAATTAAATTAAGTCACAATTGATACCTACTTTTTCAATGGTAGAAAAAGTCCAGTCACGTGTGGTCAGGATTTATATTGAGTATGAGCAACTTAAAATGCATATCAGTTTCCCTCATTAGCTACATTAGAATTTCATCCCCACAGTAAATAAAAAGGATGTCCTTAAGATCACTAACAGAAGAAACATAACCCACTACCCATCCCCTGCTGTCTCTTAGGAAAAACTTAAGAATATATTCAATTACTGGGAGGAAATCATATTTTTGTTATCATAAAGGAGGTTAAAAAACTATTTTATAATAAAGTAACAATGTATATGTAAGATTTATTTTCTCTGACTTGTAATTCTACGTTATGAATGATTGCTTTGAAAATATTGTCCATTGCCAAAAAGAAGCCCTAAATTATAAATAAAAATAACATTATATGGATTGGTGTAGGAATATTTTAGAATACATGTGTATATACTTGTACATATGTGCATGCGATAACTATCAGTGGACAAAAGAGACATGACTTTCATTTTTTAATTGTTTTTATTAAGCTATATATTTTTCTTCAGTCTTCTCCCTTCCTCTACACTTACTTTCTACCCTCTCCTATGGTCTCCATGCTCCCAATTTACTCTGTAGATTTTGTCTTTTTTTACTTCTCAAGTAGATTAGATCCATGTATGTCTCTCTTAGAGTCCTTGTTGTTGTCTAGGAATTGTGATTGGTAGGCTGTTTTTTTCTAAAAAACACTTATGAGTGAATATATGTATATATTATATTTGTCTTTCTGGATCTGGGTTACCTCACTCAATATGATGTTTTCTAGATCAATTCATTTTCCAGCAAATTACAAAATGTCATTATTTGTTTACTCTGTGTAGTGCTCCATTGTATAAACATACCACATCATCTTTATCCATTCATTGGTCGAGGGTAATTAGGTTGTTTCAAGTATCTGGCTATGACAAATAATGCTGCTATGATTGAGCATCCCTTTGGGTATATACCCAAAAGAGGTATTGCTAGGTCTTGGGATAGGTTGTTTCTTAGTTTTCTGAAAAATCCCCATACTTATATGCAAAGCAGCTGGACCAGTTTGCACTCAGTGTTCCAGTGGTTGTTCAATTCTCCTGGTTGTTGCTCAGTATTCACAGAGGTTATTCAGGCCTGCTCTTATGGAGGTTGCTTGCTTGGGGTTGTTCCCACTGAGGTCACAGCCTTCGGCCTGTTCCTGTGAAGTTTACTGGCTTAGGCTTGTTTCTGCATATTTCCCTGGCTTCAGCCTCATCCTGCAGAGGTTCCTGACTTGGCCCCAATCCCACAGACGTCTCTGGTTAGCATCTGCTCGCTCACAGGTTCCTGAATTGTACCTAGTCCCACAAAGGTCTCTGGCTAAGGCCTGCTCCCTCAGCAGTTGCCCTCTGGTTCCCCCTCCTGCTGAGGTCACTGCCTCAGGCCGCTCCAATGGAAGTCACTTGAGACATGACTTTGAAGAATAGTAAAAAGGAGTATATGGGAGTAATTAACGGAGGGATATAGGTATATAAAATACATAATATAACATTTCTATATATACAGAGAGGTTTTGCTTTCTCAATCGGTAACAGCATTTCCTACTTTTCTGTAAAATATTAGCTTAAATAAATGTCGTGAATCAAACTTTTCATTTCATGTTTCCCTTTAGAACATATTTTGTTTTAAAATAGCCTTATTTATCTATCAAAAATAAACTTACATATATTAATTCTTAACATTTTAAAACAAATATTTACTGACTATTTGAAAGGAAGCAGAAATAAAAATCTCTGTAAAATATGCATTTGTTATAAAACATTGAACTTTACACTATTATTGCAATGTTTAAGATGTATTTTATGAAAATAACTCAGTACTTTATCTTCTAGACCCATATGTAATATTTCCCATACTATAATTTAATTTCAAATATTAAAATTGTATTTAGTAGTGGCATAAAGACAGAATAATACAGTAAATACAAATTAAACAGTTATCAATGCACAAAATCTTGTTCGGGTTGTAATGAAAGAGTTTGTGTGAAAATTTTATTTTTTTTTTATTTGGGATTTTTTTAAAGAAGGGAACTTACTCATCTCAACCAGGTGTAAGGAAAAACCACAGTGTGTCAGATGTACCACCAACTTAAAGACAGTATTCCACAGCCTTCTACAGAATATACTTTTACCAAGAAATTTTCTTAGTTTTTCTTGAAGCAGTGGATTTTATTTGCAAGACAATGTTTGTAACCCACATAATATTTGCACTGAAATTTCCCCATTGACTATTGAATACACAGGTAATATATTATGAACTGTGTATTGTCATTTTATTGTTCCATATTTAATAAAATGTTTGTCCTTTGAATGTTAGTCTCCAGATTTTGAGG
Source organism: Microtus oregoni (assembly GCF_018167655.1). Taxonomy (NCBI): domain Eukaryota; kingdom Metazoa; phylum Chordata; class Mammalia; order Rodentia; family Cricetidae; genus Microtus; species Microtus oregoni. The sequence continues at coordinate 27,234,847 of NW_024543089.1, forward strand.
TGGACACATAGAACACAGATGGAAAATAAAATAGATGCCAAAAAATGGAATGCATAATGAGGAATCTAATATTTAAGCAAGCTCTAACATATGTGTATTTGGTGTATATCACCAAAGCCCAAAGCATTAATTTCTGGTAAGGATAAAGACAAACAGTAAATTCCTTCCTAGTAACTATGTAAATGATGCAATCAGGATGGCAGCTAATAAATTCCCTGAAATACAAAACATATTACCACCAATATAAGGAGTGTCTTTGATTCTTAGCTCCAAGTTCTGAAGGCAAATGTATATCCATTCACTTGAATATAGACATGCTTAATTATGAAGAATTGACACAACTTCATGAACAGTAATGCTCAAAGAAATTGAAAGTGAATAACTTGAACTTTATTCCATGACCCTGTGGGTTTCAGGCCAGCCCAGCACTCACAGAGAATATCTGACTAGCAAACATAGATGGTGAAACTCTGTCTTTAAATTGGAAAAACACAGAAATATCAACCAATAAAATTTATGTTAGTTTATAAAATATCTCATAATATCGATCCAAGTAAAGCATAAATCATACTAGCTCATCTCAAATTATATTGTAAAACTATGTTAATAAAAATTCCTTGATACTGATTATAAATAGATTATACCAATGGAACAAAATAGAAACCAAGGAAATAAATCTAAACTATCATTTGTCTTTTTTTTTGACACAGGTGCAAAAACATGGAATGTGGGAAAATAACTTTCTATAATAAGTAGTTCTTAAGATATTTTATAACCACTTGGAGGAAAAATGAATTGACCATTTCTCACCATAGACATTCACTTCAAAATAGAAAAAAGGTTTAAATGTAACAGCCTCTATAATTAAAAACCTCTATAAGAAAACATGGGGTAGATTTATTTAAAGGATTTTAAATGCAGCGATAATAAAAAGTAACAGCAATAGTATATAAAAAGTATCTTATAACTCAAACACGTTTGAATAAATTGCTCTTATTAAGAGTGTTTTATCATGTAGAAATGTATAAAGCAGAAATTATTAATTTGTGCTGTTGAATATTTTTATTGACTTCATTCTAGCAGATATTTCATTCATTTCATTTTCTCCAGTGACTCGATTTCTTGATTTTTTTCTTCTCCTTTCCAAAAGGAGTGTTTGCTCATATATATATGTATATATATATACATATATATATACATATATATGTATATATACATATATATAATCTTATTTTTCTTATTTTACATACCAATCCTAGTTCTCTCTCCTTCCCCTCATCCATTTCCCTGACCCCACCGCCATTCACTACTCAGAATGGGTGAAGTATTAAATTAGAAGACAAGATTAAGTGATCATCAACAGATTACAATGAAAATATTGAAAGAAATACATATCAATGGCAAATATAATAGTTGAGTACTAAGACAATGCTGAACTAGTTAAACAAAAACACCAAGATTTAAGAAGTTAGTAACTTTTGGTGTATCATACCCATACCAATTAGGAAAATTATTAACATATAGCACTGACACTTAAAGTAAAATGTGTATGTGTGTGTGTGTGTTTTGCATAAGGGAAGAGACAGAAATGGAGAAAATATGTGTGTATCAATGTATAACAAGTATATGCATATTTGCACAGGATAGATACAGATGGGGAAAAAAGAAACTTAAATATTAACACCAATGTAGTGAATCTAATTAAAACAGATAATTTACTCTAATTTCTAGAACTGTTCTGTCTCAAGACATCTGAAAGTTATTTGTCAAGATGGGTAAATTAATTTATGACATATATACACTGCCTAATAAATAATTCACTTTGGCCTCACACTCAGTAACACAATCATTGTTTCTGATTTGTTTATCCTGGCTGATATACTGAGGAACAATCTTGCTATCACTGATTTTTAAAAGACACCTTAGGCAGGTAACTCAGAGAAGGTCAGAAATATATACATGAAGTTGTGAGTGTAAAAATATGCTCTGGTAATAGTAAATACATAAATGTGACTATGTATGAACTTATTTATAGGTGGATTTATGGATCTGTATAAGTAGGGCCACAGGCAGGCAGACAGACAGACAGACAGACAGACAGACAGATAGATGGTGGAGACCAATGAGACATTACAGAGAGAGACATACAGAGACAACATGAATTCTTTACTACATTGGTACTCTTCATTCTGTTCAAAAAATGTTTTTGTTTGTAATTCACAGAAAGTATTGCCCTGCAAATTACACCATTGAATGCATTTTTCAGAGCATTTTTTCTGCTAGAGTAACACACTATAGAATTTGTTTTGTAGAAAGAATCAACGGCTCTGCCTTTTACCTATTATAAATATGATATGAATATGAAGAGAATAATAATGGTAATTATAATCATTTTCACAAGTCCTGTTATTTTTGTTTTGCTTTAAACAGAAACCATATCAACACATTTTAAAGGTCAAATAACTTTACATAACATATCTCATCCATGGTAATGTTTGTAAATTAAGTATAATTTTTCTATTGAATTTACCATGCCTTACTATCTGGAAATAATCTTTTAGCATTTTGAGCACCAGCATTAATCTACTTAATATTTGGCTTTTCTTGTACTTACATTTATAAAGCTATCGTTTCCCAAGTCATTCAGGAGCTCATTATATTCTTGGTTTCTAAACAAGTATTATTCTTAGACTGATACTTTAACATTAATTTTCCTTAAGAGAAGCAGTAAGTGATTCATTTTATTATATAGGTAAAAGATTCTATGAATTGTATAATACAGAAAATATAACTTTGTATTTTCTTGATATGTTTGACAATAAAAATGTATGTTTTAGTTTAATCTATGGTCATTGGTTTTGTGTTTGTTCCCATGATTTATCAAGAAATTATTGTTAGAAATTAACATGACTATAATAATTGTTTAAATATTAATATACAAGAAAATATATTCTATTTCTTTTTACTGTATACCATAAATATCTTATAATAAAAGGTTTACCACAGAATCAATTTAGTTATGTAATAATAAGAAACACCAATAATTGTGTGCTTTATGAATATACTTGTAACAAATAAGATAAAGTAATAAGGATTATACCAAGGTGTGGAGAAAATGTTCCTCTTAATTATGTTAGACTAACTACAGACGTGCCAACTTTACATTCTTGTTGCTGGGATGAAATGCCCTAATAAAAACATCCTAATGTAGGAAGGGTTTATATTTTGCTTCCTGTTTGAGAACATAGCCCAGAATGGTAGAGAAATCACCATTTCTATCTAGAGCTTGATCTAGAGCTGGGTAGTCATATCATAGTCACATAAGAAATAGTAATGATATTGCTCAGTTTATTCTACCTCGTTTCTGCAATCAAGACCAAAGCCGAGGGGATGGTACTGTGGGTCCCCATGTCATTTTACCTAATAAAGATAATCCCTTGAGAGCTATCCAGATGCTAACCTGATATAAATAATTCATTATAGGTGTGCTTAGAGGTTTGACTGTTAGATTATACCCATAGAATTGATAATTAACTGTAATTATTGCAAAGTGTTAGAAGACAGTGATTGGATTTTTAAAATGTTTATGAATGTGGCTACCCTGAGTGATTCTCTTTTAACAATATAATGTTTTTATTTTATGCAGAAAGACAATTTCATCAACTACCCACTCTAAAGAATCAACTGAGAATGAATATGAAATTCTTGTAGTCAGAATGAAACTGCGAAATAAAGAAGCAATATGAATAAGAAGTCTCCAATATCGAACCTATACGGATTATGTCTGAACATGATTATCTGTGGTTTTTTCCTGAATTTTCATCATTAGCTTATTGTTGGGAGATTTGGAAGAAAAGTTATTTTACTTTTAAAATTGCTTTTTCAGTACTGTGAGGCCCTGTAACATATACCCCAATGAATGTCTCAGAGTGTGTAATAATATTTCTGAATGTGGATTAAACATGTTATCTTGTATAAATCTCAAAACAATTTATGATACACAATTATTGTTATTTATGATTAATGACATCTAACCACCACTGCCTAACAGTGAAGAAATGAAACATCAAATCATACAATTTCTTTATAATTAATTACTAAATATAAGACAAATTTTATTTCATAATAATGAAATGATGTTGTTTCACGTATATAATTTTATAACCATGTATAGCAATATGAACTATAATTCATCATACCATAATGCTGTATATAAAGTCCTCATACCACAGCACATATTTATTTCATAACTTCTAAATTATGATGTCCTTCCTCTTGAAATGGCCTACTACCAAATTTTTCTCCTGTGTGGTTGTCCAGTCTACATAAAGATTCATAGTCTGGAATTTAGTGCAAAGTGAAAAATATTCTCAAGTATGTATAGGAGTTCATGGGAATGTGAACAGAGAAAAATCCATTTATGTTTTAGAAATAAGTTCTGTCACTCTGCCGCTTACTGCACTCTTAAATATATGCTCCTCAGTTGTAGAGAATTAATTGCTTGCCCCTAAATGGCAAAACTTTGCTCCATGAAAGTAATTTATTGTGAACCACTGGAATCTCTATAATTCATCCTTCTGGATGAAAAATCCTTTAAGACTATGTATGATATACATTAGTTAGAGTCTGATGCTAATCACCATGCCATTTATTATAATTTTGACATTTAAGTAAAATTTCAATGATCTAATTCACTGTTGAAATGTTTTCTTGTAGATACACAGATTGTACATTATTTTAAACACGGACTATAGAATAAACATATCTTAAAATCACTCACCCTTTTCCCATACTAATGACAAATTGATGATGCATGGTTGGGTTGTAATTTCCTTCTCATACAAATTTGGAAACGTAGCATGTACTTTCTCTGCCTTCTACTATTGTTAAATTCTTGAATATGACCTGACCCTATCCTTGAACTTGTTGGTGAGCTATTTTCTTTTTGGAGCTTTCTGGTGGAAGTTTTATGGCACAATCCAACAGGCCCGCCTATATTTCTTTTATTTTCTTTTACTACTGTCAACACTGCAGTTCAAACAGCAAATTATGAGTAGATTAGCTTTCATCATGCCTCAGTCCTTCCAGAATTCTTGTAAAGTCAGCTAGGTAAGGACTTCTGAGACAGCACTTCAAGCCATTTCCCTTGTAACATTTACTGTGATATCAGGTTCTTGATGGGAGGTCTTGAATGCTGAACATCATCATTTTACACATTAGAGATTTCCAAGACATATTATTATCACAAAATAAAATGTAATCTTTTCAGTCTTAATGTATATAAAAATTATGTAGGAATAGCATCAAATTAAAATATCAATTTTCAAAGGGAAATTCAATGTTTTCTTTTCATATATATTTTATATCAGAAAAACATATTCTAACAGAATTTTAAAAAATATTTTGTTGCATAAACTATGATATTATTTGTTAGCCATTCAGTCAGCATAGTATCTGAGAAGACCTTATGTGGAATATTTAATTTTCTAAAAATCTTATAGGCAGTATTTGTGTTTGTTTGTTCATTTATTCAGTGGGGGATTTTGAGTGTGTGTGGTATGTGTGTATGTGGGTGCTAACATGTGTAAATACATGTTTTTGTGCATATACTCTATGGCTTATGTAGGTACACCAGAGAACAACCCCAAGGAGTTAGTTCTCCCATTCTGTCATGGTGACTATGGAGAGTGAACTCAGGTCCTCAGCTTTGACTACATGTTCCTGCTTTGAGATTCTACCCTGGGTTCCTTTGATGATAGACTGTGATGTGCAAATCCTACCTTCTCCTTGTTGCTGTTTTGGTCATGGTATATTTTTATGACAATAGAAACCCTAACTGTGACATTTCTTTAATGATGGAGGAAGGTCATTGGTTAAAAAAATAAAGAAACTGCTTGGCTGGCCCTCATAGGTTAGAACACAGGTGGGTGGAGAAAACAGAACAGAATGCTGGGAGGAAGAGGAAGTGAGCTCAGACTCGACAGCTCTCCTCTCGGGAGCAGACGCCTCAGAGAGACGCCATGCTCCCAGCTCCCAGGCAGATGCACGCAATGAAGCTCTGACCCAGGGTGGACATAGGCTAGCATCTTCCCGGTAAGCGCACCTAGGGGTGCTACACAGATGATTAGAAATGGGCTAAATTAATATATGAGAATTATCCTAGAAGAGGCTAGATAGAAATGAGCCAAGCAGTGATTAAATGAATACAGTTTGTGTATTGTTATTTTGGGCATAAGCTAGTCAGGCAGCCGGGGTGCTGGGGACGCAGCCCCGCCGCCCCTATTTACTACACTTTAAGTTGCATTTAACAGTGTGTTTTATAAGAGTTAAAAAAAACTAACAAATCATGGCTCTTAATCATGAGTGTTTCTTAGATCGACATGACAGCAAGCGGCTTTGTGTTTGTCCTGTTCCAGAATCATGGCCAGGTGATAAAAGGCATCTGATTTGGCATGCTGAGGGTGTGAATTTCCTAGATTTGACTGAAAGAAAATTTAAAAAAAAAGAGGGAAAGCTTCTGAAAATCAAATCAACATTTAATAGTTTATTTACTATTTAAATATATATTGAATATTACATGCAATAGGTTACACTACAAACTCTTCTGACAAAGGAAAAGAACCAAAGACAGAAAAGGCATACAATTTCTGTAACATGAGTGCCTGCTCATTGGAGTTTCTGTCCTGCCCAGTTCCCATAACTGGCAAACCCCAAAGAAAATCACACAGAGAGTCTACATTAATTATAAACTGATTGGCCCATTAGCTCTTGTAGCTTATATTAACCCATTATTCTTATCTATGTTAGTCACATTGCTCAGTATCTTTCTCAGCAGGGTAGGTTACAACCTTCTTCTTTGGTGATCTAGGCAAGACTGTGGAGAAAGCTTCCTTCTTCCCAGAATACTCCTGTTCTCATCACCCCACTTCTACTTCTTCCTGTCTGGTGTTCCCACCTATATTTCCTGCCTGGCTATCGACCAATCAGTGTTTATTTAAAACATAATTGACAGATACAGAATTGTTCCACACCAAATTTCCTTGACAAGGGTGGGGTTGTAGAGCAGTTTGTAGAGTATTTCTTAGTATACTAAAGATAGAATTTTTGATCCTTTGCACTGAACTAACTGCTTATGGCTAAGTAGTTCTGTAATAAAAGTATTTGGGAGATGAAATCAGTATCAAGTTTTCAAGGTAGCCCTCTGAGATAAAGAGAGAATGAGGTCAGACTACTGAAAATGTAACCAGAGTACAACCAAAGTCAAAAAATCTTGGGAAGTAATGAAAGAAACTATAACTTCTGCTCTGTTGTAGGAATGCACACCTACAAGGGTGGCTGTAGGAAAGCAGAGATGGGAAAATTGCAATTCTGAGGCACAATTGCTCTTCATCGTGAGCTCTCAGACCATCCATACTTCAGAGTGAGTCCATAGTGCAATATTTAATGCAAATAGGTTGTACATTTTAATTTCATATACCATATCTACATTTAGATAAAAAGGACCTCAGGCAACTACAATACCAATTTCTCACACCCTTCCAACATGATGGATTAAGAATCTTGAAATCATTGGCGTCATATGTTTTTTTTATGTATTGTCCTTATATTATGCTCATTATGTATGAAATTTTGATCTTCACGTTTCAGTAAAGGAAAATTAAGATAAATCTCCAAGTGCACTATCTAATCAAAATACTGCAGCACAAAGTTGATAAATCATAATTATCTGAGTTTGTGTACATAGGCTATGCTTCTGCTAAATAACGTTTTCAATGTTATAGGAAATGCAGAATTAGATTATATCAGGTCATTCATCTTATATCAAATACTTTAAAAAGGAAATAAAATTTTACTGGATATAGCTAGGTAAAAAATATTCTTCAGTTTTAATATTCAATTCAATTTTTAAAGATTAAAAATTTAAAAACTCTCAATCCTCAGCTGCCCAAGGAACTAACTGGGAACCTCATCTTGGGCACTAGGGAGCCCCTCTAGGGTCAAGTCTCTTGCCCACCCTAAAGTGGCTCCCTTAACTAAGAATTGTGGTTCCGTGCTCCCCTATCCACCTTTCTTTTATCCCAATTCTCCTGTTTCCTCATGTCCCCCCTCCTTCCCTTCTACCTTTTCTTTCCCCATCTCCCCTTACCCCCATCCCACCCCACCCTCAGGATCCCATTTTCTCCCCGGAAATTTGGTCTACTTCCCTTAGCCAAGAGGACAGGATTGGGAACCTGAAATGACCCTATCCTAGAGCAATACTGACGAATATCTTGCATATCATCATAGAATCTTCATCTGGTGATGGATAGAGATAGAGACAGAGACCCACACAGGAGCACTGGACTGAGCTCCCAAGGTCCCAAGGAGGAGCAGAAGGAGGGAGAACATGAGCAAAAAATTCGGGACCACGAGGCGTGCACCCACCCACTGAGACAGTGGAGCTGATCTACTGGGAGCTCACCAAGGCCAGCTGGACTGTGACCGAAAAAGCATGGGATAAAACCGGACTCTCTGAACATGGCGAACAATGAGGGCTGATGAGACACCAAGGACAATGGCAGGGGGTTTTGATCCTACTTAATGTGCTGGCTTTGTGGGAGCCTAGCCAGTTTGGATGTTCACCTTCCTAGATATGGACGGAGGGGGGAGGACCTAGGACTTAACACAGGGCAGGGAACCCGGACTGCTCTGTGGACTGGAGAGGGAGGGGGAGAGGAGTGGGGGGAGGGGGAGAATGGTGGGAGGAGGGGAAGGGAAATGGGAGGCTGGGAGGAGGTGGAAACTTGTTTTTTGTTTATGTTTTTTTTCTTCTTTTCGCAATAAAAAAATTAACAACTCTCATAAAACAATTTGTGAAGAGAAAAAAATTAATAATAAAAATGTATTTAAAATCTTGTGTAGATAAGTGCAAATCTTTGACATTCAATAATAAAATGTGGATTTGTGTTTTTGTAAGAGACAACGGACTCCTATTTATTATAAATGATTGACAGAATTCTATCTTTATTTATCGTAAGGCTAACTTATATGCAAAGTAAATTTATTTTTCTCATTGAAACCTATAAACAACCTATACCCCATTATTTCAGTATTATAATACTGAGAGGCTACTGAGAACTGGAGTTTTGTATTATTATGGGTTTTCTCTCAATACCAAGTATCAGTATCCTCCCATATGTCAAGTTTCTCCTTTAACAGTACTCTCCAGGGAACGTTTACAATCTAATATACTGTGACCTTTGTCACTACATTTCTTATTGAGAGTCACACTTCACTGAACAGTCTGTAACCTACCCTGTGCCTCCAACCTCATCGTTTTTATTTTTTTTTTATTTTTTTTTTTTTTATTATTATTTTAATTTATTTATTTATTAAGAATTTCTGCCTCGTCCCCACAACCGCTTCCCGTTTCCCTCCCCCTCCCCCGATCAAGTCCCCCTCCCCCTCATCTGCTCGAAGAGCAATCAGGGTTCCCTGACCTGTGGGAAGCCCAAGGACTGCCCACCTCTATCCAGGTCTCCTAAGGTGAGCATTCAAACTGCCTAGGCTCCCACAAAGCCAGTACGTGCAGTAGGATCAAAAACCCACTGCAATTGTTCTTGAGTTCTCAGTATTCCTCATTGTCCGCTATGTTCAGCTAGTCTGGATTTATCCCATGCTTTTTCAGACCTAGGCCAGCTGGCCTTGGTGAGATCCCAATAGAACATCCCCATTGTCTTAGTGTGTGGGTGCACCCCTCGTGGTCCTGAGTTCCTTGCTCGTGCTCCGTCTCCTTCTGCTCCTGATTTGGACCTTGAGATTTCTGTCCGGTGCTCCCGTGTGGGTCTCTGTCTCTGTCTCCTTTCATCGCCTGATGAAGGTTAATATTCCTGAGGATGCCTATGTGTTTGTCTTTGGATTCACCTTATTTAGCTTCTCTAGGAACATGAATTATAGGCTCAATGTCCTTTATTTATGGCTAGAAACCAAATATGAGTGAGTACATCCCATGTTCCTCTTTTTGGGTCTGGCTTACCTCACTCAGGATAGTGTTTTCTATTTCCATCCATTTGTATGCAAAATTCAAGAAGTCCTTGTTTTTTACTGCTGAGTAATACTCTAATATGTATATATTCCATACTTTCTTCATCCATTCTTCCGTTGAAGGGCATCTAGGTTGTTTCCAGGTTCTGGCTATTACAAACAATGCTGCCATGAACATAGTTGAGCATATACTTTTGTTGTATGATAGGGCCTCTCTTGGGTATATTCCCAAGAGTGGTATTGCTGGATCCAGGGGTAGGTTGATCCCGAATTTCCTGAGAAACCGAAACACTGCTTTCCAGAGTGGTTGCACAAGTTTGCATTCCCACCAGCAATGGGTGAGTGTACCCCTTTCTCCACAACCTCTCCAGCAAAGGCTATCATTGGTGTTTTTGATTTTAGCCATTCTGACAGGTGTAAGGTGGTATCTTAAAGTTGTCTTGATTTGCATTTCCCTGATCGCTAAGGAAGTTGAGCATGACCTTAAGTGTCTTTTGGCCATTTGAAGTTCTTCTGTTGAGAATTCTCTGTTCAGATCAGTGCCCCATTTTATAATTGGGTTGATTAGCCTTTTACGGTCTAGTTTCTTGAGTTCTTTATATATTTTGGAGATCAAACCTTTGTCAGTTGCAGGGTTGGTGAAGATCTTCTCCCAGTCAGTGGGTTGTCTTTTTGTCTTAGTGACAGTGTCCTTTGCTTTACAGAAGCTTCTCAGCCTCAGGAAGTCCCATTTATTCAATGATGCCCTTAGTGTCTGTGCTGCTGGGGTTATACATAGGAAGTGGTCTCCTGTGCCCATGTGCTGTAGAGTACTTCCCACTTTCTCTTCTATCAGGTTCAGTGTGTTCGGACTGATATTGAGGTCTTTAATCCATTTGGATTTGAGTTTTGTGCATGGTGATAGATATGGATCTATTTTCATTCTTCTACAGATTGACATCCAGTTTTGCCAGCACCATTTGTTGAAGATGCTCTCTTTTTTCCATTGTATACTTTTAGCTCCTTTATCGAAGATCAGGTGTTCATAGGTTTGTGGGTTAATGTCAGGGTCTTCTATTCGATTCCATTGGTCGACTTCTCTGTTTTTATGCCAATACCAAGCTGTTTTCAATACTGTAGCTCTGTAATAGAGTTTGAAGTCAGGGATGGTAATGCCTCCAGACAATCCTTTATTGTATAAGATTGTTTTGGCTATCCTGGGTTTTTTGTTTTTCCATATAAAGTTGATTATTGTCTTCTCCAGATCTGTGAAGAATTTTGATGGGATTTTGATGGGGATTGCATTGAATCTATAGATTGCTTTTGGTAGAATTGCCATTTTTACTATGTTGGTCCTCCCAATCCAAGAGCAAGGGAGGTCTTTCCATTTTCTGGTGTCTTCTTCAATTTCTTTCTTCAAAGACTTATAGTTCTTGTCAAGTAGATCTTTCACTTCCTTGGTCAGGGTTACCCCAAGGTATTTTATGCTATTTGTGGCTATCGTGAAAGGTGATGCTTCTCTGATTTCCCTCTCTGCTTCCTTATCCTTGGTGTATAGGAAGGCAACTGATTTTTTGGAGTTGATCTTGTATCCTGCCACGTTACTAAAGCTGTTTATCAGCTGTAGGAGTTCTTTGGTAGAATTTTTGGGGTCGCTTATGTACACTATCATATCATCTGCAAATAACGAAAGCTTAACTTCTTCCTTTCCAATACGAATCCCCTTGATTTCCTTATGTTGTCTTATTGCTATTGCTAGAATTTCAAGCACTATATTGAAGAGGTATGGCGAGAGTGGACATCCTTGTCGTGTTCCTGATTTTAGTGGGATGGCTTTGAGTTTTTCTCCGTTCAATTTAATGTTAGCTGTTGGCTTGCTGTAAATAGCTTTTATTATATTTAGGTAGGACCCTTGTATCCCTATTCTCTCCAAGACCTTTATCATAAAGGGGTGTTGAATTTTGTCGAATGCTTTTTCCGCATCTAGTGAAATGATCATATGGTTTTTTTCTTTCAGTTTATTTATATGGTGGATTACATTGATAGATTTGCGTATGTTGAACCAGCCCTGCATCTCTGGGATGAAGCCTACTTGATCATAATGGATAATTTTTCTTATGTGTTCTTGGATTCGGTTTGCCATTATTTTATTGAAGATTTTTGCGTCGATGTTCATGAGTGAGATCGGTCTGTAATTCTCTTTCTTGGTTGGGTCTTTTTGTGGTTTTGGTATCAGGGTAACTGTAGCTTCATAAAAGGAATTTGGCAATGACTCTTCTGATTCTATATTGTGAAATACCTTAAGGAGTATAGGTATTAATTCTTCTTGGAAGTTCTGGTAGAATTCTGCATTGAAACCATCTGGTCCTGGGCTTTTTTTCGAAGGGAGATTTTTGATAACCATTTCTAATTCTTCGCGAGAAACCGGTCTATTTAGATCATTCACCTGGTCTTGGTTTAGCTTTGGTATATGATACTTATTTAAAAAAATGTCCATTTCTTTTGTATTTTCCAGTTTTGTGGCATACAGGCTTTTGTAGTAAGATCTAATGATTCTCTGAATTTCCTCTGTGTCTGTGGTTATGTCCCCCTTTTCATTTCTGATCTTATTTATTTGCGTGTTCTCTCTCTGTCGTTTAATTAGTTTGGATAGGGGTTTGTCGATCTTGTTGATTTTCTCCAAGAACCAGCTTTTTGTTTCATTGATTCTTTGGACTGTTTTCTGTGTTTCTATTTTGTTGATTTCAGCCCTCAGTTTTATTATTTCCAGTCTTCTACTTCTCCTGGGCGCGTCTGCTTCTTTTTTTTCTAGAGCTTTCAGGTGTGTTTTTAAGTCCCCAATGTATGCATTCTCCGTTTTCTTTAAGTGGGCACTTAGTGCTATGAACTTTCCTCTTAGCACTGCTTTCATTGTGTCCCATAGGTTTGAGTATGTTGTCCCTTTATTTTCATTAAATTCAAGGAAGACTTTAATTTCTTTCTTGATTTCTTCCTTGACCCAGGCGTGGTTCAGTAGTTGACTGTTCAGTTTCCATGAGTTTGTCGGTTTTTTGGGGGCAGCGTGGTTGTTGCCTTCTAACTTTAATCCGTGATGATCTGATAAGACACAGGTGGACACTGAGATTTTTTTGTATCTGTGGAGGTTTCCTTTGTTTCCGAGTATGTGGTCAATTTTTGAGAAGGTTCCATGAGCTGCAGAGAAGAAGGTATATTCTTTCCTATTTGGGTGGAATGTTCTATAGATGTCTGTTAAGTCCATTTGCTTCATTACCTCCAATAATTCTCTTAATTCTCTATTAGGTTTCTGTCTGATTGACCTGTCCCTTGGAGAGAGAGGTGTGTTGAAGTCTCCTACTACTAGTGTGTGTGGTTTGATGTCTGCCTTGAGTTCTAGTAATATTTCTTTTACATAAGTAGGTGCTTTTATATTGGGGGCGTATATATTCAGGATTGAGACGTCCTCCTGATGAATTGTTCCTGTTATGAGTATAAAGTGACCGTCTCGGTCTCTTCTGATTGATTTTAGTTTGAAGTCAGTTTTGTTAGAAATTAGTATGGCCACACCTGCTTTTTTCTTAGGACCATTTGCTTGAAACACCTTTTCCCAACCCTTTACTCTGAGTAGGTGCCTGTCTTTGTGGTTGAGATGTGTTTCTTGCAAACAGCAGAATGTTGGATCCTGTTTTCGTATCCAATCTTTTAGCCTGTGCCTTTTTATAGGTGAATTGAGCCCATTAATATTAAGTGATATTAATGACCAGTGGTTGTTTACTCCGGTTATTCTTATTGCTTTTGGTAGTAGAGATTGTGTGTCTCCTTTCTTTGAGATGTGCTCGTGAAGGGCCATTAGATGCCTGGGTTATTGTAGGCAGTGTTGGCAGTGGTGGATTCCTTGGGTTGCGATTTTCCTTCTATTACTTTCTGTAGGGCTGGATTTGTGGCTACATATTGTTTAAATTTGTTCTTATCCTGGAATGTCTTGTTTTCTCCGTTGATAGTGAACGATAGCTTGGCTGGGTATAGTAGTTTGGGTTTGCATCCATGGTCTCTTAGCTTCTGCAGAACCTCTATCCAGGACCTTCTGGCTTTCATAGTTTCCATCGAGAAGTCAGGTGTAAGTCTGATCGGTTTACCTTTATAAGTTACTTGCCCTTTTTCTTTTGCAGCTCTTAATATTCTTTCTTTAACCTGTATATTTTGTGTTTTGATTATTATATGGCGAGGAGATGTTTTTCTTTGATCCAGTCTGTTTGGTGTTCTGTATGCTTCTTGAATATTTAAATGAATATCTTTCTTTAAGTTGGGAAAGTTTTCTTCCATAATTTTGTTGAAAATATTTTCTGAGCCTTTGAGCTGTGACTCTTCTCCTTCTTCTATTCCTATTATTCTTAGGTTTGGTTTTTTTATTGTGTCCCATAGTTCCTGAATGTTTTGTGTTGAGAATTTGTTGGCTTTGCTGTTTTCTTTGATCTGTTCGTTTATTTTCTCTATGGTGTCCTCAGCATCTGAGAGTCTTTCTTCTAGCTCTTGGATTCTATTGATTATGCTTGTTTCTGTAGACTCAGCTCGTTGGCCTAGATTTTCCATATCCAGCTGGTCCTCAGTTTGTATTTTTTTCTTTGCCTTCATTTCAGTTTTCAATTCTTGAACTGTTTCCATTACCTGTTTGATGGTTTTTTCTTGGTTTCCCAGGGTATCATGTACGTATTTACTCATTTCTTCAAACTTTTTGTTGTACTTCTCATCCATTTCTATAAGGGCATTTTTTACATGTTGTTTAAGGGACTCTATTATCTTCATAAAGTCGATTTTTTCCACTTCTTCTGTGTTAGGTTGTTCAAATACTTCTGTTGTAAGATCATTGGGTTCAGATGTTTTCATGTTGTTTTTCGGATTATTGGGTGAGTTCTTGCCTTGGCGCCTGCCCATCTCCTCCTATTGATCCTATCCAATGGATCCTTTAGAAACCGGATCAGGTTTCCCTGCTGGCCAAGGGCTCGCTTACAAAATGCCCTCACTCTCTTTTGTGGTTCCTGCTGCAGGCCAAGAACCCTCTCACCCCTCCGAAGGATCTTCAGGACAGGACCAGGCTCCCCTTGTGCCAGTGACCTGGCCAACCAAAGGCCTACCTCTTTGATTCAATTGTAGTAGGGCGATCTGCTCTCCTTATTGCAGCCTGTCCCAGCTGCTTGGGTCTGGCCACCGCTCAGCCGCGTCTGGCGCCGCCGCCGTGCTGCCGCCGCCGCTGCGCCGCGTCTGGCGCCGCCGCCGCTGCGCCGCGTCTGGCGCCGCCGCCGCTGCGCCGCGTCTGGCGCCGCCGCCGCTGCGCCGCGTCTGGCGCCGCCGCCGCTGCGCCGCGTCTGGCGCCGCCGCCGCTGCGCCTCCGTGCGTCTGGCGCCGCCGCCGCTGCGCCTCCGTGCGTCTGGCGCCGCCGCCGCTGCGCCTCCGTGCGTCTGGCGCCGCCGCCGCTGCGCCTCCGTGCGTCTGGCGCCGCCGCCGCTGCGCCTCCGTGCGTCTGGCGCCGCCGCCGCTGCGCCTCCGTGCGTCTGGCGCCGCCGCCGCTGCGCCTCCGTGCGTCTGGCGCCGCCGCCGCTGCGCCTCCGTGCGTCTGGCGCCGCCGCCGCTGCGCCTCCGTGCGTCTGGCGCCGCCGCCGCTGCGCCTCCGTGCGTCTGGCGCCGCCGCCGCTGCGCCTCCGTGCGTCTGGCGCCGCCGCCGCTGCGCCTCCGTGCGTCTGGCGCCGCCGCCGCTGCGCCTCCGTGCGTCTGGCGCCGCCGCCGCTGCGCCTCCGTGCGTCTGGCGCCGCCGCCGCTGCGCCTCCGTGCGTCTGGCGCCGCCGCCGCTGCGCCTCCGTGCGTCTGGCGCCGCCGCCGCTGCGCCTCCGTGCGTCTGGCGCCGCCGCCGCTGCGCCTCCGTGCGTCTGGCGCCGCCGCCGCTGCGCCTCCGTGCGTCTGGCGCCGCCGCCGCTGCGCCTCCGTGCGTCTGGCGCCGCCGCCGCTGCGCCTCCGTGCGTCTGGCGCCGCCGCCGCTGCGCCTCCGTGCGTCTGGCGCCGCCGCCGCTGCGCCTCCGTGCGTCTGGCGCCGCCGCCGCTGCGCCTCCGTGCGTCTGGCGCCGCCGCCGCTGCGCCTCCGTGCGTCTGGCGCCGCCGCCGCTGCGCCTCCGTGCGTCTGGCGCCGCCGCCGCTGCGCCTCCGTGCGTCTGGCGCCGCCGCCGCTGCGCCTCCGTGCGTCTCAACCTCATCGTTTTTATTCGCGATTATTTACTTTTAGCTGTCACACAGAGCTTATTGCTGTTCTACAATGCTAAGCACATTCTCACCTCTGAGATTTTGTGATGACAAACTCACCTGGACTACTTATTTCAAACAAACCTTAGCAGAACAAAACTCCATACAGAAATACACACACACACACACACACACACACACACACACACACAGAGAGAGAGAGAGAGAGAGAGAGAGAGTTGAATATCACTTCACTATATCTAAAATTGAAACATTGACATTATCTAAGTACAAAAAACACAGAAATTAGCAAAAGCAGGATCAAACAAATCAAAGATTTTTATATCTGCTAATAGAGTCAGAGGAAAAATGGCCAACAAATACCTGTTTCTAGAGAGTTCTATTTCCTCATCCCTCTCTATCTCCCTCTTGTTCTGTCCTCCCTTACAGATCTCATATGTAACTCAAGTCCCTTCTTACAGCTAAAACCTTAACTGAGGAAAATACTCATGAAAATCAACCTCATTCTTAGAGTGTGCAGTGCCTGAATGATAAAAGTAAATACTATGCCATGGCTGAAAACACAAGCAAGAAGATGTGTCCTACCAAAATAAAGCATCCCACCAAAAGCTTGCGTTGCTTTTCATTTCCAGGAATAAAACTGAATCTCTAGAACAATGACTGCTTAAATAAAACAAATTGATTAGTTTGTCATATTGACAATGTTTGAAGGCTAATACTTGTGATTGGTCTCCATCACTCCTGATTCTAAATAACATATCCTTATGTCTGTACATTGTTCCAGCTTTGATATCATGACTACCATGAATATTTTTGGGCTACTGTGTCACTATAAAATTTTCAAGCCACATCAATTATGGCTAAATATCTATTTCTCTATAAATGATATCTGTCCATACTAATATAAGAATACACCAAAAGACATTGTGTAATTATTTAGTTTCAAATATCTGAATCAGTTAGGCACCCTATCCTCTGGCAGTTATTGTAATTATATAGGCATGTGTGTGTATAGATCTCAGAATTATTGGAGAAAGTATGTCCAATTCTGTATAGGTGGGCCATCATTGAGAACACCCCTTAGCTGTAAGAAAAACAAGAATCGGGGCCGGGCGGTGGTGGCGCACGCCTTTAATCCCAGCACTCAGGAGGCCAAGGCAGGCGGATCTCTGTGAGTTCGAGGCCAGCCTGGTCTACAGAGCTAGTGCCAGGACAGGCTCCAAAGCTACAGAGAAACCCTGTCTCGAAAAACCAAAAAAAGAAAAAGAAAAACAAGAATGAAAATAGTAGGGGAAAATAACACTGAGCAACTACTCCATAATGCACTCTTACTACTCCAGGTATTGAATTCATTTTTTCCCAGTCACTTCCTTAGAATATCAATAAAATGGTACCAGGAGTAAGTTGCTTTTCTTTCTTCAATTCTATAGACAAGAAGATGGCTAGTTAGAGAAATGTGTCCATTAACTAGAAATAGAGAAGATTAAAACATACAAAGCCTAAGACTTGTAGTATAGTGTTAGTTCCAAAATGCTTGTAAGTAGTGACAGCACAGAGAGATTACACTAAAATTCTAAAGAAACATCAGCAAAAATGCTTTCTACAGAAAACAGGGAAATGAAACTCTCAATTAAAAACTAATGCATATGCAGTGTGTGTGTGTGTGTGT
This sequence comes from Microtus oregoni, assembly GCF_018167655.1. Lineage (NCBI taxonomy): Eukaryota > Metazoa > Chordata > Mammalia > Rodentia > Cricetidae > Microtus > Microtus oregoni. The sequence goes on from NW_024543089.1 coordinate 27,252,764, forward strand.
GTGTGTGTGTGTGTGTGTGTGTCTGTGTGTTTGCAAATAAGCTTGTTTGTCATCTTCATCTGTCAGTCTCAATTTACATATGCAAATATATGCATGTATCAGATTTGTAAAAATTGGGTATACATATAGACATATGTATGTCTTACTTTTCCTTCTTTCTTCATTCTATAAACTTGTGGAACAAAGCTATATTAATTCCCTTGTATAACACATCTGGCTTTTAACTCTGTTCTACTTTTCAATATTTTTTTTAATATCTTAATTCGCCTGATTTGGCATCTGGATCTCAGTGAGTTCAAGGACAGCTTAGTCTACAAAGGAACTTCCAGGACAGAAAGAAGTGCTACACAAAGAAATCCTGTCTCAAAAAACAAAAGGAAAAATATTTTGATTGTATGGAAACACATTTTATAGCTCAAAATTTTAACTAAATAAATATTTTAAATATATCTACAGTTTACACTCATATATTTTATTGAAATGTTTATCATTTATCATTAATTGAGATGATTAGATAATTGTTCTACTGGAGATGTCTATGACCTTTGTGGAATTCTGTATACTGTCATATTATTTATTGACTATGTTGTTATGTAATTATGACTTTATTTTTATTTACTTATCCTTACTTTGTTATTACATATAAATTTTGCTTTGAAACTCTGTTTCTGAATACATAAATATTTAAATTTTCTAGTTCTTTAGATGAATGTTTCTGTTTATCATCATGAAACACCATTCCTTTTTAATTTCACTTTTAATTTTTCTTTATTTTTAGTAATTGTATTTACACATACAATTAAATATGATATTTTCCCCACCAACTAAACATTTCCAATTTCTCATATTTCCCAATGTGTCACTTCCCAATTTTATGTCGGTTTTTTAAAATTTTTGGGGGGGCTAAGACATCAGTTCTAGCTATTTTTGTACATATATGTATTGATTTAGGGATATCCTTGGGATTTCATTCAGTGATCTGATTTACTAAAGAATTATTCAAGCACATCCTGAAACAGACTACTGTCAGTAGATAGTGAGGAATGAGTGAGATTGGAGAATTTTGCTGCCTTGTTCTATGTTCTAGTACAATTGACCACATTCTATGAGTCTGGACTACAGTAGCTAAGTCATGTCCAGAAGACACCATTTTACAGCACTTCTTTATATTTTACAGCTCTTACATTCTTTGTGAATTAAACATATTTTTCCTATAATTTTCACAGGAGATATTTCTTTTATGATAAAATACTGCAAGAATGATTTGCTATCTTAATTTTTATTTTTATTTCAGACATTATATCTCTCTATATACTGGTTGTCTTGGAACTTTCTATATAAGCCTGTTCAGCCAAGAACTCTCAGAGATCCATCTGCCTCTACCTCTTCAGCTCTGGGATCAAAGTCATATGCCATCACATTGGCCTATATGGTGTGCTCTTAATAAGTAATTGTTTTGAAATACTCTGTTTTTTTCATTGGGATATATTTTCATTTTCAATTTATTTTTAATACTATAGGGGGCATATAGTTACCTTATCCATTTTCAAACTATTTGAATATTGTTAACTACTATTATTATATTATTTTCAGTTAACATTAGTATGTTTATGATTAAAGCTATATTCTGGATTTTTAGCAATTATTTTCTACCTATTATTCATTCATCCTTTCTATTTTGCTTTAATATTACAAACAAAATATCTTTATTAAAACTTTAATCACTTGTGGTCAACTATGTTCATAGCAGCATTGTTTGTCATAGCCAGAACATGGAAACAACCTAAATGCCCCTTGACCAAAGAGTGAATAAGGAAAATGTGGTACATTTGCACAATGGAGTACTACACAGTAGAAAAAAATAACAAATCTTGAATTTTTCGGGAAAATGAAAGGAGCTAAAAAACATTATTCTGAGTGAGATAATGCAGACACAGAAAGACAATGATTACATGTACTCACTCATAGGTGGTTTTACATGGGAAGTAGAAAAGGACAAGATCTCCTGAGTAAATCGGGAACATGGGGACCTTGGGGGAGGGCTGTAGGGGGAAGGGAAAGGCATGGAGCGAAGCAGAGAGAGATGTAGAGTTCAATAAAAATCAATTAAAAAAACTTTAATCATTTTATTATCTGCATCTATTTTAAAGGATATTTTTTCAATTTTTTGAACTTTTTACTTTTATTTTTTAGAGTTCAATGACAGTTGAATTCTATGCCTCACAGATGCTAAGCAAGAACCTTCTGTTCTGCTACAGTCCAGTACCATAAAGATTTACATGTAATGAATAATTCCAAAGCAAATCAATAGACTTCTTTATACCCTACATTGACTCTTCTATATTTGTAATCCCTCTTGGCGATTCTTTGACTAATGGTTTATATAATATTATGCTGCTTTTCCTCCAAGTACTTAAGATTTTTCTGCAATCATTTTCCTACCATTTTAACTTCATTGTGTCCTAATAACATAGTTGCTAAGATATCATTTGTTTTTCTGACTTTGGGGTGTTTTATGCTCTAGAATATGGTCTGCCTTAGTAAATTCTTTATGTTAGCCTGAAATGAATGTGTGTTCTACTACTCCTGGATGAAGTAGTCTATAAATGTCAATTAGATCACATAGATTAATGGTGCTTCTCACTTCAAGTATATCCTTATTGATTTTCTGCCTGATGGTTCTATCAATTTTTGTAGGCGAAGTATTGAGTTCCCAGTTGTAAAAATGGAATTTATTTTCCTGGAAGACCTATCACATTTTGCCTCATGTATTTGGGCATGTTTACCTTAGACACATATACCCTAAAGATTGCTATGTTTTGATGGACAGTTGACCTGTTTATCATTTGTCATGACTTGTTTTATCTTAAAACAGTAGTTTCCTTATTCCACTAACCACCAAACCTTTCTGGTAATCCGAATACCTAATATTTGTCCAAAGTTTTCACAAAATATATTTTCTGTTATGTTTATCAATGTTAAAGTTTATATATAAAGAATAGTAATTCTGAACAACACATTAGTTACTCAACTCTGGCACTTCATCTCTTTTAATATGTGTTATTTTAACATTCATATTTAAACTGATTGTAAGTATTGTTACTTGCAATTGGATTAATACCTCGTCTGTGTTTCATATTTTGAACTCAGTTCAAATATGAGCTATTTTATAGTTTTATATTATTCTCTTTGCACATCAGTGATATGTCTGTACAATTTTTTGTTTAGGGAATCAAGGAGAGAGTATTGAATTTAAGACTCTTTGCTGTGAAAGAGGGTATCCTAATTTCCTAATCCTAGAACCTACAAAGATGTGTGCCTATAACCCCAGAGTATTGAGGCAGACAGATCCCAGGATCTTAATATCCATCTATTTTAGCCTCAATGGTGGGCTTCAGCGATGCCCTGAAGAGTTTGATGATGATACACTAAAGTATTTAAGTGTGGGGACTTATGTGCTTTATCTCCTCTAAGATCCACACTCTGGTTGGTTTCCTTACTTTGAATTCAAAAATCTCACCAACTAACTTAAGTCTTCCTTCCTCTCCGTTTTTTTTTCTTTCCTTCATCATTCTCTGGTAACTCATTTTACTTCTTGTAGTAATAAGAGCGGCGGGGCTGCGTCCCCAGCACCCCAGCTGCCTGGCTAGCTTATGCCCTGAAATAACAACACACAAACTGTATTCATTTAAACACTGCTTGGCCCATTTCTATCTAGCCTCTTCTAGACTAATTCTCACATATTAATTTAGCCCATTTCTAATCATCTGTGTAGCGCCCCTAGGTGCGCTTACTGGGAATATTCTAGCCTATGTCCATCCTGGGTCGGAGCTTCATTGTGTGTCTCAGAGAGCAGAGCTATCACATCTACCTGGGAGAGGGGAACATGGCGTCTCTGCTCCAGAGAGCAGAGCTGTGGAGTCTGAGCTCACTTCCTCTTCCTCCCAGCATTCTGTTCTGTTTACTCCTCCCACCTATGTTTTAACCTATGAGGGCCAGCCAAGCAGTTTCTTTATTTTTTTAACCAATGACCTTCCTCCATCAACTTCTGCTACTCATTTATAAATTGCTTTATAACACTGTTTATTCTTGTTTTTATTTCTCCTTTCTCTTCGGTTCACTGTTGTAAACCTCAGTGAACCTATCTGGATATCTCCAATCTTTCCACAGTTATGTCAAAGATTACTCTGAAACACAGAGTACATATTATTTTTGCTTATAAAGGTATAATACATAACTTGTTGTTTGACTTCCTCTTTTAAGGGGAAATATCCTTCTGAAATTCCCCATCTGTTGCTATAAGATATCTAATATTTATTAGCCATCACCAAAAAATTATTATAGTTTGTCCTCTTTCTATTTCAAAATCTGCATTATAATTAAGTTTGTTTTTAATAATAATAGAAATGACTTTAGAATGTGTTTTCCCTTACTTATAAAATGCTTTCTGATTTTATTGAAAGGTGAATATGATGTAGTGTCAATTGCAAAATAGTTAAGCATGCCTTTCTTCTTGAGACATGTCTATCTGATAGTACAATTGCTTAGGAAATTTTTCCATATATGTATAGACACATAAAGGTTTTTTGTGGTCAACATTTAGTCTTCCCTCTTTTTTTAAATTTATTTATTTATTTATTAAAGATTTCTGCCTCCTCCCCGCCACCGCCTCCCATTTCCCTCCCCCTCCCCCGATCAAGTCCCCGTACCTCATCAGCCCAAAGAGCAATCAGGGTTCCCTGCCCTGGGGAAGTTCAAGGACCACCCACCTCCATCCAGGTCTAGTAAGGTGAGCATCCAAACTGCCTAGGCTCCCACAAAGCCAGTACGTGCAGTAGGATGAAAAACCCATTGCCATTGTTCTTGAGTTCTCAGTAGTCCTCATTGTCTGCTATGTTCAGCAAGTCCGGTTTTATCCCATGCTTTTTCAGACCCAGGCCAGCGGGCCTTGGTGAGTTCCCGATAGAACATCCCCATTGTCTCAGTGTGTGGGTGCACCCCTCGCGGTCCTGAGTTCCTTGCTCGTGCTCTCTCTCCTTCTGCTCCTGATTTGGACCTTGAGATTTCAGTCCGGTGCTCCCATGTGCGTCTCTGTCTCTGTCTCCTTTCATCACCTGATGAAGGTTAATATTCATGAGGATGCGTATATGTTTGTCTTTGGATTCACCTTCTTTTTTTTAAACCCTTCAGAATGTCTTCAAAATAAAGTGCAGAAAGCTCAAAACCAAGAGGAGGCATTGGGTTAGGACTGTTCTGCCATATACTAACTGCGAAGGAAGGCAAGCAGGTTTCTGCCAGACAGGAGGAGAGCAAGAATAACAAACGTAAAGCACACCCCTTCTCCCTGCAATACAATCTCATGCATTAGTGTTTAATTTAAGGCTTGCTTTTCCTATTATGGGGTTACAATTTAACAATAGATTTAAAATAATTGTTAACATGTCAATATGGAGTTAATGTCCCAATAGAATAAATATAATTTGCTAAGGACTTAAACATTTTTCTAACCCTTATCTTTTTCAACTTCTATTAATGTTTTACTTATTGGTGAGCAAATATTTATGCATATATTAGAAAGATTTCCACATTTTTGTGTGTTATCCAATGTTTACTACATTTTAAATTTAAAACGAAACTATATTTAGCTTTCTGATGTTCATTAAGTGTTACATTGATGATCAATTCTCCTGTTTTCTCTTCATGGTTCTATTTTATATGTTTTTACTGTTAATATTCCATTCTGTGCATGGATATGTATCCAGTGATTAGATAACATTATGTAATGCAATAGAATTTCTTCCTCATTTCTGCTGGTATGTTTTGGTATTACTTTATCTTAAAAGTTTGCTTTTATTTTTGTGTTAGGTATAACATGGTACCTTTTCCTGAACTCAATTTTATTCGTTTAGGAAATTACAGAGATTAAAATATTTGGTATGTATTTTCTCTCACAAGAAAATATCTTCATTACTTATGGTCCTAATTCTTGTGCCTTATTGGCCATTTTAAAATGTTCTTCTTTCCAGTTTGTTACCTGATGCTGTCATCATTTACCATTTATAAATTTTAACTTCTCAAATTAACATTTTATGTTTGGAATTTTTTACATTAATACAGGTGAAATGATCCATTTTCTAGTGGTCTTATAAAATAGATGCGTACATAATTATGCTGATTTTATTCTTTTTATTAAAAGTCAAATATTTTTGTAGGCAGAGTCATTAAGGTCACTGATTAGGTTTTCTTTTTAAGCAATATGCCAATTTGCTTATAGTATATACGATTTCAAATATGTTCTGCATATGATTCAAGATAATCAACTTAGTTACTGATCATTCTGAGAATTTGCACAGCAATAACAATCTTTTCCAAATTGTAATTTCTGATTGTCCATAGAACTGGATCTGAAATTAACTTAGAGACAAACCTCTTGCAATTCAATTAAAATACTACATTGATTAATTAAGTTGAAGTGCAAAGACACCTTATAATAGTTTTCAGTCTGTGGGTCTCAACCACTTGGAGATCAAATGTCTTTTTAACATTTAACATTAGGATTCACCTAAAATCACTGGAAAAGAGATATTTACAGTGTGATTAATTAGAGTAGCAAAATTACAATTATGAAGTAGTAGGAAAAATAAATGTATGATTTAGGGTCCCCACAACATGACTATCTGTATTAAAGGAAAGAAGCAGGAAGAAGGTTGAGAACCACTGTCTTAACTGTTGAAAGACTAGATTAAGGAGGCCTGAGGATAGTACATTTGCACATTGGCTGTTTGCCTTCATAACTAGTAGATGAGTTCATCTACTCTGTTCTTTTCTGTTTTTTTTTTGTTTTTTTGCTCATTTTTTTTGTTTGTTTGTTTTCTGGAGTACCTTTACACTGATGTTCCTACTGGCACTGAACTGCTGATGCTTTCCTTTGCTGATATTAAAAAACACCTTCCATACAAGTAACACATATGGTAAATATGTTATATTTAGGAATATCATGTGTGTGTGTGTGTGTGTGTGTCTGAAAACAGAGGTCAAAATGTGAAAGAACAGTGAGAATATACGCATGGTTTGACATAAGGAAAAGAAATGGAGAGATAATATAATTATATTATAATCTCAAAATTAATTAAAAACTTTTCCACAGGTGTCTTTCTTTTTCTTTTTTCTCGTATACAATGCATGCAGACCACAGCCTTCCCTCCACCCCCTCCTCCCATTTTTCCCCTGTTCTTCCAGATGCAATGCTCCTATGTTTCCCTTCAGAAAGGAGCAGGCTTCCCAGTGATTTCTACCAAAGATGACGTAATAAGATTCAATAACTCTAGGTACAAATCCTCATATTAAGTTTGGACAAAGTAACCAGGTAGGAGGGAAAAAGTCCCATGAGCAAGCAAGACTCAGAGAAACCTCCACTCCCAGTGTTAGGAGTCCAGCCAAGATCCAACAGTAAGCCACCACAACACATATGCAGAGGGTCCAGCTCAGACCCACGCAGTCTGCAAGGCTGCCCTTTCAGTCTCTGTGAGCCCTGCCTAGTTGATTCTGTGGGCTGGTCTCTGACTCCTACAGTCCTCCTCTTCTGCGAGTTCCCTGAACTGTGCCTGATGTTTGGCTGTGCATCTGTGTATCTGTTCTGATCTATTGGTGAAGTAAGCCTTGCTAATGAAGATTGGGCTAAGCAATGATGTATTCATATAACAGAATATCATTAGGAATTATTTCATTGACTTTTTATTATTATTTTTTTTTATTTTTGCCAACCTTATTTCAGTTAAAATTGTTCACTAGACTCTAATGGTGATTGGTAGATTAATATCTTATAAAAGAGAAAATATTGCATTCAGCTTCTAGCAAAATTTCAGCACTTTAATATAATCTTCAAGCCATTAATGCAATTACTAATTGGGTTATTTGAGTACTCTTTTATGTACAGAAGGATAAAACAGAATTTCATGAAGGTACATTCCATTTTACTATTTTATAGTTCACAGCCTTTCAATTAAAAAAAGGTTATAGTTAAATGAGTTTCTCAATTATGGAAATTTTACACTGTACTAAGAAGTTTATTTGGAAAAGAAATGGTGCCTTAAAAGTGATGATTCCATAGATGGAATTGAGGATACTAAGAAAAAAGGTCCTTCAAGTCAACAGGGTCTATGCACATAAGAACTCATGGAAGCAGCATGCACAGGACCAGACAATGACCTAGACATGAAAGGAGAAGTGGATAAATGACCTCATCCCAATCCAGAAGCTATGTTTATTTGATAACCATTTGCAAATGAAAATTTAGTTTTTTTCCAAGGGAGTATCACTGGGGAAACAAATTACTCTTAAGGGTAGGCTTCTTGTGCAACTGGATGATTTAATCAAAAATTTCCATAAATCAATCACATGGCTATATGTTAAACAGTAAAATTATAAATTAAATGCTTAATTTCAAATCACTAATTTTTCAAATGTAATAAAGACATGAATATGTTCAAGTGGCTACAATTATGGTAGATTACCCCACTCTCATGACCTAAGAACAAGCTCTCCTGCCTACTGCAGGTGGCAAGGCAGAGGGGGAGCATCTTTCCCTTATCCATGCCTCCACATGACAGATGTAAACTCATTATTAAGCATATGGTAAAACTGCATCATTAGATGATATGTTTTTATATAACTTTTCATACACTCCTCATTTTGTTTCACCTACCCTTTAATGTTTCTAAATGGCTGAAAGTTACACCATAAATGATCTCAAATGCAATCATAGAAATATGTACATTTTTGGAATAGTAATAAGTAATTTGAATTAGATAGATTCAAAACTTTAAATAAGATGTGTTTAGTATCAGTTGAGAGAGTCACAAGACTGGCAAGTGATTCACTGATTAGTGAAATACTGTAAATGCCAAATGAACTCATAAGGAATATGATTTTAGATAGATTCTAGTTTTATTCTTATCTCATAGACTACTTCAGTGACTTCCCCACCAAACACCAGGTTACCAGGGTTTGGAAGCTTCCAACACAAATCACCAACAGCAGGTGGCTATCATTGGATGATGAGGATCAGATAAAAGACCTAACTTGCAAGATACTCTAAGAAAGATGTTTTCAATTTTCTGGAAGTATGTCCTAGAGAGATTATGTCATTAACATTGTTCAAAACACTCTCAAGAGTCATTTGTCTAAGGAAAACTTTGGAGAGTTGCTGAGAGAATCAATACAGAATAATTTCCCCTCGTATTATTGCCACTAGGCAATAATGAAGTATAATTTTGTTATTTGGAAGAAATGATTTTCCATTTCAAAAAATATTTGCTTTAGGAGTAAAATGAAAATACCTCTATGGAAATTTACAGCATGTTTTCATGACACTTAGAAACAGTATCTCCTAAAAATCACTTTCAAGTAGTAATCAGGGACACTACGGAATAGAATTAAGACTTTGCCTATTTAATATGACAACAGGCAAAACACACCCCATTCTGAAAATAATATAAAATCACAAAGATGAAATTGTGGTTATAATGAGCATTTTAAAAATCAATTGAATACATATTCTATTATATAAATCTTAGGAATAAAATCAAAAATAAAAAGAGTCTGCTCTTCAGTGACGAAAATAAAAATGTTTTTTGTATAGAGAGGAATAAATATGTTCATTAAAAACATTATATTCAGGAACCCTGATAGCTCTATGGGCTTACAAGGCAGGGGAACTTGATTGGGGGAGGGGGAAGGAAATGGGAGGTGGTGGCAGGGAAGAGACAGAAATCTTTAATAAATAAATAAATGGAGGGAAAAAATAAAATAAACAAATAGACACATAAAAAATAATATTCTGTTTGATCTGTTAACTTTCTTATTGACATGATTTTAAATAAACCAAGACAAAATGAAAAAAAAAAACTAAATTTTGTTTAATTTGGCTTTTAATGCAATGTTTTTCTTTCTCATATATAATTTTAGCTAAATCTTGATAATTATATTAACCAATACTTTAGTTGCTCAATTTCTGTATGATCATACCAAAATTCTTATAAAACCAATGACTTTTTAGTGATGTTCAATCTAAAATTTTAGGATTTTTTTTTTTTTTACTTCACAAGTTTTTTTTTTTTTCTTTTCTTAATTTTACATTCCAACCACAGTTCTCACTCCAATCCCACCTCTGGATTTTCCTCTCCTCCCCTCCAACCACACCTCTTCCACTCTTCCCAGTGGGTAAGGGCTCTCATGGGGAGTCAACAGAGTCTGGCACATCAGGTTGGGGAAAAACCAAGTCCCTCCCCCTGCATTAAGTCTTAGCTTGGTATCTCACCGTAGGAAATGGGCTAAAATAAGCTATCTCAAGTATCAGGAATAAATCCAGATCCTACTGCCAGGGGCCCCTCAGTTAGTCTAAGCTGAACCACTGTCTCCCACATAGGGAGGACCTAGTTTAGTCCCATGGAAGCTCCACAGCTGTTGGGCTTAGAGTTGATGAGTTTGCATGAGCTTGGTTTTGCTGTCTCTGTAGATTACTTCATCATGACACTCACCTTCCTTGTGTATACATTTCTTTCACGATCTCTTCAATTGGATTCCCATAGTTAGGCCTGGGGCTTGTTTGTAGATCTTTGCATCTGGTTCCATCAGTTACTGAATGAAGGCTCCATGACGATATTTGGGGTATTCACCAGTCTTATTAAAAGGGAAGGCCAGTTTGGGCGCCCTCTCCACTATTGCTAGGCATCTTAGCTGGGGTCTTACTTGTGGATTCTTAGGAATTTCCCTAGCACCAAGCTTTTCCCTAACCCTATACTTGTTCTTTCTTTCAAGATCTCTCTTTGCTCTCCAACTTTGTTCCTCTGCCCCCTCAATCACTCTGTTCTCTCATGTTCTCATCCCTCAATTGCTTCCCTTTACCATCCCTCTCGTTGCTAATTTACCCAGGAGATTTCACCTAATCTTCCTTCCCAGGGTGATCCATGTTTCCCTCTTATGGTTAACCTTGTTATCTACCTTGTCAGGTACTGTTGGTTGTAGTCTGGTTATCCTTAGTTTTACTTCTAATATTCACTTATAAGTGAGTGAGTATATACTGTGTTTGTCTTTCTGAGTCTAAGTTACCTCACTCAGGATGATTTATTTTAGTTACATGTATTTATCAGCAAATTTCGTGGTGTCATTGTTTTTACAACTGTGAAATATTCCATTTTGTAAATGCACCACATTTTCTTTATCCGTTATTCAGACGAGGGCAGCTAGGTTGTTTCCAGGTTCTGTCTGTTATAAATAATGCTGCTATAAACAATGTTGAACAAGTGCCCTTGTGATATAATTTAGTATTCTTGGGGTATATGCCAAAGAGTGGTATTGCTGGATATTGAGGTAGATTGATTCCCAATTCTCAGAAACTGCCAACTGATTTCCAAAGTGTCTCTACAAGTTTTCACTCCCACCAGCAGTGGAGGAGTGTTTGTTCCCTTGTCTCTGCATCCTCTCCAGCATAAGCTGACCTCATTAAGTTTTATCTTAGCCATTCTGACAGGTGTAAGATGGTATCTCAGAGTAATTTTGATTCGCAATTTCCTGATGATTAAGGATGTTAAGCAATTACTTAAATGTTTTTAGCCATTTGAGATTCTTCCCTTAGAATTTTTTGTTTCGCTCTATACTCCATTTGTAATTGGATTATTTTGTATTTTGACAGCTTGGTGATGGCATAAAAATAGATACATGGACCAAAAGAAGGCCTCACTGATACAACACGCTGAATGAAAAGAATTGAAACTAATGCCTACCTGGAGCCTTCAGTCCTGCTACTAGTGTTCCTACTACTGAATGATCCTCTTTACATTATCAAAGAAGAGAAGTTAAACAACAACCTATCTATAACCCTCTTACCTATGATGGTGACCTGCATGCACAATAGCTATGGCAATTGTAGCATAAAGCTTGTGGAATTAACCAAGAAATACCTGATTGGATTTTAGGCTCATTATATGAGATATAAGTCTCACTCCCATCTCTTTCTGCTTGAGTTTCCAAGAACATGAATCTAGATAGACCTGGTATTTAAAGGGAAAACCGAATATTATTATGTTGGTAATAGAAAGTAGTAACAAATGGCTTCTAATGACAGTTTGTTATACTCAAAAATCAGTGCCTTACTCAGTCACCATCAGAGAAACTTCCTACTGCAGTATATGAGAACAAATAAAAAGACACACCACTGGACAAGGTACAAAGAGTGAGAAATCTTAGAAACTCTTGGTCCTAAATGAGTTGTCTCCATCAATTCATTCCCTCCCCTCACTGATAGGGATCCCTGTGGGAAAAGAGTTGGAAAGATTTTAAGAGCCAAATGGCAAAAAGAACATAAAGAAATTAGGCCTTTTAAAGACAGGAAGACCAGTACACACATGAACTCAGAGACTGTCAGCCTGCAAAAAACCTGCACACGTCTCAGCCTGATGGAGTCTGAACAAAGAGTGGAAGTAGACACCAGGCCATATCTCTAACCCAGAACCTTACTCCAACTGATAACCATTCACAAACTATAAATAGTTTTTGTTTATTTGTTTGCTTTCTTTTCTGTTTTTCCCCAGCAAAATCTCCCTGGATATGCAAACCACTCTTAAGTTCAGTCACCATTGGTAGATAGCCAACAAAAAAAAAATCAATGGTAGTTTTTGGAGGATGTTTAGTCTTTTAGTCTCATAATGCTTTGTGTGAGCAATTTTTACTTTTTATTCTTAACTGTTAGGTCTTTTGCTTTTATATTATGTTTTCTGTATTTATGTTTTTAATGGGTTCCTGTGAATGCCAATATGTGTGTCTCTGCATCTATGTATTTCTTGTGCTTCCTGTTTGGCTCTTATTTCTGTTCATTTGTTTATTTTATCCTATTCAGATTTGTTTGCATTCATTTTCTTATTACTATTATTACTTTTATATAAATGTTTGTTTTCTCATGAAAGACAGAAAGAAATGATGTGTATTTGGGTGGGTTGGGAGGTGAGGAAACGTTAGTGAAGAAACAATCATAATCAGAATATATTATATTAAAAAATCTGTTTTGTTTCCTTTTTAAATTTATTTCAGTTAATTAACTAATTAATTTTTCCAGCCTGATCACAGTTCTACCACTTTCCCTTCTTTCCTTACATTCCTTCCCTCAACCTCCCTCCCCACTTCTCAATCCACTCATCTTATTTTCTCTTCAGAAAAGGGCAGGCCTCCCATATGTATCAGTCAGCCATGGTATAACAAGTTGAATTAAGACTGGATACACCCTCTCTTCCTATAGCTAGATGAAATAATTCAGTAGAAGGAATGTGTCCCAACAGCAGGTAGCAGAGTCATAAACAACCCCAGCTCCTATTGTTAGAATACCCACTAGAAGACTAAGCTATACAACTATAACATATGTGCACAGGGCCTAGATCAGTCCTGTGTAAACTCACGGTTGGTGGTTTAGTTTCTCATCATATTGGAAGAATAAAAGATCTATTTTTCAATAAAAATTGTAGTAATAAGGGCGGCGGGGCTGCGTCCCCAGCACCCTGGCTGCCCACATGGCTAGCTTATGCTCCGAAATAACAACACACAAACTGTATTCTTTTAAACACTGCTTGGCCCTTTAGCTCTAGCCCTTACTGGCTAATTCTGATATCCCAATCAACCCATCTGTAATAATCTGTGAGAACCGGTCTTACCGGGAAGATTCTAGCCTAGTGCATCCTGGGTCAGAGCTTCATGGCGTGTGTCTGCCCGGGAGCGGGGCATGGCGTCTCTCTGAGGCGTCTGCTCCCGAGAGGAGAGCTGTGGAGTCTGAGCTCACTTCCTTTTCCTCCCAGCGTTCTGTTCTGATTACTCCTCCCACCTATGTTCTAACCTATAAGATGGGCCAAGGCAGTTTCTTTATTAGCCAATGACCTTCCTCCATCAAAAAAATATCTACAAATGTGTAGTAGAATCCAAGATAGTATATAAGCAGGTGTAGTGATTGTTTTTTTATTCTTTATACTAAATGTGATATGTGCAATATGAATAGAAATCAATTAATTTATCACAGAAGCACTTGTCAAACAAATGTATTTATTCCACAAAATATGGTCACTAAGTGTGACATTTTTCTCTATAGGAAGTGATATAAGTTTATTGGATCAAATCAGCTCATGTTTAAGCTAAAACATTTAAATTTATGGTTATAGTTGTCACCTACAACTTTTGATTATTGAAATGTTGATATGAACATAAAACTTTGTCTGAAAAGAAAAAACTCAAAATTAAGAAATTCATTCATGATTTTATCTCTCTCATCTAGCAGTCATAATTAAATTTTTGCTTAGATATTTTTGTGCAGTTGCAAAAATGTAGGACTCTGCATTTTTCTTTTGCTTTTTTACATGTGTTCTATAAGTTTTCTCACACAATAGCTTAGGTATTTTCAAATAATGACAGTGTAGTTATTTCATCTACTGTTGGTGGAGGCTGCTTGTTTATTCCTGTCCTAAAATAATCACATAGAAACTATATTAATTGAAACACTGCTTGGCCAGTCACTTAAGCATATTGTTAGGTATAGCTAGCTTTTATATCTTAAATTAATCCGTTTCTATTGATCTGTGTATCGCCAGATGGTTGTGGCCTACCAGTAAGGTTCCGTCCATCATCCAGCATCTGTCTCCTGTAGTGTCTACATGGCTTCTCACTTATTCTGCCTACTCTCTCCTTCTCTATCTGCTTGTAATACCTGCCTTGTGCTCCTCTGTTCTGCAATAAGCCCCAAGCAGATTCTTTACTAAGCAATGGTATTTACAGCATACATAGGGAAATCCCACATCAATCTACTTCATTACTTATCAATTTGTACAGACTGATATAAACTAAAAATTGTCTCTAATTGTGTTTATTGTCTTGTATGAAACTCTTAAGTCTTCTAGCATTTGATCTCTTCACTTTTTAAATAATTTTTCCATGCAATATATTTTGATTACATAATCCCACTCTGCCTAATTTTTCTCATTCCCTATAACCTCTGTATCTTCCTCTCTCAGGATGTTCCCAAACAGCACCACTAGCCTACATCCAGGTTTCCAAATCTAAGAGTCTTTTGAATTTCTCATTTAAACCACTATATTCTGGGTCCACAATGAGGTAAACAGGGCTATAAAAGAATAAATTTATTTTGTTCAAAAGGATTTTCATTAGAGGAAGGATGAGTATTATAAAAGTGAGTAACTTAATCGTCTTAAATGCTCTGTAACTGATTTGGAAGAAATACCATTTTAAGAAAACTGGATATGACAATTGCCTTTACAAAGGATTATCAATATACACAGATGTATATTACATTTCTAGTAATCTTTTTTTTTTTGCTACAACCAAATCCATGTCAATAAGGAGGATACAGAACTTTGATCTTGGAAGATTTCTTTGGTTCTTGGGCATATAATGGATATTTCTGTGCAACCATTCTTCTCCCAGGAGTCAGATAAACACTTCTAGCATCAATGACCTGAATGCTAGTGCTAGGGTTATTTTAAGAAAATGGTACATTAAGCAGAGAACAAATGGGCCATTGGTGAATATTTCATTTATTTATCATGACTTTCAACTATTTCTGATTATTTAGAAACCTCATATTCTTTCAGATTCTTTTTTTTTTCAGAAATACACATTGGAGGTAACATAAAGTAAAAACTAATAATTTTGCCTATGAATATGAACTCCTCAATGTAAAGGGATACATAGTGAATGAATAGTAATCCTAATCCTAACCTTAATTTCTGTTTTCTTGCTCTCTTACTCACAGGTATTAAGTAAACTCATTTGCATGTAGAAGTTTTGTATTTGTACAATACTCTTGATTTTTCTTTACAGGAGTTATTTTAGTACATCATGAGATTCTACCTATATACTGAGAAGAGTTATGGTAAAAACGCCTATCATTTTCTTACAGAGTATCAGCCCTGTTGCTCTGCTTCAGTCTAGTTATCTCTTTATATCCTGCTTGCAAAGGCGCCAAATAATGTGGACGGCTTTTGATTTTCATTTTTTTCTTCTTCTTAGTATAATTTACATATATGTTTTCATTTATTGTTTGTTTTGTGTGTTGTTGTTCATCTAGGATGATATATTATCTTCCAGTTTTAGCATCAGGGATTGAAAATATTGGTTTATAGTGTGACTATCTGTTCTGTCTCAGGCATCTTTCTTCAGTTAGTAGAGAACACAGAAAAACTAGCTTCCTAATCTTATTTGTGTCTATATTTTCTTCTCCAAGAGTTCAAATCATTTATGAACTTGTTATATATCAAGAATGAGAATCATTATTTCATTACGGGGTAGATGATCCTCCTATAATTCTGTGCTTACTATTGGTACAAGGTTTGCATGTAGAACCGAGATTCTAAAATCTTCCTTATACTGACTACATGTTTATGTGTTTGGCAATCAGATCAATTCCTATTTCTCACTTTTAACAGTTTTCCATGTGTCTACTGTAATGTATTCAAAATTATAAATAATGCCATATTAAATTAAGAGCTTTATTTTCAATTATTTATAAAGACAAATACATATCTACACATAGAATTGAAGTATAAAGAACTAACTACATTTATATTATAATATATTTTTATAAATATATGTAAAGGTATTTTTTCAGTCTTTGTATTTCTTTGTGTTTTTGCCACATCTTTAAGTAAAATGAGAACATTAAATGTGGCATAAACTTAATATATATGCTTACACTATACATTAAACATATACTTTGTATATATGTGCTCTAAATAAATATTTATATAAAAATTTAGAGACTGTGTTTCAAAATATTAAAGAAAATAACTTTTGTTCTTTGTAAAATAAACGTTAAAATTTAATTAAGATATCTACTCTTTTTTTGTATTTGATATAAATGTTACTGTGTAACCAACCTGTACTCAACAAAAATGTGATCTTTTCAATGGTTATTATGAACACAAAACTGAGGCTATGAAATAAGCAGAGCCCTAACACACTGTGTCCAAGGAAACAGCAAGAAATTCCAGACACCAATATTGAGCTACATGGCGCGCCCCCCAAAAGTGGTTGAAGGGTATTGATTCATACAGCAGTAAACATAAATAGCAAGTTTGGGGTTATTTCTTGTTTGTATTTGCTTCATTTTAGTTGGTGTTTCCTGTTTCGGTCTTCCAATATATCAATATAGTGCTTCTCTATAGTGCTTCTCTATGCGGTTCTGCTGCCCTGTAACTCTCTCTGTATACTAAGTTAGCCCCCAAATCAAAGAACCACCTATTACACTTTACGAAGTTTTGGGATTATTGGCTTGTGGCACTACATCCGACTATTTGGATTTTAACTAAAAACAATAAAATGCGAAAAAATTTGAAGTTTTAGTTCCTCTGTTGTATAAGCTACATTTAGTGTTTAGAGCCTAAATTTAACTAGGACCTATCACAGCAAATAATAAAGATAAATAATATTAACATGATTACAAACTACTTAGCAGTGTTCCTTATGGGTAAATAATTTTTTTTCTACTTGGTAGTCATGCCTAATAACATTTTGACTTATTCTTTCTACCTGCCTTCATTTAAGATTTTCCTTAATATCTGTTAGTTAGAAAATATCAAGAATATATGTCAAGTTATTTTTGTATGATGTGCTAATTAGCCATGACTTGCTGTTTCTGCTCATTTTTACCTTTTAAAAATTAATCAAGATAAATGACTTTTCTAATCTAGAACCATTTTCAAGTATAAATTAAAGAAGCAAAATATATGTATTTACTTTCAATGGTCTAATATTCTCACCTGATAGTATACCATCAGTACTTGTGTTATCTATTTGAAAATTACAACATGGGTAAAGCATCATCTTGAGAAAATATAAAGCTTTTTGATAGAATCTCAAAAATCCATAGGTTCAGGAGTTTATCTCTTGTTACATATTCTATGCATTTTGTCAATTGTTATTCATATTTTCGGTCTCACAGATTTATCCTTCTGTGGATATAGCATATTTTTATTTATTCTTTAAATTAATTAAATATTTTTCTGACATTGAACCCACTAAATGTTCTGATGCTACTGAAAAGATTATTTAAATCAATTTATCTTAGAATCAAATAATATTACATATTGTCTCATACAATATTAAAGCACACTAATTATGTATGGGGATCCAATGCAGCGTTGAATGGATGCATAGAGAGGCAGAAATCTGGCTCTAGACATTTTCTCAGGAATCCACAACCAAAAGAGGAGAGGATACCCAAACTTGGGTTGCCCTGTTGTCAGAGTGATGAATATCTTAAATATCACCATAGAAATCATCCAACAACTAATGGAAACAGAGACAGAAACACCCACTGAAGCAATGGACTGAGCTTCCAAGGTCCAGTTCAAGAGTGGGAGGGATGAGAATATGAGCAAAGTTGTCAAGACCATGATGAGTACACCCACTGAAACAGTCTTCCTAAACTAATGGGAACTCACCTGATGGAGGAAGGTCATTGGCTAATAAAGGAACTGCCCTGGCCCATTTTATTGGTTAGAGGATAGGTGGGAGGAGTAAACAGAACAGAACTTCTGGGAGTAAAAGGAAGTGAGCTCAGAGACTCCACAGCTTGCTCGGGGGCAGACGCCTCAGAGAGAGATGCCATGCCCCACTCCCGGGATGAAGCTCCGACCCAGGATGAACTAGGCTAGAATCTCCCTGGTAAGCGCACCTTGGGGTGCTACACACAGATGATTAGAAATGGGCTAAGTTAATATGTGAGAATTAGCCTAGAAGAGAATGGGCCAAGCAGTGATTAAATGAATACAGTTTGTGTGTTGTTATTTCAGGGCATAAGCTAGCCGGGCAGGTGGCTGGGGTGTTGGGGACGCAGCCCCGCCGCCGCCCTTATTACTTCATATGGCGCCCAACGTGATGGACTAACCCCACTTAAAAAACCTGAGAAGGCTTAAAAATAAGGGAAAGAGAGTTTAACACAGATTTTTGCTGTTTTTTGGTGGCGTGCTGTAGAGAGATTTCCTGATTCGGCAACAGAAGCAGAAAAAAACGCTGTGTCATTTTAAAGCGTGACTTCCTGGGGCTGTGCTGCCATTGCAATCTCTGTCTGGCTCCTGCAGGAGACAGAGCTTTTGAATAGAGCATTTGGAGTAAAGTGCTATGATTTGTTTGATGGCAACTAGATGGCAACTAGACTTGCTGTGTTCTCGGGTCTGCTCTGCTTGTTAGAGGAAAGCAAGCACTCTCATCTAAGAGAGGCTTCCTGACTCAGCTTTAGCTGCAAAGCCTGCAGCTCATTAAGAGGTCCTGCCATGAAACACTTAAACGGTGTTGACGAAAAGCTGAACGCATGCTTTTCAGTTTTCAGCTGTAGCAGGAAAAAAGCTGCACCGTTTAAAAATGCCGGCTTTCTGGGCTGTCCTGCCAGGGCAAACTCTGACTCTTTTACGCAGGCGGTTCGTGCAGTTCGCAAGCACAGGCTGCTGAAGCTCGCTTGCTGGCAGGGACCTTGAAATGCCATAGAGTTATAGCAGTTAACATGGCTACAGCCAGTACCTTAGCCATGAGGCTGGAAAGCTAAGGAATGGTCTGGATCCAGCCGACAAAGCCACGCCTTTAATCCTACTGATATTGCTTGGTATATTAAAGACTCGTGTGGTCAGAAAAAGAGAGATATACAGTAAAGAGAGATTCAAAGGCAGAGAAAATTTCTAAATGGTTTGAAGTGTGTTAAAAATATATGCAGACTAAAATTTAAAGTTCTTAAAGTAACAAAAAAAAAGGAAGATAGTTGTTGTGTGTGGTAGCACACGCCTTTAATCCCAGTGCCTAGAAGGCAGAGACAAACAGATCTCTGTGAGTTCAAGGTGTAGTAGTGTACACATTTAATCCCGAATGCCTGGGAGGCAGAGACAGCCAGATCTTTGAGAGTTCAAAGACAGCCTGGTCTACAGAGTTACTTCAGGTCAAAGATACAGAGAACCTGTCTCAAAAAGCAAAAAGTTAAAAGTAAAAATAAACGAAATAGAGGTTAAAACAAAGCTGTACAAAGATGGAAAATAAACAGAGAATTTTGATACTGTACGCTATTATGCTCTCTTTAAATTATTTATATGCTGAGCAAGGAGCAACAAATGCTAAAAGATATTTATTTATAAATACTGCTGAACTAATCCAACATAGATATTTTGAATTTGGATCTAAGGATATGATACTTTGGAAAGGAGTTTCTTATTTTATTTTCACAGAGGATGAGACCCTGTTGATTTCTTCTATTCTGATTTGGTATGATGGACCACGCCCTCCTGCAGGGTTGGTGTGAACACTTTCAGAAAATTGCTTCGCTCAACTGCCAACTGAGATGAAGCTAGCACACAGGTTATGCCATGAAAGACCTAATTAACGACGCCCCCATTCAGCAGGAAGCAGTTTGGAGAGAAAAACTGCGCCCATATTCCCAAAAAATGTTTATAAATGTTCTTTTACATTTAAAGGGGGATATGATATAGATATGAATAAATTACATTAGTATAGATTTTGCTTTATTGATAGAGATTTATGGTCAATTCTGTTATATGTATTTCTGATATTGATTAAGGTGTTGTGATTGTGTAGTTCATTATTAAAATGTAATGTATAATTAGGAAATATAGGTTGTTGATGGATAATCATAAATAATAGTCAAGTTTGTAGTCATGTTAGTTAATATTTTCTAGATGTGCGTAGATATATTTTAGATAGGCATTCTTCATATTTTTCAAAGATTATAGAATATGGCATTTTAAATGTTTTAATAACTGAGGACTTTTCATGACAATGAGACACTCTGCTCCTGGCAGCACCAATGTACTTCAAGAGGAAGACGGGCATCGAAGAGGCACCTTATGGAGTTTGATAGCCATTTGGGCAAGAAACTGCTCTTGCCTGGACTATTGCATAAACTGGACACAGAGAACCCACAGAGAGAGGACTACTGAACTTGCCTAAGGTGAGATGATCTTTCGGGGTTCCTGATTCATGAAAGAGTTTGCAAGACATTCTGCAGGACACAACAGATAGTGACTGAACTGACTTTGAATTTTCCTGCTTTATGGAAATGTCTGCTGGATACCATGGGCCTGAAGGCTGAAGATGGATGCCACAACGGTACAGAGGAACATTGGGTGACTGTCCAGGCAGCAAGATGTCTCTGTCATTTCTAGAGCTTTAAAAGTTGCTTTTTTCTTGTTTGCTTAGGTAGTATTGTATCTTTCTGGAGTCTTTGATGGAGTTAAGACTAGTTAGTTATAGTTTTCCTTAGTGTTATGATAAAGATTATTGTAACTTTTACTTGATAACTGTTTTGTTATATGTAATTTTGCTATGTTAAAGTTAAAGCCTTGTTTTTTTTGTTTAAACCGAAAAAGGGGAAATGATGGAGGAAGGTCATTGGCTAATAAAGGAACTGCCCTGGCCCATTTTATTGGTTAGAGGATAGGTGGGAGGAGTAAACAGAACAGAACTTCTGGGAGGAAGAGGAAGTGAGCTCAGAGACTCCACAGCTCACTCGGGAGCAGATGCCTCAGAGAGAGATGCCATGCCCCGCTCCCGGGATGAAGCTCCGACCCAGGATGAACTAGGCTAGAATCTCCCCGGTAAGCGCACCTTGGGGTGCTACACACAGATGATTAGAAATGGGCTAAATTAATATGTGAGAATTAGCCTAGAAGAGAATGGGCCAAGCAGTGATTAAATGAATACAGTTTGTGTGTTGTTATTTCGGGGCATAAGCTAGCCAGGCAGGTGGCTGGGGTGTTGGGGACGCAGCCCCGCCGCCGCCCTTATTACTTCACTCAGCAACTCCAGCTGGACTGGGAAGGAACAAGGAGAGAACCAAACTAGTCCCTCTGAATGTGATTGGCAGTGCTGTGGCTTGGGCAGACTGAGGGGCCACTCTCAGTGGCACCAGAATTTATCCCTACTGCTTGTACTGGCTCTCTGGAAACTTATTCTCTTTGGATAGATACCTTGCTCAGCCTAGATATGACAGGGAGGTCCTTGGACATTTCCCAAAGCAATATGTCTTACCTTCTCTGAGGAGTGGATTGGAGTGTGGTGGAGGGTATTTGGAGTGAATTAGGAGAAGTGGAGGGAGTGAGAACTTAGATTGGTATGTATAATGAAAAAAGATATTTTTTTAAAAAATATTTTTTAACAAGATGAAAAAAAAAGGGAGCAAAGTACTGAATGACTGCATATTGTTGACATGGGCTCTGCCATGTCAAAGGTTCTCAGTGCTACAGACCCATGGAAATGGCAAAACATTCCCCAAATGTGTGAATCATCAAAGGATGGCAATTTTTTTTCATTTATTCATGAGTGAATGCTGTTGGTGTGTGCAGAGCAGCAGCTGCAGCTTTCTCCTCCAGGATGACTACATGACAATGGAACCCCCTACTGAGACTAGCCATTCCCTCCTCTTCCTTCTTCAGCTGCAGAGAATAATGAACCTAAGATTTTAGATTACAGGGGTAGCTAGTACAGCTCCATCAGAGAATTCACAGCTCACGTGGTTCTTATTTTTTTTGTGTATTTGTCTGTGTGCATGTCTTTATTCCTACCTCGCTGTCCTGCTCAGGTTTCTAGGACCAGATTAACATAGTAGATATTTTCAATTCTCTTTAAAAGAAATTGAGAAAAAAAAGCAAGCTTTATAGAGGTTGCATTTATAGTTTGATCATGTTCTCATATTGTATAGCAACCAACATTCTAATAAGAATTACATTATTTGTATTATATGAGCAAAATATTAAATTTGTATTATTGTTTATTGATGATAACTACTTTGGAATATTTCTGAATACCAGACATCTCTAATTTTTATTTTTAGTACAAAGTATGGTTACTGATGATATATGTCACATTTCACTTTCTATATAATTAAAAGCTGAAGAGAATGTTACAATTTTCTTCATCACACCCATTATGTCTTGCTGACATATTATTTCTTAAATTTTAGTAATTTATGTTAGATTCTAAGTTATGTTAGTAAATAAATTAGATAGTGTTCGCACAGAAAATATATTTTAATCTCTGGCAGATTTATGGGAAAACAAGTTTTCCAGTAGCAAGTGCAAATTTGTTTTAAATTTGTTTCAATGAATAGAACAAAACACCTGAGGATAACAATTTGAACACAAGATGTAGATATTTTCGCTTATGGTTTTATTAGTCTGTACTCCATGTATTCGTATTGACTCTGCTTCTGTTATGAAACAAAACATTTTACTGGTGATGATCTGTTCGTGGTAACAGAACATAAATGAAGAAAGTTCTGTGGCCAAAATATTCTTTGAAGGAATACTATACAACCTAATGTTTTCTAATAGGCCATCTCCTTGTGAGTCTAATGGTTATTGCTAATGTCACCATCCCAGACCGACTGCTCACTATACAGACACTGGGGAAACATTTAGGATTCAACTCAAAATATGTTTTTCCTATTGGATAAAATGCACCAGTTTATTCTTATCTTTCCTTGATTTAAGTATGGCAATTAACGATGAAAGAAAAAACATTTTTATATGAGAAATTCACATGAATCTCTAAAATCTAATTATATTTGTTCCTTGATTAAATCCTCCATGGCAGTTCACAAATAAAGATAGTTGTATTTGACAATTAGTGGGTGATTTGATATTATCAAAATTAACATTATTATCTCAGTACAAGAAAATAGTCTTACAAGGTATAATTCCATGTTCCTCTTGAGACTGTAGATACCATAAAGAAGTTTGAATCTTATAATAATAGCAAAGTGTTTTCAATTCTTATCCTAAAACTTACAAAGACAGTACCAAGTAGTCTTTATCACTAGTAGGTTCTGTGTGGGACAGACACAGAGAAAATATCTCTTTGAATATGTTAGTAAGGTAATGAAATTATTTGTTTACAAAAATCCACTAGATTTTAACGCTTGGAGAGAGGGCATGCCTTATTGAGTCAAAATCTTTTGAATTTCATGAAGGAAAACTTATTAAACTGGCTGGATAAGCAGCAGAGATCTGAACATGTCTAGCCATGAGTGACTTCCTGAATGACACTTTCAGTATTCTGTGATACACATGTGGGAAAAAATTATGTATCCTGTGCTATATATTATTTTTGCCTTTTTAAAAAATCAATGAAAAGCTTCTTGATTTTTTGCTTTGTCCTGTTTTTTCCCTATCCACCATAGGAAATTAAACTGTCAAATATGAGAAAGTTATTAAAGCAGGGCTCTTTCCAAATGTCTCATTATTGCTATATTTTCTTCAGTATGGAAGACCATAGTGAGATTTCCGTCTCCTCAGACTGCCCTCTGATTCTTCTTTCACCCAAAGGTTAATAACAACAACAGCAACAATAACAAATCTTTCCCTCCAGATTCATCTTTCATAAAAACTATGAAGACATGTTGTGCCACACTCTGATTTCTCCGTACGATATAAGAGAGCTTTGTTCTATATATAATTTTCATGCCAGACACAGCTGGTCTTTCAGAAACAAAGATTATTCATCAATGGATTTGACAGTTTTCACAGAGGCTAGGGAGGAGCAAAGGCACAGATGTATGAAAGGGAATATCAAAACAAGTGGTAAGTGGTTAAATGCAGATGTACTCATGAGTAAAGGTCCAGGAGGGATAAACACAATTTTGTTAAGTTGTTTATGGTACTAAGGCTCTCCAGTCGATGAGTATAAAGAACAGTGTCTTTTAAAATATTCTTAGCAGATTTTTCAACCACTGAATTTAAAATAGCTTCCAGTGTAGGCTGGTGTTTTCCGAGTCAATTAAAATGGATACATTTTCAATGAAAACCAGCCATAATCTGTGGAAGAGGAGAGGTTGCGGGTACTGTGAGACATGGAGTAAAGGTAAACTATGGCTGGAGTATAATTTTTGTAACAAGAATAAAACTTACAAAAAGTCCTTGGAGCTCTGAATGTATCTTAAAGAAATTTACATCCAACATTTGTAATGATTAATTATCTATATTTCAGAAGAATTTTGGATGCTGTATTTTGTCAATAAACTCTGATTATTTTTAATGTACAGTTTACAGTAGCTCTTCTTCATAGAAATAGTGTGACTTTGCAAAAGATATAATATGTGCTAATTAGGGTGACCTAATAGAGCAGCAAGTATTGCATGTTGGATATGCATATTTAAAATGTACTCATTTAGACTAATTAGAGGTTTTATCCAGCAATGACTGTCTCAAGACAGAAGACCTAGAATCAATTAGTTGTTCATTCCCTAAAACCGAGTTGTCTCTGCTGTTCAAATCTGATGCTAGAGACCTGGAGGATTCCTGGATGATCGCCTATTCTATAGTCTGCTTTGGAATTCTGAAGAAGTTGGATAATACTCTTTGTGATAATTTGAATAAAAATGGGTCCTCTAGACCCATAACAAGATGCACTATTAGGAGGTTCAGTCTTGTACAGTAGGGGTGATTTGTTGGCAGAAGTTTGTCACTGGCACTGACTTTGAGGTCTCAGATGCTCAGCCCTGGCCAGTGTGTCTCTGTCTCCTCCTTCTGCCTCAGGATCAAGATGTAGAACTTTCAGCTCCTTCTCCAGCACCATGTCTACCTGCACACCACCATGATAATGGATTAAACATCTGACACTGTAAGTGACCCAACCCAATTACATGATTTTCTTTATAAGAGTTGCCATGGTTATGGTGCCTCTTCACAGCAATAGAAACCCTAGCTAAGACACTGTCTGCAGCAATTGGATAGATGAAATTATCTATAGAAGTGGTGACAAGCAGGTAAAACAAATAAATAAATAAATAACAAATGAAACATAAAAACAGTTTTCTTTTTCCGTGTCTTTTATGTAGGTTGTTGCCAGAAAGTTTGACTCACATTTAGGATAGGTCTTATGTTTCACATAATATGATTAAGGAAATCCCTCCCAGGAGTGTCCAATTCCAAATGATGTCAAGTTAACAGTCAAGACACACTATCACATAATGTTTAACACTCGCAGCAGAATGTTAAGCAGACTATGAATCTCAGTGGTTGACTCTTAAGTACACATAGAGAGACACATCTCCAGCTATATGGGAAGTACAGCAGGCTGTTAAGTGACTGATTGATGTCTGTGACAGAAGCAATTCGGTGTCTAGTCTTTGTATTGCTGGTTCATATTTTTGTGTCGCTATACCACTTGTTCCCTAAGGACTACTAGTTGACCTCCCAGAATTATCTTTTGTCTGACAGCCACATATTGCAGTCAGACCTGCTTAACAGTGAAAGTATACTTTCCTACTAACCAAGCTGATGGAAAAATTCAAGGAGTCCCCAAAATCAGTTCTGACAGTAAGGCAATTCGGAGATAACATTTCCTTCATGGCCTGCTTGGCTATGTGGGGCGAATGCTTGGGTTGTACAGAAGTGAGTTTCTGTGACCAAAGGGAAAATAATGACTCTTGATAGAAATCCTGAAACAATGCCCAAAAGTATAAATATAGTTGACTTGGAGACAGAAAAGGAAAGATACTTACTCTCAGAAAAAAAAAAAAAGAGTGGATATTTTAAATATTCTATGAGCATTAACTTTTGTAAGCAAAGGGCAAAACTTAATTTATTTTTTTTTGTTTTATAGATAAAAATAAAGACAAAGTGTTGTTAGTAGAAACAACCTATTGGCAAAGCAATCATACAGTATTCCTCTGATATAGGCGAACAGTTTTGAGTTAATACTAAACTAATTGAGTCATTTCTTCCTGATACTACATTACCTTACTTTACTGAACAAAAATGATTTGTTTGGGTCCTATTTCTGTGAATAAAGTACCCTTTGAATCTGAAATCTGTAAGAATCACCATATTAACTAAGTAATATTTTCTTCAAGTTCTTTGAACCATTAGTTGCTGTACTTACTGGTCGTTTAATTTTAGGGAACAAAAACATCTACAATTATTGCTAGTAACCTCCATTTAGGTCTTGCATCAGATTTAATTTACTTTATTTCATTACTGAAATGAGAATATAAATTCTATTTTAAAGTCATGATATATTTTCTCAAAAATGCTACGAAGCGTATCTGCAGTTAAGTTTTTTTTATTGTTGGTAGAAAAATTAGCTTTCAATAATTTTTAAACAAATGACTTTCCTAGGAGAATACAGGAAATAGCTGAAGGTTAATGGCCTACTCAATTTCTGGTTGATGCCTTAGCACTGCTGGGTGTAATAATATATCTCCTGAAAATTGACATTTTTATGGTTTAAACTATATCATTTTTTTCCTTTACCTCATAATGTTTGTTTTTGAAGATTCATTAACAATTGGCCTCCGCCCCCAACACTGTAAAGAGAGACTTTGTCATTTAAAAAATGAAGTCCCATCATGCCCAGAGTGTCATACTGTGTCATAGGTGCAGGGCTATCTAGGAGCAAGCTCTCTACAGAGCTCAACTAAAAGAGCAGCAGAAACACACAAAAGGATACTCTATTTTCTAAATGCTATGTAAAGAACTAAAAAAACAGTGTAATGTTAAATAATAATTTTAAAATATCATGGCTACCAAAAACCATAATTTCAAAGTAAAAGCTTAAATACAAACAAAATATTGCCTTGAAATTATTTGGAATATAAGCTGTTGAGGTGCTGTATATCATTCAGTATCATGAAGAAAGAACTAAAACTACAAATTCCTTGTTTAGAAATTATCTAATTTATTTTATATATTAAAATGTACATTAAAAAGAAACATTGAATTGACTTCACAGAAATTATGTTTTATCTCAACATTTTTCATTTTAGCTTTGATATGAGATAATCTTAAATTTAATATACTTTCAAGTTTAATCAAACATGATTTGGTTCTATTTCTTATAACGTAATTTATTCACTCATGTGTATGCAAATGTAGGCAACTAATAATAATGTTTTTTAATAATATGCATATTCTGTTGTACTTGGTGACATGTTTTTTATATCAGCATTTGGAAGGAGAATGCCGAGCGATCTGAATTTCAAAGACACTCAATTTCACAATAAGCTTTAGGAAAACCTGGGCTACTTCCAATTCTGTTTCAATAAGTTATTAATATATTCATTCATGTGTTACTGCCGCATGGATGTCCCAGAATATATTACATGATTCTTTTCTAGAGGAACATGTATAGAATGGGTAGAAAATATATTTTCTCTACATTAACTGTTACCATTTTTTCTCTTTTTGCAAGAGAACTTTACATCTTGTACCATATGTGCATCATTTCCATCTCATTCTCTACCCATCAGAAGAAAGAAGTGAAAAGGAAATCCCACAGTCGCCCCGAATTTAGAATAATACAGGGTTATTTATTTAGGGGGAGACGCAGAAATCACAACCCTCTGCTGTAACAGAGAACTGCAACCGAATCCTGTAGTCAGAAAAGAGGGTGGAAGCATATTTTACATTGGCATAAATAGTATAAAAGGCCACATTCAAGTGGGCAGGTAACTTAACTGTCTGTAGGAATTCCTACAGCACCCATCCAAGTCCTCCTGTCCTACCTACTCCTTCTCAAATTCATGACCTCTTTTAAAAATGATTATTTATACCTAATACTTAAATTACTTAGTTATATACCCGTGTGCATGCATACAAACACACAATTTACTGGATTTATTTAGAGTTGCTTTTATGTATATATGTTTGAAACTGTCCACTTGGCATTAGGTAACTATCTGGGGCTCTTTGCTGGAGACATCTTATTTTCCCTTTCTCAGCAACTTTTATTTGGCTAAATCCCTTCTAGAGTGAGGGGCTAATGAGACCTCCCCCATCTACAATGATCTGTCAACTAGTATTGTGATTGCATATGTCTTATTTAGATGTCCAGATTATTGAGGTACTATTGACTCAAATTCACTGTCATATAATTTACACAGTCTGAAAGCAGACAAAATGGTCTTCTGAACTGCATAAATTTACAGCACTATCTTATATGGTGTTCTCTGAGCTTTAGACATAATAGCTGGGTTATAAATCTATCAATTTGAATTGGGTATTACATGGTCTCCTTTTTTTCTGAATTTTTATAGGTTGTAGATTTCTGTCTCCTTCAGCTTCAAAACATAGCTTCTTTGATTCTTTTCAGTTTTATAGTCTAAATTTTTCTCAATTAAAACTATATCTTCTCTTTAGATTCTGCCTATCATAATTGCCCTATGTAAGTCTCTTATCCTTTTGTTAATTTTTTGTCATATCACTGTTTACTAGGGATAAATCTTTACTTCCGATCTTAGAAATAAATCACACTTTTAGTAATTTTTTTCACTATTAGAAATTTTATTAGACTTTTCACCTGAAAAGATGAATATTTTTATGAGAACAAATCATCATGGATAACGCTGATCAAGGAAGAAGCAAGAGTATTGTACATAAACTGTACATGCTGGTTAAGCTGAACGTTAAATATCCCTGTAGTCATCACCATGTATCTTCGTATTTTCTTTAAATGAAAGCTGCTGGAGAGTTATTGCAATGGAATCCATAAAGTCATACTGGTTTGGAAGTAAAAACAAATAAATAAAGATTTTAATAATGAAGAGAATAAGGGGTATTGACAGTTGTTCAGAGAACCATGCAGCTATTTCTTTGGCAAGGACAAACAGTTGTACTTTCTGGAAAGATAGAAGACCAAGTAACAGAAAAGGGGAAAGAAGCTTCTTTGTCCCTTTTGTGTGGGAGAGACCTAAGTCTTGGAGTCTGCTGAATGGATCCTGGCCTCCCGGTCCTCTTACTGCTGCTGTTCCTGTTTAGATATGTCCTCTGTGGCTTACCAGCATTTCTCCTCACAATGTCTTCCAGTTTACAAGAAGACTCCATGCCAAAAAGCCATCTATTATCCACCACAAAATAAATCTTATAAGGTATTATGTGACTGAATCATTCAAATTCATTCAGATACAGCGCTTAAAAACACCCAATAATACTTGAACTTTTCTAAGGAGAGGATTCTATGATTCACTGTTTTTCCAAAGAGTACAGCTTGTATTCCTAAGAATATTTATCATACAGGCAACACAGAATTGTGTAAGTTTACACTTTGAATAACAAACAAATTTTAGGCCCTTCAAGGAAATTAATGCCCAAGCAAATTATAAAATTGTGAATCTCTGAGCAAATAATTGCAGAATAAACTAAGAGCAATTTCACAATCTGAAAAAACCTATGTGACAGTTTAGCATCGTCATTACCCTTTAATTATAAAATTTTAAAATATATACTAAAAGAAGCTTAGAGAATATCCATGTGTGTATAAAATCGAAGTAAACAATTAGTGACTTTGAAATAAAAGTAATGACAAAAGTGACATTTTTCACAATATCATGTTCTCACCTAGGGCCTATGGTTCATCTATTTGCAGGTTTTGGATACAGTAAATAGCACCCTACATGAGTTCCTTTGGTGAAACCAATTTTAAATTCAAACAGAAAGTGGTTGGTTGGTTAGTCTCACAGCATTTATTTTACTAGCATACCAAGGGTGGTACTTTGATAGATCACTTGTTTTTAATCACTTGCAGAGGTAATATTTGGGCAAGAAGGTCAATTCCTTTTCGTCCTCCATAGCACAGATGGAATCTTCTAATATTTAAAGGTAGTTCATAGCTTCTGTGCCAATAAACATTCATTTTCTTTATAAGCCTTATTTGTACATAATCATTGAAAATGATTTTTTGTTTCATAATAACATTTTTAGGTTGATTAGCCATAGCCTCCCTTGCTTCTGTCCTATAACCATCTCTTGTTGCTCCTCAAGTAAAACCTGTTTCAAAGACTATGTGCAGAAGAACCACTCATAAACACCACTGTGTGTGGAAAAATGAGACATTGCTTCACAAATTTCAGCAAGATCGAGGGACTTCTACATCAGGGGAAGGTTTGAACTGCTTTTTCATCAAGAGAGGAAGACATTGAAGTATATTTCCTTCAAATTGTAGAATTGCACTGCGAGATTTTACCAGCTTTGGTAATGTGTCATTCTTTTTGTTATTATTTTACCTTGTCAGAGAATATATATTAGCTGTAATTTCCATGGTAATAATCTATAGCACTTGTAAAAACTTGAGTTGTCCTGTTCTGCTACAATTAATAATTGCAAAACAATTGTAAAATTTTCCAATTAGTTTTAACCCCTTTAAATCTATCCATTCCTCTCATTCATCTTACCTTTGAATCTGTTCCACATAAAAATAAAGAAATATGTTTCTCTACCTTGAAAACTTTATTGTACACCATGTCAACTATATAGCCTTATAATAAATGACAACATTCTGTCTGAAGGATTCCAAGCCATGTCTAACTGTCTGGTAGTTAAAATGAATATTGATTTCTTAGGTTGTTGTTGGCATCTTCTGTACGCATTGGGTCCTAAAAAACAAAGTTAACATTAGCCCAGGGCCTACCTATAGTAAAAATCAAGATTCATATACTCCACAGCACTCACAATAAGTAATCAATATCAACTTGGCCTGGAATCTGAAAGTATTAGGGAACCCTGTAGGGAAGCAAAGAGATTAAACAGAGAAAACAGTAAGAGAAGGCAGGAAAATAAATAACCACTGATAGCTAATGCAACTGTGTATTAAGGCACTCTCTCTGCTGAGTTCCTTCAGCCTTTATTCTGTTTTATCTCATTAGCATCATTTTTTTATAAGCAGCCAAGTTTTACCTGAATATCATTACACAGAAGCAATTCTCATTCTGGATGTTCTTTTGTGATTTTTTTAGAGAAGTGTTACCTAATAATAAAAAATAAGGATTTTCTTCTCTAGGAATCCAAGATGGAAATTGGACAAAAGTCTAAGGTGATTCTATCTTCTTTTCAGTGGTATTATATCATTTTCTCTGACGTAAAATTTCAGTACAAATTGTATTCATAGGATCTATATTTAAAACGTACTTTAAAGTATTTAAAAAAGAAAGTAGACATGAAGTTGTGTTAGAGAAGTTCACAGTGTAGAAGGTTCTGAAAAGAGTTATAAGCAGGAAATAGTGGGTAGATATGATCAAAATATATTTCATTCATTTTTAAATTATTGAAGAAAAATGATAACACAGCAAAAACCAGGTTGGTACAAACACAAGTACCATAATTATAAAAAAGTCAAGACCCAATCTAATTATAATCTATTTATTTAATTACTATATACTATTTACTAATTTACTGTTACTATTACTATTACATGATAGTTGACTTAGTAACAGATCTACTTGTTCTTTTCACCGTTTTGTCTGCTACCTCCTGTTTTTAGAAGACTTCTTGAGTCTTTCATATTGTCTAATGATCATAGTGCGCAGTCTAGATTAAGAAATAGATGGACAGCAGAAGTTTAAAAAGACCAAAGAAATAAATAAAATACAACTTAGAAACCTAGAGTATCTTAATGTAGCATCACTATTATTAGCTTTGCCCAATAAAAATATAACAAAATTTTCTCCTAAAAATAAATTAAAATTAAATCATTTCTCTTGTTTTCTTAAGCTTGTAATATAGCTGGTGAACTATTGAGTTTGTATTTTAATCTCCCACCAATTTCTATAACTCTGATACCTGTATATAGCAAGCATATATTGACTTTCAGAAGTCTTACTATTTTATTGCCTTCATGTACTTAAATAATATTTTCTGCTATAAATTTATTTTACCAATATTTTTGTTGTTTTTTTACTTCGATTTTATTGTAGAAAAATGCATGGTTTTTTTTTTACAAAATTTCCACGAAACCAAATTTGTTATTGATTAGTCTGGTTGGATATAAAAGAGACAGAGATAGAGATGGGTATAAAGATAGGAAAAAATAAATATAGAAATATAGCAAAGCTGAAATTTGGACAAATAGCATATTTGATGAGCTGGTTGTTGAATCTTAAATTGAGTTTCATTATATACTCAAATGTTAAAAAGAAATCATTATTTTATCTCCCTTTCTTCTAGAAACAGTTATGTGTACAGGGGAAATTGGATCGATGGAGAAAAGAATGTCTTATTCCTGGCATCTACTTCCCATCAGATAATGTGTGGCATCTAGATTATGATGTCAATGCAAGTAACAGATTTTGGTAAATAGGTCTCAGGGTGTCTTGCATTCAAATACTGTGGAGCACTATTAGAGTAATAAATAGTATAATGACTTTCATTGGAGAACAATTAGACACTCATATTCAGTTGCATTCATTAGGAAAAGGAAAATTACTTGCAAGTAAACCTCTTTAGACCAAAGTCTATGATAAGTTTAACAAGAGTTTGTTGTAAGAAGGACGCTTGGTTGTTCCGGCCCCTCAGGAGCTAAGGCCTGAATAACCACACAAGCAGTATTAATTAAATCACTGTTTGGCCTATTAGCTCTGACTTCTTATTGGCTAGCTTTTCCATCTTAATTTAACTTATTTCCATTATTTAATATAGTATGTGGCCAACCGGCAAGGTTCCAACGTCTGTCTCAGAGAGGGTCTACATGGATTCTTCTTAACTCCACTTTCTTTCTCTCATCACTCATCCTATCTTTCTCTGATTAACTAAGTTCTACCTTGCTATAGGCCAAGTCAGATTCTTTATTCATTAATCAATAAAAGCAACACATAGACAGAAGGATCTCCCACACTATTTCCACTTTTCTGTTTAAACAGAAAGGAAGGCTTTAACTTTAACATAGTAAAATTACATATAACAAAATAGGTATCAAGCAAGAATTACAGCTACAATATTTATATCTACTTTATCTTTTATCATAACTAAGGAAAACAATAACTATAAATTCTTCAGCTCCATCAAAGATTTCACCCAAAGTTGTTCTGTAACATCAGAACATTCATCCCATCTTCAGCCTACCCAATAGTATCTGGCAAAATTTTGCATGAATCAGAAAATTTCAAGGACAGTTCTGCCTATATTGACAGTTTGTAAGTTACTTTCTTCTGTGTCCTGCAGAATGTCTGGCAGACTTTTTCCTGAAGAGAAAGATTGTCTCACCTTTTGGCAAGTTCAGCAGTCATTTTTCTGTGGGTCCTGCCTATCTAGTTCATAGGGCATAGCATCAAGTAATCCAGGCAAGTTCTTGCCCAAAAGGCTAATAAACTCCATAAGGAGCCTCTTCGATGTCCATCTTCCTCTTGAAGTAATCAGTACTGCCAGGAACAGAAGTATCTCATGCCATGAAAATTCCTAAGCTATTAAGACATTTAAATGTCATATTCCGAAGGTCTTTGAAAGATTTGAAGAATACCTATCTCTCTGAAATATACCTCTGTACATCTAGAAAATCTATATAACCTGACTAGAAGCTTTCTGCATGACCATTATCCATAACAACATGTAACCAATACTAAAAACAAAGAAAAATATCCATAATCCATTTTGGAGGGAATGTGGGCATAGTTTTCTAGCTACTTCCAGCTGATTGAGGGTACTGATAATCTTATGAGGACCAAATGAAAATTTAGGATTGTAGGCAATTCTTGACCAGAATATTCTGTATGTCTTGACCATTTCAGCCAACAACTTGAGGCTGTTATGGAAGTAGAACTCAGAGGAAACTCCAACAGAGGTCCTATAAATGTTGGATCATCTGGGCCATCTGGTCCTATCAGAGATATTTTTCAAGGGGTCTTTCTTGATCAAACCTAATGTTTCTTAACCTGTAGATGATATTATAGTATACATAAGTCACCCCAAAAAAACTCTACTAGAGAACTTCTACAGCTGATAAATACCTTCTGTTATGTGGCAGATACAAGTTCAACTCAAAAATATCAGTATCACTCTTATATACAAATAAAAAAGAAGCTAAGAAAGAAATCAGAGAAATCTCACCCTTCACAGTAGCCACAAATAACAACATATATTGGGGTAACACTAACCAAACAAGTGAAAGACATGTTATATAAGAATTTTAAGTCTTTGAAGAAAGAAATTGAAGAAGATATGAGAAAATGGAAAATCTCCCATGCTCTTGAAAAGGTATGATCAACATAATAAAAATGGAAATCATGCCAAAAGCAATCTATAGATTGAATGTAATACCCATCAAAATCCCAACACAATTCTTCACAGAACTTGCAAGGACAATAATCAACTTCATATGGAAAAACAAACAAACAAAAAACCCAGGAAAGCCAAAATAATCTTGTACAATAAACTTCCAGAGGCAGTGCCATCCCTGACATCAAGCTCTATTACAGAGGTACAGTAATAAAAACACCTTTATATTGGAATCGAAACAGACAGGTTTACCAATGTAATAGAATCAAAGACCCAGATATTAATCCATACACCTATATACCAATGAACACCTGATTTTGACAAAAAAGCTAAAAAAGAAAGAATATACAAAGGAAAAAAGAAAGCATCTTCAACAAATAGTGCAGGCATAACTGGATGCCAACATGTAGAAGAGTGAAAATAGACCCATATATATCACCATGCACAAAACCCAAGTCCCAATGGATTAAATACCTTAATATAAATCTGACTATACTGAACCTGATAAAAGAGAAAGTGGGGAGTAGCCAACAATACATGGGCACAGAAGAACACTTACTAAATATTATAAAAGTAGCACAGACACTGGGAGAAACAATAATTAAGGGGGATCTCCTGAAACAAAAAAGATTCCGTAACTCACAGAACACAGTCAATAAAAAAAAAAAAAGCAGTCTACTGTATGTGAAAAGATCTTCAGCAACCCCACATCAGACAGAGGACTGATTTCCAAAATATATAAAGAACTCAAGAAATTAAACATCAAAATTCCAGAAACTCAATTAAAAAATGGGTTGCAGAAGTAAACAGATAATTCTCAACATGAGAATTTCAAATAGCCAAAATACAATTAAGAAAATGCTCAACATCCTTAACTATCAGGGAAATGTATACCAAAACAACTCTGAGATAGTGATCTTATACAAGTCAGAATGGCTAAGATGAAAAGCACTAGGGATAGCTTATGCTGGAGAGGATGTGAAGTAAGGAGAACACTCCTCCATTGGTTGTGGGAATGCAAACTTGTATAACCTCTTTGGAAATCAGTAGGGTGGTTTCTCAGAAAATGGAGAATCAACCTACCTCAGGACTCAGCAATACCATGCTTGGGCATATACCCAGAAGTTGTCCAATCTTACTACAAGACCCTTTCTTCAATTATGTTCATAGCAGAATTATTTGTAATAGTTAGAGACTGGAAACAACCTATTTCTCCTCAATTAATGAATGGGTAAAGAAAATGTGACACATTTAATATTAAAGTACTACTCAGCGATAAAAAACAATGACATCTTGAAATATGCATGCAAATGGATGGAAATAGAAACACTATCCTGAATGAGCTAACCCAGACACAGAAAGATGACCGTGGTATTTACTCACTCATAAGTAGATACTAGCTTTAAAGCAAAGGATATTAAGCAATGTAACAAGGTGAACCCTAAGAAAAACATACATAGATACACCTGGGAAGGGGAAATAAACAAAATTGTCAGACAAAATTGGGAGCATGGGGGTGAGAGGAGTAGGGAGGCTAGAAGGGAAACACAAGGAGAGCAGGGGAATGGGGAGGAGAATGTGAGGGAACAGGATATTCGAGTTGGAGGAAGGATAGAGATGAGAGCTAGGAAAGAGATATTTTGATTAAGGGAGCCATTATAGGGCTGGCAAGAAACCTGGCACTAGAGAATTTCCTAGGAATCCACAAGGATGATCCCAGCTAAGACCCTAAGCAATAGAGGAAAAGGTGTCTGAACTGGCCTTGCACTGTAGTCAGACTGATGAATATCTTAAAGTCCACCACAGACCCTTCATCCAGCAGGTGATGGAAACTGAAGCAGAGACATGCATTGGAGCACTGGACTGAGTTCCCAATGTCCAGTTGAAGAATGGAAGGGGTGAGAGTATGAGCAAAGAGGCCAAGGCCATCATGAGTACATCCACTGAAACAGTTTACCTGAGTCAATGGGAACTCACCAACTTCAGCAGGACAGGGGAGGAAATGGCATAGCTACAAACTAGTTCCTCTGAATGTGGTTGACAGTTGTATGGTTAGGGCAGACTGAGGGGCCACTGGCAGTGGCAACAGGATTTATCCTTCCTATCATACTGTTTTTTTTTTTTTGAATCTATTCTTTTTGGATAAATACCTTCCTCAGCCTAGATATGATGAAAACCTCTGTCAGAGAATGGTCTTTAAGTGGTTAGACAAGGTTAGGGTATGATTTTTGGGGTACCCAGAGGAAAACGCTAGCCCATCCAGGGTTCTCTCTCTGAGGTTGGACTTTTCATTACTTTTTCATGAGTTTACTTCTTATAATAAAGAAAAAAAACAATTGAAATATTTTGGAGTTAGCCTGGACTTCTTTGACCCGTGTCCTCACCCTCAATATTTGGTGCCCAGTGTTGACTGGGGAGACTGGTTCTCCCCCTTTTTGGGACCTCTGTTGCAGCCACATGGTGCATTCAGGCACTGACCCTCCCTGACAGGCATCCTTGGGTCCCAGTCAAGAATTCCTGTGGAGCACTCAGTCTGTGATATGCACTAACAGAAGTCTCTGGATTTTCTCTTTATCCTGATAACCAACTCTGGGAATAGTTTTGATTACTTTATTAAGTGTTCTTAATTTAAGCATATTTTTCAGTATCTAATGCATGGGAACCAATTCAAATACTCCACGTCTGGCATTTTCCAACCAGGAGGCTACAACTGCAACACCTGCTGGCCGCTAATGGTTATTTCACCTACCCTAACTTTCAAGGATGTGTTGATCTCACAATGGAAACCAGAAAATGTGCTACATTGGGGAAAGTGTTTCTCACCAAGAAAAATGGAATATGAACTATGAGGACAGGTGATCAATAAATACACACACAGATAGATGATAGATAGATGATAGATAGATAGATAGATAGATAGATAGATAGATAGATAGATAGATGGTAGATAGAGAACTGACTTTGGAGTTGGACAATGTCTATCCTTTTCTAAACCCAAGCATGCTGTTTAAAGAAAAAAATCAGAGTTTCTTTCTCGTATCAGGAGCCATCTGTATGGGACACAAAGAAGAAAGAATTTAGGAAATAATGTACTTATTATTTCCATGCCTATTTTGTTTATATTGTATTTTTACATTAAAATTATTTCTATATGAATAATGCTTAAGTATTTTTCACAATAAACAGTAGACTTTCCTACATATTCTTTTCCTGCAGTAATTTTTGAAGTTTCCAGGAAGAAGATGGGGCCCCACAACAATGACTCCACCTGGTTG
This sequence comes from Microtus oregoni, assembly GCF_018167655.1. NCBI lineage: Eukaryota > Metazoa > Chordata > Mammalia > Rodentia > Cricetidae > Microtus > Microtus oregoni. The sequence continues at coordinate 27,291,063 of NW_024543089.1, forward strand.
AAATGACATCATGATGCTGATAGTGCTACTATAAGACCAGATTTTGGGTACCAGCTTCTGAAATGGTACAGCTTCTCACGTTCTGGGCAGAACTCCAAATAAGAACTTTAGAAAAAGCTGGGCGGTGGTGGTGCACACCTTTAATCCCAGCACCCGGGAGGCAGAGGAAGGCGAATCTCTGTGAGTTCGAGGCCAGCCTGGTCTAGAAAAGCTAATTCCAGGACAGGAACCAAAAAGCTGTGGAGAAACACTGTCTCGCACCCACACACTGAGACAATGAGGATGTTCTATCGGGAACTACCAAGGCCAGCTGGCCCGGGTCTGAAAAATCATGGGATAAAACCGGACTCGCTGAACATATTGGACAATGAGGACTACTGAGAACTCAAGAACAATGACAATGGGTTTTGATCCTACTGCACGTACTGGCTTTGTGGGAGCCTAGGCAGTTTGGATGCTCACCTTACTAGACCTGGATGGAGGTGGGTGGGTGTTCCTTGGACTTCCCACAGGGCAGGGAACCCTGATTGCTCTTTGGGGTGATGAGGGAGGAGGATGTGATCAGGGGAGGGGGAGGGAAATGGGAGGCGGTGGCAGGGAGGAGGCAGAAATCTTTAATAAGTAAATAAATTTTAAAAAAAGAGAAAAAAGAAAAAAAAGAACTTTAGGAAAACACTATCAACTACTAAGAAATAATTTGAAATTTTACTAGACAGTAATCTTGAAACACAACCATTGCTTTACTTTTACAGGATCCCATAAAAAGAACATCACCACCATGACAGGTAGAAGCAGTTTTAGGAGATGACATCCCCTCTCCAAAGAAAGTTTGCATTAAGGTTGGGGACACTATTTAGGTGTTGATTATTATTGTATACAATTAGAGGATTGGGGTGGAAATTATGAAGGCCCAGAGATCTCCTTGAAATTAAAAAGAGAAAATTAAATGGGATAATATGTAATTTAATGTCAACTTATTCACAATAATAATAATAGTTAGTAAAAGTGAATTCTTGTGAGCTATTACTTATGGATAATTTACCTTGATGTATGTGGGAGAGAAGGACCACTTGTTGGTTCCTGGACACTTAGCACCAAAATAACCACACAGATACTGTATTAATTAAATTGCTGCTTGGACCATTAGCTTTAGCCTCTTATTAGCTAATTTTGTTTCTGAATTTAACCAATTTTTAGTAATTTTTGTATCGCCATGTGACTGTGGCTTACCAAGTAAAGTTTGGTCCTGCTCCAGTGGGGCTACATGGCTTCTCTTTGACCCTGCCTCCTTTCTCCCAGCATTCACGTTAGTTTTCCCAGCCTTGCTCTGTTATTTTGGCCTCTCACAGGCCAAGACAGTTTCTTTATTCATTAACCAATAAAACCAACACATAGACAGAATGACCTCTCACACCATTCCCCCTTTTCTGTTTAAACAAAAAGAAAGGCTTTAACTTTAATATAGTAAAATTATATATAACAAAACAGGTATCAAGCAGGAATTACAGTTACAATATTTTTATCTACTTTTTTTATCTACTTTATATCTATTCCTTAACTCCATCAAAGACTTCAGAAGATTATAATATTAACTAAGTTAACAGGAAGTGCATTGTAGCAACTTACAAAACTCTAGAAATTGCAGAGACATCTCACTACATGGACAGTCACCCAAAGTTTTTCTGTAACATTGCATGCACCCATCTTCAGTCTACAGGCCCACAGTATCTGGCAGACTTTTCCAGCCCAGACACAACATACTGATGCCAAAGTGGCAAACTAAAATCCACTTAAAAACCTGAGAGAACTTCAAAAGGAATTCTAGACACAAAAATACAGAGTTTAACACAGCTTCTTTGTTGACTGAGGTTTCTGTCATATCCGGTTCCTACAGTCATTCAGTCCCAAAGAATCACATAGAAGTCTACATCAATTATAAACTTATTGGCCCAGTATCTCAGGCTCTTCTTATTAACTAATTCTTATAACTTATATTAGCTCGTAATTCTTGTCTATGATGGCCACATGGCTTGGTACCTTTTTCGGTGAGGCAGTCACATCTTGTTTCCTCTGTAGCTGGGTCACAATCGCAGACTGTAACCTCCCTTTTCCCAGACTTCCCATTGCCATGCCTCTACTTCCTGCCTATTTGTACTGCCTATACATCCTGCCTGGCTACTGGCCAATCAGCATTTTATTAAAAATAATACAAATGCCATCATTGTTCCACAGCACTCCCCTCTTTTTTTTTTTTAAACAAAAACTCTGAATCCTTTGTTTAGCTTTTCTTCTGACCATTATCCATAACAACTTGAAACCAACATTCGAGACAAAGGAAAATATCCATAGTCCATTTTTTGGGGAATATGGGCATAGTTTTCCAGTGTGAATATTTTAATTTTACAGACTGCTCACATGTGCCAGTGTTTGAGGAGGTATGCTAGCATTGTACATGTTAATTTTGTCATTGCTACAGATCTCCAAGCAAATCCTTCCTTTGTAATAGTCATATTCATCTGTACATGCTCAAGCACGAGTAATATAAGGTTCATGGTATTGATGACATTTTTATGGGATGCTATATGTGAAAAATATTCACTTTAGCTATAGCTCATCCAGATGAATTCCATCAACCCTTCTACATCATAAAGGCACCTACAAATGGTAAGTCATGAGAAGAAAGATTTGAGATCAGATTCACTATAATTTAGTAGCATTTTTCTAGTTTTGTATACATTTATTTTCACAAACAAGCTATAAAAATAGATGGATTGATTCAGAAACAACAGTATCTTGCTATGCATTAATCTGCAAGGTTGTATAAGAGTGATTACCTTTCAGAATTATGAAGGGTATTTCATAGAAAACACAAGCTCAAAATTGTACCATATTTAAGCATACAGTGAAAATAAAAGACTTAGAAAATCAATACAGAAATTCTTGAAGTGTGTTAATTGAAGTATGAAATTTGACTGAAAGAGAATAAAATAAAGAAAAAGCTAGAATAGCTGCAAACATCTTTGTTTGTTTAGGATTCACAAAGTAGAATAAATAGCTATTTTGTACTCCTGTGAAAGAAAAAACATGAAAGGCATGTTAACCCAAGTCAATAATATTGGCATTCAAAGAGCTGAGGCAGGAGGATTGACTGAGGTTGGAGTGAAGCTGGTCTCCAAATTAAGGTTCTGTTTAAAAATCCAAACTAATTAAACAAGTGAATAAACTAATGAATACATATTAAAACCAAATAACTAAAATTAACTTCTGCTTAAGGCACAATTTTAAGAGCTTAAACGTAAAGGTTAATATAAATTCATAAAATATCTACAAAATTTATCGTAATACAAGAGCTTTTCTCTTCTTAGAAATATTTCATCATGCTTGAAAACCACTGTTAATTTAGCTACATCTCTACTAGAAGTATGTCTTAATATGCACATTTTAAGAAACATGTGACCAAGTATGAATATACTAATCTTTAAAATATAATTAATAATAAAACTTAAATTTAAATTCCAAATTATAAAATGTTGTAAAATTATCAGTTTCTGTGATATAGTGTGTTTAGAAATGGATTATGAATCCAAATGGTAGTATGGATTTTGAAATATTAATATGTACTTAATGTTTTTTATCCGATAAATGTGAAACTCCTTTAAGCACATAATTTTTTCCATCTATAGAATTTATTGAAAGGATTATCATAAAATAATCTAGAAGACAGGTTGATTCATCTAATTTACAATGGCCATCTGTCACTTACCTCTCAAATTATATATCACAGCACATATGAAGCCATTACTGCTGCCGTTACTAATATCAAACTTATGATAAAAAAGACCAAAGTTCAGTTCCCTTCCATTCCCTGGTAGTAAGAGTGATATCTTTTGAAGTGGAGTGAATCATTATTATTTTTTTGAAAACAGATTCTTTTCTTTTACAACATACCTTGTTTATAGATTTTCCTCCCTCTACCCTCCCAGTTCCTTCCTGTCTCCATCCTCTCCCTTCTTCTCCTCTCTGGTTCTCATTAAAATAACTACTCCCTTTCTGTGTCTCCTTAGGGAAAAAGACAGAATTCTAAGAGACAACAAGAAAAATAACAAAATAAAATACAATAAGATGAAGCAAAACCTTTCATACGATGTTGGACACAGCAGACCAACAGAAGGAAAATTATTTCAAGAGCAGGAAAATGAGCGAGACCCATATAATTTCATAGTCAAGAGTACATAAAAATACTAATATGATATCTGTCTGTTTGTCTATCTCTATATCTATCTATCTATGGATATACGGAGCATACTTGTTAAGAATTATAATGTTTTCCAGCTATGTTTTTCTAATGATGATATTCCTTGGATGCGACAGAGGATGGGTTGTAAAAAAGATATTTAGTGTTTGTGTGTGTGTGTGTGTGTGTGTATGTGTGAGTGTGTGTGTGTGTGAATGTGAGTGTGTGTGTGTGCCTGCCTTTCTGCTTGTTTGCATATGGGAATGCATATGCTCACCCGTCTTGAGTGTATATATCCAGAGGGTAGAAGAAGCTGTTAGATTCCTTAAATATGGAGTTATACATCATTATAATCTGCCTAAGATAGGTACTGTGAAAGAAAACTAGGTCTTCAGCAAACAAGTATATATTCTCAACCAATCTGTCAATGTTCTAGACTCTGAACTTCCTTTGTGAATATAAAGTATGGAGCGAGGTACTTAAGCCTAGGCTGTTCTCTGATCACAAACCTCCCCTCCAATCACCTGTAGTTCTGGAAGAGCAAAAGAAAAGCACCTAAAACATAGTTGTCCTATCAGTTTTGTGATAGTTCCTGGAAAGCATAGGTCACCAGTCTACAAAGCAATTACATGGGACTGTTTCCCATTAGCAGGTAGTGCACACAAGTCAGGTAACTGAGGGACTGCAGTGGAAGAAGTTATGTTTACTCTCACTCCTTGTCATACATCAGGGGAATTTATTTCCTGTCTTTGCATTCTAATCTGAGAAGATTTAAAGGTCTTGATTCCCAAAGGAAGATCTCTCCTCCTAGCCAAGAGAAGAGAAATTAAACGTTATGCTACGGCCTCTACCCAAATATCTGGGCATTTTGCCAAAGGACCAGCAGGAGAGAAAAGAAGACATCATCCTGGCAGGCTATTGACTCTGAGCATCAATTGGAACCACAGCTGCTCTTACACAGCAGGGCAGAGAGAAACATGCTTGGCATGCTGAATATTGTGGTTGTACTGTGTTCATGCCATAACATGAACTTACTCTTTTCTTATCTGAAGCTGTGATACAAATCACAATATGGAAAATGACTCTACCAAGATACACTGTATGTGTGTCTGTGTGTATGTGTGGTCACAGTACAGTATAAGCCTTACCTTTTGATGAATTGAATGCAGAATTGATGTGAAGGAACAGACAGAGTAGCAACTGGGATTTAGAACCAATCAATTAGAATGAACAGTAGTTTTTGTCAACACAACATACTTTTTGTTTATTTAGAAAAAAGACAAATTGGAGTGTATTAGAAGTATTGAACATTTTTATATCTAGGTCCTTGTGGTATGCGGTAGCTGTAGTGAATGTCACTTATGGGCCTAATATGACAATTGAAGAAATGGGACTGTCTTTTTTCACATGTGTCTCCTGGACACATCAGAGATTGCATGTGCATATCATTCACAAAGGATGCACAGCTCCTGGAATAGTTGTTGATGGTAAAAATTAGACGAGAAGTTGCTCATGGTAGAAATTATACATAATGATAACTTTTTCTATTTATTGAGAGTAACTAATTTTTAGGAGGTTAAACAAATTTCACCAAATAAGGAAGCTAAATTTTAATATTAATTCTACTGATATAACTAAGGTTGAATACTGTTCTGGTTTACTTTAAATTGAGTAATAAATTATGAAAATTTTCAAAGTCATTTTATAAAAAAAGACAATGTTTTAAGTATCAGGGATAAGCACATCATACTTCAATATAATGCATTAACACACTGAGTACTTTGAATTTAAGGAGATTGGAAAGGTCTCTAGGAAAATACTTGGATCCTTTTCTACTCTTCTTGTGTCCTTTCTTCCAACTTTCCCGTTTTGTCCCCTTCTCCCCCACAGTGTCCTGAGTGAGGTAACCCAGACCCAAAAAGATGAACATGGTATGTACTCACTCATAATTGATTTCTAGCCATAAAAAGGGTCACGAGTCTACAACTGGTGATCCTAAAGAAGCTAAGTAAGAAGGTTACCCAAAGGAAAAACGTATAGTTGTCCTCTTGGCTATGGGAAGTAGACAAAATTGCCGGGGAGAAAATTAGGATCTTGGGGGTGGGGTGGGATGGGAGTAAGGGGAGATGGGGAGAGAAAAGGGAGAAGGGGAGGATGGGAGGAACTTGGGGAAAAAGGAGGATTGGGATAAAGAAGGTTGGATAGGGGAGCACTGAAGCACAATTCTTAGTTAAGGGAGCCATCTTAGGGTTGGCAAGAGACTTGAACCTAGAGTGGCTCCCAGGTGCCCAAGCCGAGGTCCCCAGTTAGTTCCTTGGGCAGCTGTGGATAGGGAACCTGAAATGACCCTATCCTAGAGCAATAATGACGAATATCTTGCATATCACCATAGAACCTTCATCTGGTGATGGATGGAGATAGAGACAGAGACCCACACTGGAGCACTGGACTGAGCTCCCAAGGTCCCAATGAGGAGCAGAAGGAGGGAGAACATGAGCAAAGAAGTCGGGACCACAAGGGGTGCACCCACCCACTGAGACAGTGGAACTGATCTATTGGGAGCTCACCAAGGCCAGCTGGACTGTGACTGAAAAAGCATGGGATAAAACCGGACTCTCTGAACATGGCAAACAATGAGGGCTGATGAGAAGCCAAGGACAATGGCACGGGGTTTTGATCCTATGTAATGTGCTGGCTTTGTGGGAGCCTAGCCAGTTTGGATGTTCACCTTCCTAGACAAGGACGGAGGGGGGAGGACCTTGCACTTACCACGGGGCAGGGAACCCTGACTGCTCTTTGGACTGGAGAGGGAGGGGGAGAGGAGTGGGGGGAGAGGAGAAGGGTGGGAGGAGGGGGAGAAGGGTGGGAGGAGGGGGAAGGAAATGGGTGACTGGGAGGAGGTGGAAACTTTTTTTTTCTCCTTTTCTCAATAAAAAAAATTATAAAAAGAAAAAAAAAGATAAAAAAAATCACTCTCCTCATTACATCCGTACATTTCTTTTTATCCTAAAACAAACCTAAGTATGAAAATGCAATTATTTCTGAGGATTTCTGTCTTCATTCAGAATTATATATTTTGCAAAACTTTGATTAAATAAATGTCTTGTGTATTTGCTTTTGTTTCTTCTAAACATACTGGCTATGTCACTGTGAAGAAAATATATAGTATGCCTTTTCTAAAAAATAAACAATTTATTATGAAATAAATGTAAATAATATAAATCAATAAATGCAAATAAAATATTGGAATTTCTTTAGTAAATCTGTAGCATTACACAGATATTAGCACTTCTAATAAATTTTAATATCACAATCCAATCTTTTTACACATAAATGTCCTTATTGCCAAATACTCACTGAGACTTTACCAAGCCCTTTATAGTTGAATTTCTTTGAAAGCTACAATGCTTATTATTGATATGGTAGAATAAAGAACACAAATTATTTATAATTTGAATACATTTTAATATCCATAAAAATATATGTTGAATAGTAAAACTTGAGAGATGGTTTTCCTTTAAGCTATTCAAAATAAAGTAAAATCAATAACATTGCTAATTGTAGAGTGCAGATATTTCATAGAGGTTGATGCCAAATATCCCTCAAGGTTATTATGGAAGAATTCACTAGAGGCATTGCTCATCTAATTTTGATGAATGAAACATTCATCAAAGATTTTATCAGGAAAATACAGAAAACATTAAAGAGAGCTTGCAGAGCTGGTCTTAATGCAGATTAACCCCTTCTGTGATATTTGAATTACAAACAAGACAGGAACTGAGTTCTCATCACCTTGAAGGAAAGGAGTCATAGTGTTGACTACAGAAGGTGCACAAGCCTTTGAAGTGTGACCTGCTGACTTGAAAAATGGTCCACTTCCAACTTGTGCATAGTTCGCTTCTTATGTAGCTCTTGTGTTAGATCTCTGTTCCTGACATTACCAGCATCCTTCTGGATTCTCAATCTCTTTACTGCCCTGTTTGTTCTTCCTGAATATACAGTATGGTCTCAAATACAACTTATGTTGTTTTCTGCATTGGCCCCCAACATGCTTGGATTTCTGACATGCAGCAGTGATTCTGGATTCACTCTGATCTCTTCTTTAAAAGATTTAACTGTAAAATTCTGAGAGTCACATCTGATGATAAGGAAGTTTTTTCCTATATTATCATAACTATTCGCTAAGAGCTTTAATGGAAGTCTACTTGTATTTTCAAACTGTGACACTTCTTATGCAGCAAGTTGCAAATTAGAAAATTTGGAATACATTTTAGCTTTGCTTTCTCCAGTTTGTGGACTAAACCACATAATTTTGTGAAAATTAAATCTTCTGATATTGGACCTATAAAACTACAAAATCACACATAGTACTTTAGTTAAAAAGAGATTATTAAATTATTTTATAAAATATGTGCATATTGGCATAGATATTAACAAGTTGTTTATTTGATTTTTCTTTTTCAAATCTGAGAACAGGAAGTGATAGAATAAAGAATAATATAAAACCATTATGTGGGTATCTGAAGATGTATAACAGCAGTTAAGGACTCTGGGTGCTTTTCCAGAAGTTCCAGGTTTGATCGCCAGCACCGACATTGTAGCTCAAAACCACATGTAATTCCACTTCCTTGGGAATTCAACTCTTTCTTCTGAATCCATTTGCCACTATCATGTGGTATACAACACAAAGTCAAAATATTTCTATACCTGCACAATAAAATATAAAAACTAAAAGTATTGTGTATAGAGGACATAAAGGGGATGGATAAAGAGAGGAAAAAGAAGGGGAATAGAGAGGAAATGTAAGGGTAAAGAAGAGACAGAATTGAGAGGAAGGCTCAGCAGTGAAGAGCATTTGCTGTTCTCCCAGAGGACTAACTTAGATTCCCAACACCAATTTTGGGTGACTCACGTGTTCCATACCTCCAGATTGATCCGTGCCTTCACATGTACCTGTACTTAGATGTATATTCCCTCACACTGACAGAAACACAAATACAACTAAAAATAAAATGAATATTTGAAAAAATAAAAGTAAGGATTTATTGTTTTAGAAAACTATGAAATAGCACATAATCACTCATTATTCTATAAGGGAGAGTGATGTGTTCACTAGTACATACAGAATGGCTCGGTGATTATAATCTATAAATATCAAAAAGTATGTATTAAAATATGTTAAAACAAAGGAATTATTGGGAAAATATTTTTAAGCAAGTATTTTTGGAGTTTCTATGCTTGTAATAATTTAGAATACCATTATGATTGACGAAACCTGAATCTTAAGCAATGCTTTATAGAAAGGACCTGTCTTTGTCCTCACTTTCAGCCCCGCTCTCATACCTGACGTAATTCAGTGTAAGGTATTCTACAAACATATACAGTTACATTTCCTGTTCACCTGAGTGTACTAAAATAAATATTATTAAGTTATCTTTAACCCTTTCTCAGTCACATATGGGTGAGTTTTTCATTGTTTATTTTGTTTTATCTCCTATTATTCTGTTATAATTATTTTTAGTGAAAACTTACAGGTTTTAGTCAATCAATCTATATCTTCACATAAGACAATAGAGATAATAGTGTCATTTTGCAAGATATTTAAAATTAATTGTAGACTCTATACAATGTACTCGAGTATAGTTTCTCCCAACTTCTAATATAAACCCTACATAGATGTACTCCACCTTTTCACTTAAGTAGCTATCCCCAAAACTTTGTCTCTTTTTTCTTTTTTAAGATTTAATAATCCTTTGATTTCAATTCACTTACTTTGTTCTGTGCTTTCTAAAATGGTGATTCAATGTAGTCTATCAATTCCTACAGTATAAAACTATTTCTTATTAATGTGAGATGGATAGAAAATTGAAAATAATAAAGGCCAGAAGTATCAGTAAAATTTCAAAACATCTGAATACTTGTATATACATGTGTTAACTTTTTCAATATGTTAAAGATTTCATTCTAAATTCAAAGTAAGTTCAAGAGGTGAGTGGGTATAAATTCTGATATTTTGTTTTATTTTAAAGCTTCAATTCTCACCTATCACTATTAGACTTTTATTGTGTATTTTGGGAAGAAATCTCATGTGCCAGGTTTCCTGAGGGAAATGTTTTATTGCTTATGTAAGAACTGTTAAGATTAGCATTCCAATTGTTTGACAGCAAATGGGGGCTTCAGTAGTGCAAGCTTTAAATCCTCATCACATTAAGTAGTTTAAGCAGTCATTTGCTTTATGTATACTATTAATTTAAAACAAACACTTCTCATACAAGGCTTATAGAGGCAAAGGGCAACATGAAATGAAGCTGACATGTGCAAATTCAGAATTAAAAATTTAATACAGCAAAACCATTTTTGCAGTTGTTCCAATATTTAAATGGGAATGCCCAGAGGCCTGACCTCTTCAGTTACTGTCAGGATAATAGAGAGTTAATGAATTATGATTTCTAAGTGACACATCTATAGTTTACTCTCTAATACGTGTATTAGGATGCACCATTTTCACACAGTGAAGAGACATTCTTAAAATTCTCATGTTCTCAATTAAATGGGAATATAGCAAATTACTAGAAAACTTACATGGTAAAAAACAACCCTATAGTATGTTTTGGAGCACATGATTTCAGGTATATTCATTAGTGTTTTACGTTGCCATTGATGTTTTCATATATGAAGTAAAAGAATTTAACAGGTATCGATGAATAAGACACCTCCATTGGTTAGTGGGTGAGCATCATGCCCAATTCTCCATAATAAAGGTAATGCATTAGTATCCAAAAAAGAATTATTTGGCTGGTCTTAAATCAGAATCATGTAAAATTGTATCTTTCTAATACAGTATTTCTTCAAACATTCTTAGCATTTAACTTACAGACCAAGCAAAAAGGACATCTGTCTATGATATTTATTATGCTCCCAGAAATAATAGAGTCAGTAGAAATGAATAGCAAGCAAAATGGTCTTTAACTCTACATGTGTTCTTAATAATGTGTTAAGTGACCCATCATCTTATGCAATCACATAACCTTTCTTGTTTGTTTGTTCATGTTCAGTTCTGGGAGAAATATACACCACCCGCATATTCTCCATTGTTCTTCACAACTTGTGCGCTAAAGCCACTTACTTTTTGCCAAAATCCTTCCTTGATATAAAACGGTACATTTTTTCTTATGTATCATCTGAATCTGAACATTAGAAAACATTTTTATTTTAATAAGCCCTTACTTCACTGCATCCTTAATTGTTATATTGTTATGTATTGCTGGATGGCAGTGTTGCCCCCATATTTCATCGGAATCAATATGCTAATGTTCCCTTTCTTGCACAGATGATCCTATGGTCTCTCTCACTCTGTATAGCTTGGTATTATGTTTTATCTAAAGACGAGAAACTGTTCTGGAAAAAGTGAATTTATACATACAAAATTACTAAATTCTGTAAACTGTGCATGGTAAAATTGAATGAATTACTTCTGAATGTATAATTATATATATGACAGCTGATTTGAAGTTCTTTTTCAAAAGAAGAGCTGGTAGGTTATGCTCCATGACTTATCAGTTTAACTAGATCGTGTTACAGATTAAAAATTATTACACAGTCTTTTGAAAACATAAATTGGCCTATGAAGTAAAAATAATTTTTCCAAATAAAATTATTGTGTTCTTAAGTTTCAGTAATGCTAGTAGTGATGATACTGTTTAGGTAGATAATAATGTAACAATGTGTAACATAGCCATTTCCAAAATCAATTTATTAGTGTGTGTGTGTGTGTGTGTGTGTGCGTGTGTGTGCGTGTGTGTGTGGTATGGTGTGTTGTGGTAAATTCATGAATGTATGAGAAAGCTTGTTTGTGGATGCATATGTGCCCATTTTGACTAGATGATTGATTATTCTTTTTTATCACTCTTAAACTTGTTTTTGTTTTTTTGTTTTATTCTTCTCCCATACATTACATCCAGACTGCTGTTTCCCCTCTTTCCTCTCCTACTCCTTCCCCCACCTCTCTCCATCAAGATTCATGCCTCCTTTGTTCCCCTTCACAAAATAGGAGGGATCCCAGAGATATCAACCAAACTTGACAGAAGTTACAATAAATCCAGACACATACCCTTATATCAAAGGTGGACAAGTCAACACAGTAGGAGGGGAAAGCTCACTAAAGCAGCTACAAGAGTTATAGTCTGATCCTGTTCTCACTGTTAGGAATCCCAGAAGAACTCCAAGTTACACAGCCATAGCATATATGCAAATGACTTTGCTCAGACCAATACAGTGTTCACAATTGTTGCGTCCCTCTTTGTGAGCCCTATAATCCCTGGTTAGTGATTCTTTGGGTCATATTCTCACGCTATCATCTAGTCCTCTGACTCCAACAATTCTTCCTAACCTTCTGCAGTTTCCATATCACTTTTGTTTTTTGGTTTTTGTTCATTTGTTTTGTTTTATATTATTTGACTTTATTTTATTTATCATTTTCCTTAGGTGCCTGTTTGTTTTCTAATGGGAGACAGAAATGATGCATATATGTATAGGAGGGGAGAGGGGAACTGACAGGAGTTGTTTGTGAGGAAATCATATCAAAATATGTTATAAAATGAAAATTTCAGTAAGATAAAAATTAATTTGATTAGAAATAATGTAATTATTTATGGGATTATATAATAAATACCTAAGGAATCCTAAGGACACAGTTCAAGAAAAGAATACAGCACACCAACAATCAATTAGAACACAATATTAAAAGGTTCTTACTGGAATTGTGAACTGCATCTAGCTATAGACTGCATCCTGCCCTATTCTGTATCACCAGCCTGTACTAAAATGCTCACAGAAGGAACAGAAGATGTGTGGGGTAGAGAATCCTTAAACTCTGAAAAGTCACATATTTTTATGAAGAGCAAATTTTCTTTCTTTTTTCAAACTCTCCTGTTAAACAATTTTATCACTTATGCCTGAAAACTACTTAAAACTTCCCCTTTGTTTTCTATTTAAGAGGAAGCACTCCATCAATCCGGATAAACTGCCCTCCTTCAACACTCAGTGAAACATATCTTTTTTTGTTATATCCAAATATAAGTAAGCACTTACCTAAATTAATAAAATTAGTTGATATACAAAAATTTTACTTAAATGATATGGGCAGCAAGCTGAATTATTGAGAAAAGTTAGTCTAACACAATGAAGCAATTAACTATCTATGTTGTTATGAATTTAAATTTAAAATCTGATGCCTTATAATAATTTCAATTTGAGTTAAATACTTTTAGCTAAATAAAATGTAAACTACAAAATGTAATTATAGATGGTACAAAGAGAATTGTTTGTGACTGGGCAGAGAATATATAAATCTTTTCTGGGAAAAATGATGCTTACTCAAAATATAAATTCATCTGCAATTACCCACATGAATATTAAAATAAAGAAAATTAAAAAGAATAACAATAAGGGTCCATTTACTGAACATATATAAAGAATCTGCATATATATATGTATATATATTAAATACAATAATATTTTTGGATAATTTAAAAAGTAGATTAGTAATAGAAAAGTGATAACTATTATTTTAGACCTTTAAATTTTGTTGAAGCCCATGTATGTGATCCATTCTACCTTGACCAACGTTCAGAGAGCTTAGTCCTATTCTTATCCCTTCAAGGTTATAACAAGTAACAGAAGAATTGACACAGGGGTAGTTGCCTACAGGATTCTTGGCCTAAGGTATGGCTGCTGTGTTCCTGGCTAAACAACAGCATACTTAACACAGGATATAGTTTCTTGATGTTGCAGGTATTTAAGAGATGATTACTCTGTTTGTTATTGCTGTCATGGTAAAGTTGTCTATTGCCTTCTTCCCCACTTTTGTAATATGGGATTCTTCTCTGTATGCGCTGAATACCATTGGTGAATAAAGAAATTGCCTTGTCCTGTTGATAGGGCAGAACTTACATAGGCAAGGAAAACTAAACTCAATGCTGGGAGAAAGAAGGGCAGAGTAAGGAGAAGCCATGGAGCTGAGCCAGAGACAGACATGCTGAAACTCTGCTGGTGGTCCACGACATTGTGGTTATGCACAGACTGATGGAGATGGGATAAATTAAGATGTAAGAGTTAGGCAATAAGAAGCTAGAGCTAATTGACCAAGCAGTTATTTAAATAATATAGTTTCTATATGATTATTTCAGGGCTGAGCAGCCAGGAACCAACAAGCGGCCTTCTTTATAACACTTTTGAATTGGGATATATAAAGTGTATGGAAAATAAATGCACAAAAATTCAGTATTCACTTGGTTGCCCTCCCAACACTATTCTGTTTCTCTTTCATTTTCTTTGGTATTACTGTTTTTCTGTATAACATTTCTAATCCACATACCCCAACCTAAAACATATGAACCCATAAAGGCTGGACCCTAGCAAAATGTGAGTGTGTGTGTGTGTGTGTGTGTGTGTGTAAATATGTGCCACAAAGAGCAAATACCATGGAAGCCAAAGGAGATTATTAGATCCCCTGTAGCTGGAGTTACAGGCAATTCTGGGCTTTCAGAAATGAGTATTAGGAGCTGAACTCAAGACTTCTGGAATTTCAACAAGTACTATAAACTCTGTAGTCATGATTCCATTCCTGAAATTATCTAATTAGACATAATTATAAAGTCTGAGGGCTTACTAATATATAAAAAATAAATAAAGACAACAGCACAAACACAGACAGGGAGATTAAAATTCAGGAAGTACAAACAAATTTGAACATTATTTGAAGGAAATAAAATTAAATCAAGTCTAAAACTAAATCAACAATTTATTGCAAAGAAAGATGAAGAAAGTATCTTTATTGTTAATTAGGACTTAAAAAATTTTTTTCAAATGCTCGTTTTTCCCTTCAGCTATCATAATTATTCTACACACCATCTTTCATATACCATTTCAGTTTAGGACTTTGACATGCAAGCACTCTTGTTCAAATATCTTTCTAAAGTGGATAACACACACAAAAGACAATAAAGGTGGACAACGGAGACATGAAATTCGTATATAATCATATTTTAGAACTGTACTGATTTTTAACAGACAAATAATACTAATATTTGTTTCTGGAGTGCAATGATTATTAGGTTAAAAGTTTCATTTATTTATACATCATAAATATAAATAGCAATTTTCTACATTTTTTTTTTAAATTTATATGCTTAACTGTCTTGCAAGGACATTTTATTTTCTACATCAGGGAGTATAGCTTTTGGCAGTTGTAAACAAATTATAGTATGGTTTGATAAAGTTAAATTATGCACTGTAACTACTAAACACATTTCCAGATACAATACTATCTGTTTTTTTGATTTTTTTAAAGTAATAATTTCCAAAAGATGAGTTTTCATAGCCTTTCTTTTTTTTTTTTGAGAAAAGGAGAAAAAAAAAACAAGTTTCCACCTCCTCCCAGCCTCCCATTTCCCTCTCCCTCCTCCCACCATTCTCCCCCTCCTCCCACCCTTCTCCCCCTCCCCCCACTCCTCTCCCCCTCCCTCTCCAGCCCACAGAGCAGTCAGGGTTTTCTGCCCTGTGGTAAGACCTAGGACCTCCCACCTCCGTCCATATCTAGGAAGGTGGACATCCAAACTGGCTGGGCTCCCACAAAGACATCACATTACGTAGGATCAAACCCCCGTGCCATTGTCCTTTGCGTCTCATCAGCCCTCATAGTTCGCCATGTTCAGAGAGTCCAGTTTTATCCCATGCTTTTTCAGTCACAGTCCAGCTGGTCTTGGTGAGCTCTCAATAGATCAGCTCCACTGTCTCAGTGGGTGGGTGCATCCCTCGTGGTCCGGACTTCTTTGCTCATGTTTTCCCTCCTTCTGCTCCTCATTGGGATTTTGGGAGCTCAGTCCAGTGCTCCAGTGTGGGTCTCTGTCTCTATCTCCATCACCAGATGAAGGTTCTATGATGATATGCAAGATATTCGTCAGTATTGCTCAAGGATAGGGTCATTTCAGGTTCCCTATTCTCAACTGCCCAAGGAGCTAACTGGGGACCTCAGCTTGGGCACCTGGGAGCCCCTCTAGGCACTGATCTGAACAGAGAATTCTCAACAGAAGAAGTTCAAATGGCCAAAAGACACTTAAGGTCATGCTCAACTTCCTTAGCAATCAGGGAAATGCAAATCAAAACAACTTTGAGATATCATCTTACACCTGTCAGAATGGCTAAAGTCAAAAACACCAACGATAACCTTTGCTGGAGAGGTTGTGGAGGAAGGGGTACCCTCATCCATTGCTGGTGGGAATGCAATCTTGTGCAACCACTATGGAAGTCAGTGTTTCGGTTTCTTAGGAAATTCGGGATCAACCTACCCCTGGACCCAGCAATACCACTCTTGGGAATATACCCAAGAAATGCCCTATCATATGACAAAAGCATTTGTTCAACTATGTTCATAGCAGTATTATTTGTAATAGCCAGAACCTGGAAACAACCTAGATGCCCTTCAATGGAAGAATGGATGAAGAAAGTATGGAATATCTACACATTAGAGTACTACGCTGCGGTAAAAAACAATGACTTCTCGAATTTTGCATGCAAATGGATGGAAATAGAAAACACTATCCTGAGTGAGGTATCCCAGACCCAAAAAGATGAACATGGGTTGTACTCACTCATAATTGGTTTCTAGCCATAAATAAGGGTCACGGAGTCTACAATAGGTGAATCTAAAGAAGCTAAGTAAGAATGGGAACCCAAGGAAAAACATATAGTTATCCTCTTGGCTAAGGGAAGTAGACAAAATTGCCGGGGAGAAAATTGGGATCTTGGGGTGGGGTGGGATGGGGGTAAGGGGAGATGGGGAGAGAAAAGTTAGAAGGGAAGGAGGTCGGGCCTTGGGAAAGCAGGAGGATTGGGATAAAGGAAGGTTGGACAGGGGAGCACGGAACCACAATTCTTAGTTAAGGGAACCACTTTAGGGTTGGCAATTTTCTACATTTTGTAAGGACCAAAAGAAATCTGATCTTATAACAGGCAAAAAGGCACAAACCATCTCTTTCATCTTATCCAGGAAAATGGACATCTTGTTTTTTTATATCATGTCAATTTCATTTATTAATTTATTTAAAATTATTTCGCTTGGGTTCAAGAGATCTACAATTATAGTAGATGTGAAATGTTTCAGACAAATAAGTGAGAATTTCCTACTTTTATTATTGAAAATAAAACTGTAAAATGCAAAAATGAAATAACAAAAAAGAAAATTTCAGGCATACACAATAAAGGCATAAAAGTAGAGTATGTACATGGTTAAAAAATTTAAAATAGTAATTTCTGGATCAGTAATTCCATTCCATGATTTTTAAAGATAGACAGATATGATAGAATGACATGTGATAGTTTTCAGAATTAATGATCTCATTTTTTTCAAATAAAAAGAAACAAGATAAAAAACATTAAATAAATTTGCATACAAATTATAATATTTTGAATTACTATGAACAATAGTAATCTTTCAGACATATCTAAAGAATGTTGAGTACAACAATTTGAATGGAATATGATACACTTAATGGTTACAGAAGATCACTAGAGATAAATCAACTGTAGAGATAAATCAACTGTACTGAAAAGAAAATATATATATATATATATATATATATATATATATATATATTATCTGTCTAAAATTTTAGAGCCAAGGTGAATGCAATAGCAAGAAGATACGGGAAGTGCTGTGAAATATGGTCTTCTGCTCGAGATTCAGCTACTAAGTTCTTGAACTACTAACAGTTGTGATTACTCTACAAAACTTGAAGCAGGTAAGCTACCCACAACTCAGTCTTTGGTGAATGAGGCACTCTTCAGGACCAATTACTAACTGGAGAGCTATTAGCAGCTCATAAATTCTTAGAGAAAGACAATCAGTCTTCTTTGGGCTTGTGAACACCGGTAAGCTTCCTATACTCCAGTGAAAAGAACCATGTGTGTATGGACAGCGCTAAATGAATGATTGAATTATTAAAAGAAAAGTAAAAATTGAGGGAAGGTAGAGAGAGAAAAAGGAAGAAAGAAAGAAGATAGAAAAAAGAAATAAAGAAAGATAGAAAGAAAGAAAGAAAGAAAGGAGAAAGAAAGAAGGAGGAAAGACTTTGGGAGATCAACTTCTAGGTAGATATAAAGACAATTTGTTAGAATGGAGTACGTACAATAGTGATAGTAGAGATGGTGATATTTCATTGCATACAAGAATGAATTTTCGAAGCATAAAAACATAATAATAATATATGTTAAATGTAAAAACCAACAACAAATCATTGTAACATAAAACAAAATAAAAAATGTAGACATATAATAACTATAAATTGATAAAATTACCCACTTGAAAGGCAAATATTTCAGTAATGTTTAATATATTCAATTATACAGCTTTGCATGAGACACATTAAAACCTTAGGCTGCAAAACTGCTGGAAGTCAAGTCCATAATTTCTCATTCACATGTGGAAATTGAATCTAGATAACTTGTGTGTGTGTGTATGTGTGTGTGTTAGCATGTGTGTGTGTGTGTGTGTGTGTGTGAGAGAGAGAGAGAGAGAGAGAGAGAGAGAGAGAGAGAGAGAGGTGTGGAATAAATGAGAAACACATATGCAGAAAGAAGTTTATCAGTCAGTGTGGAAGGTTGCATGGGGTTAGTTTATAAACTTCATTTATATTTCTTTTCTAAATGTTTTGTGTATGGAAAAAGAAAAACAGTGGAAAGGATGGAGGTTTTCAGCAAAGACAATGGACAGAAGCAAATTTTTATAGCTGTATTAATGTACCCACAAATTCACATATAAAGCCAGGAGTTTTCAGATTACAGAAAGTGAATAATGAGTTCACTTTCCCAGGCAGAAGTATTTATTTTAAGGTTGTAGGAAGCTAATAATCAAGTATCAAAATATAGATGTTCAAATTTACATAGATCGATTCTAAATATTGATAACAATGACCTTAATTGATGCGAATTATGTTCTCTGTGAATATCATGTAATTGGAGCCTTCTCTGTAATTGCTGGTATAATTACTACTTGGAGACCCTTTTAGTGCTCACTGTGGACCTAAAAGTTGGATCGATAATTAAGCATGTTAGTGTTGGACACCCTTTGGCTCAAGCCCTTTATTCTTCAAAGGAAAGAGGTCTGTGGGTATTAAAGAGAACTGCTTCAATAGTATTTAGAGAAACAGCTGGAGGTTCTTTCTTTGCCTTTTCACTCAGAACTCCTGGTGCTATTTCTAAGTGTCTGCGGATATAATCATTGTTGTCTGGAAACAGGAAATGTAATACAAATATTTAATGTAATAATTTCACACTAACTTTTGATTTGGCATCAAAATATGTATGAAATTTAATTCATTAGAAACCTAATTTACAGGAAAGTTTATACAGACTTCTCCATAATATCCCTAAATTTGTGATTATATACATGTATAGTATTCAGTGAACAAAATGGAAATGGCTTGTGATGTACTAATTGTACCAGCATTCTTCAAAAGTTCAAGATAATCTATTGAGAATTTAAATAATCACCATTAGAATAATTTTTGTAATGAAGATATTAATAATTTTAGTTAAGTTAGATAATTAAAAAAATCTTCTCTAGGATATATATTTCTATTCAAAAACAAAATTGAGAGGAAAGAATAGCAATAACTTTGGGACAAGCCTTCCCACTTGGGGAGGCTGAACTCAGTCAAGCACTTCCTAGGATTCTAGGCCAGACACTTGGGAAGAGAACAGCAGTAGTCCTTGCCATCCTGATGGTCAGGCTCCATTATGGTGAATGAATACAAGGTGGTGAAATAGAAGGAGAGATAGAATGATTCACGGGTTGGGGAAAGAGGTGGATCTGAAGAGGTGAGGATGGTGAGGGACAGACTGGCATGAATGACCTGCTTCCTACCTGATTCAAAAATGATGTCTGGATAGGGGTTATTGTCAAGGGCCAAGTCCTGGTCTGGGGCCCCAAAGCGGCCAAGAAGGCCTGTGTTGATGTCTGTGAAGCCTGTCACCACTGAGAAACATTCATAGGTCTGTAGTCTGAGCTATTCCCTGTGTTTATATAGCTTTTTGAGAGCTATGTTGCCACTGGGGCCACAGTGACATTCAAGCCCTGGCTGCTTCCAAGTACCATGCCTGTGTCTGTGGTCTGTGTTGTTGTTCAGTGGTCCATGATGCTACCAAAGACAACACAGATGCTCAGGGTCTACATTGTATCCTGAGACCATGCTGGTGTCTGAGTGCTATACCACCACCAGGGACATGACAATTTAATTGACTGGCATTGTCACCTGAGACATGATGTCCTTCGGGCCAGTGCTGCTGCTGAGGGTCATGTCTGGGACCATGGACCTGCCACAAACAGGGTCTATGTTGATGTCTATACCTCCTGATACCGTCAAACTACCTAGAGCTATATTGGTGTCAAAGGATCATGTTGCCTGTAGGGCCATACAAACCTAGATAAACTATACTACAGCAGGCCAAGGTGATCTTAGGGTCTGAGCTATTGCCAAGTGACACATTGTGGTTTGTGGACCTCCTCCTGAAGCTGGGGTCTGTGTTGATGTTCATGGTCCATGTTACCACCTGGGGTCATAGGAAACATACATGTTAAAGTCTGGGAGATGTGCTGAGCTGGCCCTGCTATTCACTAGCTCTGCTCTTCACTTGCCCTAGGGTGGGTGGCCTTGTCCTACACTGGATACTGGAGCAGCAATGCTGGCTTTGTCCCTCAGGGGACAATTGGCCCTCCCCCACCCCTGTACTCAGGAAGGATGGCTCTGTCCCTCAGCCATGCCTGTAGCTATCCTGGGCATCACACTAAAGCTGACCGTGTTGGATGTGGCACAAATGAGCCAACCCTGAAGACATGAGAGCAGCAGAGCTGACCTTCCCACCTCTGCCTACCATGTGGTGGCATGGGTGAGGAGAGAAAGATGCCCTTCCCCTTGCTGCTGACAGCAAGCAAAAGAGCTGGCCTCAGTGTTACAAGTGTAGGAGAACAAGTCTTTCCTATCACCACCTGCAGCACACTGCCTGGGTAGTGCACAGTAGGCCTAAGGCTGTTGTTGGGGGCACAGGTTAGCCACCCCTGAGTTTATGAGAGCAGAATAGCTGACTATCCACCCATATAACCCCTAAAGCAATCAGAAAAAAAAGGCCTCTGTACCTTGCCTGGGTAAGACAGTGTAGATAGATGGCCCTGGTATTATGAGTGTGGGTGAGCCTGACCAAAAGTCTGAGAGCTATCCTTGCTTTTTGCTGCAGGCTTCACTAAGTGAGCTAGGCAATGCTGGAGAGCTTGCCCAGAAAGTTAAACGAGAGAAAGTTGCTGGACTGACTAACACAGATACCAGCCAGTCCCAGAATCATGGTTATGAGTTAGCACACCCCAACATCCACTTTATCTATGAGCTCTTAGAACATATGGAGAGGATAAACGTACAGACTGAAAACTGCAGAATCTCCATGACACAGGACACCTGGATAACTAAGCGGACCCCAGGTGAGAATCATTATCGATAGTGTAGCAGAAGTCAGAGGCCTTAAAGAAGACCAATGACTCCTAGCAGTGAATACTTACAAGAAAAGATGAATGAACAAAAAAGAAAACTGTGTGGCTCACAAGGCCAAACTGCATCTTCCAAGATGAAAATCTTCTTGTTCTTCTTGTTCTACTTTCTGGTTCTTGTTCTTGTTCTTCTTGTTCTTGTTCTTCTTGTTCTTGTTCTTCTTCTTCTTGTTCTTCTTCTTCTTGTTCTTCTTCTTGTTCTTCTTGTTCTTGTTCTTCTTGTTCTTCTTCTTGTTGTTGTTGTTGTTGTTGTTGTTGTTGTTCTTCTTCTTCTTCTTCTTTTTCTCCTTCTCCTCCTTCTACTCCTTCTCCTCCTCCTCTTCTTTTTCTTCTGTTTTTTAGTGGCTTTAGGGTTTTCTTTTAAATTGTGTTTTGTTTTAGGAGTGGTTGCAAGGGCAAAAGGCAGATATGATGGGACAGGAAGATAAGTTTGATTGGGATACATGATGTGAAATTTACAAAGAATTAATAAAGGTTGAAAGAGTAAAATAATAAACTTCTTATAGGAAAATATATTATACATACATGATTACATTTGAACACATACCTAAAATTTTTGATCATTAAGAATGTCAGTGAATGAGAGAAATACAATGATATGTGAATAACATCTTTATTAAAAAGGTGATAAAATGACTAAAGGAGATTTAAACAATGGCAAGAGCAGTAATTTTATCCCAGCAATATTGTGAAGAAGTCTCACTTGATTTCAACTGTCATTTGGAATCTTCTAACTGCTGGGATCCTATTTACATATGAAATTCTAATTGCAGGTTTTCTAGACCCTCAATAGCTGCACAGAGAGAATGAATTGATAGAGGCTGAGTGACAATCAACAAATTTGTAAAAAGCTTTTCTTATATTATTATGCTATGTTTGTCTTCCCTTGGCTTTTACTATATTTGATAGGTTGTTTTCTTCTTTGGTTATTTACAATTATGTTCCTTTTGTATAATATTCTATTATAAGCTACATGACCCATTGAACAGTTTGGTCCTTATTCTAGTACCTGATCTGCAGAAGTTTATCAAATATTTTATGAAGGAATTTTTCAAATCTGGCAAGTCTCAGGCTATGTGACTCATCTAAATTACATTAATAACAAGCATGTATATTACCCATGTACACCAGTCTTTACTGCTTTAGCCATGATGTGTTATACTTAGATATTACTCTTTCTTTTAATATGAGGTACACAAGATTATGATTTATGTCATGCTCTTACAGCTAGCCTATAACACCAACAGCCTCTGTTTATAGAAAATTGCCCTCATATATATCAATCACATTATTTTTATTTAAAAAATTATTTTACAAACCTACCCCGATTACCCCTCACTCCCCTTCTCCTGCCTCCCCCATTTCCCCTCATCCTACCCCCATCCAATCCTCAGAGGGGGTAAGGCCTCCCTTAGGTTGTCAATGAAATCTGATATACCAAGTTGAGGCAGGACCTCATGTTATCAAGGCTGAGCAAGGTATTCCACTAAAGGGAATGGGTTCCAAAAAACCAGTTAAAGCACTAGGAATAAATTCTGGTCCCACTGCCAGTATCTCTTCAACAGATCGAGCCACATAACAGCCATGCACATTCAGAGGACCTAGTTTGGTCCCATGCACGTTCCCCAGCTGTCAGTCCAAAGTCAGTGAGCTCCCACTAGCTTTGTTCAGTTGAAGATGGAGAAGAGGGATCATATGAGCAAGGGGGAAATCTACAGAGATATCAATCACATTTTATCAGCACTTTCAGACTGCTACTTAAAAATAGTATAAAATAAAACTTATAAATACATTTTAAATAATTTTATGTATATATTTGTGTGTGTCTAATTTTGCATATGTACACAACATATGCAGAAACCTGCCAAGGTGAGAAGAGGTGATGGATCCTCTAGATCTATCATTATAGAGAGCTGTTGGCTACCAGGTAAGTGATGGGAACTGAGCCCAGGTCCTCTGCTGGAGCAGTAAATGGGTTTGAATTCTGACTTTACTCCTATGGAATAAATGCTGTAGTCTAGTTTTACTTTTCCTCTTGTTCTAGAGGATTTTCTTGGGGAATTCCCCAAGTACACATCTAAGGATTCTATTTCATTGGGTTCTTTATCATATAGTTTCTTCCCTCTTCTTCCTTTTGCATAGAAGACTCACTCTTATTTAGAATAACCCTATATCATAAAACATTCATTAACCCTTCTCTGTCTCCATACTATTTATTCCAATGATTTCATGTCCACTATAGTCTTATATAAAAGCTTCATTCAATAGCTATATCCTGCTCACTAATACAAATTTCTCTGCTATAGACATTATCTATCCATAAAGGTCCTTGTCTTCGTATATATGATTCATTTCGCTTACATCATTAATCTTAATAATTCTCTACTTCAACTTCTCTACAATTTGAATGCTCTTGGTAATGTTATGTTTTAAATATCCTTTTATGATATCAATCCCTCTTCAAAACCTTTCTAAAAATATTTTCCCATTCATTATTCAATTTTGTAAAGTTATTCTGTATTATAATTTATCATATTACTTTAATGATAGTTTTAATATTTTTCCCAGTCTAGAAGTCAATAACCTCAAACCATTATTTGTAGGATTTAATATGGAAATATTTAAACTATTTGCTGATTGATGGTCATTGTAAATATATCTAAAATGTAATTGCATCTAAGACTATTTATTGCTTTGATTTATTTTTCAAAAATATGTATTTGTGTGAGTTTGCTTGAGTATATGTACAATACTTTTGCATAGGAGTTTGCAGAAGCTGTAGGAAGGCAATGGATTCCTTTGAACTGGAATTAAAATTGGTTGTGATCTTTAGATAGGTGTTAGGGAGCCATCAAAAGTGACTGCAAGAACAATAACTACTCTTAACTACTAAATCATCTCCATTCCCTGAACTTCAGTTGTGATGGCATAAATTTAGATAATATCTGACTTCTGAATAGGCATTTTATGTAATTAACTATCAAAAGTCTTGAGGTTTTGAATATAACTTTAAATCCATTTTCCATTACAAGTCTATTTTTTAGCTGTTCAACTTGTATACTTTCATGCAATATTTTAGTAAACATGATATACTTAAATCACTTTGCCTTGACCATAGTTATAGCTGATATAAATACATTATTTAAAAATAATTTATTTAATTTTATTTTATGTGCATTCGTATCACGAATGTTATTTTCCCTGGAATTGCAATTGCAGACAATTGCGAGCTATCATGTGGGTGCTGGGAATTGAACCCAGGTCCTCTGTAAGAGCAGCCAGCACACTAATCTGCTGAAGCATCTCTCCAGCCCCTGTAAAGAAACTATTTCAAGCAGAATAAAAGAAAATGAGGTCCCACCAAAATGTGTGAAGCTTTTAAAAATTTAGACTAAAGTAATGTAAAAATTGATTGTGGCTAAAAGAACACAATTGAAAAATTATAATGAAAGGGGAACTCCAGGGAAGCTTCTATTTATGCCAGAATTGAGGGGAAATCATTTAAAAATTTTAGTTTTGATTCAATACTGATGATGATGCCATCAGGATGATTGACTTCAACCTAAACTGGACATCTTAGATCCATACAGAGTGAAATATAAACCTAAATATGCTCAAATATCAATATAAACTCCGGATAATGAAATCATAAATGTGATTGTTATGATACTGTTAGCAAAAATGCAATACTTACCCTACTGCTAGTTTTCAGAAAACACACAAATGCATCTAGTTGACTGAGCATTAATGACATAATTATATGAGACCCAAGAGGACTGGATATTTAGTCTTCATCATACTCATTAACAAAAGAGAGAGGGTGAACACTTGGTATCATTTTTATGTATTATACCTACACTTATCTTTTTTAGAACTTTGCTTTTAGTTGGCACAGAATAATTTCTTTCCATAGATAAAAATCACTTGTTAAGTTGTTGATATTATAATGCAGATCACAATATTTAAGGTTTGATTCCGATTTATGGCCAAACCCCACAATCTTTATTTTTTATAAGTGGGACTTATCATTTCATGATATAATTTAATTTTAGAAGGTTGTATTAGCATATATTTCTGGAACTTTTCAGACATAATAGTTGATGGTTTCATGTCTGAGTTACATTCTGTTGAAGAACAGAACTAATCTGTTTGAAGGAATAAAATTGTGTGTTTTACCTAGAAGTGTAGAG
Organism: Microtus oregoni; assembly: GCF_018167655.1. NCBI lineage: Eukaryota > Metazoa > Chordata > Mammalia > Rodentia > Cricetidae > Microtus > Microtus oregoni. Next base: position 27,317,080 of record NW_024543089.1, read on the forward strand.
GGAGATTTTAGAATCTTGTAATTCATTTTTTTCAATTTCTATGAAGAGTTTTTGACCAGGTATACTTTTATTCTTCTTAATGATAGATACTGACTTGAAGTGTCTTGTCTAACTGCTGTTTGAATGACTTTATCATAGTATATGGAGAATTCACAGAAGGATCTGTATCCCTTAATACAATTCCTTTTGACTTAGAAGGGTCAATATCATTCTGACTTTTTCCCCATACAAAATAACACTCTTTCAACCTGCTTTCTCACAGTGTTCTCTCAGCCATTGATCCCACACTTACAATGATGAATCTTCCCTATCTTTGGCTATCACTGGCAGTCGCTTCTTAGACAGATGGGACTCCAATCACTCCCTGTGGATGGTCTCCCTAAATAACTGCCTGTCGGTTCAGTGTAACTAGATTTGAAGACTGATGTCTGCATTATTGCACAAGAAGATAGTTAGCCTGAGCTGTATTGTGAGTCTAAGAATAAAATTGGCTATAATCAGACCTTAACTGAAGGTAGCAGTTTCTAGTAAATAATCAATTTTCATTTTATCTGGAATTGTAAAATTAAGATTGTTTATTCCTGTCTGAATTCTGATCAATCACATTATCAGAACTTCTAAAGAAGAAAACTAGTATTCTCTGTCAAAATGTGAACGTCTAATATATGAATCTGAGGTCATTAAATTTGACAATAAATCATGTTTAAAATATAGTTATCCACGGAAAGTCTTAAAAAAACAACTTTAACATTCCAATATAGCTGATTTTCATCTTCCTTTTCATATATACATATGTTAACTTCATTTTTTGGAAATCCTTCATGTGTAATGGCATCTAATAATAATCCTGCTTACTCTAAAGTACTTTATGCATTTTGACTAGGCAAAGAATCAAAGGGGTTGGAAAGGATACAGGCTACCTGGAAGGGTCTGGGGAGAGAAAAGGGAGAGGTAAGTGATACAATCCCATCTAAATTGATATATATATTTTACAAGAGAAATTTGTATGTTAGACAACCAAACATATTTGAAATTCTAAGAGAATTTCTAGAGTATTAGTTCATATCCAATTTAAAAACAATGTAATATTCATTGCTTTATGTAAAAGTACCCTATAATCATTACTTTAAAAGGGTTCATTACTGGAGTTGTTTCATCTTCCTGCTTCCCCATCCTCAGTAGCTGTTTTTACAGACAATGCATAGATACAGGAGAGGATCCAAGGATTTGAACAAAAGAGCACAGTGTTTCTTTCTTATTCTACCTAGCAAAGAAACAGATGGGCTGTTGTTTTTCTTGGTTGTTTGTTTGGATATTTATTTGGACCTCTGTAGTGCCTAGAGTTAAATTCACAGAATTCTTCATGCTAAATAAACACCACGGTACAAAGCTGAAACTCTAGATTTAGCTCAGACATTTGACAGTTGATTTGCTTTCTCAACACTTAGAGATCAGAAACAGGTTACATAACATATTCATTTCCCAGATCTCAAAGTTTATGGAATAATGAGTATTTCATACTTTTAGCTTATGATTCAAAGAAAACTAAAAAATATGACAAACAGAGAATAGCAGAATGTCTAACTGATAAACCACATTTTCTCTTACTATTTTAAGTTTCTTTAAATCTTAGCGATTTAAGCCAAAATTAGAATATCATCTTAAATATCTGGAGGTATTAATTCAAAATGGGTAACTCTGATATATATTACAGAGGACGTGAGGTCCTTTAGCTCATAGACAAACATTGGGAAACAAGAGTGTTAAACATATGAATGTGACTTTTCAACAAAAGGGATGTTTAGCTGTTTCTTCCAAGAAAGCAAAGAATGAATGAAGTTTCCATTGGTAATGTGTAGGGTCAGGCATTACCAAAAGAACCCAAGCTCTTATATTTATTAAGAAATCTTCCTTCTTAAACTTTTAGCCGGGCGGTGGTGGCGCACTCCTTTAATCCCAGCACTCGGGAGGCAGAGGCAGGCGGATCTCTGGGAGTTCGAGGCCAGCCTGGTCTACAAGAGCTAGTTCCAGGACAGGCACCAAAGCTACAGAGAAACGCTGTCTCGAAAAACCAAAAAAATAAATAAATAAATAAATAAATAAATAAATAAATAAACTTTTAACCTGAGCATTATTTCCCATTCTATAGAAAGGTGATGTGGGATTTCCCTTCTGTATACTGTGAATATGTTTTATTATTATTGGTTAGTGGAGAAGCTGCTTTGGGCCTATGTCAGGATAGAATAGCAAACTGGGAATTGCAAGCAGAGATATAGGAGAAAAGAAGGCAGAGTCAGAGAGAAGCTATGTAGGCACTGAAGGAGGCAGATATTGAACAGAAACTTACCATGAGTCTCATGGCTATACGTAAAATAATATAAATGGGTTAATTTGAGATGTAAGAATTAGCTAGAAATACGGCTGAGCTATTGGCCAAAAAGTATTGCAATTAAAATAGCTTCTGTGTGATTATTCTGGGTCTGGACAGCCGGGAAACGAATGAGCAACCTCTGCCTGTAGAAGAGGTCATGCACTTTGCAAAACTGTCAGGATGGAGTCACAACTTAAACATATTGTGAGAATTATCACCAAGAATCCTTTCTCCAAAGTTGTACTGTACTTGAATATGTTTAACACTATCTGGCTGTGGTCAAACTCTAGAAGTTTGAACCAACATTGGCTAACTAAGATGTGTTGAACAAAATTTCCTTCTTGACTCAGTCAAATAGTTACTCGGCTTGTCCTGGTGGGTGCAGAGAACCCCCACATGCTGATATGAAATATATGTGTCCAACTTGATTGTAGAATTATTCTACTGTTAGTCATATTGTGAGACTGGCTTCCATCTTTCAATTTCACAATGGAAAATTTAACATTTTGTGCTGTATCACTGGAACATTTCTTCTTTGTCCTACCACTTCTACATTAAGGATATTTTAGATCACATTGTGCCAACTCAAATAGACATTTATTTCATATCAAGGTCAGTAGATTCCATCTTCAACCACCGTCTCCTGTTATGTATACTTTTCAAAATACAATCCTTCAGCTTTAGTGACCATTATATGTCTGTATAACAATAACCCACATAATTCTGATAGCAAAATTACAAAAAAAAGGAAAAAGAAAGGATCATTAATCAACATCACTGGTGTACACAAAGGAAAAGTCCTTAGTAAGGGATCCTGCTTAAATATTCAATATATTTTTTAATGTCACTGACCTTGATTTTTATTCTTTAAAAGAAAATAATCTTTTTTATTATACATATAAACCTGCATTCCTACTCCCTCCTTCAATTGCTTCCACTTTACTCCCCACTCCATCCCCCTTTCCATTCCTCTAAGAAGGTAAGGCGCATTGCTTTGGGAAAGGTCAAAGGCCCTCCCTATTATATATAGGCTGAGCAAGGTATCCATCAAAAGAGTGTGGGTCTCTGTTTCCATCAGTTGCTGGATGAATGTTCTATGGTGATATTTAAGATATTCATCAGTCTGACTACAGGGCAGGGCTAGTTTGGACACCTTCTCCTCTATTGCTTAGGCTCCTAGTTGGGGTCATCCTTAGGATTCCTGGGGATTTCTCTAGAGCCAGGTTTCTTGCTAACCCCATAATGGCTCCCTTAATCAAGATATCTCTTTCTTTGTTTTCATCTCTGTCCGTTCTCCATCTTGACTATCCCGTTCCCTAAAGTTCTCCTTGCTCTTCTTCTTTCTTCTCCTCTTTCTACCCTCCTTTCCTCCCCCATCTCTATGTCCCCAATTTTGTCAGGGAATCTTGCTTATTTTGACTTTCCAGGTGGATCTATAATATTTTTCTTAGGGTTCAACTTATTACTTAGCTTCTCTAGGATCATGAACTATAGCCTCAATATTCTTTGTTTAGAGTTAGTATACCCTTATGAGTGAGTACATACCATATTCATCTTTTTGAGTCTGGGTTACCTCACTTGGGATGTTTTTTTCTATCTCCATCCATTTGCATGCACATTTCAAGATTTCATTGTTTTTGTTTTTTTTGTTGTTGTTGTTTGTTTGTTTGTTTGTTTTTACTACTGAGCAGTACTTTAAAGTGTAAATGTCTCCCATTTTCTTTATCCAGTCTTCTGTTGCGGGATATCTAGGTTGTTTCCAGGTTCTGGCTCTCACAAATAATGCTGCTATCCACATAGTTGAACATATGTCTTTGTAGTATGAGCATCTTTTGGGTATATGCCCAAGAGTTATATTGCTGTGTCCTGAGGTAGATTGATTCCCAATTTTCTGAGAATCCCACAATGATGTGGGATTTCCCACATCACCATACTGATTTCTAAAGTGGTTGTACAAGTTTGCATTCCCACTATCAATGGATGAGTGTTTTACTTACTCCACATCCTCTCTAGCATAAGCTATCATTGGTATTTTTGATTTTAGCCATTCTGACAGGTGTAAGATGATATCCCAGAGTTGTTTTGATTTGATTTGCATTTACCTGAGGGCTAAAGATGTGAATATTCCCTTAAGTGTCTTTCGGCCATTTGAGATTCTTATGTTGAGAATTATCTGTTTAGGTCTGTATCCCATTTTTTAATTGGGTTATTTGGAATTTTGGTGTCTTTTTATTGTTTTTAAATAATAAAACATTCTACCCTTTTCCTTTTTTTCATGGCTGCCACAGTCCCAATTTACTCAGGAGATCTTGTGGTATTCTCCTTTCTATGTAGATCCTGGTATGTCTCTCTTTGGGTCCTCTTTGTTATCTAGATTCTCTAGGGTTGTGGACTGTAGGCTGGTTTTTCTTTAGTTTATGTCTAAAAGTCACGTATGAGTGAGTACATATTATATTTGTCTTTCTGGGTCTGAATTACCTCACTCAACATGCATTTTTAAGAGATCCATTCATTTGTTTGCAAATTTCAAGATGTCATTTTTTTCTGCTGTGTAGTACTCCATTGTGTAAATGTACCACATTTACTTTATCCATTCTTTGGTTGAGGGTCATCTAGGTTGTTTCCAGATTCTAGCTAGTATGAATAATGCTACTATAAACATAGTTGAGCACATGACCTTGTGGTACAATTGAACATCCTTTTGATATATACCCAAAAGAGTTATTGCTGGATCTTGAGGTAGGTTGTTCCCTAATTTTCTGAGAAATTGCCATATTGATTTAGACTTCATGAGTTTGAATGAGCTTTGTTCAGCTGTTTCTGTAGTGATGTGGGATTCCCCCCTGTATGCTGCAATTACGAATAATGAATAAAGAAACTGATTTGGACCTATAGCAAGGAAGAACTTAGCTATGCAGAGAAAACTTGGCTGTATTATGGGAGAAAGAGGGTGGAGTCAAGGATAAGCCATGGAGCCACCACCAGAACAGATGTGCTAAACCTTTGGTAGTAGGCCACGACTTTATGGTGATGCACAGATTAATGGAAATAGGTTAAATTAGATGTAAGAATTAGCCAATAAGAAGTTAGAGTTTATAGGCCAAGTGATTTAAATAATAGAGTTTCTGTGTGATTATTTCAGGGTTAAGTGGCTGGGAAGTAATTAGTGCCCCCCTCCAACACTGTAGATTTCCTCATCATGATTTTGACCTCCCTTGCTCATATATTCCCTCCTCCCTCTATTTTATTGAATTCCCAGAGCTGGTTCTAGTTTTTAGATGTAGATCTCTGCGTCTGGTTCCATTAGTTACTGGATAAAGGCTATAAGGAGATAATTGGGGTATTCACCAATCTGATTGCAAGGGAAGTCCAGTTTGGGCACCCTCTACTCTATTGTTGAGTCTTAGCTGGGATAATCCTTGTGGATTCCTAGGAAATTCCCTAGCACCAGGTTTCTCCCTAACCCCATAGTGGTTCTCTCCATCAAGATCTCTCTTTCATTGATCTCCCACTCCATCCCTCTTCCACCTCTATTATTGCAGTTCTTCATCTTCTCATCTTCCATCATCTTTTCTTTAACCGCTTCCTCCAGTTTACCTGGGAGATCTTGGCTAACTCCCCTCCCAGAGTGATTCCTGTGTCCCTCTTAGGGTCTTCCATGTTATCGATCTTCTCTGGAGCTATGGATTGTAGTTTGGTTATCCTTTGTTTGACATCTATTATCTACTTCTAAGTCAGTATTTACCATGTTTGTCTCTCTGAATATGGGTTATCACAGTCAGGATGTGTTTTTTTTTTCAAGTTTTTTCCATTAACCTGCATATTTCATGATGCCATTGTTTTTTTTTTACAGCTGAGTAATATTCCAGTATGTACCACATATCCTTTATCCATTCTTCAGTCAAGGGGCATCTAGGTTGTTCCCAGGTTCTGGCTATTATGAATAATGCCACTAAGAACATTGTTGAGCATAATTATTATGCAGTATAATTATAATACAGTATACTTGAGTATTCTTTGGGTATATATGCCCAGGAATGGTATTGCTGAAGCTTAAGGCAAATTGTTTCCCACTTGTTTGAGAAACCAAAATATTGATTTCCAAAGAGTTTGCATTCCCACCAGCAGTGTATGAGTATTCCCCAGACTCCACAGCCTCTCCAACATAAGATGTCCTCAGTATTTATGAACTTAGTCATTTTGACAGGTTGGTATCTGGTATTCTGACAAGATGTTATCTCAGAGTCATTTTGATTTGCATTTCCCTGGTTATTAGGATGTTGAGCAATTCCTGAAATGTCTTGTCTTTGTACATTTGAGATTCTTCTGCTGAGAATTCAGTTTAGCTCTGTACCCTACCTTTTTTCTTCCATGGTATTGTACTAGGCCCTACATATGTGGGAGACAGTGGTAAAGTTTGCACCATGAAAGAGGCACCTGGCAGTAGTTCCAGAATCTATCCATGGGGCATGAACTAGTGAGTTGGAGCCCCATTCACTTTGATAGGATGCCATGCTCAGTCTTAATATGGGGGAAGGGGCTTGGTCTTGACCCAAATTAATGTGCAAGACTTTGTTGAATCCCCATGGAAACCCTTACCAAATGAGAAGAGTGTATGGGGTCTGGGCAGTGGGGGAAGCAAGGGAAGCAGGAGGAGTGGTGGTGGGAAGAACTGTGGTTGAAATGTAAAATGAAATTAAAAATAAATTAATTAATTAGTTAAATTTAAAAGAAAATTAATGTCAGCTTGACATAATTGCAAGAAATCAGGAAAGAGGAAACCTCGGTTGAAGAATTGCCTTGAAGAAACTTGCCTGTGCCCATGTCTGTGAAAGATTTTCTTTCCTAATAATTATTGGAGGATGGTCAGTTAACACAAACTGAAAGAATTAATCCATCAAAAATAATCCACTATAATCCAGTGGGACACATACTAAAAATAAAAGGATGTTTCAAAATATAACAATCAATAAACCAATAAATGTATATTATGTCAAAGAAAAAAAGACAAAATCTATATCAGAGACTTTACTAATGAAAGACTGTGTTTTATTGAGTACAATTTCATTTGTGATTAAAACGAGAGATAATTTAGTGATAAAAGGAACATGCTTTTTAAGATATTATAGGCCACTGATTATGAAACAACCATTGCTTTAATGCTGACACATGAAATACTGCAAGTCATCTTTCTAGCACATAAAAGAAACTCTACTACAACATAAAACCTATTAGAAATAATAAAGGAATTAATAAAAGCTGAAGGAGCCAGAAATCAACTCATCAAATTTGGTGATGTTGCTACATAGAAACAGAAATAGATATCAAATAGCATGCCACCAGTATTTGTTACAAATGTGCCTGGCAATAAATATGGCCAATCAAATAAAATACTGTTCACTAGAAATATAAAAAGACTGATTAAAAACTAGTTAGTTCCTTGGGCAGCTAAGGATAGGGAACCTGAAATGACCCTGTCCTATAGCCATACTGACGAATATCTTGCATATCACCATAGAACCTTCATCTGGTGATGGATGGAGATAGAGACAGAGACCCACACTGGAGCACTGGACTGAGCTCCCAAGGTCCCAATGAGGAGTAGAAGGAGGGAGAACATGAGCAAAGAAGTCGGGACCACGAGGCGTGCATCCACCCACTGAGACAGTGGAGCTGATCTATTGGGAGCTCACCAAGGCCAGCTGGACTGTGACCGAAAAAGCATGGGATAAAACCGGACTCTCTGAACACGGCGAACAATGAGGGCTGATGAGAAGCCAAGGACAATGGCACGGGGGTTTGATCCTACATAATGTGCTGGCTTTGTGGGAGCCTAGCCAGTTTGGATGTTCACCTTCCTAGACCTGGATGGAGTGGGGAGGACCTTGAACTTTCCACCTGGCAGGGAACCCTGACTGCTCTTTGGACTGGAGAGGGAGGGGGAGAGGAGTGGGGGGGAGGGGGAGAAGGGTGGGAGGAGGGGGAGGGAAATGGGAGGCTGGGAGGAGGTGGAAACTTTATTTTTCCTTTTCTCAATTAAAAAAAGGAAAAAAAAACTAAAGGGAATACACATACAAGAAGTACATTTTATGGATTAGCAGAATCAATATCATCAAGATGTACCTACTATCAAAGTTTTCTATGCATTTTATTAAACCTCAATTAAAATAAAATTGCTCACAAATAGAAAAATATACAATCTATATAAAATAAAAACTGTAGTCTCTATTCTATTACAACTCTATAATCATTATATTATCTGACATCAATATTGGTGTCCTGCTACAGTAGTCAATTGGACTATTTACAAAAAAAAACATATAGATCATACCAACAGAGGAGATCTGCAGTCAATTTATTTTTATAAAAGTGTTCAGAACATGAACTGAAAAAGTATTTCCTTAAATGAATTTCAGATAATTAGATATCAATATTTTGAAGAATTAAGGTATACTGATATATCTATCACCAAATTTAATGTTTCTTATTGTTTTTATCTTTGAGATTACAATGTAATGGCACCATTTCTTTCTTCCCTTTCCTCCCTCCATTATTCCCACATACACTTTTGTGTTGCTTTTCTCAATTTCATAGTCTTATTTTTATTAATTACTTTTAAAGACATATATACATATTCATACATTTTACTGAATAAAACCTGCTCAATCTGCATAATATACCTATATATGTTTTTTCAAGACTGTTTGGTATTGGATAACAAATTGGCATTCTCTTCTCTGGAGAATATTATTTCACCTAGTCTTAGCATTCCTAATTTGCCTGTAGCTGTGCAATTTTATCAGCTCTGGGACTTTTTATGTCCACTTTCTTTTCCTCTTCATAAAATTCACTGTGTTCAGTCTAATGTTTGGCTGTTGTTATCTGTATCTGCTTCTACCAGTTATTGGATGAAGAATCTCTGATGATGACTTGGCTAGGCTTTGGTCTGTGTTTGGTTTTATACTAGATGTCTGGGCTATCCAGTCTCTGGTTCCTTAAGAAATAACTCAAGGGATTAGAAGAAGTTGGAGAGCTCTTGAGTTATTTATTATCCAGTTTTTCTTATTTTAATAATTCTCTGTTCATGTTGCAGACCCAATTTTGAATGGATTTTTTGAGATTATATATATATATATATATATATATATATATATATATATATATATATATGGTATTAGTCTTCTGACAGGCACATACCTAGCAGATTCTTTCCAATTCTCTGAGGTTCTACTTCACCTTGTTGATTATTTAGCTTTGCAGAAGCTTTGTATTTTATCAAGTTCCAGTTCTCTATTGTTGTCATTAATTCTTGCAAATATTGTCCCTATTTAGAAAGTCATTTCCTAGACTTATATCCCCCAGGGCATTGCCTTTTTTCTTCTCTACAACTTTTAGATTTCACATTTAGGTCTCTGATCCATTTGGAGTTTTGACTCTTTGTTTTTGGGAAAGCTGATAGATACAGGTCTAGTTTTCTTCTGTAGGACGGAGATATCAAGTTTTCCTAGTTCCATTATTTAGAGAAGCTTTATGCTCTCTTTCCTATAGTTTTGGAAATCTTTATCAAATATTAAAAAGGTGAAATTTTGTGTACTAATAATTGGCTCTTAAGTTTTGTCCAGTTGGTCTATATGCCTGTTTTTGTGCTAATTCCATATCATTTTATTACTATAGTTCTGTCATATTTTTTAACATCTAGAATAGAAATCTAGCCATTGTCTTTTGGTTTAGGGATTTTTGTTTTATATTTGTTCACAATTGTTTTGATTATCTGGGGTCTCTGAGTTTTTTTTTTTTTTGCTTTCTTGTTTATTTTATTTTATTTTTTGTTCCTTTTTGTTTATTTTTTTCAAGATAGGGTTTCTCTGTAGCTTTGAAGCCTGTATCCTGGAACTAGCTTTTGTAGAGCAGGCTGGCCTTAAACTCAGAGACTGGCCTGCCTCTTTTATTTGCAACCACTGCCTGGCTTATTTTTTTTCTATTTTTAAGAAATATTATAAGGGATTTTCTGTGGGATTTCTTTGAATCTATGAATATATTTTGGTAAAAAGATTATTTTCTAATATTACTTCTATCAATACATGATAAACTCATAAAATATAAATATCATGATTCTAATACATTTTCCTACAATAATCTTGAAACTTTGATTTCCTTACTCTGCAGTCAAACTTGTTACTGAAATGCCAAAATTTTTGTTACCTTCATCATTCACATCTGACAAATTTGCTCATAAGATTTTACCCTATACCAACCATTATGTTTATCTTTCTATTTTTTTTTCTTTTTAAGCAAAATACTCTGTTATAGATGTGGTCGAAGGGGATCATTTATTCAGTAGGTGTATGTGGCAGGTCGCAGGGTTAGTGGTGTAAACTGGCTTAACCACTATCGGAATCAGTTTAGAGGCTCCTTAAAAAGCTGGAAACACATCTACTATATAAATCCTTCTTTCCTTTCCTCTGCATTGCTGCTCTGTTCACAATAACCAGAAAATGGAAAATGCAAGCATCCTAGATACATAATCATCTACTGAGTGAATAAAAAAATATATATAAGTACATATACACATTTGGGTTTTATTTAAATGTAGAGAAGACTGAAGTCATAACATTGCAAGAAATTGGATGAAGTCATAAAAATTATTTTGAATATGGTAATGGCCTTAAATGTGTAGTTTTTGTAACTTGTACTACAAATGTAACCTAAAAAACTTGAAAAGGACCATGGTGGAGGAATTGTATTAAAGAAGAGGGATAATAGGATATAGGTCAAAGTACACTAGAGAGATTATAGAAGTATGTTATGCTGGCCTTAAATACCCTGACCAACATGTATTGGAAACCCTATTTTAATTAGGATAAATTGTTAGTAAGATTTTTTTTAAAAAAAAAAAAAGAGTCTGGATGTAAACAAGAAAGTAAACGACTGATAGTAAAAATGGAAACATTTTACTGGATTTATCCAATTACATCAGTGTATTTATACAATAAAGTGATGTGTTTTTTTAAAATATTTATTTATTTATTTTTCATTTATTATGTATACAATATTCTTTCTGCGTGTATGCCTGAAGGCCAGAAGAGGGCACCAGACCTCATTACAGATGGTTGTGAGCCACCATGTGGTTGCTGGGAATTGAACTCAGGACCTTTGGAAGAGCAGTCAATGCTCTTAACCTCTGAGCCATCTCTCCAATCCAAATGATGTGTTTTTTTAGTGAAATTTTATTTACTAAAGAAATTGGGATAATTCTACGGTTTTGTAAAGCTGTCAATTTGCCTTTGAAAAGACAAAATAATACATTAAAAATGAATGCTATTTGGAAATTAGGTATATTAAACATGTTCTTCTGTCTTTGTGTTTATTGACTTTTGTTTGGCTTGCCTGATGATTAATGCATTAATCACATTTCTTGAAATTATGGAAAACAACCAAGTTTAATTGGCAAACTGGCTTCTCTGCAGGTTTGGATCCAGAAATTGCATCTTTGATAACCTGAAATAAAATTTACTAGCAAAATGACTCTGGTTTCCAATTGAAGCTGACATATCTTTTGATATCTGCCTTTATCTGTTTTTCACAAACACTGTAACTATTGCTGATGTAATTGGCATGCCACAGATGACCTCCATGTCCTTTATGAAATCCTAAGTGCAAAGAATATGAGTGATGTATGACCGCAAGGAAGATTTTTCAATTAAAATGTAATTAAAAAAAAACAAATACTGCATACATTTATTTTGTATAGACACACCCAGGATGGAGATCACCACAAACAAAATTTGGTTACAAGATTTCTCATTTTTTCATGTTTAATATTCCAATTTCATTGATTCTACAAATCCCTCTTTGGTATAGGAGGTTCTTCTGTCTATGTGTTGCTTTCATTGGTTGAATAAAGAAACTGCCTTGGCTTTTTGATAGGGCAGAACTTAGATAGATGAGGGTGACAGAACTGGATTCTGGGAAGAAGGCAGTGTGGCAGATGCCATGTAGTTCCTGCCTGAGATTGACACTGATTAGAATCTTCCCAGGGAAGCCACAAACTTGTTGTAAACACAGATTAATAGGGAAGGGTTAGATCAAGATGTGAGAGTTGGCCAAGAAGAGGCTAGATATAATGGGCCAGGCAATAATTTAATTAATACAATTTCTGTGTGATTATTTCAAGTATAAGCTAGCTAGGCGGTAAGGACGAAAAGCAGGCCTGCTCATTCCTGTTACACCTCCTCAGTATTGATTGAGATCTTTGACTTGCACTAGTTGGGTTATATCTATTCCATAAATGACATAATTAATAACAATCTTATTATTAAGTAAAAACCACACACATACCCTTTATACGTGTTATTTTTAAAATCCTAAATTGTTTCATTCATGTATTTTAGCCTGTACATGGGTTTCATTGCTAATATTTATAAAATATTTTTACTTACTCTGAATTTTCCATTTTTAATTTATATTTATCATCTGTTTCTATTTAAGAGCAAGAGGAAAAATTGTTCCTTTATGTTTCCCACATTCTCAAATTCTCTTGTCAATACAAATTCTCTGTTCACATTTTCATTCTCAGGAGTTGTAGTTCCTCTATAGGATAGCAACAATGCTTATACAACATAACATGTATAAACACAAGGTTTCTCATGTTGAAAGTGAATTTTAATTTCATATTAATATATTAAAATTTAAGTAATACAGGTTTCAGCAACTTGTAATAATTTCACACATATATGGCTGAAATGTGATGTAACAGTGCCTGTGTAGAGGGATCAAGAGCATGTAAATATCTTCACTATCATATCAAGTGATTATAATTTTCAAAACATACTCCACCTTTGAATGAATATTAATTTCAGCCAATACCATATTTCCAAAATCATAAACATCATCATACTACTTGAAAAATAGGTAAAACACAATCCCAAATGTCCCATAGGTATCTGTTCAATTTGAAGTCCTATCATCAAATTAAAAATAAGCAACTTATTAATAAATTCACCTTGTAATATAAATAGAAATATGTAAGTAAATTCATTTAGTAATAATAATATTTTTTTAGAAAAAATTTAGTCTTAATAAACACTCATTAAAATTTCAGGACAAAACCTTAACATATGCACATCCGTAGCTTTCATATATGTAAGTGGCATGCTTACTGAGAAAAATAGAGAAAACGTCACATTAACAATAGCTCTTTCTAAATCAAAATGGATAGGAATAAACCTATCAAGACAGTCATGTATCTCTACGATGAAAGGTTTAAACTGCGACACTAGGCAAAGAAATAAAAGATGTTAGATGATGAAGGATCTCCATGCTTCTGGATGACTGTTGTGAAAGCTACTCTGCTTCTAATAGTAATCTGCACATTTAATTAAACCCCTGTGAAAATATGAATGGAATTCTTAAAAGCAATATCCTAAAGCAAGCCACAAGCCACCACAACCACCACATCTTTCGGATACTATGAGGTATATATTGGATCTGAAACCTCCGGCCGAAATCCCAGAGCCAGTCCGCCTGCCAGCCGGCCTATCAGCCATTCCACTCACTGGACCACTCTAGGACTGTGTGGAATCTGAAACAAAGTCCCATAAAGGGACCCACAGACTCAGCTTGCCTGATCATCTGTGGTCCAAATGTCCCCCCCACCACCAACCATGCCACTCAGAAACGTTGTTCCCTGTGAATTGGACTCCCAGGGGTAGGGAATTCGAGACTAATCTTGCCAGTCTACACACGACTTTGCCAAACAGTCAAATCAGTGGATGAGTGGCATCTCATAACCTCCACCCCAGGAAGAGAGCACCAGAGCCAATTCACCATCCAAGGTATGAAGAAAACCTGGAACTGTGTGGCCTCCTTCACCTCTAACCCAGGTCAATACACCCAGCTTAGATTCCAGTCAACTCACATTTATCTGAGGGTACTGGGACATCATGTATCCAAGCCCGTTCATTTTTGCTTCTTGCATCTTGTTTGCTTGGGCCACCAACCAGCTTCCTAATAATAAATGGAGACAATATTAGTTATGAATGCTCAGCCTTATTTTATGCTTGATACACTAGTTTTTATAATTTAATTTAACCGGTTTTCTATTCATTTATGTTTTGCCTCAGGGATTTTTATCTTTCTGTATGTCCTACTCCATGTCTGTCTGTCTGTCTGGCAGCTGCCTGGCTGGCCCTAGGCATCTCCCTCTGTTTCTCCATTGTTCTTCTCTCTCTCTCTCTTTCTTTGAAGCCTAGAATCTTCCTCCAAATCATTCTCTTGCCCACCAACACCACCTATTCCTCTACCACCTAGCTATTGGCAGTTCACCTTTGTATTAGATCAACCAGGTGGCTTAGGCAGGCATAGCAACATCTTTACATAGTTAAACAAATGAGACATAAACAAATTTAATACATCTTTACATAGTTAAAGTAATATTGCACAGCAGAAAATACCCTAGATTTTTCTGATGTCCTGTCTCTAGTTCCTCGCCATCCTGGCAGTGGGCATTCAACTTCACCAATACCCCAGCACATCTTTAATAAAAACAGAGTTTTGTGCCTGGATTGGTGTCCAGGTTTCTCTTTCCATAGCCTAGAGAGTACCTTTCCTCATCAAAGTGACTAGAATGTAGGGTTATAAGTTCCATGCAGACACAAGCTTATCCTCTCTATGTTCAAAGACCTGTGCAGATGTTTTATTCAGAAACACACACACACACACACACACACACACACACACACACACACACAGTAGAATCGTCCAAACAGCCCTGAACAATCAAAACCTTTTAAAGTATCATCACCCTGATTTTAAGGTGCGCTAAAGAATTATTGCAAGAAAATTGTCATCATTGTAAAGGCATACTATAAATGACAGTTTTCAGGACTGAGATATAAGTCCAAACATCTACCATTACTTGATTTCTCAAAAAGAGGCTATAAGTCCACAATATGGGAAACATAGCAGGTAAAACAGGTAGTCCTGCTCAAACTGCCTAGCTTTATGTAGAAGAAAGATATCGAATACTTATTGTGACATAGTAATAAAATATCTATTGATGGCATTTTGCTATGCCCATTGATTAGTGCATCTTTCATCCCTCAATAGAGAAGCTTCTTCTTATAGTGAATGGCAATTAACATGGATAGTCACAACTTGTCAAGGGATAGATAGTAAGTGAATATAGAAAGTTCAGTCTTAAATTGAATGTCTATATTACATTCCTCTCCTTGGGGTTCAAGAATCTTTGTAGATAGGGTGAAGAATGTTGTAAGCCCCAGACATGGTAGATGACTTCGAGGAAATGTTTTCTGGACAGGACAGGGTGGTTATATATATATGAATCCCTTGCAATTGTGACAATATGTACAATATTTACACAAAATAAAGACAGACAGAATCCCAGCATGGATAGTGGGATGGGGACATAAATTATAACCATTACTTAAAGAGCCCCTGACAAATGATAGAGTCTCTGAGAGCAACAGTTTGTTTTATTTAAAAGTGTGAGCCTTTGAATGGAATCCATTTTCCAGAATAGGTCACATAATATACTATATTTAGAAAGCACAAATTTGACCTGATTTTATGTATGTGTATATAGATACACATATGTACATGGAGAGAAAGAGAAAGAGAATAAATTTTAAATTGGGTGGGTAGGTATATGGAGAATATCAAAAAGCAGATGAGAAACATGGCCATTACCTTAGGTTACTTGGGAAGCAGGGAGGAGACTGGGATGAGACTAAGAATTTGCAAAATGGCACTGAGAGATACAGCATAATAATTAATACAATAATCTATAGTCACTAATACAGAAATGACTTAAAGAGACATCATAGATAAAGAAGTTATGGTTGTAGTGCAAAACCAGAAATACAGGTGAAAAACAAAAGACTCAGAAAATGTAACATAGCTGGACAAATAGTTATTGATCATACCCACTGTTAGAAAGAAAGAAAGAAAGAAAGAAAGAAAGAAAGAAAGAAAAAAAAAGACAATGCAGCAAATGGTGATGGACAACAAGGATACTCACCTACATGTGAATAAGTTATACATACAACTCTTATGCTCTGTTCAACAAAACAAGCAATGAATTCTCCTGCAATTTTAATTCATAATAATTTTTTATTCCTTTCTGTATGCAATCTAGCCAAGAGTAATTAAAGCAATACAAAGGAATGACAGAAAACAATAAGTCAAGAACTTAAGCTAGCAAATTTCACAAGTCTTGAAACAAGTATACCTACCTGATATATTTAAAATTTGAATTTTGGATAATTGATTATCTATTAATTCAAATACTAATTTATCTGCATAATTATATTTTCTTAAATTTAATGTATTAATATAATTTTTCATTCAATTATTCTATTTTATTGCATTATATCATTAATATGAACTTATTTCAAAATTTTAGTTATATGTATAACTTATCTAAGTATACCATTTCATTAATTAAATGAAGGTAGAAGCAATGATTCACTTGTGAAAATCTGAAAAAAAAACAAAAGAAATAATGACAGTAGTAATACTTAATTTTTAATAGAAAATAAATCAGGACACATTAATATTCAAGTCCAGTAGTAACAAGAGATATTTCCCGATGATGTATTAAATAAAATAAAATTGTTCACATGAGTTCAGCTAAGGTAAAGTTGTAAGTAAGGAAAATGAATTAGAAATGTTTTCTAAATTCCTGTATTGTGTTTTACATCAGAATCTTGTGTTAAATTACTAAGTCAAATAATTCCAGTAATATTGGACAGAGAATAAATATACAATTTTAATGTAGCTGAGAAGGTTGAGTATACTTATAAAGTACCTGAATGGCAAGAATAAATGTAAAATGTCTTCCTTGTAGAATGTTCTTTGTGTTTTAGAAGCTATAAAAATGTAATGAAATGTAATTGTTACTAGAATGCCAACATTTGATTTATAATAAGTTGAGTGTGTGGGTTGAAATTATTTTAAATCTTACAAGGAACAATAAATGGCTGGATATGACAAGGAAATTTATGAAAAGATTAATATGAAAGTTGTATTGAGTTCCCTAGAGGCAGAATAATTTATAATGGCATGCTAATTCAAAGGATATCCTAATGGAATAGATATAGAAAAGAAAATCCATTTTCGAAACAAAATAAAGGTCCTGTACTTAATTCAATCCGTAAGACTATTCGTGAGACTAAAAATATTGCAAATATAGTTCTATCCATGTGTAAAAATATACTTAAGTTACTGAACTCAGCTTATCATGAAAAACTTTCAGCAGAAATATAAAATGTTCACATTATTTTATACCATAAAATTTAAAATGAAAACATTCTTAAGAAAAATCTACATTTAATATGGTTCAAAATCCGAGTAAATAATAAAAAGTATTTGTTTTGCAAAGAGGTAAAAAAAGACATTTAAATTAATGATCTGAAAATTATCCTTAAGACATATAAAAGATTCAGAATCATTATCCATACTATACAAATTTATCTCATGAATGTAGAGCATAGATCAATAAAACAATAAATATTTTTGCTCAGTTTAATCATAAAGACATGTTAGCTATGATTATGTTTCTATTAAAAGACACCATGACCAAGGCAACTTATATAAAGTAAATCATTTAATTGGGGGCTTTGCTTGCAGGTTCAGAGGGTTAGTCTATAATCATCATGGTGGGAAGCAGATAGTCATGGTACCAGATCAGTAGCTGAGAATTTTACATCCTAATCCCTGGAAAGCAGTCAAGGGAACACAGAGCCTTCTATGAACTTTTGAAAAGCCCACCCCCAGTGAACTACTTCCTGCAAGAAAGTTACACTTACTCCAACAAGGACACATCTCCTGACATTTTCTAAACAGTCAATCAAGTAAAGACTAGACATTCAAATATGTGAGCCTATGGGAGCTATTTTCATTCAAAACACAACAGATACCATCTACACTCCAAAAATACATGAAAACAGGCTAAGGAACATTAGCAAATTATTAATTAAATACAATGAAATAGATTTATGATTTTGACAGTCATAAGAATTGAAATTTTAGAAATTTTCATATGCTGCAAAAGACTATGGTTACACAAATATAAAGTATTATATTTTCATTTATTCAGAAAATTGATATTGTTGATAATAAATTGTAAATTAATTTTTGATTTATTATTGAACAATAACAGAAAATTCTTAGCTCTCTGCCTAAAGTTTGGGATACACAGTAGAACAGCAGCACCAGAATTCATGGATTTTACATTCCATTAATACAAACATGACAATTGGAAATAAAATTAAATAAGCTGGAATATCTCAAAGAAACTCTGAACCTGTTATATAGCCTACAGTAATAATCAGGAAGTTTGATATGCATATCACATTTAGGACTGAACACTAACAATCATCCATTCTCAACACTTTGTCCAGTAGTGAGTCTGTATAATCTGATCCCTATCACAAAAGGAAAGTTCTCTGACCAAAGTTAAGAGCATTCCTGATACTTTTCCTACTTTCTCTTCAGTGCTGTGTTGACTCTTATACCTTATAGTAGCCCATAATTCTTGTCTGTGTTAGCAATATGGTTCGGTACCTATTTCAGTAAGGTAGTCACATCTTGCTTTCTCTGTGTCTGGCTTTCTCTCCATCTGGGTGAAGACTGTGGACTGAAACTTTCCTCTTCCCATAATTATCATTGCCATGTCTCTGCTTCTGGCTTTGTTGCCATAGCCCCACCTACACTTTCCGCCTAGCTACCAGTTAAGCAGAATGTTATTAAAAATAATACAAGGACAAAATAAAAGACCATTGTTCCACTTCAATGCTGTTCCATCCTGTCTTGGAGAAGATTATACAAAAATCTGACTTGGCCTGAGCACCTAATTATAATATATTACATATATCTTGGACAGCCACATGTAGCTGCTTTTACTACCCTCAACCGTGAAAAGAAATTTCTGTGATTAAGACTCAAAACAGCATTTTGCTATGGGAATAAGCATAAGGCATTTAGAAGGCAGCTTGATGATGTATCCATATAACTAACAATATTATATATGCACCAATGGGCCTAAGACCACCTCAGCTTTGAAATTTTAACCAGATTTATAATACCAATTATGGATTTCTTATTGGGAAACAGGCCTTAAAATAGCCAGAGAGTACATGGTTGTCCCTATGTGCTCCATGTCACTATTGCCTCATTAGGCCTACCTTGTCTGACAGATAGTTTCAGTGGATTTATGGTAAAGAGATAGGGAAGACCATAGGATGCCTTTTCTTTCCCAGTAGTATGCATTGAAGCTCTCAGAACTATGGAAACTGACCAGAGGCCAAGAAGTTCACAGCTCACTCCCAGCTTGATTCCCTTGGAGGAGCCACCTGACTGCTCAGAAACAAAATAACCACACAGAAACTATATTATTTAAAACACCGCTTGGCCCATTATCTCTAGGTTCTTTTTGGATAACTCTTATATTAATTGAACCCATTTATATTAATCTGTATAACACCATGTGGCAAAGGCTTACCTGGTAAAATTCCCAGCATCTGTCTCTGGCAGTTCTGGTGTCTCTCTCCACCTTCCTCTCTCTAAGAATTCAGTTCTATCTTCCCCTCCTACCTAAATTCTGCCCTATAAACAGGACAAAGCAGTTTCTTTATTCATTAATGGGACTCCCACATAATGATTCTTTGTATCTTTTAACAAAATGTTTTGTGTCTTCTGAAATGTATTTAACCTAGATGTTTATGAATGGATATGTACAGAATGATAATGTGATATGTATAAAGAATGGAATTTTATTGGGCTATCAATAAAACTTAAGTTATGAAATTTCAAGAAAAATATATCAATCTGGAAATTATTATGCAAATTTGACCACCAAGAGTCTAAAATATCAGCTCATACTATTTCTCTTTAGTGTATTGAAGATTATAATTTGCATACATACATATATATGTGTAAACATGTATAAATTATGTAAAAGAACATATGAATATGTACATTTGTGAATTATTAGTTATGTAACTAGAATGGCTAACACAAGTGGTTAAAAACCATTTTATTAGAAGAGAGACTCAATAATAGAAGACTTGTGCTATAAAACTGGAAAAGAGGTTTCTGAAGCTGGAAAGATGGGAGTGGGGCTAGGAAATAGCTTGAGAAAGACATGCAGCATAAGCATATTATTGGGAAAATTCTGTATTCTGTCAATTATGATTTAAATAAACACTAAATGGCCAGTAGACAGGCAGGAACTATAGGTGGGAAAACCAGACAGGAAGTAGAGGTGGGGCAATGAGAACAGGAGTATTCTGGGAAGAAGGAAGCTCTTTCCTAGTCCTGTCCAGACACGGAAGAAACAGGATGTGACATACCCAACTGAAAAAGGTACTGAGCCATGTGGCTAACATAGGTAAAAGTAATGGATTAATGTAAGTCATAAGAGCTAATACGAAGCCTGAGCCAATGGGCCAATCAGTTTATAATTAATGCAGCCTCACTGTGTGATTTCTTTGTGACCTAAATGGCTGTGGGAACTGGGCAGGACAGAAACCCCAACATGCAGGCCTACATGTTATATATTATGTGTGTAAATTCTGCAATGTATTTTATTGCTTATTAGGCCAATTAACAAACAAACAAAAAACATTATATTTGGAAAGTTGAAAGCTAAATGTTTGTATTGTTGAAATGTTTATAAACAATGGCTTGTGTTTTTTAGAAATGGTGTTTTATTGGAAAACAAACAAAATGCATATTACATAAGAAACACAGTTTCAAATCTGAAAGAAACATATGGGTGCATTTGAATATAAACATTAGTGGTAATGTAATGGAGAAAATGTTGTAAGCAACAATTAAATCATTCTCATTCTCATATTACCTGGATAAACAGAGAAGGAAGCTGATAATAAAAAATAAAACAACATTGAAATGAATTATTTATGCATTTGTGTACTTTGAACATGTTGCTATCAAGTCAATATAAAACATTTGCAGTGATGACTGCACTTTAATATCTAAATATCAATTACTTTTTGTATGAGAATATGATATTCTTCTTACACTTTCCCCAGGTTCCTTAACAGGCATTCTCTTAGGATTCTCAGATAACAAATGAGAAAGGGGAGGTAAGGGAGCTCCTTTCACTTTTCCAGGAAACAGAGAAGTGAGAGCTATTGCCAAGCACCTTCATTGTAAATGATCACCTCCCCAGTTCTTACTTCTCTGTCAAAAGGTATCTTAGTATATATAGAAATATAGAAATATATATGTATCTTAGTATATAAATAAAAGATTTTCCAACAATAATGAATATGAGATGCATGATTTTTACTTTAAGAACATTATCTTTTTTTGACAAAAATTAAAGTTGTGTATTTTATTCTTGAACTTTCTTTGGAGTCCATCAAAATTCCAAAGCTAGTTCCATATATACTATACTTGCAGAAATTTGCTTGTGATTATATGTGCAGAATAAGTAGACTTTATATAATCATAAAGATATAGGATTGCAGCTTTCCTCTATTATTAATTTTATTGCTTATTGACTCCATTGTAAAAGAATTAGATACACTCTTAAAAATGTTACAGATTATGACACCATGTCATATGCTCACAATTTAAAGGTGTTTCATTTCTAAAGACCTTTTCTATCTTTAAACTACTGGATTTCTTTTATTACATCTTGTATCTGTGTAACTCTAGTGTCCTGCATATTTAGCTAAGCCTTTCATTGTCCAGGGCAAAACTAGTCTCACATGGAATGCATGCTTTGCTTAGTGGGGGCTTTGTGTTTCTCCAAGTGTGATAACAGAAATCTTAGACTGCGTAACTACTTGACTTACTCACAAACAACTTAAGCAACTTTAAATTTTTTGATTCAGACAGCTTATCAATCCAGTGTTTGTGTATAAAAATTAAAAATAAAATTTGTGAATATTATGTTGAGGTATGTGACATTAGTCAAACTTCTAAGGCCTTCCAATCTTCTTGCTGCAAAAAATAAAGTGTTAGATTTGGCCATATCATATCATGGTAGGCAGAATAACATTGGATATATAGAAAGTGTACAGTTGCTCACAAGACCTGGATCTCACAGATTTGTTTGTGTCAGGGCACTTTTTAAATTTCTAGACTCTCTTAAGATGGAGTTACCATTCAAGGACACAGTCACATAAGCCTGTCATTAGTGTTCATAACACTGTAAAGACCAGAGAATTCTTATTTCCTGGAAGATTCAAGACTACAAGAAATTCACATTGCCATATATTTATACATATGTATATATGTGTGTGTGTGTGTATGTGTGTGTGTGTATGTATGTATGTATCACTGGAGAAGACTTCAAAAGGTCAATTTTGTCTACAGTGTTTCAATTTTATTTAAAATTAGAGGCTTTAGCTTTTATTTTATAAAATACTATAAATCATAACCAATCTTTTATTGAACATTAGTAAGTTGACATTCTGTTAAAAGGTGGATTTTTATCTATTAGAGTAGTTATTAATATAGATAAAATATGTGATATAAATCCAATTTATTTGAAAATGACAGCATATCCTAGAAAACTTTTCAAACATATCTTTTTAAAACTAAAATTTTAATTTTCTTAGTATAGTATGTAATAAGAGATTTAAAGTTATTAGGTATATGCTAAGGTAAGTGATACTAGCTATTTTGTTTTTAATATTTCTGTGTCTCGTCTTGCTTCTCAAGTATATTGTAACATGCATAATTAGTGTGAGTTTGATCTCTAAGCACATTGGACAATATGTAAGGAACACTCTAACATATGTGATTTTCCTAAAAAGAATATGTTTCGTTGTCAAGAATATTATAGTTTAAAGAGATGCAAAGAACAAGGCCAGAACATCCTGTTTGGTTTCTGCAAGAGACAATTTCATTATGACTTTGCATCTCAGGAAAATACTTTGAAAGGAAATTCATTTAATGACATGAACTCAAGGCCTCAATTTTCACAGGTAAATAGAAAGGCACGTTGACAAATCTTCTGAATCCAATCCACTTATATTTGACATTGTGATGCTTGTAAGGAAACATTTTGAGGGCCAAAGACTCTAGCAGAAAAATTTGCGTTTTCTCTTCCAGTAAAATACTGAAATAATGACATTAAATAACTCCCAGAATGATTTTAGGGAGAAAGATAGAAATATACATTTAATGGCACCATTAAAAGAAACATAAAGATTCGACTATAATTCTTATTTGTTTGTGAAGTATAAAAAACAAAACGAAAAATTGCAATTTCTTTTTGAATACTGCTATTTGTAACAGCATCAAAAGTATTACATTTGAATGAAGTTTTAGATATAATCATACTTTTAACTACCCAGAAGTTTATAAGTGGGGAAAATATCAACTCAAAAGCATAGCATAATTTGTATTTATCTTTTCAAGTTTGTGTCATAATTTATTTGGCAAAAATCTTACTAACACTGTCATACACAGAGTGACATATGAAAGAGATGGCTTGGATTAGAGTGAAAATTATGTCATGCTGTGCTGAAAATAACTAACTTTCTGAAAAATCATGGGGATCAAAAACAGCATTGATGAGTGATCCAACACATACATTCTAGCATTCAACTCACATAACGATATACAATTATTTGAATTATAAATTATAAACAGAAAACATTCAGTATTTTGAAATATAAAAACAATTTCTAATGTCAACAAGAAGAGAAATATGCATTAGAATTGGAAACAGTTATAAGCATTTGATACTTTTGCCAAAGAAGTGATAATTATTTGAAGAATCAATGAGGGAAGGATAAAAATAAGCTGTAATGCAAAACCATTTTAAAGCAGAATAATAGTGACTCCCATAAAACACCAAGGCACAAGCAACTAGAGGCAGTGGTTGGGGGTGGTGGCATATTTCTGTTTACACTTCCACGGTAAGTTCTATCTTTGAAGGAAGGCAGAGAGGAACTCTGGACCAGAACCTGAAAACAGCAATTGAATCAGAAACCATTGAGGAACACTGCTTACAGGGATGATCCTCATGGATCACTTGATCTGCTTTGATCTTCCTTTTTATATACTCAGGACCAAAGTTAGCACCACCTTCAGTGTGCTGGACTTCCTTCATCAACAAAATGGGCTGTACCTTTACCCATAGCTTCCTTTAGGCTCTTTTCAGAGAGACCCTGGTTCTGCCACATGGTGCCTAGCCTAAACGTCTCTCCATGTCATCTTCAACCATAGGCTATCTCTGGAATTGTGGCTGCATGTTTACTTAATAACTTTTCCTGGTCTGTCATAGTGCCAATCCTTGGTTTCTCTCCATGACCCCTTCATGTTTCAAAACTAGTTCCAGATAGTAGATTCTTACACATTACCAGGTTCAGCTGCCAGCATGGGGGTAAGCCATTGATATCTCTGGATCACAGCTTATGTGTGCTAACACTGACAAAACACTTCCCAGAAGATTTCACCACAATGATGCTGGGCTCTTCATAATCACAACTTTTTTTTTCTCAGCCCTACATGACCATTATCGATTGTTTCAGGAAAGCAAAGTTTTCATTGCAGTGTTTCTGGTCTTGGGTAATCATTTGCTTTTAACTGCACATATCTTTTCCCCTTCCCTTCCCTCCCACTACCTATTCTTGTAAACTTCCATTGCTCCTTCTCAAGTTTAAGTTCATGGCTTCTAATTTTTCATTTTTACAGGCATATATGTCTGTAGTAGATATACTATATAGTATGTGTTCCTAATGCATAATACAATCTTCTAAGTCTATATAATGTTGTTAGTATATATAAGATTTCAAATAAATGCTATACCTATCAAGTTTCACTAAACTGGTTTCTTTGAGAGCCTTTAATGGTCTCTCAAATTTTCCTCTTAATTTCATAAGCAAGGTCTCATCATTTTCATCAATCTTATAATTGTTTTTAAGTTTCCATCATAGCTCATTAAGTGCTGATCACAAAATGACCTTTCTAGATAAGAGTTCCAGAGTCAATCCACAAAACCCTTTCAAGCAAGGCCAGGTCTATCACATTGATACTTCATGAACCTGTTAGTGATTTCTCCCTTACTTAGGGTTTCTATTGCTGTGATAAAATGCCAAGGTCAAAATTGTTAGGGGTGAAAGGGGTTGCTTTAGCTTATACTACTCTATCCATAATTGAAGAAAGAGAGGGTGGGAACTCAGGGTAGGAACTTAAGAAGAAACCATGGAAGAACATTACTTACCAGACTGCTTCTCATGCTTTTTAAGGCTGCTTTCTTACACAACTGTGAATGACCACAGTATGGTACTAATCATAGTGGTTTGGCCCTCCCATGCCAATAAAATAAATAAAAGAAATGCACTCCAAACATGCACTCTGTGATTGTGGTAGTGGCTTCTTAAGGGCAAGAAATCACATGTTAGGTGTCTTTTTCTGCTTTAAATGTGATTCTTTGAATCTTTGGACTAAATAAATTTTACATAAGCAAAGATGCAGTTAAATAAAGGTGAGGTTCCTAGCCTCTGTGAATCAAATTTTACTTTATAAATCAGAAATTTGTGACTTCAGGTTACAAAATAAAAAAGAGACATTACCAAGGTATGTTGCTATAAAAGTATCTCTTTTTAACTATAAGTGTTGAATTAAACATCCATAAATAATGAAAACCTATGCTGGGTAATGTTGTAGAATAGAAGGAAACATAAATCTATCCTGCCCACCATGATTGGCAGTAAGACTAGAGGTTTAATTTAGAATAAGAATAGAGTCAATGAAAACTAGCTCTAAAGAAGATAAGGATTATGTAGATACTACTATTGGTATTAGAAAGAAGAAGAGATTTTTTTTTACTAGAAATACACTTAGTACTAATTCCATGCAACTCTTGCTGCTGCACATTTAATCTCTTAAGTGTGAATCATCATGAATAACTGCACTTGATGAAAGTCAGGGTGGATTTTTGAAAATCTGGATGGCCTCCTACACTATTCTAGTGAAAAAAAAGGAAAAAAAGCTACATATACCGTTACCTACCTATGTTAAACTTTTGTTGATTTTTTTCATAAAAAGCAGAAATTAATTTATCCAAATTTGCGGTGATATCTTGTTTGTACACTTAAATCTTGCCTGAAAATCATAAGGTGGAGCTAACTAGTAGCTAACCATAGGGGTCTGGAGGTCTGTATGGACAAACAGCAAGTGGTTGGGAGGAAAGAGGAAGTGACAAGACAGAATGAAACATAAACTCAGTCCCTTTTAGGCTGGTAATTTGAGTAGGTGGCTGTGCTTTGGCTCCTTCGTGTCGCCGATCTCACAGCATTTTTCCCTGTATCTGACTCTGGCTTTTTATTATTAAGACCTATTAGAACTCACACAGCACATATTAATTTTTGACTTGGTTTAAGTGTATCATGAGAAATGACTTTTTATAAATATCTTCAAGATAAGAAGATTTAGTGATGAGGGAGGGGGTCTTGATTGGGGGAGGGGGAGGGAAATGGGAGGCGGTGGCGGGGAGGAGGCAGAAATCTTTAATAAATAAATAAATTTAAAAAAAGATTTAGAAAGGCAGTGGTGTTGTAAGAGTATGCTTACTTGTTTCTGGCTGCTCAGCCCGAAAGAACCACACAGAAACTATATTAATCAAATCACTGTTTGGTCCATTAGCTCTAGCTTCTTATTGGCTAACTTACATATTAATTTAACCCATTTCTATTAATCTGTATATCACCACGAGGCTGTAGTTTACTGGGTAACTTCCATGCAGTGTCTCTCTCCAGTGGGATTACATGGTTTCTCCCTGACTCCACTTTCTTTTGTCCTGAATTCAGTTTAGTTTTCCCTATCTACCTATATTCTGCCCTACACAGGCCTATGATAGTTTCTATATTAACTAACGGTATGCACAGCACACAGAGGGGAATCCCACATCATTGTGGAAAGGATTGGGGGTTCAGATATGGTTAAGACATATAAGACCCACACCGTCAACCTATGTCCAAAGCTATTAGGGTCGACAGAATCCCCACCTGGATCCACCATTTACAGGTGAAGCCTGTAGACTCGCACATTGATCGTGAGGGCTACTCTCTAGAAGAAGGCAAGCCTGAACTTTGAAGGGCTGTTTCCCACCCAAAGTACCCTCTCAAATTGAGAATTCAGAAAGTCAGGTTAAGCAATGACTATGTTTTTTCTCTTCCCTAGCCAACACCTGCTAGGATTCTTCCTATTATTTTTAATGGCTAGGCAGAATATTTATTTGCCCATTGGACCTAGCTGGACCCCTGATTCTTCTTTGGGCCTTAACTTATGGACTTTGTATCATTAATGCCATAATCAGGTTTATTAAGGAATAGACCTCTGGCATCCACCAAATAGTTTTAAAACAACAATACCAGCCTGTATTTTAAAAACCTGAAAAAAAATCTCCAAAACAACTCTATGGTATTTTGCTTCTACCTTTCATTCTACATCCATATACCTGATAAACAGATAATAGATAATTCATGCATTTTTCTATAAAATTCACAAAACTTAATAAATAATGATAAAATTATGGGGCAAAAATCAAAGTATCACAAACTGCAGTTATTCACCATTTTTATCTGAGAAAAGGGACTATGTCAAACTGTTCCTTGAACTGATTATTTATAGCTTTCTTTCTGTGGATTGCAATTTATTTCTATATCCTTAATTATTATTTACATATAAAGTTTACTCACAAACTCTAAAAGAGTTTTAATATTTGATTTTTAATCAGGGTGATCATTTTCAATTAGCTTTTTGTTAAAGCTTTTAAATAAAATATACCTTCTGACACTCACTGTTTGGCCTGCATTGAATAGGGTGCTGCCAGTCGTGTTTTGTTTCCCTTTGATATTTAGATTTCAAAATTATTCATTACCTCTCCTTTTCCTTTTGTGTATTTTAGAATTTCTGTCTGCACACCTGAAGCTGTAAGCTGGGGAAAGAAAGGCTTTATCAGTTGTTTCGGAGATTCTTCCCCAGTTAAACTTCCTTTCAGCCAATCAGTTTGTCAGATCAGAGGCCTATCTTTTTGAGAGCTCCTCTGAACTGAGCTGACAGGGTTAGGCCAGAGTTGGCAGTCTGATAAATCAAGCTGAAAGAAAACTTCAAGCACTCTAGTGAAGAGGACTGGGGATTAGCACAGATGGCATTATCTGCTAGTTGACATTGATAAAAAACATATTTGTTAGAGTTAGCTTGCAAGATTTTCCCCCAACTCTTGGAGTCCCTGTCCTCCCAAATGACATCCAGATTAATTAGAAAAGTTAAAAAAGAAAGAGTCTCATAATCCATTTATCTACCAAGTGGCAAGATCCAAAAATTAAATCTTGATGGTCTTCAATAAAGAAGCTTAACAAAGATTAAGGGTTATCAATCTTTCTGTGAGCTATGAAAATAGAGTGACCTTAAACAGGATTGCAGGGAGAGATGCAGGCACACAGGGGACATACTTTATTACAGATGCATACATATAACAATGTTAGTTAAATTTTGATATTTATTTACCAACATAAATCTTACATTTAAGAAATAATTGCTTTATAACATGTATTTTTATCAAAGCTAAATTATATTAAAATTATATCACAATTTCAATTAATTAAGGTAGAAAATTTTGTTATGTTCAAGGTTGATAAATTATATAACTAAAGCAAGGAGAAAGTTTATGCTTATAACTTTAAAATAAACAACAAAATATTCTGTATATGGCAATATAATAAGACTTGATACGACTTATTTATATGACTACATTGTCTCAAAATAAAAAAGAAATGAATGATTATATCAAAGTATTTTTACCTAATAAATAATATATATATATATATTCTATATACCTCAAATAGACATATAAAGATGATAACATCACCAAATATAAATATCTAGAAAGTTTACAAAATTAAGGACATATTAATGACTGAGGATGGCGAAGATTATTGAAATGTTTTCTAAAATATATCAAACGAGATGATGGAGAGCATCTAGAAGGATTTTGAAGAGGGGAAACATAGTCAATATGTATTGTGTTAAAAATATGAAAATACATCCAAATAGATCTTCTCTCTACCACATATATATTAATATATTAATAAATATTCAACAAACAAGTTGAGAACTAAGAAAAAAGTTATGTTAGCAATATGATAACAAAATTTGCTGAATGATATATTATAAATAATATATAAGAAAAAATGTAAATAAAGTGAGTTTTCCAAAGGATTTCTGGTTTGTTTGTTTCTTTTTTCTTAATTTGGTGATCAATGGTTTTGAAGCAAAATTTCAGAAGAAAAAAATTTGTAATATATAAAATGATAACACTGTTTAGGAATGAATGACAATCTACCTAATGAAAAAGTGTAATAAAGAAAATAAAAGCTAGGGTCTGGAGAAATATCCTATTTTTTTTCTCTTGGGAAGAAAGTTTATTTTTTAAAATTTATTAATTTATTAAGGATTTCTGCCTCCTCCCCGCCTCCGCCTCCCATTTCCCTCCCATTCCCCTGATCAAGTCCCCCTCCCTCGTCAGCTCAAAGAGCAATCAGGGTTCCCTGACCTGTGGGAAGTCCAAGGACCACCCACCTCCATCCAGGTTTAGTAAGGTGAGCATCCAAACTGCCTAGGCTCCCCCAAAGCCAGTAAGTGCAGAAGGATCAAAAACCCACTGCGATTGTTCTTGTGTTCTCAGTAGTCCTCATTGTCCACACTGTCTGCTCTTTCAAAAGACCCAGGATAAATACCCAGCCACAATACGGCAGCCCACAACTGTCTGTAACTACAAAATCTGACACCCTCACACAGAAATACATGTAGGCACACTACAATGCAAATAAAAATAAATAAATCACTCTTTTTTTAAAAAAAAAGAAAGAAAATAGAAACCATTAAAAATAACACTATATTGTGGATATTTAAATATTCTATAGAGTGAAAATTAGTAACTGCATTTTTTAAATGCTACAGATTTTTTTAAATGAAAACTGTTTCATTTTTAGAACATCAAAGTGTTCTAAATGTTTGTTTTGAATAGAGTATACTGCATATTCTCTCAAGGGAAGTGTCTTCCTTATACCATTCCCTCAAGATTCAGGGAATAGTGGACAGGAGCTCTCATACTTAACCAAGAAGTTATTTTCAATTGACATCCATTCACTGGGTATATTCAGCATATTAAAGGTAGACCTTATGTCCAACAATAAAATCCAATATAAAATAAACTCATTGCATTTTTCTACACATATTGTCTCAATGTGTCTATCCTTGGACATTTCTGTCTCACAGACATTTTGCTTTGTGCTATGGTTACTGATTTTATTTTTATAGGTACTGCATGTATGAGTGTTTCCTGTGGTTTTTTATTTTACTATTATTGTGCTTGATGTTTGTGTGTTTGTTTGTTTCCATGGTTGTTTATTTCCTAATGAGAGAGAATAAAGAAGACCTGGAGGCCGGGTGGTGGTGGCACACGCCTTTAATCTCAGCACTTGGGAGGCAGAGTCAGGCAGACCTCTGTGAGTTCGAGACCAGCCTGGTCTACAAGAGCTAGTTCCAGGACAGGCACCAAAACCACAAAGAAACCCTGTCTCGAAAAACCAAAAAAAAAAAAAAAAAAAAAAAGAAAGGTTTTTCCTAATTTTTTAAAAAATTGTAAGTTTTAAACATTCATTATGTAAAGTATCCCACAAAATTCAACTTTGTGAAGTGGGTTTTTTTTTTAATTTTTAATTTTTTTTATTTCAGTATGGCAAGTTGGCTGGCCTAGAACTCTCTGTGTAGATCAGACATCTAAAATTCAAAAAGATCTGTGTGTCTCTGCCTTCAGAGACCTGTGATTGTTAGGTTCAAAGCAGTCCCAGAATAGAATGGCAGTGCTGATGACAATGTCCTCCACAGGGTGACTTTGGCCAGATAAATAGAAGGATTGTTGTTGTAGGAGAAGTAGGCCATGTCCTGCCACCCGGCTAGCTTACACCCAAAACAATCACATGGGAATTGTTTTAATTAAATTACTACCTGGCCATTATCTCTAACCTCTTATTGGCTAACTCTCACATCTTGATTAACCCATTTTTATCCATCTGTATGTCACCAAGAGGTTGTGGCTTACCGGGAAAGATTTAGGATGTCTGGCTCAGGCGACTCCATGGTGGCTTTCCCTGCCTGCCTTCCTCCTCCCAGCATTAAGTTCTCTCTTCCCCGCCCACCTAAATTCCTGCCAAAAGGCCAAGGCAGTTTCTTTATTTGACCAATGAAAGCAACACATAGAGAGAAGAACCTTCTACACCAGATTGTAATTGTGCAAACTGAAGAGAACTCTCTAACAGGAACCTCCCTTCATTTGATTCAAAGTTCAACTACATCAAACAAGAGTATACAGTTCCTGATCGCTGATATCAGCTCAAAACCCCAGCCTGATGACTGTCATATGCATCTGCTTGCTTTTCCAACATCTTGATCTTCTCTGTGCTTTCAGGAGAAAACCCTGGCAGTTTCATCCCAAATAAACCTTTCCTGCTGGCCATGAAGGAGTCTAGGTCAGAGTTTTCACTGTATACTCACTTAACAGGATTAAATTAGGGAGGCCAGGTTTAAGGTAAAATATTTTAATTAATAAACTTGGTGACATATAATGAAACATTAATGTTTAATTATTTTACACAATTTTTTCCAGTAAATTCATTCCTATATATTTACATCTTAAAGTTATTAGTGGTGTTATGTGTTTTGTATTCCAAGTGTATAAAGAAACAACAATTTCTTGCTTTCATGGAAATAATATATTTTAGCTTAGTCAGATAATTTCATACACTAGTAGCTAACAATTTTTAAAATCTTACAAAATACTATATTTATAAACTAATGTAACAAAATGTTAGTGCTATGGTTTTAAATATCATTTTTTTCATTTTTAGCTATATTAATTATTTGATCTTTTGAGACAGGGCAATACCGCAAGCACAACCTAGTGCATGCAAATTTACAATGAATAAGCAAAATTGACCAAAACATCCTCTCAGTAGACCAAAAACATGGTAACTAATGATGCATACTCCCAGACAATCACACGCCGGCAGGAACAGCCACATTCAAAGGGACCAACCAAAAACATTCCTGCAGCAGCTTAATTTCCTAAACCCCAAAAAACTCCTGCCCCCGACCTTCTTAAGCTAAAGAGCTTATGTATTGGAATCTCGCACCGTCTATGTCTATGTCCTTGCCACAGCGTCTTCTACACTGCCCCCCTCCCCCCAAACGGGGATCACAAAACAATAAGCCCGCAACAACGAGCATCCAATGTAGATGGACCTTTTCCTTCTACTTGATTTTGATTCCTCTTACCCTCTTTTAGGAATTTTTTTTTTTTTTTTTTTTTTTTTTTGCTTGCTGGCCCCACTGATGTCCCAGTTCCGAATCCCTGCAGACATCTTGAGATTGCCCCTTTCGACTATTTTCAGTGAGTTGACCCCTATTTTTGTTTTCTAAGCCCTTGGAGAGTTGGGGACTTCTTTCCTTTCCCCTGTTTGTCCACCTGGTTAGGAACTCTCCATTGTGACTTCATTCCTACCAGTACCTCCACATAAGAGCTGACCACCCAGGAGTTAGAATCCATAAAGGATCCTCCAACAGGTCCTTTTCTCCAGAGACACTGTGTGAGCACAGGGCTGCTGCCTAACAAACAGCAGAAGTCCCTCACTATAAGCAACACACTCAGTCTTGAACATTACTTTCCCTTTCCTCCTTGTCTTTGCCCCAGGGCCGCTCTCCAGGACTGTCTGAAAATTCTCTTGCTTTGTGAAGAGTCCAGACCTCTTCAGAGTGTGGACTTTTAGAACTTTTCTCTCCCTTGAAAAGCCAAAGAAGTGACCACCAGTTAAGAGCCATTTTAGGGTGGTGATTGGTCTCTTAATTCATGGGAAGGCTCTGGCTGTTTGACTATGATTGTGTCTTCTGGCCATTTTCTTCTTTGCCACCCATCCTTACAGTATCCTCCTGGGGCCCATCATGAATGGTGCCCATTCTCTGAAGTATGGGGCCTTCCCTTCTCTACGAACACTACCACCATCCACTTCCTGAAGTTGGCAAGCGTTCTGTGAGTCCCAAGTGAGGGCTGCTGTCCTGGGCCTTGCCACCATTTTCATCTTTACCTGGCCTCCCACCCACAATACACGGAGCCTGGAGCAGAAGCTGCCTTTTCTGACCATTTTGCTTAGCTATTCCTGTAGCACCTCAAAGATGAGGTGGCCTGGGCCTTGGGCCCACTTTCCCTACCTGCACTGGCCCCGCTGAGACCTGGTGTAGAGATTGTACCACCACAAGACTCTTCGTTTTACAGCTGCAGGGTGGGAAGGCCCTGGCTGTCTTGGACCCATCTCTGTCTAACTGGCCCCCTTCCTTTCTCAGTCTCTTCCTCTTCTACAACATCCTCAAAGCTGAAGCTCATGAAATGCTTTTCCCTCTGTTCAGTGGGTTGCTCAGTCAGAGGTTCAGTATGAGGCATCCGGCAGTGGCAAGGGGCCGTTGATTCTTCCAACCCAGCTGTACCTCTGAAGACCACAACAGACCCTTCAGTCCTAGGTGAAAACAGCAACTCCAACTCCTTTGATGGTGCTGGGACAGTTGGTAGGGATTGGCTAGTGATGGCACATCCCCTGGGGAGAGATAGACACATGACTTTGAGGCTGAGATTGAGTCAAGGAGGAGAAAACTTGACAGATGGAGCAGGAAGCGTATAAAGAGAAGAGCTGCTCAGTTTTATGGGTGCTGAAGATGCTGCCCCACCACCAGCAGGTGTGGGGGTGTGGGGTGTTGTTGCGCACCGCTACGCCCCCGTGTCTGTGCTCTGTGCGCTATTACCCAGTTCGAGAGTTTCAGGGAAGGGAGCTGGAAGTTTAGAATACACAGACACACACAGACAGAGAGACAACTACACGGGTCATCCTTGAATTCCCCAAGAATGCCCCCTTTATTGTGTTCAGGGGCAGATTATATAGAGATAGCCACGCCCCAGCCAAACCCACCAGAAACCACTCTCCTGCCATCAGGAACTCCAGAAGGTCTCGTGCTCAGAGCAGCTGTAGGCAATCAGATCAGGGGATAACAAGAAATTCAGGATCAGAGGTCTCACTGCTCCCAACAGGGTGTGGAGGAGAGGCAGTTAGGCTAACCTCAGGGGAAGTTGGGCAGCCTCAGTGACAGAAGTGTTGCCTTCTTCGAAGTGAAGAAGTAACACTAGGAAGTCACTTGGAGATCTTTGTGCCATCCAATGCATCCCATCCCTGACTCAGCATTCCCTGCTCTAGAGATGCCTGAC
This sequence comes from Microtus oregoni, assembly GCF_018167655.1. Taxonomy (NCBI): domain Eukaryota; kingdom Metazoa; phylum Chordata; class Mammalia; order Rodentia; family Cricetidae; genus Microtus; species Microtus oregoni. The sequence goes on from NW_024543089.1 coordinate 27,351,768, forward strand.
AGGGAGAACACATTTGAGGTTAAAGTAGAAGTCCCTTCAGAGGACATTCTGGAGATAGCTGATGCATGTCACATGAAGGCCTAGGTATCTGACTTCCAGGAGGGCCTAACGCCGGGACTCTGCCCTGCTATCAGCCCCTATCCCATGACCCTTTCCCTGGCCCCTGGGAACCTAGACAACAATGAGAACCCTAAGAGAGACATACATAGATCTGATGTACGTGAGAAGTAGAAAAAGACACGATCTCCTGAGTAAATTAGGAACATGGGAACCTTGAGAGAGGATTAAAGGGGAGGGGGAAAGCAGGAAGAGGAGCAGAGAAAAATGTAGAGCTCAATAAAAATCATTATATATATATATATATATATATATATATATATATAAGCATTAAGAGAAAAAAATATCAACACTGGCTATTGTTTTTGGTTTAGCTTTATCTAACTAACCTATATACATCTTTCTAAAGACCTTCTAAATGATCCTCTTCCCTCAGAGTAAAGACTGTTACGTATCATATATCTGGATCACTTCTTTCCTTAACATGTATTTTTAGATAAATCACTAGTGTTTAATTGATGCTTAATTATAATCATGGTATGTTATTTGAGAAAGAATTGAATTGAAAAGACATTTGTTCATCATTCATCAAGATATTAAAGTGTCACAGACACAGAGAAAACTTCTTTTCAAAATTTTCAAGGTATTTCAAGGAAATAGATGAAGATTCTAGAATTATTTTTGATCACCTCTTCATTTACCTTTACAATTAGAAGAATGATTTTGGAAAGAATTAGGCTGGTCTAACAAATTGGCTGTAGCAGATGCTTTTCTATTGTTTGTGACCTTACTTGTGTTGAGAAACTAGTTAAACTTTAGTACCAGGAACATTTTTTCTTTATATTGAGAGGACCCTAAGTCCAAACAGACATTTACTGGTTGCTAGAGACATGTGAGTATTTCTTATTACTTCTTTACAGATATCTTGCTATGCTGGTTGTTGTCCTTATCCATAGGTGTTACAACTGGGTAGAAATGTTTAAGAAAATCCATCCCTTGGCAGCTTACACTCACATTGTGGGTGCTGAGAATTGAAATAGGTCCTCAGCCAGTGCTCTTAACCAGAGCCTACTGTCTTAGCTCAAGTTTATATGGTTATAATAGTTAAAAGTTAAAAAAAAATTAAAAGGTACAAATAAAATATAACTAATATAAGTTTTCATGTTTATAAAATTTGTTTGGAATAATGATTCATTGGCACAGAATCAGAACAATTTATTTTCATATCTTCTGTGAATGTAATAGCTGTGAAAAGACTGTACAGTGCTCAAGATCAAAAAAAGGATTCACTGTTCCTTTATAGTAAGTTTGCTTATCTAACTTTTTTAGTAAGTTCTGTAATTTTTTGTAGTAAATTGTGTCTTATCTAACTCATTCTGCCAACTGCCTCTAAAATTCTAGGTGTGTTTTGTTTCCAGAAGGAAAATAGCTATGCTTAAATTATTTTATACTGCAACAACAGAAAACTAATCAAATGGAAACACTCCATAAAATTGTTTAGTGCTATTAAACTAATTTTTTCTATGTCATATGATAAAAGTGACCATAGCTTTGCACATAAATGATTTGCACATAAATGGACATGTTTGCATATAAACTTACAAACCAACCAAAGAGTAAATAGTGTTTTTCTCCTAAAAATTTTCATGACAAAATGCTGAAAACCTGTGTTTACAAATATTACTCTACTGAACCATATCCAAAACCATGAGGTGAGAAAAATCACTGTAATATTGTTCTCTGCAACAAGGCAGAAAAAATTTGTTTAATGCTTTACAAGCAGAAGGAAATTAGGACTCTCCATGCAGCAAGTTCTAGTAGTTCTTGATCAGAGTCTGGATTTATTCACTGTGGGTGTGTAAATAAAATAACCCTCCAGGCTCATGTGTTGGAATAACTGATCCCCATTTGGTGGAAATGTTTGGAAGAATAAGGAAGTATGGTATTTTTAGAGGAGGTATACTCAGCTCTGGTCCTTGAGGCTTCAAATGGCTGCAACTATCTCAGTGTGTGTGCTCCCTTTATGATGGAGGTGGGTCTTGTATCTTATCTGTTGCTTTCATTGGTTAACTAATAAAAAAAAAAACTGTTTGGCCTGATAGGACAGAAAATTAGGTAGGTGGAGTAAACAAAACAGAATGCTGGGAACCATGTTCCCAAATATTGTTTATAAATGTTCTTTTACATTTAAAGGGGGATATGATATAGATATGAATAATTTGCATTGGTGTGGATTTTAAGGTCAGTTTTGTTATATGTATATGTATTTCTGCTCTTTATTAAGGTATTGTTAATGTGTAGTTCATTTAAAATGTAATGTATAATTAGGAAATATGGGTTGTTAATGGATAATCATCAATAATAGTCAAGCTTGTAGTCATGTTAGTTAGATTTTCTAGATATATAGAGATATATTTCAGTTAGATAGGCATTCTTCATATCTTTCAAAGGCCACAGCATATGACATTTTAAATATTTTAATAACTTAGGGCTTTACATGACAATGAGACACATCTGCTCCTGGCAGCACCAATCTGCTTCAAGAGGAAGATGGGCATCGAAGAGGATCCTTATGGAGTTTGATAGCCATCTGGGCAAGAAACTGCTCTTGCCTGGACCGATGCATAAACTGGACACAAAGAACCCTCAGAGAGGACTGCTGAACTGGCCTAAAGGTGAGATGGTCTTCCGGGGCTTCTGATTCATGAAAGAGTCTACGAGACATTATGCAAGACACAGCAGAAAGTGACTGAACTGTCTTTGAAATTTTCCTGCTTCATGGAAATGTGTGCTGGAAACTGTAGGCCAAAGATGAATGCCCCAACGGTACAAAGAACTTTGGATGACTCTCCAGGCAGCGAGATGTCTCTGTCATTTCTAGAGTTTTCTTATTTCTTGTTTACTTAGGTAGTATTATATCCTTCTGGAGTCTTTTATGGAGTTGAAGAATAGATAGTTATAGTTTTCCTTAGTTATAATAAAAGACAAAATAGATATAAATACTGTAACTGTAATTCTTGCTTTATAACTGTTTTGTTATATGTAATTTTACTATGTTAAAGTTAAAGCCTTTCTTTTTTGTTTAAACAGAAAAAGGGGAAATGATGAGGGTGGGTCTTGTATCTTATCTGTTTCTTTCATTGATTAACTAATAAAGAAAACTGCTTGGCCTAATAGGACAGAAAATTTCGTAGGAGGAGTAAACAAAACAGAATCCTGGGAGAAAGAAGCCGAGTCAGGCAGTTGCCATGATTCTCCCACTCCAGACAGATGCAGGTTAAGATCTTTCCTGGTAAGCCAGCTCGTGCTGCTACACAGAATATTAGAAATTGGTTAGATCAATATGTAAGAGCTAGCCAATAAAAGGTTAAAACTAATGGGCAAAGCACTGTTTAAAAGATTACAGTTTCCATGTAATTATTTTGGGTAAAGCTAGCTGGGTGGCGGGCCACAGCCTGCCACTGCTCGCTCCTATTACAACACCTTTACCCTGTGTTTGAATCAGGAATTGAGCTTTCAGCTACTGCTCCAGTGCTGTGCCTGCTTTCCAGTTACTATAATCCTTATAATGATGGTTAAAGATTCCGATTCTTCAGAAAATACAGCCCAAATAAATCGTTCCTTTCCACTTTGACTTAATATTTATATATATATATATATATAACTAATATATTTAATTTTGATCATATACTGTACTATACTTTTGGTTCATGGTCACAAGATCGAGAAATGTGCTGAGAAGTTACAAAGATAAATGTAAAGGCAACTGAATAAGAAAAGCATTGAATATAATTAGAAGTTACCAAATGCATGTTTGATAGTGTAGAGTATGGCTTGAATACCAGATTCAATAACTAAGACTTCTTTTGTGTTTGCATATTTGTTTCCTGTTTAATTCATAATTTTGTATTCTTTGATAATTTCATGCATGTTTACTATGCACGTTGATCATATTTCCCTCTCCCCTCTTCCAGCTACTCTGGAATGCTGCTTCTTGGAAAAATATGGTCTTATTTTCATGTTGTTTTATTCATATATAAATTAGAGTTTAAATATAGTTGTTGGCGTGTTTGAGGGTATAGGGTTGTTTAATGGGTTCTAGACAATCTACCAACACCTATAACATTTTAAAAAAAGAAGATCAATACAGCAACCATTAAAAACCAATTTTTAAACAATTTGGGATTCTAATGTCCCCCTGCATCCATGCTGAGATAATGAGCAGCTTGATCTTTTACAGATATTTTGCAAGTATTCAAAGCTCTGTAGTTCATGAGTGCAATGGCTTTGTCACATCCAGAGGTCACTGATTCACAACTGTTCTTCCTTTCTATTCATTGGCTCTTACAGTTCTTAGGTACTGGACAAATGGTGTGGGAGGTCCTTCTATCTATGTGTTGCTTCTATTGGTTAATGAATAAAGAACAGCCTTGAGCCTAAGGCAGGGAAGAACAGAACTAGGTGGGTAAAGCTAGGCTGTATGCTTGGAGGAAGAAGGGTGGAGTCAAGAAGCCACCATGGAGCCAGTGCCAGAGTAAGACATGCTGAATCTTTGCCGGTAAGCCACTGTCATGTGGTGATACACAGATTAAGAGAAATGATTTAAATCAAGATGTAAGACTTAGCCAATAAGAAGCTATAGCTAATGGGCCAAGTGGTTATTTCAGGGCTAAGCTAGCCGGGCGGCCAGGAAAAACAAGTGGCTTCCCCCTGCAATGGACAATTATCATGGAATCTGCTATTCTGTAATATCTGCCATAGATTATTACTGTACTAAATGAATCATGGATAGAAAATATACTGCTAGGGGCAGCTATACCTAGTGAAGGCTCTCCTAATATTGGAGATATGACAAAGAATACTGTATTCAGTCTTTTTTCTTCTACCTATTAGTCTTTTAAATCTAGCATATTTATTTTTTGAGTTTTAAGATCTTATTGTCAAAATTCAGAAACTGCTTAGTGGTATTTTGAAAGTAGAGTTATATTAAATATGCCTAGCACATTATATTTTATTACATTATATAATGGGGATGTTGTAAATGTGAGAGAATAAAAATCTATATTCTCATCTGTGTGAAAAATATTTCAGTATATTATGATATAAGATTGCAATAAAAATAACATTTTCATGATTAATTTCACCATAAATAAGTATCTGTGAACTGTAAATGTGCACATAAGCTCTAAGTCACATTTACTGTGTTTAAGTTTTTCTCATATACTTCCTAGCTGTTTAAATTTGGATGGGTTCCTTCACAGAGATAAACTTATTTTTTTCATTTATAAAACTGGAAAAATATCATGTAATGCTTTTAGCTTTTATGCAAATTATATAAAATAATTTACTGAAAGTGAAATAAGTACTCCAAAATGTGAAGTATTCTATTATGAAAGTTGTAATATATTTTAAAAAAATTGTTAGAATTATGCTTAAATATTTGAATAAAAATATTAGCTTCTTGGTGCAGTAATTTAATAAAAGATTGTAAAGAAATAGCTACAAAAACTCTATTCTGTGGGAAGGCATTCCTTAAAAGCCTGGCTGTTCGGTTTTGTGTTGCAAGTACGGGTAGGCAAGAACCCTGACCGTAATAGTTTATAGAACCTAGAAGGTAGTTTCTTGGGCAAATTGGTTCTGTGTTTCTGAGACTGCCCCTTGAAAATGTCACATGCATCCCAAAGTTTTGCTGCAGAACAGGTTACTGATAAATACTGATCATGGGTTCCTGCTGGTTTTTAATGAAAGCATTCACAGTTTGCTATGCATTGCTTTCTGAGCACTGAATGATTATCTTCCCTTTTATCAAGTTGTCAGTGGTGGTATTTGATAGTACTCTCTGAAAATCCTCTTAGAGTCTGGCTCTAAATTTTTTCCAATATCTATCTTTTACAAGCTGTTCATACTCACTATTCCTTGGCAATGATTTGCTAAGTGAATGAACCATCTCGCTCACTGAAGTTTTATAATATCTACTTTATGTTATGTCACAATATCTAATCCTTCAATATACTCCAGAGTATAGTTGATTTATTTTCTCTATAAATACATAAATTATACTTTAACAGTATGTGTGCCTAAATAAGACCTGAAGGAAGATAGCAAGAATACACATGCTAACGTGGAAGGAGAAACTCAAATTGGATTCCATTTTTAAACAAAGAACTTCAAGTAAATCATGACTGCTGAGAGATGGAGAATGAGTCATACTTAAGATAAACCCATGTAGCTTATTAAATAACTCATGTTCAAACTTAGAAATATACAGATACAAGCAACACTACACGAAATCAGAAGGCTGTATTTATATATTCATGCATATATATGTATTATATATATATATATACTTTACACACATATAAATACATATGAACATAATTAACAAATAAAAAAGGCTATAAATTAAGAGAAAGAAAATGTAGAGGACCTGAGAGTGTTTTTAAGTAGGGGACATAGGAGGGATATAAGGTAAAAGGGGGGAAGGGAATGCTAAAATTGTAGCTTAATTAAAATGAGCATGAATAAATATTTTTTAAAGAATCAAGTTTCAATGATGAACCATGTAGGAACCATATCATAATTAGTATACACATAAAATTAAATTAACTAATAATTATATTAATAATCAAAAGTAACCCCATACACCTAGGAAAAACCCAAAAGTATTCTAGTATTATCTCTAATAACAAATAAATTATATTGAATTGAAACACATTTATACCATTAAGATAACAAAGCCTTTGAAAACCTCACTTAAGGGAATCAGTTAGGTGATTGTCTAGGTATATTTTCTGCATACCTGATAGTTTTAGGGTTTCTATGGCTGTGATAAACACGATAATCAAATACAACTTGGGAAACAAAGGTTTATTTCACAGTAAAACTTGCCAGAGCCTACTCCAATTTACAAGGAAGTCAGGGCAGGAATTTCAGGCAGGAACTGGAGACGTAACCATGGAGGAATGCTGATTGCTGGCTTGCTGCTTGTGGTTTATTAAGTCTTCTTTCTTATACAACTCAGGACTGCCTGCTCTAGTCTGACACCCACTCCTAACACAATAGACTGGGCACACATAGCCGAAACATTAATCCAGAAAACACCTACAGACTTGTTTACAGACAGCCCAGGTGAAAGAATTCTCTCAGTTGAGCTTCCTATTCCTAGATAACTCTAGTTTATGCCAAATTGAAAAACAAACAAACAACAATAAAACTCAACAAATAAACCAAACCAATGGGACAATTGGTCCATTTCAACATGGCATATAAACATATAACTAATAAACCTTAACTTTCATTTCTTGTTGCCCAGAGGATGCCAAAATGTCATATTAATTAGTGACACTATAAAGCATTTCATCATTTAAATGCCCCAAATTTCTAAAAATCAGAATTATGTAAGAGCTCCGTCTCTTTAAAATCAGCAAAATCTTCATTAAAGACAAAAGCTTTTTTAACACAGTCAAAAGTTTTTAACTCTGGGTCCTGTAAATTAAAAATAAAACAAACAAACACCAACAAAATAAACAGAAAAAAAAACAAAGTTAAGATTTTATTATTTCAAGAGGGAAGAAGGGGAAAACAGTCATAGTCAGAATCAAACAAGAACAACATTGTAGGAAGTTCAGTGTTTGCCTTCTGGGAACCACTAAAGATCCTTTGGGATCCAAAGACCAGGATAGTCCCAAGTTCCTCCTCTACCATCACAGCACAGAAATCTTGCCTAGACTGGCTTTACTCCACCACTGCTATTACCTTTTATGTCACCTATAGTATCTCTAAAATCTTCAGGTCTCTGCTGCAACAGCTTCTCCAAGAGACTCTTCAGGGACTCCAATTCTAATGCACGGTACCAAGACTCATGTTCTTTCCACTACCTCTCCAATTCTGGGTCTTCCTCAGCAGTCAAAGCTGCACCTTCACCACTGGCTTCCATGCCTTCCAAATCCATACTTTCTGTAAGAACATTGAGTGTTACCCAATTCAGACACAGCAAGACATATCGCCTTGGTTTTCTTGGGACTACAGTGTCTTTATGATTCCTCTGAGACTACACTTCCCAGAAATTTTTACCTCTGTGATGCTGATATCTTCTTAATTGTCTCTAGTTTCTCAACTCCAACTAGTCAGCATCAACTGTCATAGTACAGCTAAGGTTTTACTTCAGTGGTGCTGGTGTCTTGTTAATCACAACTGTTATTTAAGCCTAAGCTAAACAGAACCACTGGTTTTTAATTCTACCTAACAGAATTGTTAGGGTCTTTACTTCTCTCTGAAACGTTACAAGCCTGCCATCCATCTATGCCCTTACAAATTCCATTGTAGTCTCTAGTTCTTAGGAGTCAGAGGAGTTGACAAATTTTTCTGTTGCTCTTCATCAGGCAAACGATTCTGAAATGTATTTTATAAGGCTACTTATGTATTGTCAATAGGAATCAACACACATTACCTCAAAACACAATCAAAACTATCATAAACGTTATGAGATTTTTCTAATTTCCCTTTCTCCCTTTACTATTTCTTTATCTTAGTTATTCATGCCTATTACTTATACGCATATCAGGTGAGATCTTTCATCAAGCACTGATCTTTTTAAATGTGCCTTAACATGTTGTTTAGAGGCCCTGATTTTGGTCTCGGCCACCCGGGTAGCTTACACCCAAAATAACCACATAGAAACTGTATTCATTTAAACACTGCCTGGCCCATTATCTCTAGCCTCCTGTTGGCTAACTCTCACATATTAGTTTAACCCATCTCCATTATTGTGTATTGCCACTTGACTATGGGTTACTGGCATGAGTCTAACAAGGGTCTGTCTCGGGCAAGAGAACCATGGTATCTGCCTGACTCTCCTTCTTCCTTCCAGTTCGGTCTACTCCACCTACTTAAGATCCTGCCCTATCAAAAGCCCAAGGCATTTTTTTTTATTTAGCCAATGAAAGCAACAAACAGACAGAAGAACCTCCTACACTACACTGTACGTAGTGCACAACATGGGCATGGATTCTAAACGTCAGGACCAGTGAGTCCAGCTAGGTGACTAATGAATAAATCTGTTTAGCCAATGGCTTAACAGAGTAAAAACATGTGGGGAATCTTAACAGAGACAGAGAGAAAGTAGATGAGGTCGTGGAGGCATCATGTCGATGCCACAGGAGAGAGATGCCAGAATGTTACGGGTAAGCCACAGCCAAGGAGCAACACATGGATAGGAAGAAATGGGTTAAATTAAGATGTAAGAGCTATCTAGGAATACCTCTGAGAATTTAGCCGAAGAAGGTTATAATTAATACAGTTTCTGTGTGATTATTCATGTCTGGGCAGCCAGGAAAAGAAAGTGTAGTCTCTGCTTATAACAACTCACACATCTTATGAGATGATCTTCTCATCACACTGACTTGTGTTCACCCTCATTAGAGAATGTTATACTATCTCCATTTGGAAGACCTCCAGTAATTTCTTCTATTCAGAATGCCAGACCATTCTATAAAGAAAATATAAATGTTTATATAAGTACTTATTCCATGGTATCATTTTAAAGTTATTAATTTGGAAATAGGAAGATGGCTTTTAGAAAAAAAAACCCTATTAATTTATTTTTTATTTTTTGCTGAAGATGTAATTTGGTGACAGGGTACTTTCTAATAGGAATCTAAATTTGGTTCCCAGAACCAGCAAAATAAAACTTAGTGGTTTGGTAAGATTTATTTTTTTCCCTTTAAAATGATCAGTAGATGAAGATATTTACCTTGATGATTTTTTGTGAAAGTTAAACTGCATGACACTTGTTATCTGGATAGTTACTTGGCATGGAAAGACAGTAGGTTCTGTTATTTATTCTTATTTTCTTCCTCTTATAAAATTCATATTCTTAATCATGCATAGAGTTCTTAGGCAATTTGACACTATCTGATGGATTAGATTCTTTTCTGTTGCTGACAGTTACTATATTCCAGAAAATGTGAGTTAAGCATAGCTTTCTACAACAACTATACCTATGATTCCTTGTTTTTGTATAGATATTATCACATTCAGTAAAGACAATGGATTCCTAGAGTTCAAATTAAATGTTAGTTCCATAATAATACTTTCTTTGAACATTTCTGGATTTTTCTTATTACATTTAATTTGTTTACTTTTTTTTTCCATCACCACACTCTCTAACCTTCTTCACAATGATATGTAAATCAACTCTGGATGAGTAACACATTAAATATAAGACATTCAGTGAATCCTGGGTCTGGAACTAAGCATGGAATCTTTTGACAGAGACAAAAACATATCCTCAATGTCAATATTTCACAAAGTTTGTCATATTGTACATGTTAGCAATTATTCCTTCTACTCCCGGTAGAATATATATATATATATATATATATATATATATATATATATATATATTCCATAATTTAGTGTTCACTTTTTTACTTTTTCTCTGCCAAATATTTATGTGTGTACTCTTCCTCCCTAAACAATCACTCTTATCACAGTAGCCTCAATTCTAAGTTTATAAATAGTTCATGAACTATAGATTGGCTCCTAAACTTAGGCTACTTTACAGTTAAATCAAAAGAGATCTTTTCTCTACTTTGCTTTACATTATATTAAGTTCCTAAAGGAATTAGAGTTGTTTAAAAAACTAACAAATCATAAGATATTAGTATCATAAAGTGTATCTGTGATGTTTATTTGACAGCACAATAGATATTTTTTCCAAAATTAAAATGCAAATAACATCATTGCTATTCTGTGTGCCATCACATTCAAGAACATGCAATTACTTGTGTATTTTCTATGTGCAGGGCAGACACCCTTTCAGAATTATTTACTTTCCAAGTTCTTAAAGTCAAAATGAAATAAAGATACGACATTGTAATAGAATGTATTTATAGAAGCAGCTGCAATAAGTATTTGGTCCTGTTGGTAGTTAGTCTTCAGAGAGTTCTAAACACCAAGTATCACATAAGTGATGGAATTTAAACTGGATATTAGGTGGGGTAGCATGACATACAGAAAAACTTTGGTGTTATTAATGAACTATAATTCTGAAAAGTTTCTAGTAAAGATAAAATAATGAAAATAGTGGTTGCACTAAATGACAAGACTCGATTCACAAAAGCAGAGAATGGAATTAGCTTAAATGCACATCATTTATGGATGAATAATGAAATGAGGTACATTTACATAATAGATTCTAACATTTTTAAAGAAAACTGATATCATAAACATGCAATAAATGGGTGGAAATGAAAAATGTATAGTATTGGAGTTACCCTCACCCCAAAGACTAGCACATAAATTTACATATGTGGGTCTTATCTTATGTAATTAACAGAAAACAAAGACCTCCATGAAATGGTGGTTTTATTTAAAAGAGAGATGTAGTGAAATATAGGAGACATGAAATTAGAGAGGTACATATTCAGGTCAGAAAGGTTCAAGGAGATAGCAGAATAATAAGAATGAGGAAATTAGGAGAGAGGTAAAAATTTAAATAGTTGAAAGATTTATGAAGATACTTAGGAACTTATAATTTTACAACTCATGTAAAAAATAGCATGCTAAGTTGGTATCTTGATAAATGTTTTATTACCATGAATAGATACCATGACCAAGGCAACTCTTAGAAATAAAACTGTTTAATATACATATTCTGTACAATATCAGAGGTTTACTCCATTATTGTCACAACAGGCAGCATGGTGTCATGCAGGCACAAAAGTTGCTGGAGCAGTATTTGAAAGCTTTATGTCCTGATTGTAAGCTGTGGACAGAAAGACAGACAGACAGAGAGACCCTAACATGGACTGCTGAAACCTCCTGTCCCACACCACCCAATTAAACACTTCCCTCATCAAAATCACACTTACTTCAACAACGTCATACTGCAGATTCTTCTAATTCTTTCAAGCTGTTCAACTCTCTGGTGACAAAGCTATCACATATATGAGCCTATGGGGGCTATTCTTAGTCAGACCACAACATATAGGTAGATGGATATATGTGATATAAAAGAATGAGGGAGTAAAATATTTAAAGGCAATGAAAATAAGAGTATGGGGAGAGGTAGGGAAGTTCAGGAGGTGTTACAATGAAAAATAAGAATGTATGAAAAATCCTTATAAAAATCCAATAGTTTATAAGATCACTAAGACAGCAATGTTTTTACACAATGGTTGATTCTGAATCTACAATATGAAGAAGATAAATAGGCATGCTAGACACATATCATGGCTAGCAATATAAACATAGTCAATAACATAGCTGAAGAGTTCATAGGCCCTAGGAGTAATCTAATGATGTTGTGTTTAATAAATTATTTTTTGTGCTCAATTTTAAGTATTTTTGTATCCATGTATTTGTTCTGCTCCCAATATTGACCAAAGAAGCAGCGTGTACTTGTTAATGCAAAGGTGCATTACAATTAAAAATGCTCACAGTAAGTGACTATGAGTGCTCAGCTGCAGATGGACAATTATATCATCCCCAACCCTGCCCAACACTTGGGGAATATACTAAAGGAGGAGGTAGAAAGCATATAATAGCTAGAGGATAGGAGGAGAGATGTGAGATACTTACCTTTGGGTGTGTTATACCTGTTGCACACTTGAATTCATTGCAGCTGTGGTTACATGCATTAGATCTGCACAAATTCAACTCAGTTAAAAGTCCCACCAGGGGTCTATGGCCATATTGACCTTAAACTAAGATCACGTGTTCTCAGAAGCTAAAAAGGTTCAGGCTTAGTACTTGGAGAAGAGCCTGCCTGGGAATACCAGGTGCTGTTGGCTTTAACTGGGTGGTGACAGAAACAGATAAAACTCTGAGTTCAAGGTTTGTCAGGGGCTACACTCAGAAACCCTGTCTCAAAACAAAACAAAGCAAAATGAAACTCACAACGCAACCCCATGAACTTTTTTTATTTATAATTTTTAATTGAAAAAAAATTTCCACCTCCTCCCAGCCTCCCATTTCCCTCCCCCTCCTCTCACTCCTCCCCCCCTCCCTCCACTCCTCTCCCCCTTCCTCTCCAGTTCAAAGAGCAGTCAGGGTTCCCTGCCCTGTGGAAAGTCCAAGGTCCTCCCCCCTCCATCCAGGTCTAGGAAGGTGAGCGTCCAAACTGGCTAGGCTCCAACAATGCCAGAACATGAAGTAGGATCAAAACCCAGTGCCATTGTCCTTGGCTTCTCATCAGCCCTCATTGTTTGCCATGTTCAGAGAGTCTGGTTTTATCCCATACAAATGAGGAGCAGAAGGAAGGAGAACATGAGCATGGAAGTCAGGACTGCGAGGGGTGCTCCTACCCACTGAGACAGAGGGGCTGATCTATTGGGAGCTCATTAAGGCCAGCTGTACTGGGACTGAAAACCCCATGAACTTTTTTTTTTTTAATTGAGAAAAGAAGAAAAAAAAACATAAACAAAAAACAAGTTTCCACTTCCTCCCAGCCTCCCATTTCCCTCCCCCTCCTCCCACCATTCTCCCCCTCCTCCCACCCTTCTCCCCCTCCCCCCCACTCCTCTCCCCCTCCCTCTCCAGTCCACAGAGCAGTCCGGGTTCCCTGCCCTGTGGTTAGCCCTAGGTCCTCCCCCATCCGTCCATATCTAGGAAGGTGAACATCCAAACTGGCTAGGCTCCCACAAAGCCAGCACATTAAGTAGGATCAAAACCCCGTGGCATTGTCCTTGGCTTCTCATTAGCCCTCATTGTTCGCCATGTTCAGAGAGTCCGGTTTTATCCCATGCTTTTTCGGTCACAGTCCAGCTGGCCTTGGTGAGCTCCCTGTAGATCAGCTCCACTGTCTCAGTGGGTGGGTGCACGCCTCGTGGTCCCGACTTCTTTGCTCATGTTCTCCCTCCTTCTGCTCCTCATTGGGACCTTGGGAGCTCAGTCCAGTGCTCCAGTGTGGGTCTCTGTCTCTATCTCTATCCATCACCAGATGAAGGTTCTATGATGATATGCAAGATATTCGTCAGTATTGCTTTAGGATAGGGTCATTTCAGGTTCCCAATCCTCAGCTGCCCAAGGAACTAACTGGGAACCTCATCTTGGGCACTTGGGAGCCCCTCTAGGGTCAAGTCTCTTGCCCATCCTAAAGTGGCTCCCTTAACTAAGAATTGTTGTTCCGTGCTCCCCTATCCACATTTCCTTTATCCAAATTCTCCTGATTCCCCAAGTCCCCCCTCCTTCCCTTCTACCTTTTCTCTCCCCATCTCCCCTTACCCCCATCCCACCCCACCCCCAAGATCCCAATTTTATCCCCGGCAATTTGGTCTACTTCCCTTAGCCAAGAGGATAACTATATGTTTTTCCTTGGGTTCACCTTCTTACTTAGCTTCTTTAGGTTCACGTATTGTAGACTCCATGACCCTTATTTATGGCTAGAAACCAATTATGAGTGAGTACATCCCATGTTCATCTTCTTTTGGTCTGGGACACCTCACTCAGGATAGTGTTTTCTATTTCCATCCATTTGCATGCAGAATTCGAGAAGTCACTGATTTTTACCACAGCGTAGTACTCTAGCGTGTATATATTCCATACTTTCTTCATCCATTCTTCCATTGAAGGGCATCTAGGTTGTTTCCAGGTTCTGGCTATTACAAATAATACTGCTAGGAACATAGTTGAACAAATGCTTTTGTCATTTGATAGAGCATCTCTTGGGTATATTCCCAGGAGTGGTATTGCTCGGTCCAGGGGTAAGTTGATCTCGAATTTCCTGAGAAACCGAAACACTGGCTTCCACAGTGGTTGCACAAGATTGCATTCCCACCAGCAATGGATGAGGGCACCCGTTCCTCCACAGCCTCTCCAGCAAAGGTTATCCTTGGTGTTTTTTACTTTAGCCATTCTGACAGGTGTAAGATGATATCTCAATGTTGTTTTGATTTGCATTTCCCTGATTGCTAAGGAAGTTGAGCACGACTTTAAGTGTCTTTTGGCCATTTGAACTTCTTCTGTTGAGAATTCTCTGTTCAGATCAGTGCCCCATTTTTTAATTGGGTTAATTAGCATTTTAAAGGCTAGTTTCTTGAGTTCTCTATATATTTTGGAGATCAGACCTTTGTCTGTTGCGGGGTTGGTGAAGATCTTCTCCCAGTCAGTAGGTTGCCTTTGTGTCTTAGTGACAATGTCCTTTGCTTTACAGAAGCTTCTCAGTTTTAGTAGGTCCCATTTATTCAATGTTGCCCTTAATGTCTGTGCTTCTGGGGTTATACCTAGGAAGCGATCTCCTGTGCCCATCTGTTGTAGGGTACTTCCCACTTTCTCTTCTATCAGGTTCAGTGTGTTCGGGCTGATATTGAGGTCTTTAATCCATTTGGACTTGAGTTTTGTGCACGGTGATAGATATGGGTCTATTTTCATTCTTCTACAGGATGACATCGAGTTGTGCCAGCACCATTTGTTGAAGATGCTTTCTTTCTTCCATTGTATACTTTTAGCTCCTTTATCAAAAATGAGGTGTTCATAGGTTTGTGGGTTAAAATCCGGGTCTTCTATACGATTCCATTGGTCGACTTCTCTGTTTTTATGCCAGTACCACACTGTTTTCATTACTGTAGCTCTGTAATAGAGTTTGAAGTCAGGGATGGTAATGCCTCCAGAAGATCCTTTATTGTATAGGATTGTTTTGGCTATCCTGGGTTTTTTGTTTTTCCATATAAAGTTGATTATTGTCCTCTCCAGATCTGTGAAGAATTTTGATGGGATCTTGATGGGGATTGCATTGAATCTATAAATTGCCTTTGGTAGAATTGCCATTTTTACTATGTTGATCCTCCCAATCCATGAACTTTTAAGAGGATCTAAAACACTACCACTAGCTAACTTGTTATTGGCAGATGATGGCTACAAACGAGGGGCAGCCATTTTTCCTTAAACTTTGCTGCTGCAGATATGTTTCTCAGGTGCTCATGAATGTAGATCAAATTAATAGCACAAAGTGTTCTAAAAAAGTAAATAAGTAATTAAATTTCAAAAGGGGATAAGAAGTTGGAGAGAGATTGATTGGAACATACTGGGGAAGTTGAAGTAGAAGGGGAATACATTAAATACAAGTATAAAGTTGTAAAAATTTTAGTAAAATTGCTAAAAATAATAAATTTAAAGAATCCTTACAAGAATAAAAAAATCTCAATTTCAAATCTTTTGTGTAAATGTACAGAAAAGAAATACCTGAATGCCTTAATTTTACATTTAATATATTAAAGAGCATCTCTTCTGATCATCATAACAAATAATTGGGGTTTTGCTCTACATTGCTTTTCTAAATATGGTACACATATATTTCATTTTGGCCAATTCTGGTAAAAAAACAACATTTTGCTGGTTTTGTTTTATATTACATCAATTATTTGAGCAGACACAATGTGATAACTCCTTGTAGTTTTAAATACTTGCTTTGTTTCTTTCTGTCTCTCACTGTATTTGTGTGTGTGCACATGGGTGTGCTCATGCACAATTGTTAATGTGAATGTTTAGAGTGGGTAATGATAGCGGGTATATTTTACCATCATTTTTAAGCTTATTTTTTTTAGGACATAATCTCTTAATAAAACTAGCACTTTGTGCCTTGGTTAGATCAAGCAGAGACCTTCTGTCTTTGTCTCTGACATAGGTATTACAGAATTTTTAGATGATTTTGGAAGCTAATTCAGAGACTTGTTCTTTTCCAGCAAGCACACTCCTAACTGAGCCTTCTTTGTAGGTTCTTTCCATGTAATTTGTGAAGATACAAAGTCATAAATTAGGCAGAAGCCAAATTGGGTAAACAATTCTCACTATTTATGTTATGGATAGTGTCACTATTTTATGTGTTTTGCATTAGATTTTATACAACCCTCAGAATGAGGAATGTATTTCACAGGCTTCCACTTGATCACTAGATCTTCCATTAAATATAGATTTTAGTGCATAGGCTTTCAAAATAATATGGTTTTTCAAATCACAGATGAATCATATTAATATGTCACATATTTTGTGGCAAGGAATATGCAAAATAACCATGTGTAACATGTCATCTGGTAAGACTCTGTATGCACACAACCTTCAGACTTGGCTTAGAGCTCTATCTGGTTACTTTCCAAATCACAGGACAAACAGGTAGCACACAGTGTTTTTATGTTCATTTGTCTTTTACAGTTCTGCTTATTTTGTGGATTAGAATAAAAAACAGAATGGCCATTGCTCTTTGCCTGCCATCCCAATGCAGTCTGGGAAAAAATGACAAGAACGTTCAGCTCTCAATCTATCAACAACAATAATGTTCTGCTTTAAGTTTCAGAATCTGATATAGGAGCTATGGTGGTTCACAAACACTTCTTCGAAATAAAGACATCCTGAAGATGCTAACATTAGATATAAAATTAGATATATTTAGATTATGTGGGATATGAGAAATAAGGTAAGGGAGATATGCACTTCTTGTAAGCCAACTTTCACTGTAAAATACAAACTATTTCAATTGATTTCATGCTGTAATTAGTGTAAAATTCACATAGTCAACCGAATGTTAGAAGCTTAAGCGGTAAATGTTTTTGGTTACATGAGGGCTACTTAGGAGGGTTATCTTTCCTCATGACCTGACTGTCAAATAAAAGTGCAAAATCTCAATTTTTGCTTTAGACTGCTTAAAGAAAAATGTAGATATTAACATTGAAAATTGAACTGGTACGCACTCAGCAGAAGTGGTAGAAATGACAGAACGACAAAGAGAATTCAAACAGAATTCCCGTGTAGGTATCCAGATTGAATTTTTGATTTAATCCTGAGCAGAAATACATGTTCACACAATTCTTCTTTACAAGATCACAAAACAGAAAGTAGATTGGTTAACACTCCCCCAAATTGATTAGTAAGTTGTGGAGATGCGATTAATATAGTAGTAGGTGCTGAACAAAGGTGTGATTTGAAGCTAGCATTATTTCAACTGGTCTCCACAATGAAAAATAAATGCCTCTAGTAATTATAAATTAAAAGTTAATGGTATGGTGTCACAGAGTAAATTTTAAAATGCATTGTTATTAATGGTTAAGCCAGCTGATCAAAGGCGGCTGGTGAATAATGTATTCCTTGAACACAAAAGACAATGGGAATGATTGATTTTCCTTTCTAATTGTTACTTGAGCATTCTTTAAAACAATTGTACTTCTCAAGAGAAAAAAAAAAGTGCATTGTGTTTATCAAAGCAGACAGTTCTTTGTTTTTAGATAAATTGCTAAGGTAACATTAGAATGTATAAAATATATCAAAGAAATAAAATGGTTTATTTTCTCTTTGTGATAGGGTACTATTCTTTCAGCTGACAAATTGTATACCTGTTCACACACATCTTAGAGATATATAAATAATTCTGCCATAATTTGGGTGTTTTCAGTATAGGGCCTCACTTAATGAATCAGTATATTATTAATAGCTTGATATATTCAAAAGCCCACATGAATAAAATATTTTTCTTATTTTGATGATACTAATGTTTAAAAGAGTTTTAGGTTATTTCTTTGTATATTAGCTTTTAGAACTGCTCATGGGTTTGATATTTGTGTATAGTATAGCATGCCAAATTTTTAAAATGTTAAATATATGAGCAATTTTACTGAATGTTTTGTTCATATAAAACTATAGTAATTTATGATAATTTTTTAATATATATATTAATATTCTTACTTTATCATGACCTTATTAAAAGAACGATTTTAATTTTAAATATGAATTCTGTCTACCTTTATAAAACATAATTCTATTCTCTGCATAAAAGAACTAGTTTGTATTTATATCATACCATTTCTTGGTACTACTCAGATTTCTACTAACTATTATGAAACACTTCAAGAAAATTTTGAAATATTTCTACAATAGAGCTTACATGATTTCATTATTAGCATTAGGATATTTGGAAATAAATGGCTGATGGACTTTTAAAGTCCAATCTAACTTATCATTGTCCTTTTTCACCTACTTTGTTTTTATTCTCCAACATTAAATTTAAACTTAATTAAATGTGCTTATTATGTAACATCAAATTTTGTTTAAATTTATTGAGAAGTTTAAGTTTTGAAACTTTCAATGATCTTTTCCTTGTATTTTATTTGAGAGAGAGTCAAAATGCCTTCTGGATGTCAACTCTGTAGCATAGAGCGGAATATATATCTATGGATATAAACATGGACATTCAGAAGGTGGCTTGCTACCATGACAGTTTTATCTAAACAAAAATAGTAAGTCTTCCACTAAGAAATTCTCAGCATTAGTATTTTGTTCAATTTATACTACAAAGCCTGAACTTTCTCTTGTTTTTCCCCTATAACTTGTATGTCACTGTTGCACCATAGAGCATGTCTTGCCTAGTAAATTCCTATTTTAATTTGTAGTGTTCATATCTAAAAGAAATTTTTGATTCCCCTTTGCTTCAGTTTTCTGTTAGCACCTGTTAGCACCATGACAACGGAAGAGAAGAGCAGAGAGGATTTGTCCAATGCAGTTCCAGCTTTATTTGCTGTCAAAGTGTGTGCTGTCTTCAAAACTATTGTTTCATAAACTACCTCTGGTGAACATTCAAGAGAACTGCAGAAAAGGTATTGTTTCAGAGGGCTTCAGGGACTGACTAAGCAATGATATATTGGCTCATAATATAATATCAAACACCTGGAATTGGGATTATTAATAACCACTGACTTTTAGAATAAACTACATCCAGATCTACCAGAAATTTTACCATCATTCTATTTATTTATTTGTTTGTTTATTCAAATTACTAAGTATAAGTTTCCACATACACTTCACTCAAGTTTCTTGTTGATTGAGCCTCTTTCACCATTCACTCAACTTATTCATCTTCATGTCTTACATTTACTTAAATAAATCACCCCTAGTATTTTATGTCTCAATTTTCATATCACCTACGTTTTACTGTTTCTCTGCATGACATCCCCTACATCAATGATGCGTTTCTACTTTCATGACTTCTACAAGTAGACCTAGTTAAATACAGAATTGGAAGATGTGATGCTAGGATATATATTAGTATAAATTATAACTACAATTTCATAATTTATCAAAGAGTGAAGAATGGAGAATTGCAAACATGAGTTTGTGGAAAGGTTCTAAGGGAGTGACAAAGAAATTCTTTACTTTTATACTTTTTTACTAATGATCACTTATAAATAGTAAAATTATTACTTTGGATAACTTTGTGTGGATAAATTTGAAAAAAAAATATTTTGATTAATATTATCATCTACATCATATCCTTAATCATAAGGAAAATTGTATTTTCAAAGTTGAGCTATATATTGGTATTATCTTAGCCAAGTGAGGATAATTAACATGGTAAAAATAAATATATTTGACAATCACTTGCTCCGTAGAATGGTGATATGTAGGGTATCTTTGCAATATATACTGTGTCTATCCACACCATGAGATCAACACAGATAAACATGACAAAAATTTTGGATTGTTTGTTTGTTTCTATTTGTTATATTTTTTTGATAGTCTTGAACTTTATATTCTTCTTTTTAAAAGTCCTTAGTTTTTTGATTATGAATGTTGTTTGATATACTTATAAATAACATAAAGTATTGAAAATTAAATATAATATGCATTGTTTTACAATATGTAATATATACTTATAGTGCTAAATAAATTGGAAGTGAGCACAGTTCTCTATGGTTGTTATTGGATGTGTCCTAAAGAACTTTGTGGTGAAATAAGCAACTTATATTTTTCAATATGAATAAAAATGGAGACAGACTAAATGCAGCAAACCCTGACTGATAACTATTTGAGAGCAAATAAAATCAAGATGTGCAGGTTCAACTTAACATTCCCTCAAAATTTATAGGTACTAAAAGTATTAAACTCAAAGTTAATCAAACCAATGAAATTAAAATATAATTTCAACTATTGATTTCATATTCTTATTATTCTACCATGCTCCTTCAAGCCCATGCTATTTACTGTAAACTTGTAATTTATGCATTTAGTTATTTAAAATATATACCTATTTCAATTTATCTGCTCTTTCTCTTTTTCACAAACACATAGATATTACTTGAAATAAACAGAACAGTAATTTTATTTTATTCACTGCCTCAGTGATATTGATTTATCCTGATTAAAGGAAAAAAGGCTGAATGAACACTTACATAATAAATGCACCTTACTAGTAAGAAAGCAGGTACTGTCAGAAAGCTAAGCAACCCATCTGAGTCATCAGTTGTGTGTAAACAAATAGGCACTGAGTACACCTAATGGAATAATCAACATCTCTTCTGAGAATGAAGTTCTCTATGGCAGGCTTGAATTGAGGTCAATGAGTGATGGGGCAGCATTTGTGTTCCTTTAAAATGTGCGGTTCTGTCACTCAGCTACTCCATTAAAAATAACAAGAAAGCAGAAGCTCCATCAGTTACTCATCCTTCTGGACATTGTTCATTCACATCTGCTAAGTGCTGCTGCACTTGAGTTATTCATTTCAACTCCCACATGCCAACAGAAACTTTCAACTAGCAATATGACTTTAATTGAAAAGATGAGGCTTCATTAGCCTTATAGAAGAATTGTTCTTTATTGTGACTATTTTAAAGATAGTAATTTATCATGAATTTTAGTGCATAATGCTTATTTTTCTACCTTTAGCCAAATTCACCATTTGCTATGATTCATATAATTGCACCATTATGACAAAATGTCACATCTTGTACCCAAATAATATATTCCATAGTAACCTTATTTTATAAAAGTAAGTATAAAATTACTTACAAAAGTAATTTGAACTATTGCATTGAAATTGAAGAACTGTCCTGTTTGGAGACACTATTCTTTGGTAGACATGAAGAACTATCCTCTCATGCCACTTAGGAAACTGACTACAGGCCAAAGTAAGGATAAACTTCAACTCATGAATCAATGAGCTGTTCTTAAAATTATTTAAAACCCATTTAACTTTATTGAATTCTAAGTTACTACTACATGATTTTATACTCAAAGGAAACTTTGTTCCAATAAAACATTTTCAGTTGAATATTTCAATCAGATAGCAATAACAGTATTAGGAATCCGATCAATGGGGCATATATGCATAGCCAAGATTAAGTTCCTTTGGAATAGAGATTCACAGTTCATTTAAAATTGGTCTATATTTGTGGATGGCATTGTGGCAGATTTCCTTGTAAGGTCTAGCTTTGTCCTTACAGCCTCTTGGGTGTGAACAGAACTATTAAAATCATTTAACTCTGCATTCTCATAAAGCATTATCAATAAGTTCAGCTCATAAACCAGACAATACCCCCAAAGTGTGTCCACTGTTCTGTAACTCCTAAGTATCTGTGTCTGCATTCTTGAGGTGAATCACCCAGGGTGCATTAGATTCCTCACTTGCTTCAAGTGACCAGTGAGAATACCAGTGAGTTGACTGGACAACACAGGTGGACCTGGGGGCTAAGACTAGAGCAAGAAACCTCTATCAGCCTAGGCTAGTGTGCAGCTACAGTGGGGAGTGGGGAGCATAATCACTGGGGGCTGAGGTTGAAGAGACCGATGAGTTTTATGGGTATAATTTACAGGAATGTTAGTGAGGGGTTATTTGTAAGTTCAGAAATGACTCAAAGACAGCTTCATCCTTAAAGGCCACCCCAGCATGGGTGATGGCTAACCAAAGCTTTAAACCTAGAGTGCACTACACAAATGCACAGTATAACTGTATAGTGTCATTTTAGGTATCTAAATTTGCCTCTATATCTCTCAGGCAGCTCCACTGTTTGATATTCCTTCAGGCTAATTGGCTGATCTGAGTGTCTCAGCAGTCCTTAGTGACTTTGCATACTTGAGGAGGGAATGTGTAACCTCCATTAGAGCATCTTTGATGCCCTACATCTAAAGGAACTTTGCTTTAAGATAGAAACTTTTAATATGGGAGGAAATTTAAACAAGAAACTATAACTGGTATTCTGTTTATTGTATTCTTGACTACGATTTATCTTTATCATGTAAGAAACATTCTTATTGAGCGATATGTATCCTAAAATACAAGGAAATACCATGAGAATAAAGCGTCAAACTGCAACAGAGCCTTGTAGATAAGAAGGAAATGTTTACATTCTTAAAATCACTTAAGCTTATTGAAAAAACTTCTTATAGCTTCTGTACAAAGCATTGTTTCAGATTATTTCACAGAGATTATATAGACAATCAAATGATAGCAAGCATGCATAGTTAAATAGACATTCAATATCACTGATATTGATACTTTGACCTGAAGGTTTACTATTGTTAATATTATAAGTAATATCAAATCTTTGAAAATTGTGTACTACAAGAATCATTTTCAGACTGCTTGGCCCATTCTCTTCTAGGCTAATTCTCACATATTAATTTAGCCCATTTCCAATCATCTGTGTGTAGCACCCCAAGGTGCGCTTACCGGGGAGATTCTAGCCTAGTCCATCCTGGGTCGGAGCTTCATCCCGGGAGCGGAGCATGGCATCTCTCTCAGGCATCTGCTCCCGAGAGTGCTGTGGAGTCTCTGACCTCACTTCCTCTTCCTCCCAGCGTTCTGTTTTGTTTACTCCTCCCACCTATCCTCTAACCAATAAAATGGGCCAGGGCAGTTCCTTTATTAGCCAAAAAAAAAAAAAAAAGAAAGAAAGAAAACCACTGTATCAGATATTAACATTAACATTTTCAAGTTGAAAACACCAAAGTTTAAGATAATAGAATAGCTGTCATTGTTTACTACATTTGAGAACCTTTGATATAAAGGTATTTCTAATGATGCAGGTAATAAATGCCAATGAAAGGTATAGTAGGTTTGATTCAAATTCTTCATTTTAATACATATGTCTGAGGTATGTAGGGTTATTGTGGCAGATATGATAAAATGCATCCAATATGCCTGTCTGATCCTTCAAGTTTCAAATAATTTGATTGCACATAAACATCCTGTTCTAAAATTTACTGTATTCGTAACATATCATTAAGTTGGTCATAATTACAGGTTTCAAGTATCATCAAACAAACATTTCCAAGATACTGATTCAGACAGGTTTTTCATTCATCTACCTCTCTTTATCTCAAATGCTAATTATCTTTGTTGGAGGACAAGTAAATTAGTCAATACACCTTGAAATTTCACAAGAGAGTTCTCTGTATTTCTAACCTTCAGCTACTAAGGTTTATGCGATCAGGGATTGCAACACATCAATGATCTATACTACTCTTTATTCTAGAGATAAACAAATCTTTCTTCTTTGTAGTCTTGTGGTACTTTCCCAAGCTAACAGGACCTTCAGCTGTCAAAATAAAAGTCATTCTAGTGCTTTCTTTATGATTCAAAATTGAGATGCTTCAATATGTATCTTGTTGAGTTATAAGGGTCTTCTCTGTCTCTGTCTGTTTTTGTTTCTTTTTCACTACCCTGACTCTTTTTTTAAAATTATCCATCTCACAATGTTTGTCTAATGAATCATGAAAAAATATATAAATGCACTTATATATATTTTGAAAATATACTATCCATCCATCAGTGTCACATAAAATGTAGGTTAGTTCTTTATATATCTTTTTCTTATTTGTGCTTACTATGTCTGTGTATGTAATACATGAAATATGAAACAAACCTGAAAAAGGGGAAATTTTTCCCAGAAATTCTTATCACTCTACCAAGAAAGATACTCTAGATTTTATAAGTGTTCAAATGAATGTTTTTACACTGAAAACATTTAATGTGTGGCTTCATACTCATATCAGATTAATAGTGTATGATTGCTGATTATTGTTGTTAGTCTACTAATTAAATATAAGTTCTACTGGCATCTAACTTTGAATAACTATATCCATTTATAAACTATGATGTCTATTGGGGATAATGGAATGTAAAAGAAACTGATATTACTATTATCTTGCAGACCAATTCAGTAGCATATTCCTAGTTATTTCAAATTCCTACACCATGCTTGCTAGGATACTTCTCCCATAATATAGAGTTAGACGGGAGAAAAGACAGAATATAGAAGAGAAGAAAATTTCTTCTACAAGTAGTGACTTCTGTATACAAGCAAGATATCAAGGCTAACATTTAGGGAACATGCATTATGATGCCTGGCCATTAGTCTACACAGAACATGGAGAAAATCCAGTTAATCATTCTCTGAAGACAAGCATACACTGGAATATCAATTTCCACAAAGTTTTAGATGGATTCTATAATGTCTGTTTTGGTAATAAAAGAATGGAAAGCTATCATATTGTTTTGAGTCAATAAGAGATCTGTCAATTTAACACTGAATAGATGCACTAGGTCTCCATTGCGTCTTTAACCCGTACTCTTTCCTTCTATTCCTCCCAGCTCTGCATAATCGATCCTGTTCCTATCCCCACCCACCCCCATTCAACCCACAAAATTCATGCATTCTGCCCAGACCTCTCCTCTTTGTTTTACTTCTCTAGATCTGTGGATTGTAGCATGATTTTCTTCTACTTACTACCTAACATCCTCTTCTGAGTAAGCACAAACCATGTTTGTCTTTCTGGTTGCCTCTCTCAGGGTGATTTTTAGTCTAGTTCAACCCACATGCTTGAAATTTCCATGATGACATTCTATGTTAACTACTGAGTAATACTCCATTGTGTAAATGTACTATAATTTCTTTGTCCATTCTTCACTTGAGGGACATCCAAGATTTTTCCAGGTTCTGGCTATTGTGAATATAGTTGCTATAAACATAATTGATCAAGTGTCTTTGAAATATAAAGGTGCACTTTTTGGTGTCCAAGAGTGGTATAGCAGGATCTTGAAGTAGATCAATTCCCAAACATCTAAGGAACTTGTTATATTGCTTTATATAGTGGCTATATGAGTTTGCATTTACACTAGTAATTGAGGAGTGTTCTCTTTTCTGCACATTCTCAGCAGCTGGTGAGACAGCATGTGATGTCAATTGAAATGTTGATTTTAGCAATTCCAACAGGTAAAAGATAGAATCTCAAAGTAGTGTTGAGTTTTATTTCCCTGATGGCAAAGTATGTTGAACATTTCTTGGAGTATTTCTCAGCTGTTTCAAATTCTTATAATGAGAATTCATTGTTTAGGTCTGTATCCCATTTTTAGTTTTGATTATTTAGTTGGTTAATGTCTAATTTTTTGAGTTCTTTATATATTTTGGATATGAGTCCCCTATTAGAATTAGAGTTGTGCATTGTAAACTTCTTGGAAGCTATGAGGTTGATCCTAGGAAAAATTCCTAGTATTGGAGGATACGGAGCTTAAACCAGGAGGCTGTAGAGTCTGAACAAGAAGCATATGAAGCCTGAACAGCCATCTTCTGTAACCAGGTTAGGGTACCAGAGATGCGACTGGAACACCAACTCAAGCACAAAAATGACTTATAACATTTCCTACATGCCGGATACACTAAAGAAAAAAATGGCTCAGAGCTTCTGGAAATAGTCAACCTATGATAGATACCAATGATACAATCTGAGGACCACAACATGAGAATCAATCCATTCTAAATTCTGCCTAAGTGGTCATTATCCAAAAGATGGATGATCCAGAGACCTGGGGTAGAACCAAACGGACAAAAAAACAGGTAAATGAATTAATTTCTAATGACATTTTCCAGTACTCATAGGATTGGTGGGCTCTTAGCCCAATCATCATCAGAGAGGCTTTCTCCAGCAGCTGATTGGAGTTGATACAAAGACCAATATTAAATGGAGCTAGAGAAACTCTAGGGAAGAAGGGGATAAAGGATTGGCAGAGCCAGAGGAATAGAAGGTACTTCAAGAACATGATCTACAGCTACAGGGGCTATACTGCCCATACCTCCTCTCTCTTCCTATCCCATCCAGCTTACATCCAGATCCCCCCACCCCCTGTCTCCCTCCCTCCTTTCTTTGGTGGCATAGTGCCTCCCTGCTCAGCCTGCTAGGGCGCTGGGACCGAACCCCAACCGGGAGGACAAAGGGGTGGCCGGTAGCTCCTTTGTTCCCATAGCCTGCCCACAGCGAGCAGGGTGGGCCCTTTGTTCGCGAGCTAACCAAGCAGCACAGAGTTTCGATCTGGGCACCGAGTGAAACATCATTGTGGTGAGTGAGTGCTGCAGCATCTGGGGACATACCTCAGCCCGTCCACACTTCCTGGCCAAACTGCAGGGGCTATACTACCCATACCTCATCTCTCTTCCTATCCCATCCAGCTTACATCCAGATTCCCCCCACCCCCTGTCTCCCTCCCTCCCTCCCTTCTTTGGTGGCATAGCGCCTCCCTGCTCAGCCTGCTAGGGCGTTGGGACCGAACCCCAAACGGGAGGACAAAGGGGTGGCCGGTAGCTCCTGTGTTCCCATTGCCTGCCCGCAGAGAGTAGGGTGGGCCCTTTGTTCGTGAGCTAACCAAGCAGCACGGAGTTTTGATCTGGGCACCAAGTGAAACATCATTGTGGAGAAACATCTCTGGGGAGTGACATAACTGGGAAGGTACAACAGTGGGCAAGAAGACCTGATCCTGTAAAAGAAGATCCAAAGGGGAGTATTGGGAGGAAGAGATGGGCAGACACCAATGCAGGAATTCTCCCAACAATCTGAAAAACAACACAAAACCACCAGAAGCCAGTGACCTCACAACAGGAGGACATGAACACCTTAATCAAGAAAAAGTAGAAAAAACTGACTTCATGAAAGTGATTGACACCCTTAAACAGCATATAAAAAACGCCCTTATAGAAATGGATGAGAAGTATAATAGAAAGTTAGAGGAATTGAGTAAATCAGTGAATGATACCCTAGGAAACCAAGGGAAAACAATCAAGCAGATAATGGAAACAGTTCATGACTTGAAAACTGAAATGGAGGCAAAGAAGAAAACACAAACAGAGGGCCAGCTGGACATGGAAAATCTAGGTAAACGAATAGAGACTACAGAATCAAGCATAACCAGCAGAATACAAGAGATAGAAGAAAGAATCTCAGATTCTGAGGATAACATAGAGAAAATAAACGCTCTGATCAAAGAAAACAGCAAGTCCAACAAACTCTCATCACAAAACATTCAGGAAAAAAGGGACACAATAAAAAGACCAAATCTAAGAATAATTGGAGTAGAAGAAGGAGAAGAAGTGCAGCTCAACGGTCCAGAAA
Organism: Microtus oregoni; assembly: GCF_018167655.1. Lineage (NCBI taxonomy): Eukaryota > Metazoa > Chordata > Mammalia > Rodentia > Cricetidae > Microtus > Microtus oregoni. The sequence goes on from NW_024543089.1 coordinate 27,379,965, forward strand.
ATATACTTAATAAAATTATAGAAGAAAACTTTCCCAACCTGAAGACAGATGTACCTATGAAGGTTCAAGAAGCATGCAGAACACCAAATAGGCTGGATCAAAAGAAAACATCCCCTCGCCATATAATAATCAAAACACAAAATATACAGAATAAAGAAAGAATATTAAGAGCCGCAAAGGAAAAAGGCCAAGTTACTTATAAAGGTAAACCTATCAGACTTACACCTGACTTCTCTATGGAAACCATGAAAGCCAGAAGGTCCTGGATAGATGTACTCCAAAAACTAAGAGACCACGGATGCAAGCCCAGACTACTATATCCCGCCAAACTTTCGTTCACTATAAATGGAGAAAACAAAATTTTCCAGGATAAAAACAAATTTAAACAATGCGTAGCCACAAATTCAGCCTTACAGAAAATTATAGAAGGAAAATCACTAACCAAGGAGTCCAACAATGCCCACAATAACTCAGACATCTAGAGACCCTTCACCAGAGCAAATCAAAGAAGGAAAACACACAAACCCTACTACTAAAAAAGTGACCGGAGTTAACAACCACTGGTAATTAATATCACTTAATATCGATGGGCTCAACTCACCTATAAAAAGGCACAGGCTAAGAGACTGGATACGAAAACAGGATCCAACATTCTGCTGTTTACAAGAAACACACCTCAACCACAAATACAGGCACCTACTCAGAGTAAAGGGCTGGGAAAAGGCTTATCAAGCAAATGGACCTAAGAAACAAGCAAGTGTGGCCATACTAATTTCTAAAAAAGTTGACTTCAAACTTAAATCAATCAGAAGAGATGGAGAGGGACATTTTATAGTCATAACAGGAACAATTCATCAGGAAGAAGTCTCAATCCTGAATATCCATGCCCATAATATAAAAGTGCCCACGTATGTAAAAGAAACATTACTAAAACTCAAGGCAGCCATCAAACCGCACACACTAATAGTAGGAGACTTCAACACTCCTCTCTCACCAATGGACAGGTCAATCAGACAGAAACCTAACAGAGAAATTAGAGAATTAATGAAGGTAATGAAGCAAATGGACTTAACAGACATCTATAGATTATTCCACCCAAAGAGGAAAGAATATACCTTCTTCTCTGCAGCTCATGGAACCTTCTCGAAAATTGACCACATACTCGGTAACAAAGCTAACTTACATAGTTACAAAAAAATATTAGTAACCACCTATGTCTTATCAGATCACCATGGATTAAAGTTAGAATTCAACAACAATGCTACCCCCAGAAAACCTACAAACTCATGGAAACTGAACAGTCAACTACTGAACCATACCTGGATTAAGGAAGAAATAAAGAAAGAAATTAAAGTCTTCCTTGAATTCAATGAAAATAAAGAAACAACATCTTCGAACTTATGGGACACTATGAAAGCAGTCCTGAGAGGAAAGTTCATAGCACTAAGTGCCCACTTAAAGAAAACAGAGAAAGCTCATATTGGAGACTTAACAGCCCACTTGAAAGCTCTAGAAAAAAAAGAAGCAGACTTACCTAGGAGGAGTAGAAGACTGGAAATAATCAAACTGAGGGCTGAAATCAACAAAATAGAAACACAGAAAACAATCCAAAGAATCAATTAAACAAAAAGCGGGTTCCTGGAGAAAATCCACAAGATTGGTAAACCCCTATCCAAAATAATCAAACGACAGAGAGAGAACACGCAAATTAATAAGATCCGAAATGAATAGGGGGACCTAACCACAGACACAGAGGAAATTCAGAGAGTCATTAGATCTTACTACAAAAGCCTGTATGCCACAAAACTGGAAAATGTAAAAGAAATGGACACTTTTTTTAGATAAATACCATATACCAAAGTTAAACCAGGACCAGGTGAACAATCTAAACAGACCTGTTGGTCGCAAGGAATTAGAAGCTGTTATCAAAAACCTCCCTACCAAAAAAAGCCCAGGACCAGATGGTTTCAATGCAGAATTCTACCAGGACTTCCAAGAAGACCTAATGCCTATACTCCTTAATGTATTCCACAATATAGAAACAGAAGGGTCATTACCAAATTCCTTTTATGAAGCCACAATTACTCTGATATCAAAAACCACTCAAAGACTCAACCAGGAAAGAGAATTACAGGCCAATCTCACTCATGAATATCGATACAAAAATCCTCAACAAAATACTGGCAAATCAAATCCAAGAACACATCTGAAAAATTATCCATTATGATCAAGTAGGCTTCATTCCTGAGATGTAGGGCTGGTTCAACATATGAAAATCTATCAATGTAATCCAGCATATAAATAAATTGAAAGAAAAAAACCATATGATCATTTCATTAGATGCTGAAAAAGTATTTGACAAAATTCAACATCCATTAATGTTAAAAGTCTTGGAGAGATTAGGGATACAAGGGTCTTACCTAAATATAATAAAAGCTATATACAGCAAGCCGACAGCTAATAACAAATTAAACGGAGAGAAACTCAAAGCCATCCCACTTAACTCAGGAACACGACAAGGCTGTCCACTCTCACCATACCTCTTTAATATAGTGCTTGAAGTTCTAGCAATAGCAATAAGACAACATAAGGGGATCAAGGGGATTCGAATTGGAAAGGAAGAAGTTAAACTTTCGTTATTTGCAGATGATATGATAGTGTACATAAGCGACACACAAAACTCCACCAAAGAACTTTTACAGCTGATAAACACCTTTAGTAATGTGGCAGGATACAAGATCAACTCCAAAGAATCAGTCGCCCTCTTATACACAAATGATATGGAAGCAGAGAGGGAAATCAGAGAAGCTACACCATTCACAATAGCCACAAACAGCATAAAATATCTTGGGGTAAATCTCACCAAGGAATGAAAGGTCTATTTGACAAGAACTTTAAGGCATTGAAGAAAGAAATTGAAGAGGATACCAAAAAAGGCATGAACTTCCCTTGCTCTTGGATTGGAGGATCAACATAGTAAAAATGGCAATTCTACCAAAGGTAATTTATAGATTCAATGCAATCCCCATCAAGATCCCATCAAAATTCTTCACAGATCTGGAGAGGACAATAATCAACTTTATATGGAAAAACAAAAAACCCGGGATAGCCAAAACAATCCTATACAATAAAGGATCTTCAGGAGGCATTACCATCCCTGACTTCAAACTCTATTACAGAGCTACAGTAATGAAAACAGTGTGGTATTGGCATAAAAACAGAGAAGTCGACCAATGGAATCATATAGAAGACACGGATTTTAACCCACAAACCTATGAACACCTCATTTTCGATAAAGGAGCTAAAAGTATACAATGGAAGAAAGAAAGCATCTTCAACAAATGGTGCTGGCACAACTCGATGTCAACCTGTAGAAGAATGAAAATAGACCCATATCTATCACCGTGCACAAAACTCAAGTCCAAATGGATTAAAGACCTCAATATCAGCCCGAACACACTGAACCTGATAGAAGAGAAAGTGGGAAATACCCTACAACAGATGGACACAGGAGATCGCTTCCTATGTATAACCCCAGAAGCACAGACATTAAGGGCAACATTGAATAAATGGGACCTACGTAAACTGAGAAGCTTCCGTAAAGCAAAGGACATTGTCACTAAGACACAAAGGCAACCTACTGACTGGGAGAAGATCTTCACCAACCCTGCAACAGACAAAGGTCTGATCTCCAAAATATATAGAGAACTCAAGAAACTAGACTTTAAAATGCTAATTAACCCAATTAAAAAATGGGGCACTGAACTGAACAGAGAATTCTCAACAGAAGAATTTCAAATGGCCAAAAGACACTTAAGGTCGTGCTCAACTTCCTTAGCAATCAGGGAAATGCAAATCAAAACAACTTTGAGATATCATCTTACACCTGTCAGAATGGCTAAAGACAAAAACACCAAGGATAACTTTCGCTGGAGAGGCTGTGGAGGAATGGGTACCCTCATCCATTGCTGGTGGGAATGCAATCTTGTGCAACCACTGTGGAAGTCAGTGTTTCGGTTTCTCAGGAAATTCGAGATCAACTTACCCCTGGACCCAGCAATACCACTCCTGGGAATATACCCAAGAGATGCTCTATCATATGACAAAAGCATTTGTTCAACTATGTTCATAGCAGTATTATTTGTAATAGCCAGAACCTGGAAACAAACTAGATGCCCTTCAATGGAAGAATGGATGAAGAAAGTATGGAATATATACACGCTAGAGTACTACGCTGCGGTAAAAAACAATGACTTCTCAAATTTTGCATGCAAATGGATGGAAATAGAAAACACTATCCTGAGTGAGGTGTCCCAGACCCAAAAAGATGAACATGGGATGTACTCACTCATAATTGGTTTCTAGCCATAAATAAGGGTCACGGAGTCTACAATAGGTGAACCTAAAGAAGCTAAGTAAGAAGGTGAACCCAAGGAAAAACAAATAGTTATCCTCTTGGCTAAGGGAAGTAGACCAAATTGCCGGGGAGAAAATTGGGATCTTGGGGGTGGGGTGGGATGGGGGTAAGGGGAGATGGGGAGAGAAAAGGTAGAAGGGAAGGAGGGGGGACTTGGGGAAACAGGAGAATTGGGATAAAGGAAAGGTGGATAGGAGAGCATGGAACCACAATTCTTAGGTAAGGGAGCCACTTTAGGGTGGGCAAGAGACTTGACCCTAGAGGGGCTCCCAAGTGCCCAAGATGAGGTTCCCAGTTAGTTCCTTGGGCAGCTGAGGATAGGGAACCTGAAATGACCCTATCCTAGAGCAATACTGATGAATATCTTGCATATCATCATAGAACCTTCATCTGGTGATGGATGGAGATAGAGACAGAGACCCACACAGGAGCACTGGACTGAGCTCCCAAGGTCCCAATGAGGAGCAGAAGGAGGGAGAACATGAGCAAAGAAGTCGGGACCACGAGGCGTGCACCCACGCACTGAGACAGTGGAGCTGATCTACTGGGAGCTCACCAAGGCCAGCTGGACTGTGACTGAAAAAGCTTGGGATAAAACCGGACTCTCTGAACATGACGAACAATGAGGGCCGATGAGACGCCAAGGACAATGGCACGGGGTTTTGATCCTACTTAATATGCTGGCTTTGTGGGAGCCTAGCCAGTTTGGATGTTCACCTTCCTAGATATGGATGGAGGGGGGAGACCTAGGACTTACCACAGGGCAGGGAACCCTGAATGCTCTGTGGACTGGAGAGGGAGGGGGAGAAGTGTGGGAGGAGGGGGAGGGACATGGGAGGCTGGGAGGAGGTGGAAACTTGTTTTTTGTTTATGTTTTTTTCTTCTATTCTCAATAAAAAAAAAAGAACATGATCTACAGAGTAATCCACAAGGAAGACCACCTGAGAAATCTCCATTAGGAAGATATGACCCAGATGTCTTAGTTCTACATTCAGAACAGATTCAAGATGCTGCCTGAGATGATCAAGCCTCATAGGATACTCCAGTCACTACTTGATCATAATTCTAAATTTTTTTAGGTCCCCATAAATATCAGCGTGCCCAACCAGCAGGAAGTAGCCTGAAAAACAACACCCACATTCTCAAAAAATAGACTATGGATATTTTCTTTTGTTTAGAATGTTGGTTACAAGTTGTTATGGATAATGGTCAAGAGAAAAGCTAAACAAAGGATATTAGATTCAGAGTTCTTGTTTTAAAAAAAAAGTGAGGATAAGTGCTGCCGGACAATGGTTTGTGGCATATCAATTGTATTTTAATAAAATGCTGATTGGACAAGTGTCAGGCTTGAAGTATAGGCAGGACAATCAGGCAGGAAGTAGAGACAGGACAATGAGAACAGTAGAATTCTAGGAAGAGGATTCTGTTTTCTGCACTTGTGATCCAGCCACAGAGGAAGCAAGATGTTACTGCCTCACCAAAAAAGGTACTGAGCCTCATGGCTAACTCAAACAAGAATTATGGGCTAATGTAAGTTATAAGAATTAGTAAATAAGAAGCCTGAGCGAATTAATTAAACTGACCTTTCAGTTTATAATTATTGTAGACCTCTGTGTGATTCTTTGGGAATTAATGGCTGTAGGACCAGGTGGAACAGAAACCTTGGTCAACACCTGCAGTTGAATCACAGCTTATAGAGGAATAGAGTATGATTACAACTAAAGGAAGAAACTAGATTTGGATTGTATTCAAATTATTTTCCGAAGTGGATAAGATAATTGGTTTAATAATTGCATTATTATTATTATTATTATTAATGAAGATTGACATATTTGTAATCTAAAGCAAATAGGAATACGAGAAATTAAGAATCCATCTAAATGCCACAAAAATAATTTAAAATATCTTTTTAATATATTTTATAATAATGTTTTCATTTTTCAGTCATAAGGGATACAACAAAATATTATCTAACAAAATATGATTGAATGAATGACCCAGACCATTTTTTGATTTAATCTAATAAACACACAAATGATAGTGAGAATGTTTTTAATGTAGTGAGCCTATAGACCATATCTGCCTTTTGCCTATATTTCTTTTTGGGAAAGAATATCATTTCGACATCCTACTGGCTTAGGTGACTATTCAGCAGAAAGGTAGCTGTACTGACTGGAAAAAAACAGCAGAATGCCAATGATAAGGTCACAGGCCTTGCTGTGCGTGTTACTTTCACAGGCTGTACAGGGCTGTAATATCAAAGTTCCCTGAGGCACACCATTGATGCTTCATTTGGAGCTGCCATGACCTTTGTTGCTAGGGAACTATCCAGTCAAAATCATTTCCTGAAGGAATGGCCTGGTAGTAGTGCTGAATCATGACCTGAGACAAGGAGAAATATTATTTAATACTTCCCACAGGCTACTAGTCCATGTTTCTTTCAGTTTAGTAAAAATATAGGGAGAGGGATAGAGAAAGAAAGTTTTGATACAGCAGAAGTCAACTTGCAATGGCTGTAATTGGGGATTTTCTATGCCATGATTTTGAAAATCTTTCACTTTTCAGTACTGTCAATATGTACATTATGTAAAAAACAAAAAGGTTACTCTTTGATGTAATATCCATTTCAAGAATGTAAATTAAAGATCTATTTGTAATTCATTATTGCATAAATTTTTTTATTGTTAAAAACTATAATGTGTAGAGAAATGTGTTCACCTGCATTATATAATGCAAATATTGAAAAGTACTTGCATTTTCATTTTAAACATCCATTCCTATAATCATAACAATGAAGAGAAATAGAGATGAAGACCAAAAGTAGCCAGCTTGGACTGCAGAAGAATTAGTCCCTAAAAACACAAACAAACACACAAACAAAAAACAATTTAAATTATATTTATTTTTATTCAAATATTACTAAATGATTATATTCTATGCTTTATATTCCAATATAGAATTTCTTATGATGTTCCTTTTTCCTAACAAAATATATACATGAGTAATGTGGGAAGCCCTTCTGTATACGTGTTGCTTTTATTAGTTAATTAATAAAGAAACTGCTTTGAATCTATAGCAGGGCAGAACAGAGCTAGGCATGGAAAATTAAACTGAATTCTGGGAGAAAGAAGGCAGAGTCAGGGAGAAGTCCTGTAGCCCCACCAGAGACAGATGCAGGAACTTTACTGGGTAAGCCACAGCCTTGTGGCGATACACACATTAAAGGAAATGGGATAAGTTAAGATATAAGTTACCCAGAAAAACGCTTAAGCTATTGTCCAAACAATATTGCAAGTAATATGATTTCTGTGTTATTATCTTTGGGCTGAGCAGCCAGGAACAAAACAAGTGGTGTCATACAACAAATTGAATTCATTTTATAATTAATGTAGATGTCTATGTGTTATCTTTGGGACTGAATGACTGTGTGACCAGGCAGGACAGAAAACTTGGTCAACAGTATATCTGTGGCTTTTATTGGTTAACGAATAAACAAACTGCTTTTAGTCTACAGCAGGGTAGAACGGAGTTAGGTGGGAAAAACTAAACTGAATTCTGGGAGAAAGAAGGCAGAGTCAGGGAGAAGCCATGTAGCCCCACCAGAGACAGACTCCAGAACTTTACAGGGTAAGCCACAGCCTTGTGGTGATACATAGACTGATGGAGATGGGTTAATTTAAGATACGAGATAGCCAGAAATATGCTTAAGCTATTGGCCAAACAAAATTGCACAAATATGGTATCTGTTCGATTATTTCTGGGCTGAACAGCCGGGAAAAAAAAACAAAAGCAGACTCATAAAACACATGAGCTCAAAGGAATAGGAGCTGATCATGTTAAAATAATTCTGCTAAACAAATAAAAGGTTTGACAGTATAAAACTCACAAGTTATGGTACATCTCATAAATATTGATTTTTCAAATGTGATTACATCTAATGAAATTTTCAGTGCCATTTTCATGGTGACTACTCCTTAGTTTTCAACTCCAAAATACTCTGATATAACAGAATCTCTGAATTTATTTTTTTAACAAGGCTCAGAAGGTTTAGGAATATCAGAGTATATTATATCTGACTAGAGAGACAGCCCAGGAGTTAAAGTGCTTACCACACAAACAGAAAACAAAATAAAGGACTAGAGTTCAGATGTCCAGAGTTGATGTACATAACTGGTAGGGATAGGTCTAGTCTTTAAATACAGCTCTGGATTTTTTTTTAAATATTTATTTATTCATTATGTATACAATATTCTGTTTGTGTGTATGCCTGGAAGCCAGAAGAGGGTACCAGACCTAATTACAGATGGTTGTAAGCCACCATGTGGTTGCTGGGAATAGAACACAGGACCTTTGGAAGAGCAGGCAATGCTCTTAACCTCTGAGCCATCTCTCCAGCTGACAGTGGGGCTGATCTATTGGGAGCTCACCAAGGCCAGCTGGACTGTGACTGAAAAAGCATGGGATAAAACCGGACTCTCTGAATATGGCGGACAATGAGGGCTGCTGAGAAGCCAAGGACAATGGCACGGGGTTTTGATCCTACTTCATGTTCTGGCTTTGTGGGAGCCTAGCCAGTTTGGATGTTCACCTTCCTAGACCAGGACAGAGGTGGGAGTATTTTGGACTTTCCACAGGGCAGGGGAACCTGACTGCTCTTCAGTCTTGAGAGGGAGGGGGAGAGGAGTGGGGAAGAGGGGGAGAGGAGTGGGGGGACGGGGAGAGGAGTGGCGGGGGGGAGGAGTGGGAGGCTGGGAGGAGGCAGAATTTTTTTTTCTCAATAAAAATAAATAAATAAAAACAGAAAATAAATAAATAAATAATAAATAAAAACAGAAAATAAATAAATAATAAATAAATAAATAAATAATAAATAAATAAATACAGCTCTGGAAGGCAGGGTCTGGGCCACTATGAAGGAAGTTGGCTAGTTGGAGTAGAAATGTCAGTAAGTTCTGTGCTCAGCTAAGAAATTTCCCTTAGTGTAAAAATATCAAAGATGTTTCTGGATGTTCCTAGGTTTGACACATGTGTTAACCTTTACACATGTACCTGTAGACAAGAGAACTTACCTATGACTGCATGAACACTGCATGTACATAGTTATGGACAAAAAACAATACAAAGGAAGAGGCTAGAATCTCATATCTATTTTAATGCTATTAATGTATAAAATAATATCAAATTATGACTATGAAATATGCTTACACTATACATGATATAATAATAAATAATAATAATAAGTTGAAAACATAAATAAGAATCACAGAAAATTTCAGATTTAACATTAAAATTGCCATACTTTTAGCATATGGCTAATGTTTTTAACTGATAAATAAGCTAATAATTGTGAAATATTGAAGTTTTAAGTTAGAACAGATGGAAATTCTCTTGTGATTAGCTTGTTTATATTCTTTTTTTTTTATTGAGAAAAGGAAAAATAATGTTTCCCCCTCTTCCCAGATTCCCATTCCCCTCCCCCTCCTCCCAACCTTCTCCTCCTCCCCCCACTCCTCTCCCCCTCCCTCTCCAGCTCAAAGAGCTGTCAGGGTTCCCTGCCCTGTGGTAAGTCCAAGGTCCTCCCCCCTCTGTCCATGTCTAGGAAGGTGAACATCCAAACTGGCTAGGCTCCCACAAAGTCAGAACATGAAGTAGGATCAAAACCCCGTGCCATTGTCCTTGGCTTCTCATCAGCCCTCATTGGTAACAACCTAGATGTCCTTCAATGGAAGAATGGATGAAGAAAGTGTGGAATATATACACATTAGAGTACTACGCTGTGGTAAAAAACAGTGACTTCTCGAATTTTGCTTGCAAATGGATGGAAATAGAAAACACTATCCTGAGTGAGGTAACCCAGACCCAGAAAGATGAACATGGGATGTACTCACTCATAATTGGTTTCTAGCCATAAATAAGGGTCACGGAGTCTACAATTGGTGAACCTAAAGAAACTAAATAAGACGGTGAATCCAAGGAAAAACATATAGTTATCCTCTTGCCTATGGGAAGTAGACAAAATTGCTGGGGAGAAAAGTAGATCTTGGGGGTGGGGTGGGGTGGGGGTAAGGGGCGATGGGGAGAGAAAAGCTTGTTTATATTCTTAATGTATTCATTTTGCTTCAGTTTTTAAGCTTCTGTTTTCCAATTTTTGTACAATAAAGGGAAAGCTTTTTCTCATCAAAATGATAAACATACAATAAAAATAAAAATTTGATTTCAACAATTTAAAGGGGATTTGGATTTGCAACATTTAATGGCCTCAGACACTAAAGACACAGACATGCAGTTGACAAAACATAAGCACAGGTATGTTTCTGCCATAAATTTAATTAATTTTAAGTATATTTATTTGTGTTTTTCATTGCCAAGGATTTATCCATGTAGTTCATGAATAGTAAATAGCAGTTTTGCCATAGTGACATAATTTCAAGATAATTTCCTCTTTAATATCCACCAATATTTTATGCAGATATATGATAATTATAGCTGAAAGGAACCTACCAAATAGAAAATATCAAAATTTAAGGGAAGGTGGGTTTATAAGTTGAGGGAAGGATCTGGGAGGTCTTGGGAGAGGTTAAGTAATATGATCAGACTATACCATAGCTTACTCAAAATAAATGAACAATGAAAAACAATATTAATGCTAAAAGGAATATTTGAAGCTATGTGTTCACAGGTAGTTTTCTGGATATTCTCAGACATTTGGTGACATGTGAAGACTATTTTCCCATTTCATAGTTCCTTCATTTTCTGCCTTGTCATCTGCCCTTTTTACCTTCATTTTGTTAGCAAATACCTTAATCTTTTTATTGAATTTTACATAATTTATTATATGGTAAATATCATAGACAATACAGATCTTATTCATATGCATATATACTATATATTTATATAAATTAAATTGTTTTCATGAAAAATACTTTGGTATGATCTTTTTCATTTTACTGTCATATACTACATCCTGACTGAAGTTTCTTCTTCTTCCTCTCCTCCCAGTATCTCTGCTATAGATTTCCTGTCTCTCAGATTCACTTCTCCTCAATTTCCCTTCAGAACAGATAGGCCTCTCAGGGATATCAAGCTGCAATATGTCTAGACACATTTTCCCATATAAAAGCTTGACTAGGTGACTCAGTAGGAATAATAGAGTCCCAAAAGCAACCAAAGGAAATAAAGACAGCCTCTGCTCCTAATGTTAGAAATCCCACAAGAACACCAAGTCATACAATCATAATATATTTGCAGAGGCCCTTTCCAGTCCAAAGAGCAGTCAGGGTTCCCTGACCTATGGGAAGGCCAAGGTCCTCCCCTTTCCATCCAGGTCTAGGAAGGTGAGCATCCAAACAGGCTAGGCTCCCACAAAACCAGGACATGCAGTAGGATCAAAACCCAGTGCCATTGTCCTTGGCTTCTCATCAGCCCTCATTGTCCGCCATGTTCAGAGAGTCTGGTTTTATCCCACGCTTTTTCAGTCACAGTCCAGCTGGCCTTGGTGAGCTCCCGTTAGATCAGCCCCACCATATCAGTGGGTGGGTGTACCCCTTGCGGTCCTGACTTCCTTGCTCATGTTCTCCCTCCTTCTGCTCCTCATTTGGATCTTGGGAGCTCAGTCCAGTGCTCCAGTGTGGGTCTCTGTCTCTATCTCCATCCATTGCTAGATGAAGGTTCTATGGTGATATGCAAGATATTCTTTAGTATGACTATAGAATCAGGCCATTTCAGGCTCTCTCTCCTCAGCTGCCCAAGGACCTAGCTGCGGACATCTCTCTGGACACCAGGGAACCCCTCTAGAGTCAAGAATCTTGCCAACCCTAAAATGGCTCCCTTAATTAAGATAAATACTTCCCTGCTCCCATATCCACCCTTCCTTCATCCCAAATATCCCATTTCCCCAAGCTCCCGGCATCCTCCCCTTCTCACGTTTCTCTCCCCATCTCCCCTTTCTCCCATCCCACCCCACCCTCTAGTTCCCAATTTTTGCCCAGCAATCTTGTCTACTTCCAACATCCAGGAGGATAACTATATGTTTTTCTTTGGGTTCTCCTTCTTATTTAGCTTCTCTAGGATCACGAATTATTGGCTCAATGTCCTTTTTTTTTTATGGCCAGAAACCAATTATGAGTGAGTACACCCCGTGTTCATCTTTTTGGGTCTGGGTTACCTCACTCAGGATAGTGTTTTCTATTTCCATCCATTTGCACGCAAAATTCAAGATGTCAATGTTTTTTACCGCTGAGTAATACTCTAATATCTATATATTCCACACTTTCTTCATCCATTCTTCCATTGAACGGCATCTACTTTATGTCCAGGTTTTGGATATTACAAATAATGCTGCTATGAACATGATTGATCAAATACTTTTGTAGTATGATAGGGCAGCTCTTGGGTATATTCCCAAGAGTGGCATTGCTGCGTCCTGGGGTAGGTTGATCCCAAATTTTCTGAGAAACCGCCACACTGCTTTCCAAAGTGGTTGCACAAGTTTGCATTCCCACCAGCAATGGATGAGTGTACCCCTTCCTCCACATCCTCTCCGGCATATGCTATCATTGTTTTTTTTTTTTTTTTTTTTTTTTTTTTTTTTGCCATTCTGACAGGTTAAAGCACACTTTGGAGACTTAACAGCATACCTGAAAGCTCTAGAAAAAAATGAAGCAGACTCACCCAGGAGGAGTAGAAGACTGGAAATAATCAAACTGAGGGCTGAAATCAACAAAATAGAAACACAGAAAACAATCCAAAGAATCAATGAAACAAAAAGTTTGTTCTTTGAGAAAATCAACAACATCGACAAACCTCCATTCAAACTAATCAAACAACAGAGAACATGCAAATTAATAAGATCAGAAATGAAAAGTGGGACATAACAACAGACACAGAGGAAATTCAGAGAATCATTAGATCTTACTACAAAAGCCTGTAAGCCACAAAAATGGAAAATGTAAAAGAAATGGACATTTTTTTTGGATAAGTACCATATACCAAAGTTAAACCAAGACCAGGTAAACAATCTAAATAGACCTGTTAGTCATGAAGAATTAGAAACTGTTATCAAAAACCTCCCTTCCAAAAAAAGCCCAGGACCAGATGGTTTTAATGCAGAATTCTACCAGAAATTCCCAGAAGAGCTAATACCTATACTCCTTAATGTATTTCACAATATAGAAACAGAAGAGTCATTGCCAAATTCCTTTTATTATGCTGTTCTCTTTATAGTGAGAAATTGGAAACAACCTAAATACTCCTTAACATATGAATGTATAAAGAAAATGTGATATAGCTTCTTTACAATGGACTATTACTCAGTCATTATAATAAGCAAGATTCTATATACACCTAGAATTTAAAACTACTTAAACAGAAGCCTCTAAAATTGTAAACTAATTGAATACACAAATGGTAATACTAGTGAATTATAGGAGACTGAATATGATGATATTTTTAGCCACACTCTCAGAAAAACTTCAGACTCCCTTGCCTTCCCATTTGGCAAAATAACCAGGTTATATTAATGAGAACTAAGGTATATCTTCTATTGGTTATGATGGGGGGAAAAGAAAAGAAACATATGCATAATGTACATATTTTTGTAGGCAAGAAATGGCATATGCTTAGAGAAATAAAAATTTTCAGAACATCACTACCTTCTTCCTTACCACAATCACTTTGGTTCCTGACTTAAGTGGGTAAGGAGAAAAAAAGCAGGAGTCAGCCAGTCTTAGCTACAAGGATATAAATAAAAAACGCTTCAGTCAGGGAAAGGAGCAGACAGGGGACAGGAAAATATTCTACAGAGATCCATTTACAAATGTCACAGCTGAGAGGTACGCATGGTTACGAGATCTGTGATTTAATAGACTTAGTTAGAAGATTATAATATGCTTCTCTCCTGTAATTTACCACCATATATTATGTTACTGAAATATTAACCATTCTGTGAAGCTGCAGAATCTAAGTAACACAAATTACCTTTGAGTTACTTTATTTTTGGTATGAAGCTGTGCATATTTTTTCTTTATAAATTACTTAAAATATAATCACATCATTATCTCCTTCTTTTTTCCACATCAAACCCCTCCTTTTTCCCGAAGACTCCCAATGATCTCCAGCCTTAATTTCCTCTCAGTAGAATATAATGCATCCATGAAATACAGTGTGTCTGCGCATGACTTCAGAGCTTAAAATTGGATATATGATACCAAATTGGTATGATTAATTTCTGGGAAAGATTGATTCTTCAATTTTACCTAGTTGCCTATTCTTTTTTTTTTTATCTATGGGTGGGGTCTCATAATATTTCTTCCTTCCAAGTGAGCTTAGTTCTTGTTTAGGCAATCATATTGTTGCAGTATCATGGGTATAATTGCCTTGTCATTTCTAGGAGATACAATCTCATAGTAGACTTTCTGGTCCTCTGGTTCTTACAGTCTTTCCTCCTCATCTTCCACATTATTCCCTGGACCTTAAGTGCAGTTTTATTGTCAGTGTCTCTGCTGGGCCTGAGTACCTGACACTCTCTTATTCTCTGCATTTGACCTTTCGTGGTTCTCTTTAATGATCTCCATTTAAGGTAAAGAGAAGTTTATTTAATGAGGAATGAGAGATGTCAGTATAATGTTAAGTATGAGCAATTATGCTAATCTACTAGAGTGGTAGTAATACATTCTTTCCAACATATAGGACCTCATTAGTCATAGGTAGTTTACTAGCTTTCTAATATCAGGCAAAATTTCCCATCTGTTAAGCAGATCTTAAATGCAATTGCAAAACTGTCGTTTAACAACAGAGTACATGTATCAATATTGAACCTTTAGAGTGCCATGAATCATTGCTGTGGTTCCTAAGCATCAGAGCTCAGTGGGACTCTTCCCTCTTAGGCAGCTAACATAGGCACTTCTGATACTATAAGGACTAGACTTCAGAAAGGATTTTTGCAGACCTTATTCAGATTGAAATTTCCTAGTCCTGTATTTGAACTTAATGTCTTAAAGATTATTCATTTACCTTCAAGTTCTGAGAAGCAAACAAAAGAAAGAGAATGTCATACTTGTTTTGAGAACCTCTTGAATTCGCTTGACTACTAACTCTAATCAAGTTTATCATTCCTGGTTCTATGATATTTCATCAGAGTCAGGATGTGTGTATTACCACAACAACTACCACTACCATCACTACCACTAACACCACCACCACAACCTCTACTCCACTCCCACCAACTTCCCTTTTCAACCACCACCGTAATCACTACCATCACACTGCCACAACCATCACTACTACCACAATCACCACCTCCATCACCACCACCACCCCAATATAAACACCACCAAGAACAACACCATAACCACCACAACCACCAACACCACAATGACTACCACCACTACTCCACCCCACAACCACCATCACCACCACACTACAGCAAACACCACTCCCCCACCACAACCGCCACCAACACCACTACTGTTGTAATAGAGTACAATAAACATTTCTTTGAATGTTTTAATTATACATCAAAACTAAGAGGAAGATACTTATATACTCTGCCCATAATAAATGCAGTAATATAATTACAAAGCATAAGTTTTTTTATTTGTGCTATTTCCTTAAAAATACATTTTTTATCATCATGACATATTTTTGAGGTACTCTGCTTCAAACTTGAAGCCATTTTTTTCTATACTATAGGTTAACTTTTTGATTATACTATAAAACACTGTTTCCTTTTTTCTCTATAACTCCTCCTTCCATTCATTCCTGCTTGCTTTCATATTCTTGGCCGCTCTTCCTTAATTGTTGTTGAATATGCAGCTTTTCTCCTTTTTGCTTTGAAATCTGGCTCTTTTGGATGCTATGAAAGGAAGGTATTCTAAAGGAGTTTCTTTGGTTTTCTACTGTGTTTTGTATAGATTTGCAGAGGCTTCCAAATTACTTCTTTTGAAGTAATTTTCTTTTGAAGGTCACACAAAATATGTACACATCATGCCTGCAAAGCCCCTCAAACTGCAGTTACTATCTTTGAGCAAAGTAGCTAACAAATTCTTTTAAATAACAATTTTAAAAGTTCAGCCAGCTAAATTGCTATGGTTGGCAATGCTTTCTTACTAGAATCCTCGTTTGATACAGAGATTTTCATTAAAGCCAGGTATTATAGCATTGAAGATGCAGTTTATATGAATCATCCTAAAACTGATATTCCTTCAACCATATGTGGCTAAAATGACTCATATCGTGACATGGATTCTTGACGGGTAATATTTAGAGGAAAATAGATTTTGACACTGTAGTCGTTTATTCATAGGTATCTTAATTCTTAAACCGTTTCAGTGGAAAGAGAAAGAATTGACAAAAGGGAACTGACACAATAAGTTTCTATAATAGTTCCCATGACAAGAATTGCATGTAGAGGACTTTGTTGCAGGCTTTGATTCATGGGTGGAAATAATAATTTTCTTTCAATCTATGTACAAATTAAATGGAAAATTGGTGTCCTGAACTGTGGGATTACAGTGGATTGAGACCATATCATTTAAATCAATGCTATTTTGAAAGGCTAGAAATGAAATGATGAGTGTGGGCAGAAATGATGCAACACTGGTCTGGCAGCATCTGAAAATGTGCTTTGCATATCTGCTGTTGAAACTCTGAAGAGGAATTAAAACTCAGTTACATAAGCCAAAACTTGAAATTAATTTATTTCATATTTGGAGGAAAATAGCTCCACTGTCAAAGATCTAAGGTACATTCTTGTCATGGCTTACTATGTATTTAGTCACTAATACTTGCTTTAGTCAATAGTATTTATTAATAATTTACATATCAGAAATAAAAATTTGAAATATTAGAACGAATTCTACTAAAATTCAGGTAGTTAAGCAAATATGTCTGGAAGGGAATTTGAGGCTTTGCTTTATGAGTTTGACTTTTCTGTTTCCTGAAGGTAGGTCCTTACATTGATGAATGGCTACTAAAATTTTGATCAAGTCTGTTAGGGTGATAGCAAATATTAGCCATCTTACACAGTGCAAAATACTTAAATGTGTACTAATTTCTCCAATATTGGAGAATAAGACATTTTAAATTAACTGACATTTACTATAGAACCTGGAATTCATGAAAATATGAACTTGGTCATTTCTTGGCTATGAGACATTTAAGATTATAAAAATAAATAATGAACTCTTCATGTCAAAAAGCTCATTAAAACATATTACATAGTTTTCTCTAATCATTCATAAAGATTATCATTTTGATTTCTATCAACATTTTGGTGAGCATATTAATAATTGTATAGCAATCTTCTCAAATTCAATAACTTCTCTTTTACAACACAATTAGTTTTGGTGTTTTATGTAAATTATGTAGCTCTTATCATCCATGTGACTTACCTTGTTCATATTTGTGTCTTTTGTAATTGGATTTATTTGTATCATTTTATTGAATTAGAGGGGTTTTGTTTTTTTGCTTTTTAATACAGATCACCCCTGTGGTTGTACCTTCATGTGAGCCTCTGTACATTAGCTGCTTTTAGTCAGATGGGGTTTATGACTGTCAAAAACAGTGAGAGAACCTACAATTGATTACTTGCTTGAAATGTTAAAGCCTGCTAAGATATTATGCTATTATGCAGTCTGAGAACATTTAATCTGTACAACACATTCAACTTCCAAAGTTAAAGTTTAACAGTTAAGTTTTCTTCTTTGTTCTTCATTTCTTATAGAATAGTATTATAATTCTACGAGGTCATAAAATATATGAACATTTTTAGCATTTTAATCATTCATATCAATTTTTAGTAAAACAGGATTTAGGTTTATTAGAATGGGATTGTTGGAGTCGTCTTAGAAATAAAAAAAAAAAAAAAAAACCAGAAAGAACAGATTTGTTCTCTAAATCAGAACTGAAAGTCTTCAGTCTCCCAGGGAAACAGAGATTGTGTATACAGAGTATAGAGGCCACGTGGTTTTAAAGGATGGAAACAGGAAACCTTTGGGTGTGGACAATTGCATCTGTAGGCTATTCTGCCTGCAATCATGAAGAAGTAGACAACAGCAAGATTGCTGTGGGATATCCTCATTAGAAGATTTCACAGTTATCATCAGTGGAGTCCATTCCTGTCCAGAGCTCCTCAGGCCACCTGAGGATTTTAGCTACATATCCCTTCAAGGTTCATTCCACTATGCTGGGAAATATGAATATATGTAATTTCAGACAATGTTGTTCATATAAACTTCATAACAAAGGCCAACAAATTTCAATATCTTCTTATCAGTTAAATTTTTTTGTCAATTTTTCAACTTCTAGTTTATAATTTCTAGTCTAGAATGCTAGTCATGAAGCTCAGTGGAACATTTAGACACAGACAAATTATATAATTAATATTTTATTTATTTTAAAACAACTGCAAGTGAATAAAGAGAAAATAGATGGTTCAGTGGTTAAAAACACATGCTGCTCTGTAGATGTCTCAGGCCATTTACTAGCCTTTAAATCAGGATACCCACAAATGCCTGTATCTCCAGCTCTGGAGAACTCAGCACTGTCTTCTGGCCTCTACAAGTATCTACACTCACATGCATAAACACATACAGAAATCAAGTATATCTATATTTTTAAATAAAATAAATTTATAAACTAAAAAATCATTAAATCATTCATCAATTAATACAAATAATTATAAGCACCTACATTGGAATTCATATGAACTTGTTTCAGTCTATATTTAGTAACATATTGAGTTAATTTTAAAATAATGAATTATATTTAAATTAACTTTACAAATAAATGTAAATGTAGTGATTATTATTAGCAACACCTACGTTGTATATAGATTTCAAATATTTGATCTTCATAGACTTTTAATCTATAATTCATATTGCAATTGATCATTCAAATTCAAGATTTCTATCATGTTGATATAATCATAACATAATGCTGTTATGGAAAAACATGATGTAATAAACTATTTGCTTTATGACAATTATACTTTTAATATTAATGACTAAGATCATATTATGCCCTTTCAAGTTTTTGTTTGATTTTGCTTAGCATAATATTATGAAAATATATTTAAAGATAGTAATTCAAAACTGAGTAAATTTGTTTGGTTAACAACCATATTTATTGATACTATAAAACTTAAGTTGCTTAAGAATATAGAGCATCTAATGCATTGAGGCTGGAAAGTTTTTTTAAATCTAAAGATTCTTGCCAATAAACTGATGAATTGAATTACTTTGGTAACTGATATTGGCATCATTGCTTATTTTCTTGGTATTGTATTCAATTTTTCTTATGAAAATATAAAGTACATATTCAATAAATACTAATTTAACAGTCTTATTAATTTATGAGTAGTTTTATAGTCACTTGTATTATAAATTTCCTCTCCCATTCTCTCTCTGAACCCAGTTTTTCTCAGGCTACACATGTCTTTACTCTACCAACAGATTTTTACATATTTGTATTTTCATAAATCTTTCTAATATCCAATGCTTGGTGCAATTCTTACAAATCTTTGTGTTTTCCTCTTCCTTTGTTTCCTTACTTCCCTCTCCTGCCCATTTTCTTTCTTTATTATATTACGTATTTCTCTGGTCATTTTCTTTCTTCTCTGTGAATTTTAAATTGATCTTATATTTTAGGAAAAAGCAAAAAGAAATTGTGCAATAAATCAGTTTTTTATTGTTGACTAACTAAGTAATTGATGTTATTTTAGTCAAACTATTCAGGTTTATAGAAAATCCTGGTAATTCAAATCTAATCCTTATTTTCTCCAACAAATATGTCTAAATTCTAACTTTTACCTTTAATGTCATCTTTCAACCTTGGGAAATGCATTTTGTTTCAAAATATTCAAATTGTACAAAATTAGTATTTTTCCATCAAGCACTAATTTTGCTATGGTAATAATAGGCATATATACAAAATTCCATTACATAAAACATTAGTTATTTTGTCAGACTAAGACAAAATAATTGTTTATTGTTTTAGTATTCGTCACCAGTGCCATCATAGATGCTCAAAGATCTGCTGCTTTTAATCTATCAAATTATAATTTCTGAACACCAATATTCCTCTTTAATTCTGATCAAAATACCAATAGGATAACAATATTTCTTAATAAAAATGTGTCAATTTAAAGCAATGATTCTGTGATGTGGACTTCCCCTCCGTATGTTATGAATGTGTTTTGTTACAATTTATTAATGAATAAAGCTGATTTGTCCTATCCCAGGGCAGAATAGAACAAGACTGGAATTCCAAGTAGAGATAGAAGAGAAAGTAGGTGGAGTCAAAGAGATGCCATGTAGCTGTTGAAGGAGGCAGATACCCTAGCATCTTAATAGAAAACTATGAGCCCCCTGGTAAAATATAAAATAATAGAAATGGGTTAATTTAAGATGTAAGACTTAGTTAATAAGAAGTCTAAGCTATCGGCAAAGCAGTGTTGTAATCAATAATATAATATTACAATATTCTGTGTGATTATTTTAGGTCTGGGCAGCCAGGGAACAAATGAGCAACCTCTATCAATAATTTCAGAATTCTAGGCTGACTTTGATGGTACACATCTTTAGTTATACCATGCAGGAGGCAGACACAAGTAGACCTCTGAAAATTCAAGACTAACTATATAGTAAGATTCAGCAAAAGCAGATCTTATCTCAAGAAGAAATACAATAATTAATAATAATAATGATAATGATAATAATAAATTTGCATAAACAAGCCCGTTTGTTCTTTCGGTTCATTATTCACAAATTGCTATCATCCAGTAACTCAAATGATAAAGACAAAAGTAATTATTGACATAAAAATGCATTTGAAAATTTCAGTAATTTAAAATTAAACAAACTGTAATAGAGGAAAAGTTCACTTTCATAAAGGCTACTTTATAAGCCTCAAAATGTTAAAGGTAATAGTGATTGACAAAATATTTTCCCTTAATATTAGGTAAAAATTCTTTCTATTTTCATAGCTCTTATACTACATTCTTCTGAACTTCTTGTTCATCTAGTATCTGGTAACTTCTTGAGATTCATGCATGTGAAACTTGGGAATGTATCAATTTAAAAAGTAACTAAGTAATACCACAATGTAAGGTAGTAGGTTTCACTAACTGTATTGAACTAAACATTAAACATCTGTAAGAGATCAGCAGTTACATCAAGCCTGAGATTTAATCAATAATGATAAATGGTGGCCCAATCAATGTGACACATAAAATAACCTATTATACATGATATGATTTTATTTGTTATTTGGAGTATTGTCATCTTTAGAATATGTTTTAATGATTTATTATCTGATTATTCTAATTTTATGAAAGACTGAAGTCACAAGTTATTACTTTAGAAATAGTTCTGAATATTTCCACTCAAATATAAATTCCAAAAGACAGCCATGTAACACATGAATGTATTTTTTCAGAAATGTATATAAAAAAAGGAAGACCTTCAGATGATGGACACCTTAGCTTGACAAGATTCTTTACTTCCAACATTTTACTCTTTACATAAAACTCAATTAATGCAATCACAGGAGGAAGGGGCTTTTAAAGTGAGATTAACAGGAATGACAGTATTGTATGAAGGGTTCAGAAAAAAAAAGAGTAACAAAGGACTCGGAGAGAAAGAGGATGCTTTTTAAGGGTGATGCTTTGTTTATTGTCCCACCTGTAAAGGATGCATGTATCACTTTCCTTCTGGTTTAAGAATCAGTGTAGTGCAGAAAACAGATCAGTACTTCATCATATGCCAAGTCAACTAGTAAAATTAATACTTTATAGCATATCAAGTAATAAAACAACATATTTAAAGGAAACTGAACATTTATATTCTTCTTTCTTTTTGCCAAGTGTGTAAAAAATGCATTACAGCTTTATAGAGCATGGAAGTGTTGCAATAAATATTTCAGGGAAGGAATATAGCCAAAATATTCTCATTTTGATCTTACAAGGAGCTCAGAATCAAAGAAAACATCATGTCTTAGCAGAACATTTTGACTATTCAGAGCAGATGTTTCTGTAAATTAGTTTACTACTTTCGTAACTCAGGCAGAATATCACTCCAATTTAAAGCATAAATAGATATAACATTGCAGAGAATTTTTTATGTATGCAAACCTGGACATCAATCATTCCTTGTAGTGTTGGGGCAACTTAATCTTCTCTTTCAAGGCTGTGACCAATTCAGCCACCAACAAGGCAAATATTTCTGAATTCCCTGGAGGGAAATATAAATTAAAATAATGAAGATAACAAATGATAATAAACATCTATACATTTTCCCATTGAGCTAAATAAATTTGCAATGCATTATTGCAATGACAAGAGACTTCTGATTTTATTTCATTTTCTTAATGGAAAGAGAAGCAAACTATCAATTTTCTACTGGATAAAACTCCATTGAACTATCATATGTACTTTTTGATTAATTCAGGGAAGGTAAGGGATTTTGTCTTATGAACAGGTATAATAAAATTGTAAGCCATGATATAGACTCTTAGGTTGACAGAACTTTATTTTAGATTTTGTATTTTGAATAGAAAGCTGGTCATTTATAAATACCGTATGTGGGGTGGGTGAAATAGGAGAGGTGGAACAAAAGTCTAACACCTAAATAAAGAAGTCAAGATCACTAGCAATATTTTTCCATTTTTTAAAGTAGTGGTCACTTTATATAATGCTCAAATGTAACATAATTTGAATAATCAGAGCAGTTAAGCTTATTGTATTAGATTACTTCCATTCATTATAATATTTTTATATTTTATCATTAATATTTATTTTTAAAGTGTTAGGTCTTTCTGCATTTTTCAAGCTCCATGAAAATGTAATGATTTAGTTTAAGTTATAACTGGCCAATTGAGAATGATTACACAAACAATATCACTCATCTCAAAGTGAATTATAGAACTTCATTTTTTTTTTAATTTTTATTTAGGGCTACATTTTTCTCGGGTATCCTCCCTTCTACTCCCTGCCCTTCAACCCTCTGCCAAGGTCCCCATGCTCTTAGTTTACTCAGGAGATCTTTAGAAACAAATATAAATGACTTCATCTTGGGGATATGGACTCATGTTTGCTCAAATACTATTTTCCAATATGGTAGAAATTTTGTGAAGATTTTTTATTTGCAGAACGAAAGAATGACATAAATTAAGAGATTTTTCAAAGAATAGGCAAGGCAGGTTTCCAGCAAAGTGGCAAAAATCCCTGCTCCAGGCATCAATTGTTATCTGATTGCTCTCTTAGCTTTTGACGCAGGGTAAGCATCTGTTAGGATGTTTCAAAACGATTTTTACATAGTAATCTCCAAACTGTTAAAACTAATACAGAGATGAGCTATTTATTTCCCTCAAGTTAGCTAAAGGTGGTACGAGATAATATGTTTCTTGGTATCTTAGGGTTTCTATTGCTGTGAAAACTCATATTAGCATGGTATCTCTTATAAAAGAAAACATTTAATTTGAGCTGGCTTAGGTTTGAAAGTTTTAGTGCATTTAATGTCATGGTGGGAACATGAGGGCATGCTGACAGATACAGTGTTAGAGAAAGAACTGAGTTCTACATCATGATCTTCAGGCAACAGAAGACTGTGTGTCACACTGGGTATAGCTTGAGCATATGGGACCTCAAATCCTGGTCCAACAGTGGCATATTTACTCCAAAAATGTCAAACCTATTCTAACAAGGCCACAACTTTTAATACTGTCACTCCCTATGGGCCAAGCATTCAAACAGTTGAGTATTGTAAGAGACTGCTTATTTGTTACCGGCTATTCAACCTTGAAATAATCACACAGAAACCATTTTATTTGCAATACTGTTTGGCCAATAGTGTAAGCGTATTTCTGGCTAACTCATATCTTAAATTAACCTATCTCCTTTAAAAGTCTGTGTACCACCACGAGGCTGTGGCTTACCATGTAAAGTTCTGGTGCTTGTCTCTGGCAGGGCTACATGGCTTGTCACTGATTCCACCTTCTTTCTCCCAGCATTCAGTTTAGTTTTCCCTACCTAGCTAAGTTCGGACTTGATATAGGCCAAAACAGTTTTTTATTCATTAACCAATAAAAGCAACACATAGATGGAAAGAATCCATATGACATGAATGTGTGGGGACCATTACTATTCAAACCACTACACTAGGCAAGCAAACTTCCAACTTACCATGAGATTGGAAGTTTTAATCAGCCTCATAGAATCATTAACAAAAGTTTGGCTTTTATGTTTTAGCAACTATGGTTCACAAAGAAAATAAACATCTACTTTCTTTCCCTACCCACCTAATTTTGTGTCCTTTAAGAAAATTAAGATTAATTTTTTGCTCTTCCATGTGTCCCCTTTTGTTGTTGCTCTTAGGATCTATTCAAAACAGTGTCTGAAAGCTAAATATTGTTGTATACGTTTTTCTTTAACTACAAATCAATAACCAAAAAAGGTGCTAATGTCTTACAGAATAGCACTTGTTTAATATGCATTTAATTTCTAACACCATCAGAAGTATAAACAAATAAAAAATCAAATAGAATTTTATTTATTTATTTATTTTATTGAGAAAAAATTTTCCGCCTCCTCCCAGCCTCCCACTCCTCCCCCCTCCCCCCACTCCTCTTGCCCTCCCCCACTCCTCTCCCCCTCCCTCTCCAGTCTGAAGAGCAGTCAGGGTTCCCTGCCCTGTGGAAAGTCCAAAGTCCTCCCCACTCCATCCTGGTCTAGGAAGGTGAACATCCAAACTGGCTAGGCTCCCACAAAGCCAGAACATGAAGTAAGATCAAAACCCCGTGCCATTGTCCTTGGCTTCTCAGCAGCCCTCATTGTCCGCCATATTCAGAGGATCCGTTTTTATCCCATGCTTTTTCAGTTACAGTCCAGCTGGCCTTGGTGAGCTCCCAATAGATCAGCTCCACTGTCTCAGAGGGTGGGTGCACCCCTCGTGGTCCCGACTTCTTTGCTCATGTTCTCCCTCCTTCTGTTCCTCACTGGGACCTTGGGAGCTCAGTCCAGTGCTCCAGTGTGGGTCTCTGTCTCTGTCTCCATCCATCGCCAGATGAAGGTTCTATGATGATACACAAGATATTCGTCAGTATTGCTACAGGATAGGGTCATTTCAGGTTCCCTATCCTCAGCTGCCCCAGGAACTAACTGGGGACATCGCCTTGGGCACCTGGAAGCCCCTCTAGGTCCAAGTCTCTTGCCAACCCTAAGATGGCTCCCTTAATTAAGATTCAAATAGAATTTTTAAAGCCTAAAAAATAAACAACTTTCAATAGCTAGTGTTTGCTTGTCAATATTTACCTTGAGTATCAATTAATTATATTATGTAATTTAAGGAGTTGTTAAAATTAAATTAAAAAATAATAACTATATTGCCTATAAGATACATATTTCACTTATACTACATAAATATTGGAACTAAAGAAATGAAAAGAGATATTTCACATTGACAGAAAATAAAAAAAGGTAGATGTAGCTGTATATATTTTGGGTAAAATAGACTTTAATTAAAATATTTTAGGTGACAAATACTTTTAGGAAAGCTTTACTACTTGAGTACACACTCTTAATTTATAAGTAAATATGTAACCAATGTCAAGACACACAAATATATAAAGTAAGTAACAATTATATCCTAAAAGAGAAATAAACTCTAGTCCAACTGAAGTAAGATTTTCACTATCTCACTACTATATTAGTAGATAGATCACCTAGATAGAAAATCAATACAGAAGAATCAAATTTAAACTACACTCGAGATCGAATGAACCAAACAGACACATATGGAACTTCCCTTTCAAATGCTGCAGAGCACACATTCTTCTCAAGAATCTAGTGGAGATAACTGACAGTGATAAGCGGGTAAATTTGGAAGCTATGGACAGGAGCTCATGCGTTGCTTGTGTACAATGCACGCTGCAGGGTTTGAGAGGGGAAGAAGTCTATTCTCGTGGCTTGTCAGCCTAGTTAATGCCCAGCTTTCTGCAAACTCAGATGTTTCAATTTCAATTTAATGCAAGAAATGCTAACAAGAACTGTAACACCTCATGCACATTTTGAGTTTTAATCAGGTATCTATATACACAGTTAAGGGCATAAATTGTTACTGTTAAAATACAATAACACTATATTCACACAGTAGACCTACAAAATACATAAATAATATGTAAGCATCAGTCCTTTTTGTTTGAACAGAAACAACTTCTTTGTCTCTTAATTTTGAGACCGAGTCACACTAAAAGACATATGTTGTCCTTTAACTTGTAATTCTTCTGCCTCAGCTCCTTGCATCACTAATATGACACCACCAGCTATAGTTTAACAATTAGATTTAGTCTAAATTTAAGTGTTTAATTTTATAACATGTGTATGCCTCTCTTGTTTGGTAATGGTATATCATTTGTGACATGAACGTGAATAACTAGCTCTGCACTCTGATCTTCAGGCAAGCTTTATTTATTACAACACAAATAAATATCACTGTAGTGACACAACATTTAAAATTCCTTTTTTACTCTTGAAATTTAGAAACATGTAAATATATATATATATATACTATGTATATACAACAAAGCCTTTGCTAAGTATTTTTTTATTTAATGATGGTAAAATAAACTGACACATTGCTTTAGGATAGCAATAGCTTCCAAACATGTTAAAGAGCCTTTATTGAACCTATAAATTTTTCTTAGGTAAATATAGTTATCTTGATTTGATTTAATGAAAATATAGCTGGAAATAATTATCAAGGGTACAATAATGGTAAATATTAGAGATTTGGAAGATCTGAAGTAATACAAACTAAATTTAGGGAGTTCCCTGGACTGAAGCAAGTTAATATTTGCCAACCAGGCTGTCTCCCTGTCATAAAATTCTGCTTTGGTTATTTGTGTGCACTAAGAAAGTTGCATATGTATGAGGATCACTTATCCTTTAGACTAAAATGAAATTTAACATTCCCAAAGAAATGAAATTGCAGTCTTTTTACCATTTGTGTTTTACTTTATTGTTTTATTTGTAAGATAAAAATATATGTGGCTCAAATTCAATTTTTCAGAAAGGTGAAAATAAGCATTTTATTTGAAATCCGCATATCTTACAAGAAAGAGGAGAATTACAGTAGACTGTAGTTCAATCACTTGGGAGGTTGAGGCAGGAAGATATTAAGTTTGAGGCCAGTATGGACTGGAAAATAAGATAAAGATAGGGTCTCATACAAAACAAGTAAAGCAACAGAAGATATATCTTGATAGAAAAGGCCATTATGTGATTAGGGAGAGATATGTTGCCAGGAAAATTCCAGGGAATCCACGAGAATGACCCCAGCTAAGACTCCTAGCAATAGCAAAGAGGGTGCTTGAACTAGTCTTCTCTTGTAGTCAGATTGACAACTAGCCTATTTGTACTCATAGAACCTTTATCCAGCACAGATTGAAGCAGATTCAGAGATCCACAGTCAAGCCCTGGGTTCAGCTCTCAGACTCCAGGTGAAGAGAGGGAGGAGGGATTATATGAGCAAAGAGAGAAGTGTAGATCATGATGGGGAAACCTACAGAGACAGCTGACCAAAGTTCTTGAGAGCTCATGGACTCTAGACCGAAAGCTAGGGAGCCTGCATGGGGCAGACCTAGACTGTCTGTATGTGGGTGACAGTTAGTTAGCGTGGTCATTTTGTTAATGCCCTAGCAATGGGACCAGGATCTATTCCTGATGCACGAGTAGGTTTTTTGGAGCCCATCAGATATGGTGGGATGTCTTTTTCAGTCTTGATGCAGGAAGTAGGAGCTTGGCCCTGCCTCAAGTTGATAAGTCATGCTTTGTTAACTCCTATTGGGGGTATCTTACTCTTTCGGGGGAATGGATGGAAGGGAAGGGTAGAAAGGATGTGGTGGAGGGGACAGGAGGAGAGGAGGGAGGATCAAGTGTAATTGGTATGGTATGTAAATAAAATAAAATAAATAAAAATATTAACAAAACCTCTCAAAAAAAGAAAACAAGCAAAACAAAGAATTCCTTTTAGAAATCCATTTCATACTAATTAAAAACAAAAAGGTGTTTTCTTGTTTTGTTATTTCTAACTAAAATTATCTAACAATCAATAGTATCTTTTACGTTTATTGTGACTAATACAAATTATCTCAGATAAAAGTCTTTTCTTATGCTAGATGCATAATTAATTCTAAATCTCTCTTGTGATTTTTGTCTAATAATTAGCTGCTTGACATTTAATTTTACTGTTTTTATGCAAAATATTGCCTAACAGGTAATTTTCTTCAGAAGCTACAATTGTAAGAGATTGTGTTTGCATTCCTATTGTGGTCAAAAGTACAACTAAAATTAATTAAGATAGTGATATTGTGAATAAATGAAAAAAATAAACATTTTTAATCTGTTTTGTTTTGCTAAATGAATATCACTGGAATTGGGTTGTGGATAAAGAAAAATGTTTTTATCTCGAGGTCTGGTTGTCTGGGGAGTTGAGAGAGCAGGGATTCTAAGCAGAGCCCCTGGGAAGTGACACAACACCAGTAGTTGACATCATGTGGAGCGTGCCTTTGTGAGCACTGATCAGAGGCCTACAGAAGGCAGAGAGAGGGCAGGACTTCCTGTGTAACATTGCAGCCATTCCACTTCTGTTAGAGGGACAACTCACTCCTAGGAGGAAAACTGTCATATCTCCCACGAGCTTCAGCAGCTCAGAAATCACTGTTTTCCAAGAATCAATATGAGTTCTGTTGGGACCAAGCACTATTCAACCTCTTAGTACTACAAAATAATACATTTTAATATCATTTATACTATACTTAATTTAGTGATCTCATCATCAATTTTGGGGGATAAATTTGTACTCATTTAATCAATACTAATGAATGTGAAATAAAATATCTTTGCCCCCCCCCCCATTAACCCTGACTTACATAGTTACTTATTGGCATTGTACTTACCCAGGACATATTGAAAACTTTTAGTATAATTTTTTTTATGATATTACAGTATTTCGTTGTTAGCTCCTCAAAAGAAGACATCTAGGCTGTTTCTAGGTTCTGGCTGTTACAAATAAAGCTGCTGTGAATGTAGATGAGAATGTGTCCTTGTGGTGTGATGGAGCATCCTTTGGGTATGTGTGTCCTTGTGGTGTGATGGAGCATCCTTTGGGTATGTGTATCCTTGTGGTGTGATGGAGCATCCTTTGGTTATGTGTGTCCTTGTGGTGTGATGGAGCATCCTTTGGGTATGTGTGTCCTTGTGGTGTGATGGAGCATCCTTTGGGTGTGTGTGTCCTTGTGGTGTGATTGAGCATCCTTTGGGTATGTGTGTCCTTGTGGTGTGATTGAGCATCCTTTGGGTATGTGTGTCCTTGTGGTGTGATTGAGCATCCTTTGGGTATGTGTATCCTTGTGGTGTGATTGAGCATCCTTTGGGTATGTGTGTCCTTGTGGTGTGATTGAGCATCCTTTGGGTATGTGTGTCCTTGTGGTGTGATTGAGCATCCTTTGGGTATGTGTGTCCTTGTGGTGTGATGGAGCATCCTTTGGGTATGTGCCCAAATGCACTATATCTAGGTCTCATGGTTGGTTTATAACCAGTTTTCTGAGTAATTGTCAAACTGATTTCCCAAGTGGATGTACAAGTTTGCATTCCCAGCAGCAAAGGAGAAATGTTCCCATCGCACTGCATCCTCTCCAGCATTCTCCAGCATGAGATGTCACTGATGGTTTTGATCTTACCCATTCTGACATGTGTAAAATGCAATCTCAGAGTTGTTTTGATTTGCATTCCCCTGCTCTCTAAGGATGTTGAACATATTCTTAAGTGATTCTCAGGTATTTGTGATTCTTCTGTTGAAAATTTTCTGTTTATATCTCTACCCAATTTTAATTTAATTATTTTGTTTTTTGATATCTAGTTTCTTGAGATTTCTACATATTTTGGAAATCAGCCCTCTGTTGAATGTTTCCCATTCTATCGGACAATATTTTGTTTTATTTATCATGTCCTGTGTCCTTTGACTTACAGAAACTTTTCAATTTCCTGAGGTCCCATTTATTAACTGTTGATCTTAGTGTCTATGTTTTAGTGTTCTGTTCAGGATATAGTCTCCTGTGTCAATGCATTTGGTATAATTTCCCATTTTCTCTTCTCTCAGGTTCATTGTATCTGGATTTATCTTGAGGTCTTTAATCCACTTGGATTGTTTTGTGCAGAAAAATAAATATGGTTTGACTTTCATTCTTCTACATAATGGCAACCAGTTAGAACAGTAAAATTTGTTGAAGTTACTTTCTTTTTTTCTATTGTATAGTTTTTCATCTTTTCCTAAATGGTGTTCATAGGTGTGTGGCTTTACATCTGGGTCTTTTATTCAATTCATTTGATTCATGTGTCTCTTTTTATGCCAGTATCATATGCTTTTTATTAAAACAGCTCTATTGTAGAGTTTAAAATCAGGGAGGGTAATATACGTCCAAAAGTTATTTTATTGTACAAGATTGTTCTAGCTGTCCTGGATTTTTTTGTTTTTCCTTATGAGGCTGAGTATTGTTCTTTCAAGGTCTGTAAAAATTGTGTAGGGATTTTATTGGAAATTTAATTGAATCTGCAGATTGTTTTTGGTAAGACAAATGACAAAGAAAATGTCATACATTTACACAATGGCGTATTACTCAATTGTGAAAAACAAGGGTACCAGGAAATTTGAAGTCAAATGGGTAGAACTTGAAAAAAAATCATTCTGAGTGACATAATCAGGACCAATAAAAACAAATACCATGTGTACTTACTCTTAAGTGGATATTGGCTGTAAAATAAAGGATAACTATGCTACAATCCACAGACTTAGAAATATTAGGTAATGAGGAGAATTCATTTCAGGGAGGTAGACATCCAGAAGAGGAAATAGAAGAGATTTCATGAATGCACTAAAGATAGGTGCAGTGACTAGGCTGGTGGTCATCGAGGGGCTGAGAGCTGAGACAGACTGCTGGGATATATTCTAGCAGAAGCCTGACACAGGGGACCCCAGCTTAGACTTCTAGCAATATTGAATACATAGCCGGAACTGGCTTTCTCCTGTGATAACATTGGTACCTGTCCCAGTTGTTATCAGACACACAGCCAAAGAGTAGGCAGATTTCAGGAATCTTGTGAGAGGGGGAGGAGAAAGAGTATAGAAGCCAAAGGGGTCAAGGACACCATGTAAAGGCTTGCACAATCAATTGGGCTCATTGAGGTTCCCAGGGACTGAACTGATGACCAGGGAGCTTGCATGATACTAAACTAGGCTCTCTGTGTATGATACAGTTGTATAACTTGGTCCTCTTGTGGTATTCTTAATAGTGGAAACAGGGACTGTCTCCAACCCTTTTTTACTTGCTTTTTGGACCCTACTTCTCATATTAGGCTGCATTACTCAGCCTTAATATATGTGGAGATGTTTAGTCTTATTGTATTTTGATATGCCATGTTTTATTGATACCCATAGGAAACCTGCTCTTTCCTGGAAGGAGAGAGAAGAGGAAGAGTTTGGGCTGAAGAGAGAATAGGGGAGAAGGTCTGGGAGGGAAAGATGGGGAGGAGGCTGCTGCCTGGATGAAAAGAAATAGGTTAATAAAAATAGTTTTTAAGGTATAAGAACATTAATCATAAACAATCACATCAATAATAGACAATCGCTAAACAGATCAAAACACCTGTTTCATTGACAAAGACTATTTTCTCAGAGATAAACCACTTAACGTCAAATACTATTTGTTTTTGAGTTATTTTCTAAACGAACAAGTATAATAACAGTCTAATTTGTTCCAAATATGTTCATGCAGAATGCTTATAGAAAGTAAAATTCTATTTACTATTAAATGTGCATTTTAATTGGGATATTTTTAACATCTCATTTATCTAAGAGCTGCTTAGAAACTGTATTGATTAAAATATTTCCAAGACATTCTTTAAAGATATATATTTATATATAATATATATTTATATATTTATATATATTATATATTTATATATATATATATATAAATAAGCTGTGGGAGAATATATAATATTTATTTGGGTTTAATAAATGTGTTTGTTTGCATGAATATTTA
This sequence comes from Microtus oregoni, assembly GCF_018167655.1. Lineage (NCBI taxonomy): Eukaryota > Metazoa > Chordata > Mammalia > Rodentia > Cricetidae > Microtus > Microtus oregoni. The sequence continues at coordinate 27,412,474 of NW_024543089.1, forward strand.
GATCTCACAAATTAAATATCATGGTCATTTGATAAACAGGAATAAAGGCACTCAGAGGGTGTGGTGGACTAAAAGAAAATGGTCCCCAGAGAGAGTAGCACTATTAGGAGTTACAGCTATTTTGGAAGTACATTGTCACTACGGAGGTTGTCTTTGGGGTCTCCTTTACTCAAGTTATGCTCAGTTACACACAGTTCACTTCCTGTTGCCTGCAGATGAAGATGTAGAATCCTAAGTTCCTTCTCCAGCACCATGTCTATCTGCATGCCACCACGTCCTGCCATGATGATAACGGACTAAACCTTTGAAACTTTAAGCCACCCCTCAAAATATGTTTTTCTTTATAAGAGTTGTCATAATCATAGTGTCTATTCACAGCAGTAGAAAACCTAGCTAAGACAGAGAGGAAAGAAGTGGTAAAATTTCAGTCTCCGTACTTCAAAATGTTCAACCAGGATTAGCAAGTCCACACAATTTTGTGGCAGTACTGTGATCCTGCTGCTCGCTATTGTGTCAGGATCACAGCAGTCAATACACCGCATAGTTCCAATGACATCCAGCCCTCATTTAAACTTTGCAGTTCTGTTTCTGTCCTAATTAGTAACATGATCAGATGCCACATCAGATCCATCATCCTGGCAGCATGTTGAAAGTTTCCAGTCTATGTCATCTCTCTATCATAAAGATGTGAGGTTAAGTGTTGAGACTCTAAATTAGAGATCATAGAACAAGAGAGGCAAGCACACAAGCTGTTGAAGAGCTACAATTAGCGAACAAGTCACTATGATTATAGCAAACTTAATAATCTTCCTATAGAGAAATGTTTGCTACTTCCAGTGACAGCAGAAGTCTCAGGCAAGACCCTCTGGAGAATCTGTAAAGAGGAATTACATGTTTCCCCAGGTCTTCTAAAGATGTGCTATTAACTTTGGTTTAAAGACTTAGGTCAATTGTTCAGCAATGACACGAGGTTTTCTCTTCTCTCAGGACTGCTCATTTCCCCAGCACCTTTTACTGACGATTTCCCATATGAAGGCAGAAGTTCATACTGATAGGGCATCCTTCCATTATGTGATGATAAACAGTTATAATTAAAAGAATATATATTTCCACCAAATGGTATTCTAATGACCACATAATATTTTATAATTAAAACTATCTAAGAGTCCTGTTGATTGCAACTTATTTATCATGCCATTTAATATATCTAATTCTTGGAAGAACGTGAAATATTAAAAACTGAGATGATTGAAAGACAAGTAAGCATCTTAGGTTTAATATTCTAAATTATAAGGGAAATATGGACATTCTAATCAAAAAAAATTAGGTGTACGCATTATACTTTACAATCAAATACATGCTTATTATTTGGAGAAGCAGATGTGGGATTATCCTTTAAGGAAAACAAATGATTTTTGCTAGTGAGTTTATTTTGACAGCATCAGTGCAAATGCTGTGCTTACTTTTTCATGATTTCTACTGTTGACAAGAAAAGAGATAATTCATGAAACTATATAATAAAGAAATTAGTGTATTTTGAGAACACTAATTCATAGACAACATATAGATACATGGGTTTAATATTTTATTCTATATAATAAAATATAGGTGATACATTCATTACATCTTCTCATAATTGATGTCTTTGACATATTGACACAATTTTAAACTTTGTGCTGTTGTAGTGTTGTTTTGGATAATCTTTGCAAAATTTACAGTTCTCTTAATCACCATGTACCTTAGCCTTACAATCATGTTATATGTGGACCGATATGCTTGATGTGAAAGATTCCCTTCTACTTGAACTTCCCATTTTAATAACTCCCTTAGTTCTCTTATTCCTGTAATACTTTTCTCTCTAAGCTGGAATATGCAAGTACAAGATCGGCAATATTTTCAAAAATAGACAGCATATTTGAGGAGAGGGGAGAAGAGAAAAATGTAGATCTCAATAATAATCAATTAAAAATAAATAAAAAATAATAAAAACCCCAAAGCATTGTTTCTGTAACTTCACCAGTACTGTGCCTGAATGATATTTAAGAAAGATTTGGTTTTACCTTAAACTTTTATTTATTAAAGTTTTAGAGATTACTGTAAGCACAGGTATATTAGGCATTCTCAAAAAATATAATTGGCAGCAATTTTTAAGTATTGCATGCATGTTATCCTTTTGAGAACTTCAAAAAATGTAGTATTGTTAGTATTCAACAATACCACTATTCTAATACTTTATTTTCATTCAACTACATGTATGCACAACAGCTATTTTCATAATTTTAATTCTTCCTTGAAAAATGGGGATGACATTATAATTTCTGTTTCCTGTATTACTATATGGTTCTTCTTAAACTGGTAAAACTTTTGTGCTTTTTCCATTTTATTTATTTATTTTTTATTTTAATTTATTTATTAAGGATTTCTGCCTCCTCCCCGCAACCGCTTCCCATTTCCCACCCCCTCTCCCAGTCAAGTCCCCCTCCCTCTTCTGCTCGAAGAGCAATCAGGGTTCCCTGACCTGTGGGAAGTCCAAGGACCACCCACCTCTATCCAGGTCTCATAAGGTGAGCATCCAAACTGCCTAGGCTCCCACAAAGCCAGTACGTGCAGTAGGATCAAAAACCCAATGAGATTGTTCTTGAGTTCTCAGTATTCCTCATTGTCCACTAGACCATAAAAGGCTAATCAACCCAATTATAAAATGGGGCACTGAACTGAACAGAGAATTCTCAACAGAAGAACTTCAAATGGCCAAAAGACACTTAAGGTCATGCTCAACTTCCTTAGCGATCAGGGAAATGCAAATCAAGACAACTTTAAGATACCATCTTACACCTGTCAGAATAGCTAAAATAAAAAACACCAATGATAGCCTTTGCTGGAGAGGTTGTGGAGAAAGGGGTACACTCATCCATTGCTGGTGGGAATGCAAACTTGTGCAACCACTCTGGAGAGCAGTGTTTTGGTTTCTCAGGAAATTCGGGATCAACCTACCCCTGGATCCAGCAATACCACTCTTGGGAATATACCCAAGAGAGGCCCTATCATACAACAAAAGTATATGCTCAACTATGTTCATGGCAGCATTGTTTGTAATAGCCAAAACCTGGAAACAACCTAGATGACCTTCAACGGAAGAATGGATGAAGAAAGTATGGAATATATCCATATTAGAGTATTACTCAGCAGTAAAAAACAAGGACTTCTTGAATTTTGCATGCAAATGGATGGAAATAGAAAACACTATCCTGAGTGAGGTAAGCCAGACCCAAAAAGAGGATCATGGGATGTACTCACTCATATTTGGTTTCTAGCCATAAATAAAGGACATTGAGCTTATAATTCATGTTCCTAGAGAAGCTAAATAAGAAGGTGAATCCAAAGACAAACACATAGGCATCCTCATGAATATTAACCTTCATCAGGCGATGAAAGGAGACAGAGACAGCGACCCACATGGGAGCACCGGACAGAAATCTCAAGGTCCAAATCAGGAGCAGGAGACGGAGCACGAGCAAGGAACTCAGGACTGAGAGGAGTGCACCCACACACTGAGACAATGGGGATGTTCTATCAGGAATTCACCAAGGCCAGCAGGCCTAGGTCTGAAAAAGCTTTTTCCATTTTAGATTTTACTAAAATGGAGTATTTTCAAAGTTGATGCTTCAGATTTTTAGAACATGAATTGTATTGCTGTTGTAGCTCTGAAAATAATTATGCATCTTTTACCTTTCATCTCTTCTTGACAAAAATAAGAACATTAGAATATCAGAAAAGAATCCTTGAAAATAAGTCCTATCTTCTCGTTTCATTATCAACTCTGCTCATGTTCTCCCTCCTTCTGCTCCTCATTGGGACCTTGGGAGCTCAGTCCAGTGCTCCAGTGTGGGTCTCTTTCTCTATCTCCATCCATCACCAGATGAAAGTTCTATGGTGATATGCAAGATATTCGTCAGTATTGCTACAGGATAGGGTCATTTCAGGTTCCCTATCCTCAGCTGTTCAAGGAACTAACTGGGGACATCGCCTTGTGCTCCTGGGAGCCACTCTACATTCAAGTCTCTTGCCAACCCTAAGGTGGCTCCCTTAACTAAGAATTGTGCTTCCGTGCTCATTATCAACTCTGACACTTCATTAAGTATATATTTTATTTCCCCTGCTTTTGGAGATTCCCTTTCCAACCTAGTTTCTTATATCTTACCCACCCACTGTGATTATACAGACTGTGATGTGTCAATCAAGATCTTAAAAGCTACCATTCATATATAAAAGAATATATACTATTTTTTTCCTTTGAGACCCTACGTTATCTCAGGGCAATTTCATGCCATTTTTCTTAAATTCACATGTTGATGGACATCTGGGTTGTTCCCAGCTTCTGGCTATTGTGAATAGAGCAACAATGAACATGGAATAACAAGTGTCTCTGTGGGAGAATGTAGAATCTATTTGGTATATGCCCATGAGTGGTACCTGTAGATCTTGAGGCAGATTGACTTGCAGATTCTTGAAGAAAGTAGTGAAAAGAGTATACTAAGCTGGAAAGATTTAAACAGCATTGTAGGTGTGGATGGGGGAAACTGAGGCTAGAGGTATAGGATAAATAAAACTTAGCTCTAAGGAAAACATACAGAGGTCTGCTAAAATATTAAGTAACTAAGATAGGAGTGCTTTCCAAGACATTTGTATGCATGTCCCCTGTCTGCCTGTTTTTTGCAAATATCAGAAAAGAACTTTAGTTCCTCTGAAACTCGAGTTACAGAGAGTTGTGAACTACTTTGTGCTGCCAGTAACTAAGCTGTAGTCTGCTGGAATTATACATAACCACCGAGAAATCTCTCTGGGTTCCTTTAGTCAATCAGTCCTCAAAACCTGAAAAGCAGAGGATAAAGGATGAAGTTTCTCTAGAGAGCCACATTATTTATAAAAATCTAAAATGTCCGGAATGGAATTTTCCCCTGAGTTGTTAGCCAACAACTATGAAGCTTATAGTACCTCCATACCCTGCTGCTAATAATAATAATAATGTATTCTGTTATTTTTATTGGTCCTACATCAGAACTAGAAGTAAACCCTATTGCTGAAGATGCCACATACTTAGTATAAAACACATAAATAACAAAGGTGAGCTTATCTGGAAGCCTCCACTCCAGTGGTTAGTATTTGTAGTACCACAACTTCTATATAGGCTTCTTGGGGAAGTAGGCATTAGTGATATTGTCCAACTCTGTTTCCTGAGTGCTAAAATATCAGCCTTGTACCCAATAAATTCTTACTGGTACAGTAGTGGCACACTTGTTTGGAAGATATCTGACTATTTTCAGATTTGATTTGGGGAATTCTTAACTGGATGAAATGTCTATCTGATATTTTGAGGGCAGAAATTTTATTTATGGGAATAGTATAGTCCCTGGAGAGAGTAACTACTTTATTAAGCTGAATAGATATTTAATCATTTTTTTTCAATTTAATGAATTTAATTATTTTTTTTATCCCAACAGCAGTTTCAGTTCCCTACTCTCTTCCCATTCCGTCTCCCTTCTCCCCTTAGTCCCTCCGTGTCAGTCCATTCCTTTGTTTCTCTTTAGAAAGAGGCTACCTTCCCATGTGTACCAACAAAGCATGATATATTAAGTTGAACTAAGACTAAATACTTCCCATGTCTTAAAGTTGGAAAAGACAATCCTGAGGAAATTTTTTTAAAGCATGCATATTTGTCCACTTATACTAGAATTCTTTCAGTGCATTTCCTTGATTGATAAATAGAAGAGAACTCTATCTTTTGTTGGCAGTGAGGTCTCCAAGCAAGTGAGCCAGGACTGGAAAAGAATGATAGCTAAGTAATCATAGGGAAGCAAGCCAGAACATAACATTCCACCAAGATCTCTGCTTCAGTTCCTGCATCCAGGTTTCATTTCTGTGTTTTTGCCTTGGCTTTCTTCAGTGATGGTCCTATAAACCAAATAAATCTTATCTGCCTAAGCTACTTTGTTTATGGTATTTATCACAGTAACAGAAAGCCAAACTAAGACTAATTTTTCTATAGATAAAACTGATTATTCAAATAGGTTATTTCACAGTGTTGCCTTGGAGTAAGTAGCAGTATGAACTATTAAGTCTCTCTCTGTCAGTTGCGTCTTTGTGGTGTCCTACAGAATATCTATTAAATACTGATTCTTCCATATTGTTTGCAGCAGATTTTTATGAAATATCGTAATTCTTTTCGGTCTCATTGAACTTAATGGTCCTATTATACATAAGATGCCATCTTCATTATTTATCAAGAGAACTATATGCAAATACCTGTGTGTTGCATGGATCAATATGAAATAATTTAGAAAAACCTAAGAATATCTTAAATCAATGCTATAGAAATCTATTTCTTTAAAACTATCTTATGTTTTTAAAGAATTCAGTTTAAAGAAGAAGTCTAAACCATTCTTCAATGAATCACTATATTTTCAAAGAGCAACAAAGCAAACCAAATTATCTTAATTAAAAGGCTAACTAAAAAAGAGTATCTATTACCCACTTTTAGATCTTATTTTTAACAGATGAGAAGCAATTTATCTGATTACTTTTGAATAAGACTATAAGGCAATTTTCAAAAGAAAAATCATTCTAAAAGGAAAAGCAATTATCAACAAAATAATTTAACTTTTTATTTTTAATTCCCAGTTCTAACATAAATTAAAATTATACTGCAAGCATAATGGGATAAAGCATACTTTTTCAGTATAGTGAATAAAACATCAAGAGACACCCTTGCTTTGTGTTTCTGTTTTGTACTAAAAATAGCATCCAATTCATAGTATTTCCTTCTGGGGTTTTCCTCACTGTTATTCAGGTGGAGAATAGCAATACATTTTGTTTTGGTTACAATTCCCTTGGATATTTCATGCTATTTGCTATTTGTGTTTTATTTTGAGAAAAAATCAAAACACACAAGTGTTAAGATGATGTAGGTGGAGGATTTATAAGATGATTAATATTTGGAAGATTTATTAGCTATCTGGGATTTGCCATTGTATGTATTTTTTTCTTAGTACTCGAATACCCTTAGTAGTTTAAACAGAATAACACAGCAAAAATGAAAACATGCTTTATTGATGAATCATAATACTGAGAAAGTGATTTGTAAGAAAGATAAATCTGATGAAATGCTCTCTCCATAGCTGCTGCATATTTACCTGCATTTTAGGCAGAAAACTTAACCTCCTGTGTCCCATGATTTTCTAAGGAGTTTCTTGTAGCACTTTTTTTTTTTTTTTAGTGATTCAGAGAAACAGAATTTTTCCCTACAACCTTCTGTGTCAGGGTACACTAGTTTTTTGTTTTGTTTTGTTTTACTCTGTTTCACATTTTGCTTCCATTACCCATCCTAAGGTGGAGAAACCAATATGGTTCTGGGTATGAATGTTCTATGTTGGTGGAAGAAATAAAGGCTCCAACAATAACAAAAACAAGAACTAAATGAATTAATGAAAAAAGGTAATACATTAGAAAATCCAAACACTTCAGATGTGTAATAATCTGTGGCTACTCCCACTTCCTTAGTAACTTAGAAGCCATGTTATCCTATGACACAACAATGAATGATCACACTTGAGAGAATTTCTTTTTTTTTTATTGAGAAAAGAAGAAAAAAAACATAAACAAAAATCAAGTTTCCACCTCCTCCCAGCCTCCCATTTCCCTCCCCCTCCTCCCACCCTTCTCCCCATCCCCCCATTCCTCTCCCCCTCCCTCTCCAGTCACAGAGCAGTCCGGGTTCCCTGCCCTGTGGTAAGTCCTAGGTCCTCCCCCCTCCGTCCATATCTAGGAAGGTGAACATCCAAACTGGCTAGGCTTCCACAAAGCCAGCACATTAAGTAGGATCAAAACCCCGTGCCATTGTCCTTGGCATCTCATCAGCCCTCATTGTTCGCCATGTTCAGAGAGTCCGGTTTTATCCCATGCTTTTTCGGTCACAGTCCAGCTGGCCTTGGTGAGCTCCCAGTAGATCAGCTCCACTGTCTCAGTGGGTGGGTGCATAACTCGTGGTCCCGACTTCTTTGCTCATGTTCTCCCTCCTTCTGCTCCTCATTGGGACCTTGGGAGCTCAATCCAGTGCTCCTGTGGGCGTCTCTGTCTCTATCTCCATCACCAGATGAAGGTTCTATGATGATATGCAAGATATTCGTCAGTATTGCTCTAGGATAGGGTCATTTCAGGTTCCCAATCCTCAGCTGCCCAAGGAACTAACTGGGAACCTCATCTTGGGCACTTGGGAGCCCCTCTAGGGTCAAGTCTCTTGCCCACCCTAAAGTGGCTCCCTTACCTAAGAATTGTGGTTCCGTGCTCTCCTATCCACCTTTCCTTTATCCCATTTCTCCTGTTTCCCCAAGTCCCCCCTCCTTCCCTTCTACCTTTTCTCTTCCCATCTCCCCTTACCCCCATCCCACCCCACCCCCAAGATCCCAATTTTCTCCCCGGCAATTTGGTCTACTTCCCTTAGCCAAGAGGATAACTATATGTTTTTCCTTGGGTTCACCTTCTTACTTAGCTTCTTTAGGTTCACCTATTGTAGACTCCGTGGCCCTTATTTATGGCTAGAAACCAAGAGAGAATTTCTTAAAACACTTAGGATAAGAAAATCCACACAATAGTTACAAATATGAATAATGTTTTTAATATGTTAATTATACATATTTCCTTATTAAGATGGTACCCCTAAACTTTTCCTCCTACCCACAGATTTTATAGTGATGGAAAAGACACACAATGGCTACATTTTGCTCTTCATTTTCTAAAAGAGTGGTGTGAGGGATCCTGCCAGTATATGACTGAAAAAGATTTTTAAATTCCTTTAAGCTCCTTGTTTCTATTGCCACTTTTTTTATACTCTAAGGATTCAAACTGTCCTTTGATAATAAGGCAGCAAAACTTTTGGGAGCTCATCAATCCTAACTCTCTTAAAGAGGGATTTTTTGGGGGCTTCCTCCGGGCAATGATCTTTTTCATAAACTTCATTGGCCTCATCTGGAAAAGAAGCCTTCCTCATATTGCCCATGTTAATACAATATTCCTGAACCGTTAAGTATTCTTGAATGGTAACAACTAATTTTAACTGAAATTTGGTTGCGAGTTTGTAATACAATTCAGAAATTAATTTGGCCATTATTTTCAGTAAAGTCAGTCACATGTATTAAGAGGTTCAGCTACCTTTGATTTTTGGAGGGTGTACCACCTTCTCACTATAACTCCAAATAGAATATTGGGTATATTCTGATTTTATAGTAGTACAGCCTGGAAGAGTTTTTCTGGGTGAATTTTATTAAGCAAAAGTATTTGTTTATTTCCTTACTTATTTACTTATATTGGGGGTGTACATATGCCACAGAATACTTGTATAGTCAGACCTTTTTGTCAGGATTGCCCCTCTCTAATGAAGACACAAAGACTTATTATTAATCATAAGTGCTCTGTTTTATTACCTTTACTCTGTACAATTTCTCTTACCTCTCTGTCTGGTGACTCTCTTTTCCTCTTCCCAGAGCTCCCTTTGTCCCCAGAAGTCCTGCCTATCTATTTGTCTTTTGTAGTAATAGGAGCGGCAGGGCTGTGTCCCCAGCTTCCCGGCCGCCTGCTAGCTTATGCCTCAAAATAATTACATGGACACTGTATTCTTTTAAACACTGCTTGGCCCATTAACTCTAGCCCTTACAGGCTAATTCTCATATCCCAATCAACCCATCTCTAATAATCTGTGTAGCATCAGTCTTACCAGGAAAGATTTAGCCTACGTCCATCCTGGGTCGGAGCTTCATCGCGTGTGCCTCAGAGAGCAGAGCTATCGCCTCTGTCCGGGAGAGGGGAGCATGGCGTCTCTCTGAGCTCACTTCCTCTTCCTCCCAGCAGTCTGTTCTGTTTACTCCTCCCACCTATGTTTTAACCTATCAGGACTAAGCAGTTTCTTTATTGTTTAACTAATGAAATCAACAGATTGATATATGACACTCCCACATCAGTCTTTCAGCTCTTTCTTAAACTAACCAGAAGGTGCTTGACAAGGACACATCTTCACAGTGCACAATAAGATTATAATATTGTGTGATATCTTGATTGCCTTTTGCAAATAAAGTTTGCTTTGAATCAGAGGATGGAACTAGCTACTAGCTGACCAAATTTAACCATAGATATTTTGAACGACATAGGACAGATACAGGAAGTAGTAGGGTTGGGGCTTTGAGAAGATCTCATCCCTTTTTGGGTGGAGGAACAAAAGAGATAGAAGATCACTAATCCATTCTCTGCTGCTCCTCTGATTTTTCAGGTTCTTACCCTAATATCTGACTCCCAAGATTTTATTCAATTAGATAAACACATCATCAGAGGACAATTTGTGAGAGTAATTTTTATCCTTCCATTATGTGTGTACATGGCATCAAATTTTACTCATTCAAAACTTGGCAACAAGTGTCTTTAACTTCTGAGCAATCTTGTGAGCCACAAAAATATTTTCATGGTTGATATTATTTGCTTTTTTATTAGAAAAAATTTACTTTTCATTTTACATACCAACATCAGTTCCCCCTCACTCCTCTTCTCCCACACCTCACCTCAAACCTTCCCACTCTATTCAGTCCTCACAGGTCCTTTCTTAGAAAATCAAACATGTCTCGTATACCAGCTTGAAGTAGGACAAGCACCTCCTCCCATATCAAGGCTGAGCAAGGTATCTCACCATAGGGGAAGGGCTCAAAAACATAAGTTCATGCACCTGGGATAGGTCCTGTTGCCATTGTCAAGAGCTCCCACAAACAGATCACACAACTGTCACATTCAGAGGGTCTAGTTCAGTCTCATGCAGGTTCCCCAGCTGTCAATACATAGTCCATGAGTTCCTATTAGCTTGGGTCACATGTCTCTATGGTTTTCCGATCATGGTCTTGACCCCTCTTACACACACACACATCCCTCCTCCCTCTCTTCAACTAAATACCAGGAATTCAGTGCAGTGCTTGCTTTGGGTCTACATTTCTTCCATCGGTAACTGGATGTAGGTTCTATGATGACAATTAGGTTAGTCACTAATCTGATTAAGGGGAAAAGGCCTTTTCAGACACTCTCTCCACTATTGCTAGAAGACTTAGCTGGGGTCATCCCTTGTAGATTCCTGACAATTTCTCTAACACCAGGTTTTCCGCTAACTCCATAATGGCAGCCTCTATCAAGATATCTCTTTCAATAACTGTGAGTAGTTCTAGAAATGACTTGCATGTAAAGCATTCTTTCAGGAAACCATTGGAGTACAAATTTCTCCCTACAGGACATGAGCTTTATGGGCAAAATCCATTCAGATTACTGCAGATGACTGCTTACATTCCTGTTATCATCTTTAAAGCTTATTGATAATAAAGTTCATGCTTTGATTGCCAAAAAAAAAAAGATATCTCTTTCATTGCTCTCCCTCTGTGTTCCTCCCCCAACTGGATCTTTTTGATTCCTCAGGATTCCATTTCCCCAACTTCTCTCTTCTACCTGAAGACTCATAAATATTGAACACACAGTAACACTTCGTGAAATATCAGCATACTTAAAAGGATTTAGGAAGCAGAGTCAGAAGAATATCTCATATCTGGAGATATATTCTCTGATTTCAAGCTTAGGATATTTACAAATAGCAAAACAATTTTACTTAATGTATCATACATTTATATGCCTAATTTGAGACAATCTTTTTTAATTGTCTTTAACAGTGTAGGCATAAGAATAAAATCAACAAGATTGTTCTCTAACTCTGACAGGTGCTCTATATCACAAATTTATGTGATGTGCACATGTGTGTGTGTATGTGTGTGTGTTAGTGCTCGTATGTGTGCATGTGTGTATATATGTTTGTGCATATTTGTGTGCATACATACATGTTAGAAACATTCACATAGAAATGATAATAAGAATATTATACTAAAAGGCATATATGGATTTCTAGATAAACTGTTGGAATTTTGTTATGTATGATACATTAAGTAAAATTGTTTTGCTATTTGTAAATATCCTAAATTTGAAATCAGAGAATGTTTATATTCATATAAATTTAAGAGTAATTATCTATGACTGCATCTCATATCTAGAACTTAATCTCAACTCAGTAAGACTCACAGTGCAAATCCTGCCTACTGTTCTAATTTTAGACATATCCTCACTTGACTGTCCTTTGTTCACTCAAATATTACTGTGTCTGTTTATCAGAGTTACATTATGATATCACATGGCTTGAATACTACCATATGCAACTTGTATGATACTGTCTTTTATAAGAGCTTTGAATCTTGGAAGGCTTAAATACCATGTACTCTAATGAAGGCAAGTCAAGAATTCAATTAATACTTTACTACCATCTCCTGACAGACACTTTTACTTTTTACTTTAAAATATTTAAAAAAATATATACCATTCGTTTTTCCTCAGTTTGAATATTCATGAGGATTTACCAGGATCAACAATGTATATGCATGCAATGTTTTTTTTTTTTGTTTTTTCAGGCAGCTTTGATATAAAACTGTGAAATACAGTGAATATATACATGAATCAAAAATTTAAACCCATATTACCACCAGATCTATCACCCTTCTTGCTTGGAATGAGTCATGCCAGGAATATTGTCTATGGAAGAGTTCCATGCTAGTGAGGCTCTTAGATGGCCCTGTAGTCAATCAATGCATGCTTATCAATCTGCAGTGCTATATGAAAACAATTAGTTTCATATAGCATCATTTATTCAGTTGTTTTATATTATCCCTGTAAGTTTATTCCATAAATAAGGCAAGTCTCAGTGCGTAATTCTATTAACCTTCCCTTGCTCTTTTGTACAGTTCTCATTTTTAATGTAGTACTGCATCCAAATATATATCTTTTTATAATTTATCTTCAAACATGTTCTAATGATAATTTGGTATATTTAAAATATAATCAAAATTTTGCATTCATAGTCAAATGTTTTCTAACTTCAAGATTATAAATTACTTTTTAATGCTTAGTTCTAGCTAAGATTCAGTAGATAAGTTCACCTTTTAACTCTAACACAAATCTTATTAGCTTAAGTAATGCTTCTTTCTGAATTAAGAAACATTCAAGTCAGAAGCTCATGTCATGCAACTTGCTCTAATAAACTCTCCCTCCTACAGACCCATTTAACCTCTCATCTTAACACTAGCTTCACCCTTTGACCTGAGTGATGCTAATATTTAGTAACTTAATGACCTGACATGCAACATGGTTTCTAATCACAGGGCAGATTTTCTTTCTCTGAGTGAGGAAAAATTATAGAGGGGAAAGTAAGAACTACTTCTACCTCTGGTTGCCCAGACCTTTTACTTTCATTATATGAAGCTTAGCTGTTCTTTCCAGAGAAAACTTTTACACATTCCTCCAAACTAGGATTTATCTATCAAGTAGGATAAAATATAGGAGAGAAAATGGGGAAGAGAAGTATTAAATTTAAGGAAATTGACAATTTAACTGTTGTTTGGAATTTAGTCCTCAGAGAGTTCAGTGTTTCATGGTATTCTTATTAATGAAGTATTTTGACATTCAGAGTAAAATATAAGCCTTTCCTATATTATCATTAGATGTATTATTCTGAAATATTGAGTCAACAGTAAAGAAGTAAAGAAAATGAAAATGAAATATTTCAGATAATGATGTATTTTGACAGGATAATTATGGAATATACTAATAAAAGAGAGAAGCAACAATATGAATAAACACCTATATATGTAATTAAGGAAGTCCGTGAGAGCCTGGAATAAAGGATAACAACAGTTTATTAGGGGAACACTCACAATAATAAAGTTAATGTGGTCCTTTGCTCTGCTGGTGTTAAGAGCTGCATACAGAAACTCAGATCACCAGCCAAGAGAATGAGCCCACTTCCCATCTGTGCTTATCAGTTCACATGTAGTAGCCCAGAGCATCCCCTAATGGCCTGGTACCCAAAAGACTATTGGTTAAACGAGCTTATGCATCACCTTCCCCTTCTGTCTAAATAAAAGGCTTCTAAACCTAATCTAAAACTATATACAATAAAAACAAATATCAAGTACTATCCTGAAAAAAGAATAGTCAAAAACCTACACAAAAATATAACCACAACCAACATGAACAACATGAAGCAAGAAAGACATGCTGAATGTTCAGTCTAAGGTAATTATTAAATAACATAGAATATTTTAATAGCTGTCCTATCTCAAGGAGTCGAAGTTTTATACTAAAAATATCTTAGCAAAGTTATGAGAAAAAAATAGCAATCACTATCTAGACTTTAACTCACTCAAAGACCTGAGAAGAAAAACAATATTACGTGAGTAAGAAGGAAGTCCAAGCAAGTAACTTCCAAAAGGTGCAAGAATGATGTGCAATCTTCCAAAGTCTCATTAGTAATGTTGGGCAACCAACTTTGGCTAAGGCCTAGAGTATCACACACACATACACACACACACACACCTACACCCACACACACACACACACACACACACACACACATGCATCTTGGTCAGAGGTAGAGATATATAATGCTATATGACGAATATTTCCCAAAACTGTATAAATATGTCAAATATCTTAAGCAGACAGAGGTAAAAATGTACATACAATATGAGGAAATAGCTTTTCACAAGTGCACAAATACTGTAAATATAATCATGAATATATACAATATAACAAATATAATTTGAATTTATGTCAACAAACTATCTTAGACAGAACTACAAAGATAATTTATGTATGTATCAATCTACACATATCTATAGCAATGTAAATTGCCTATAACTAATAGTTCACAAGTATACACACTAATCAATCCATTATCCCTTCCCATACACTCCCTCCCTGTTTTTCTTTTCCAAATGAAATTCCCGAGTCTACTTCATAGTCATAGTTGACCACAACCCTATAAAACTTAAAACGAATCCTTAACAGATAACAATTGTCCCACAGCCTGAGGACAAATTTTGTTGTGAGAGGGGACATCATTTTCTAAAATTACTTTTAGGGGTGATGGTATATCTATGGGATTGTGTAAAACCTAATATAATGGTTAAGTCTCAAAAGTACTGTCAGGTACAATTGTAGACAGTCTCTGAGTAGCGTGTAGGGATTTTCTGAAGTTTACAATAGAAGTTCTTGTGCAAGTGTTATAAGATGCCATACCATCAGCTACCCAATTTGAAAACATCTTTGGCAGTTTGTAGCCTAAAACTGATATTTGAGTGGTGTTTATCAGCTCCATGGCATCATATTAACCAGGTGCAATCATTGTTGTGAGGTGCTATCTTTTCTGAGACTTAAGAGACTACTGCAAGAAAATTTATTGCTCACTTTGGATAGCTTAAAAAATATCAATACCAAAATGGAAAATATTTTGGCAGACATAAATCCAAAGAAAGTTACCATAAAAACAGTTACAAAGTATGGGGAGATGTAGAATTTTTGAAGCAGACGTGAACATTAAATGCCAGCTTGTAGACATAATTAATAAAGTTCTCGAAAGCTCAGAATAAGTAATAATAATTGTTTATTTGGGGAACACTCACAATAGGAAAGTTTCCACGGTCCTCTACTTTGTCAGGGCCTGGAGCTGCATACAGAAACTCAGACCACCAGCCAACAGAGTGAACACGCTTCCTTTCTGCATTTATCAGTCCACACGTGGTACCTCGGACCATGCTCTAATTGGTCAGTACACAAAAGACTGTAGGCTAAAAGCATTTCCACAACAGAATGGAACACATTTGCTAAAATAAAAGTAGCACAAAGGAAAATACAGAACCTACATTTTGTATAATGCTAATAGAACTATCTAAATAAAGAAAATTGTCATATACATGCTATGAAAACCCAGTGTCATAGATGAGAAATCATCTTTTGAGATTTTAATAAAGGGATTTGAATAGACTTCCCAAACAAATCGTCTTTTTGTTATTGCCATTGATGCCCTCTAGAGAAAAATGAAGAAGTGATTGCTGAGGACATACTAGGTAGGGAAGACTAAGAGGACTCTGTCTGGATCTGACATGGAAGCTTCCTCCTTAATGACTACCACTTATGACTTAGCCAGGAACCTTATAGGAAAACATACTACTGTTATTTTCATATATAAGTATAATTCCTAAGTGTATTCTAAATACATTTTACTTATATCTACAGATAAGTGTGGCTTTCATCCCTAATAGAGGAAGTTCCACTATTTAGCAGTAAAAGACTACAAAAAGATACAAATGGTCAAAGTATTGACATCAAATGACTATAGAGTACTTGTCTCAATAGAAACCCTGAAGTATGGCTTAGAATGGCTGTAGAAGTGAAAAAGAAAGATTATAATAGGCAGAGGACCATTTTTCTTGTATCTTTCTTGTCCTGTACATACATCATACATTTTGGCAGTGTTCAATGCATGGGCAGTTCCTTGCCCAAAGGCCAGTTTTTCCAAGAAGAAAACAAGCTCCAAGGAGTATCTTCGGTGCTCAACATTCTCTAGAGAATAGATCAGTGCTGCCAGGAGGAATTGTGTCTCACTTCAACAGAACCCTTAGTTACTTAAATACCATATTCTACAGCTCTTTGAAGTGGTCAAAGATTACCTATCTATTCACAATACAATATTTATGTATCTAAAGAACCTGATTAGTGTAACTATAAGTATGACAAACATAAGTGACATTGATCTAAAATTCTTAATACCTATAAAGCTTAAAGACTAAGACTTCATATTAGAATATTACATAATAAAAACTGTGCAACAAATGAGGATCTCAAATGTAAACAATGTTAAGTATATTGATCAGAAGTAAAATGTACATTGCAATGTGATAAATATATATTAATATGAATAAGCTCACACTAATCTACTACCCCATCCAATACCCCCCTTTTTTTCAAAGAGATCCATTAGCCTACATAATTTCCCCCAAAACACCAACCATATACCAATTATAATAAACCCCTAAATGATGTCACTAACCTTGAGGACAAACTTGTTGGGAGAGGGCATATTGTCTTTTTGAATAACTCCCAGTTGTCATGGGAGTGATGTTCTTTCTATGGGATTCTGTGAAAGTAAAATGATGGTTAAGTTCCAAGATTACTGTTTGGTATAATTGCAAATAGTCTCTGAGTATTAGATAGGGCTTTGCTGAGGTTCCTAGTTGGAGTTCTGGCCAGAATATTGTAAAAAAGGTGCACCATTTCAGCTAACCAATTTATAACCATCTTGAGCAGCTGATATCAAAACAGGTCTATAAGAGCTATCCACATCATGACATCATATCAACCATGTGAATTTGTTGTTGTGGGGCCCTATCTTTTTCCTGGAAACTTCA
Source organism: Microtus oregoni (assembly GCF_018167655.1). Lineage (NCBI taxonomy): Eukaryota > Metazoa > Chordata > Mammalia > Rodentia > Cricetidae > Microtus > Microtus oregoni. The sequence continues at coordinate 27,429,834 of NW_024543089.1, forward strand.
AGGATTACTGCAAGACAATTAATTGTTCATTGTGAAAAACTTAAACATTATTTATATAGACATATACAGACATGCACATTCAATGAAAGGTATGATAGTGCCAAAAATATGCATGAAGAAAAGTAAATTTTTTTCTAAATTTTTCTTCTTTCTGTCCCATAACAGAGGGCTGTACATGAGGCAGAAACTCTGAATTTTTATTTTAACAACATGCTTGGATTTAGAGAAGGACAGAGCCATTGTCCAACTCCATATCCAGCCTAAGTTAAATATATATATATATACATCAAATATATATATAAGTTAAATATATATTTAAATGTATATATTTTCATCATCTGTCCTTACAAGTCATATCCCTTTTTCTTGATGATCCTTATTGGATAGATATTTTTCTTTCTGTTGACATCCAAATATCCAGGGGCTCTTGAATTTTTGAAGATGTGCATTTTCCTTTAAAGACAAGAGCAGAACTCTGCTCCGACCCTTATGAGGCTTACATGCCACCTGTGTGATTGTCTCTGTTGTGGATGGGCTGTCATTTCTCTTTTTCAAGAGGTTTCTCCTTTTCAAAGTGAATTTTTATTAATTTTGATGGTATCTATATTTTTTTTTATCCTGTGGAAACAAGAACAAAACCCCTACCCCAACGTAGAACATCTCCTGGCTACCATTGTGAGATCAACACATCCTTGAAATACAACCGGCTATTTTAATTCCAGAGACTTTTATATTATCGAATGTCTCCCTGCTACTGTTGTCCCTTTCTCATTAGCATTAAAAAATAAAGAATATTGTCTACTTCCCATAGTCAAGAGGATAACTATATGTTTTTCGTTGGGTTCACCTTCTTATTTAGTTTCTTTAGGTTCACCAATTGTAGTCTCCGTGAGCCTTATTTATGGCTAGAAACCAATTATGAGTGAGTACATCCCATGTTCATCTTTTTGGGTCTGGGATACCTCACTCAGGATAGTGTTTTCTATTTCCATCCATTTACATGCAAAATTCGAGAAGTCATTGTTTTTACTGCGCGTAGTACTCTAGTGTGTATATATTCCACACTTTCTTCATCCATTCTCCCATTGAAGGGCATCTAGGTTGTTTCCAGGTTCTGGCTATTACAAATAATACTGCAGGGAACATAGTTGAACAAATGCTCTTGTCATATAATAGGGCATCTCTTGGGTATATTCCCAAGAGTGGTATTGCTGGGTCCAGGGGTAGGATGATCCCGAATTTCCTGAGAAACAGAAACACTGATTTCCATAGTGGTTGCACAAGATTGCATTCCCACCAGCAATGGATGATGGTAGCCCTTCCTCCACAGCCTGTCCAGCAAAGGCTATCATTGGTGTTTTTGACTTTAGCCATTCTGACAGGTGTATGATGATATCTCAAAGTTGTTTTGATTTGCATTTCCCTGATTGCTAAGGAAGTTGAGCATGACCTTAAGTGTCTTTTGGCCATTTGAACTTCTTCTGTTGAGAATTCTCTGTTCAGTTTAGGGCCCCATTTTTTAATTGGGTTAATTAGCATTTTAAAGTCTAGTTTCTTGAGTTCTCTATATATTTTGGAGATCAGACCTTTGTCTGTTGCGGGGTTGGTGAAAATCTTCTCCCAGTCAGTAGGTTGCCTTTTTGTCTTAGTGACAGTGTCCTTTGCTTTACAGAACCTTCTCAGTTTCAGTAGGTCCCATTTATTCAATGTTGCCCTTAATGTCTGTGCTTCTGGGGTTATACATAGGAAGTGATCTCCTGTGCCCATCTGTTGTAGGGTACTTCCGACTTTCTCTTCTATCAGGTTCAGTGTGTTTGGGCTGATATTGAGGTCTTTAATCCATTTGGACTTGAGTTTTGTGCATGGTGATAGATATGGGTCTATTTTCATTCTTCTACAGGTTGACATCCAGTTGTGCCAGCACCATTTGTTGAAGATGCTTTCTTTCTTCCATTGTATACTTTTAGCTCCTTTATCAAGCTAGGTGATCATAGGTTTGTGGGTTAAAATCCGGGTCTTCTATAGGATTCCATTGGTCGACTTCTCTGTTTTTATGCCAGTACCACACTGTTTTCATTACTGTAGCTCTGTAATAGTGTTTGAAGTCAGGGATGGTAATGCCTCCTGAAGATCCTTTATTGTATAGGATTGTTTTGGCTATCCTGGGTTTTTTGTTTTTCCATATAAAGTTGATTATTTTCCTCTCCAGATCTGTGAAGAATTTTGATGGGATTTGATGGGGATTGCATTGAATCTATAAATTGCCTTTGGTAGAACTGCCATTTTTACTATGTTGATCCCCCCCATTCCAAGAGCAAGGGAGGTCCATCCATTTTCTGGTATCCTCCTCAATTTCTCTCTTCAAGGACTTAAAGTTCTTGTCAACTAGATCTTTCACTTCCTTGGTTAGATTTACCCCAAGATATTTTATGCTGTTTGTGGCTATAGTGAATGTTGAAGCTTCTCTGATTTCCATCTCTGCTTCCATATCCTTTGTGTATAAGAGGGCGACTGAATTTTTGGAATTGGCCTTTATCCTGCCACATTACTAACGCGGTTTATCAGCTGTAAAAGTTCTTTGGTGGAGTTTTTGGGGTCGCTTATGTACAATATCATATCATCTGCAAATAATGAAAGTTTAACTTCTTCCTTTCCAATTCGAATCCCCTTGATCCCCTTATGTTGTCTTATTGCTATTGCTAGAACTTCAAGCACTATATTGAAGAGGTATGGCGAGAGTGGACAGCCTTGTCGTGTTCCTCAGTTTAGCGGGATGGCTTTGAGTTTCTCTTCATTTAATTTGATGTTAGCTGTCGGCTTGCTGTATATAGCTTTAATTATATTTAGGTATGACCCTTGTATTCCTAATCTCTCCAATATTTTTATCATAAATGGACGTTGAATTTTGTCAAATGCTTTTTCAGAATCTAATGAAATGATCATATGGTTTTTTTCTTTCAGTTTATTTATATGCTGGATTGCATTGATAGATTTTCGTATGTCGAACCAGCCCTGCATCTCAGGAATGAAGCCTACTTGATCATAATGGATAATTTTTCGGATGTGTTCTTGGATTCGGTTTGCCAGTATTTTGTTGAGGATTTTTGCTTTGATGTTCATTAGTGAGATTGGCCTGTAATTCTCTTTCCTGGTTGAGTCTTTGTGTGGTTTTGGTATCAGAGTAAGTGTAGCTTCATAAAAGTAATTTGGTAATGACCCTTCTGTTTCTATATTGTGGAATACATTAAGGAGTATAGGTATTAGGTCTTCTTGGAAGTTCTGGTAGAATTCCGCATTGAAACCATCTGGTCCTGGGCTTTTTTTGGTAGGGAGGTTTTTGATAACAGCTTCTAATTCTTTGCGATGAACAGGTCTGTTTAGATTGTTCACCTGGTCCTGGTTTAACTTTGGTATATGGTCTTTATCTAAAAAAGTGTCCATTTCTTTTACATTTTCCAGTTTTGTGTTATACAGGCTTTTGTAGTAAGATCTGATGATTCTCTGAATTTCCTCATTCTTGGATTATACCCAGGAGATGCCTGATTATATGACAAAAGCATTTGTTCAACTATGTTCCCTGCAGTATTATTTGTAAGAGCCAGATCCTGGAAACAACCTAGACGGCCTTCAATGGAAGAATGGATGAAGAAAGTGTGGAATATATACACATTAGAGTACTACACTGCGGTAAAAAACAATGACTTCTCAAATTTTGCATGCAAATGGATGGAAATAAAAAACACTATCCTGACTGAGGTAACCCAGACCCAAAAAGATGAACATGGGATGTACTCACTCATAATTGGTTTCTAGCCATAAATAAGCATCACAGAGTCTACAATTGGTGAACCTAAAGAAGCTAAATAAGAAGGTGAACCCAACAAAAAACATATAGTTATCCTCTTGCCAATGGGAAGTAGACAAAATTGCCGGGGAGGAAAGTGGGATCTTGGGGGTGGGGTGGGTTGCGGATGAGGGGAGATGGAGAGAGAAAAGTGAGAATGGGAGGATGGGGGAAACTTGGGGAAACAGGATGATTGGGATAAAGGAAGGCTGGATAGGGGAGCACAGAAGCACAATAGAGACTTGAACCTAGAGTGGCTCCCAGGAGCCCAAGGCGTTATCCCCAATTAGTTCCTTGGGCAGATGAGGATAGGGAACCTGAAACGACCCTATCCTATAGCAATACTGACGAATATCTTGCATATCACCATAGAACCTTCATCTGGTGATGGATGGAGATAGAGACAGAGACCCACACTGGAGCACTGGACTGAGCTCCCAAGGTCCCAATGAGGAGCAGAAGGATGGAGAACATGAGCAAGGAAGTCAGGACGACTAGGGGTCCTGAGACAGTGGAGCTGATCTATTGGAAGCTCACCAAGGCCAGCTGGACTGTGACTGAAAAAGCAGGGGATAAAACCGGACTCTCTGAACATGGCAAACAATGAGGGATGATGAGAAGCCAAGGACAATGGCACGGGGTTTTGATCCTACTTCATGTTCGGGCTTTGTGGGAGCCTAGAAAGTTTAGATGTTCACCTTCCTAGACATGGACAGAGTGGGGAGGACCTTGGACTTTCCACAGGGTAGGGAACCCTGACTGCTCCTTGGACTGGAGAGGGAGGGGGAGAAGAGTGGGGGGAGGGGGAGAAGTGTGGGAGGAGGGGGAAACTTTTTTTTCATTTTCTCAATAAAAAAAATAAAGAATAAAAAAGCATTATGGAATCTATTTCTGGGGGTTATTTTCCATCCCTTTATGTTTGTTTAACATATTTTTTATAGTTTTGTTTGATCTTTCTATATAACTGCCTGACCTGTATGATTGTGTAGCATAAATGTAATATGCTTTATATTACAATATGCAGAAAAATTGTTTCATTTTTTTAGATACATATGATAAAATATTATCTGTCTTTATTTGTGCAAGTATAGCCATGGTGGCCATAACTACTAATAAATGTGTGATTACTGAATCATCCTTTTATGAGCTTAAAGCAGTTGCCCACTGAAAACCTGAATAAATGTCAATAGTATGGTACACATATTTTAATTTTCCAAAATTCCGCAAAATTAATCACATTTATCTGCCAGATTTCATTCTTTTGAGTACCCTTTGGGTTAGTCCCTGCTAGGTGTTTAGTTATAGAAAGAGCAAGTAGGACATGTCTTTATATTCTCCTTTGCTTGTTGCCATGTAATAGAAAACTCTTTTTTTAACCTTTGCTATTGATATGATATTTCTTATGAAATTTTGAGGACTTCAACACACTAATCACTGATTTTCCAATCAGTAATCAATTTATTTCTGCATTACCTTGTGCTAAAGGACCCGGTAGACCCATATGGGATCAGATATGCTTTATGTTTATGAGGCAAAGCTTATTCCTCATTATTTCTTGTACCTGCATAAATAATGAAGTCAATATTATATCATCTGGTATAAAGTCAGCAGTTTCAATATGCAAAACAATTCTTTCTGCATATTTTGAATCAGTAACTATATTAAGAGGTTCCTTAAAAATCCCTTAGCACCATGAGAATAGCATATAATTCTGCCTTCTGGACAGAATTATAAGGGCTTTGCTCTACCTTACTTAAGTCTAATGATTTGTAACCTGCCTTCCCTGATTTAGTTGCATCAGTTAAAATGAACAGGCTGTAGTTACTGGAGCATCATGTACAATTTTGGAAAGAATCCAAGAAATTCTATTTATTATGTTAAGTCTATGGCTTTTGTGATAATTGCTATTAATTTCTCTCTCAAAAAAAAAGCACAAGCTCGTTTCCATAGTTCATTGTCTTCCTATAACTTTTTTAACTTCATCAGTAGTAAAAATAACTATAATTTCTGCTGGGTCTATGCCTGCTAATTGACAAAGTCTCAATTTTCCTTTGATAATTAATTCAGAGACTTTTTCCACCTAAGTTTTTAATTTTTGACTTGGTTTAGGTGATTAAAAGATCCATTTTAATACATTATCATCCTTCTACATTAAAATTCCTGTAGAAGGAATTCTGAAAGGCATTTGACTGAAATACAATTAAGATTTGGATTCACCCTATCCATGTTTGCCTGTTGTAATTTTTCCTCAACAATTTTCAATTCCTTTTTTGCTTTATCTGTTAACTCTCTGGGACTATCAATTCTCACCATATAAGGTTTTGTTTAAGTGAATTATTAATTCAGGTATTATCACAACAGTCGGTCATAGACTGGAAATGTCTCCTAATAAGCTTTGAAAGTCATTAAGAGTCTGTAACTAGTCTCTCTTATTTTGTGCCTTTTGTGTTTTAATTTTATGTAAACCTATTTTATAACCTAAGTAATTGACAAAAACTCCTCTCTGTATTTTTTCAGGAGCAATTTGCAATCCCCATTTTGGCAAAACTTTCTTTACTTATTCAAAAATTCTTTCTAAATATCTGCATTTGAATCAGATAGCAAAATGTCATACATGTAATGGTAGATTGATTTAGGAAATTGCTTACATATTATTTCCAATGGCTGAAGGACTATGTATTGGTACAAAGAGAGGCTATTGGGCATTCCCTGTGGGAGGACAGTTTATTGATATCTCCTAGTAGGCTGAGAATTATTGTAAGTAAACATTGTGAAAGCAAACTTTTCTCTATCTTTTTCTTGTAAAGCTATAGTGAAGAAACAGCCTTTCAAATCAATAACTAAAAGAGGCCATCCTTTTGGTAAGAGAGAAGGCAGAGAAATTCCATATTGTAGAGGGCCCATAGGTTGAATAACCTTGTTGATAACGCTGAGATCTGTCACTATTCTCCATTTACCAGATTTTATTTAACAACAAATACAGGAGAATTCCAAGGGCTGGTTGATTCTTCAATATGTTGAGCATCTAATTTCTCTTGTACCAGCTGTCTAAAGCCTGTAGGTTTTTTTGTTGTTGTTGTTGTTGTTTTTTTTTTTTTTTTTTTTTTTTTTTTTGGTTAGAGGCCACTGCTTATCCCATATTGTTTTCCTAGAATCATGTGACCCAAGCTGCCAAGTTCTACTGCTTGTTGGGGTTGCAACATTGTCCCTTTATTCAATTATGTATTCACCGGCTTACTATTTTTGAGGCTTTCTTTCGCCTCCAACTTGGCTATTTTGGAACTTGGGTTGCAGGCCAAACTAGTAGCTAATTCAGAGATTCACTAGCCTCTGTCTTCTGAGTGCTGAGGCTAATGAATTAATGGCATACACAACACCCATCTCCAAGCTTTAATCCTTTTCATAAATTGGAAATTTAGCCAGGTAGGATTTTGCTCTGAGATCACAACTCCCTGTATTTCATTTCTTAATCCTTGATAAAGGACTTCTCTCCATTCTACTTTGTGGTGTTTCTTTTCTCCTCAATCTACACATTTTGTAATTTTACTTGTTCAACCACCCCTTTTCATTATAAATCTTCATAAGTGTTTACACTGATAACCGCACACTAGAATCTATACTATACTGTTTTAAAATCCTCTCTGTCAACTCTTCTCTTTAGTCTCAGGCAGATGTTTCAGCTATAACAAAAAAGAAGCAATTTCCTTCACCAAAATTTCACAAGAATAGTCACTAGGCAATGTAATAAAATTCTTCTCTGAAACCTGTAGAGCCAAGTCCCCATAGTTCATCCCTTCAGCAGCATCATTGTCCCCCATGCCCCTACATATGTGTCCCATTCAACAACTTTTAAAACACTCAATTTCTTTCCTAAACCAAATTCCCAAAGTCCAAATTCCTTCAAACAAAAGCGTAGTCTGGCCTATCACAATACTACAGTCCCTGGTAGGAAATTCTGTCTTTGTTAGAGTTATTATTACTGTGAAGGGGCACCATTACAACTCTTATAAAGGAAAACATTTAATTGCAGTTGACTTACTGTTTCAGAGGTTTAGTCCATTATCATCGCTGTGAGACATGAGGGCTCACAGGCCAACATGCTGTGTGGGAGGAATTGGGAGTTGTATATTGTAATTTATAGACAATAATAAATGAATTAATTGTCTATCACACCGGGTGTATCTTGAGCATATGAGACCTGAAAGTTTATTCTCATGGCATCACACTTCCTTCAAGAAGGCCACACCTACTCTCCCAAGGTCATGTCTCCTAATAGTGCCATTCCCTATAGGCCAAGCATTCGAACACAGGAGTCTTTGTGTGCCATAACTATTCACACCACCACACTCTTATTTTATATTTTCTTCACAATGATACTCCCTTTAAATCTCTCTAATGTCTTCCCAGGTATTTATTAGAACCTGTTTACATGTTGCACCACAACTTTTCTTCTAGTAGCATAGAATGTATGCCATGTTACAAATATACATACATACATGCATACATACGTATTTCTTGGAGATAGAAATCCATTAATGTTAAAATTCGTGACTGTCACTTTTAATATGTAGTTCAATTTATTTATCAACAATTTATATAGAATTAATGATTAATTAAGCATTAGAGTTGCTTTTGGACATTTATGGTGAAAATTTAGATTGTGTCATTTCATTAGACACATTTTAGAAGAATTTCTATGTGATACATATAATGATATTGATCATGAAAAGACACTGTCTGAGAACAAATATACAAGAAATTTGTCTAAAGTTTGCTCTTTACAGATGATGAGTGTGAATTAACATGGTTTTTCTAAGAATTTATGCATGCATATATGGATCACACATTTCTGTATACATCTTAATCTGTAAAAATTTGTTTGCAATTTTATGAAACAGAAAGTAAAATAATAAAATGATCATATCCTAATATACTTTTGCTTTGAATTTTCTGAAGTACAAACAGTTTTATAGTTTTATTACTGCCTGTTTAAGAGAGAAATGCAGTATTTGTGAGAAACAATGCTATTTATATTTTGAAACACTTTTTTCCTGGTGAGGAAGCAGTGATTACACTGTCTTTCGAAGTTTAGAAATCACTGAAACAGAACCAATTCAAGTAGAGGATAACTTGCTGTCAGCACTGTTTAGCTCTTGTCCTAATCCTTGCTAAACCAGTTATTCTAATTAACATTTCAAACAAAGATCCCTAAGGATAGGTTCAAAGTAGAAAGTAGTTCTTCTACTGTTCTTCAAAAGGGAAACCCCTTTTGTGCCCTTCAGTAAAACCTTATTTATGTGAACAAGATTTATCAAGCTACACTGAATATTCTCAAGAACTAAGACTCAAATCTATAGTCTCACATGAACTAAGCACACAGTGAGTTTTTGCAATAGTCGTTGTATCTACACTGAAAGCAAGATAGTCTGATTATATTTCATATATTTAAATAAATTTCTGCTTACCACTAAAATGTAATTGGCCTTTTTAATTAGTTAGAAAATATTTGGCAGCATTGTAATATATATATATATATATGTATATATATATATATATATATATATATTAAAGTGAGTACTATACCAATATCAAATTGAGAATTGTGAAAATAGGTAATGTGGGTTCTTGTGTGTATGTGTGTGTGTGTGTTATAATAAAGAGAAAAGGCAGAGTAAAGTTATGGAGTGTGGAGTTAGGACTGGGAAAGTAACCTTCTATCTGATGGCCCTTTAAATATCTGTTGACATTTCTCTTAGTTGTTCTAAATTTAAAAAAGAAGCCCCAGAAAAAAGTTATAAGAATTAGGCAAAAGCAAATGATTCTGAGTCCTTTGGGTGACTGAGAGTAATTTTGATAATTATAGAACCATTACCATGCTAAATTCTATGCTCAAGAGGCTTTTCCACTCAATATTTCTGAGTATGTAATATACGGAGCTCCATGATCATGATCAGGGACTGCTCAGTATTGTGCCCATCTATATCTGTGATGATAAGTCAATTCATTATGAATATGCATCACATCCCAGGAATATGCAGTGTTTCATTTTTTTAAACTAAGGAGGTGCTTTGGGGTAATCTTCATTGTTCGTGTTTGTACAAGTAATAAATCTTTTCTTGCTCTTTTATCCCTTGGTCTTGCTTACTGAATTTGAATTCACCTATCAACAAAATCATTGTATTTAGTTTCACAATGAACAATGTGAACTTTATTAATAAGTCAGACACATGAACTGAAGTTCAAAATCCCTAAAATGCTAAATTTATGATAAAGATTCTAAAATAAATAGATTAGAACTTAATGATAATAGAGTTAAAATTTTGCAAGAACCAAAAGTTACCTTTGACTATCTTTAGCAGCCATTTAATCAGAACCTCTTGGATACAGAGATATGGGAGTGCTTCAGAAACAATCAAGCCTTTTGAGGGATCTATAGCATTAAAATCTAGACTTCCACCAATCTACCAAAAGTCAATGATTTGGAATTGTTGTTTTGTGAGTTCAAACTATGAAAATTCACAGATTTCAAATAGTGAGAAAGAAGAATATTGTAGATTAAAGGTTGAATGCATAAGGGGGAGAGAGAGGGAGAGAGAGAATAAATATGGGAGTTCCCATACATATAGATCACATTTATATAATGTCAAGAAACGTTCCATGAAATACAGTACAGTTCAACTGCTTTTCTGTGATCCTTTTAATGGATATATGATAGAATCTCAGATGAAATATAGAATAGTGACTGACATGGTCAGGTGGCTGAAACAGTTTTCAGTTTCAGTCCAGGTTTCTCCTCTGTCTCAGTCAGGAACTTATGTACAGCTTTTAGGCATATCTATTCGTTTAGGAGTTACTATAGAAATGTAAACCTGAACTCCCTTGTGATACTTGTAGAATCTAACGTGGACATTCTTTTTTTATTCTTTCTTTTAATTTTAATTTATTAAAATCATCTTTCCTCATTTTATATGTCAAATTCATTTCTCTCTTCTCCTCCTGATTCCTCCATCTCCCCTTCCCTCCTCCCTACCCCCATGTACTCTTCGGAGAGTATAAGACTTCCATGGGGAGTCAATAAAGTCTAACACATTGCTTTGAGGCAAAACCAAGGACAGGTTTTAAAAAGCCAGAACAAACAGTAGGGATAAATCCTGATCTCACTGTCAGTGTCTCCACAGTCTGCCTCATCCATACAACTGTCACTCACATTTAGAGGGCCTAGTTTTGTCCTATGCTGGTTTTCTCACTGTCAGGCAAGAGTTTGAAGGCTTCCATTAGCTCATGCAAGCTGTTTTAGTGGGTATCCCCCATCATGGTCTTAAGTTCTTTCTTCATATCCTTACTCCTCCCTCTCTTAAACTGGACTTTGGGAGCTCAGCCCAAAGTTTAGTTGTGGTTCTCTAAACCTGCTTCATTTTATACTTCTCAGAATGGCTAAGATCAAAACCAACAATGATAGCTTATGCTGGAGAGGATATGGACTAAGAGGAACACTCCTCCATTACTGGTGAGAATTAAAACTTGTACAGCCACTTTGGAAATCAGTATGTTGGTTTCTTGGAAAATTGGGAATCAATCCAATGGCCCAACAATACCTCTCTAGGGCATATAGTCAAAGAATACTCAACCATAGTATAAGGACATTTGTTCAACCATGTGTATAGCAGCAGTATTCAAAATAATCAGAACCTGGAAACAACCTAGATGCCCTTCAACTGAAGAATGGATAGAGAAAATGTGGTACATTTGCACAATGGAGTACTACTCAGCAGGAAAAAACAATATTATCTTGAAATTTGCATGCAAATGGATGGAACTAGAAAGAAGCATCCTGGGTGAAGTAACCCAGAACCAAAAGATGAGCATGGTGTGTACCCACTCACAGGTGAATACTAGCTGTAATGCAAAGGATACGGAGCCTATGGTCTATTGTCTCAGAGACTCTAAGTAACAAGGAGAACCGTAGAAGAAAAAATATATAGATCCCTTGGTAAGGGGAAATAGAAAAAACCTCCAAAGAAAATTGGGAGAATTGGAGTGGTGGGAGAAATGAAGGCAGAAGAGGAGAAGAAAGGGAAAAATGATGGGGGGAGAACTAGAAGAAATGGGATTGTCAAGATAAGGAAAGAACAGAGATAGAGAACAAGAAAAATGGTATCTCAATTGTTTGGGCCATTACAGGGCTAGAAAGAAACCTAGAACTAGAAAAATTCCCAGGAATATTCAAGGATTACCTCAGCTAAGTAAACTATAGTGGAGAGGGTGTCTGAACTGACCTTGCCCTATGGTCAGATTGATGACTATCTTGAATGTCATCATACACCATTTTGGCTCTCATGGTTTCCACTGAGAAGTCAGGTGTAATTCTGATAGGTCAGCCCTTATGTGCTATTTGACTTTTTTCCTTTTCATCTCTTAATATTTTTTATGCTGTATATTTTATGTTTTAATTATTATATGATAAAGGGACTTTTCTTTGGTCAAGCCTATTTGGTGTTCTGTAAGCTTTTTTTTTACCTTTATAAGCATAATGGACTGTGTTTAAAACTGAGTCAAAATAAATTCTTTTGTTAAGTCACTTTTGTCAGGATGCTTTATCATAGCAACAAAATGCCATTAATATGCTAGATGGTATGACTCTATGAAAGCACACAATATGAAGATTAAAAATACTCTAAAGTACATGAAGAAACATGAAGAAAGGGAATTACTTGTTTGCTGAGACAGAAGGCTAGGAAAGAAATTTTGAAGAGGAAGGTCAAAAAATGAATTGTGTGCAAATGTCACAAAAACATTACTTTATTTGGTAATTATACCAGTAAGCAAATAAGGAAAAGAACATGTAGAGACAAAGCATTTTTACCATTATATGTAATTTAACTATTTTCATAAGTATATCTTTAGGTTTTGATGCTTTGTACTCTATGGTCATTTCAATTAAGAATAAAACTTTTTTTGCCACAAATCTAAGCTTATTCATTAATAACATTTGCTATTTGTGCAAATACATACAATTACCTAGGCAAAATTATTGGTTTGCTACTAAAACATCATGATGATTTATAAAAATTTTCTCTTAAACTTTTAAGATAAGACTTTCCTATTAAAAGGAAAAATTTCAAGATAAGGAGGTTTCCAAAATTTTATTTTATATGGTTTTTATTTTCCCCCCAAAAAATAAAACATTAAAATATATATTCATTGTTCAGGTGTTGGTGGCACACGCCTTTAATCCCAGCATTCAGGAGACAAAGGCAGGAGTATCTCTGTGAGTCTGGTCTAGAAAAGCTAGTTTCAGGGATACAGAAAAACCCTGTCTTGAAAAACCAAATATACCTATAGTGTATATATGTTTATATTGAATATATATGTTGTATATATTGAATGTATATAATGAATAAACATATATATATCCATTGATAATTTGGCCATAAATAGTTTCTGATATCTAGACATTATTTCAGCTAATTCCTCAGTAGCAATTTTATATTTAATATATTTAACTTAGGTAAAATGCTGCCTACTTTAATAACTTTTCACCTGCTCTAATCAAAGAACATGGATCACTCTCAATTTCAGTATAAATTATAGAAAGAGGTTTCACTGTTTATTTGAATGATTAATTAGAGTACTGATTGGAAAAGATAACCTGTTTGATGAAGTTATATAGACTTGGCTTTATTAAGGATCTCAAATAAATGGCAAAATCTAAAATTGCCTTGAGCATAAAAACCCTATACAATAATTTGATAAAAATATAACAGCAACAACAAAAACAGCAGCTCTTGGCTGGCAGGTTGGCTCTGCATGTAAAAGCAATTGATCCTCAAGCCTTATATGACCAGAGTTGATCCCGACATTTCGTGGTGAAAGGAAAGATTTTATTGTTGAGTCTTGTCCTTTCCCTCTGCACCTGAGCTATGGTGCATGTGCCTTGGCACACATACTAATGGTCGAAGAAAATTGAGAAAGCTCTAGTGATGCTCACAGAGACCTATTACACAGTATTTAAGCTTACTTTTCAAATCTTGTCTTTATTGCTGGGTGGTAGTGGCAGACAGATTTAATCCCAGTGCTCAGGAGGCAGAGGCAGGTGGCGCTCTGTTCGAGATCAGCCTGGACTACAAGAGCTAATTCCAGGACAGGCTCTAAAACTACAGAGAAACCCTGTTTTTATAAGTTTCCTGTTTGCCTTTGCTATTACCTGACATAAATATAAATTTTGCGAAAATAGTGCTTTTTAGCATTCAAAAATTATTTCTCATAAAATTTATGGACTAAAAAGCGGTGAAAGATCATTAGTGATCTAAGCAAAAAAGACACATGGTTAGTTAAAGCAAACAAAAGCATCAAAATTTCCTATTTCTGAAATTTGTCCTAACCTCTATTTATGTTTGTACGTCACATGCTTACACATGCTATTACGGTTTTATTTTATTCAAAATATTATTTCTGTAAAAGAGAAGTTAAACACACAGACATGGAAAGTGGGAGACAGATACAGACAGAGAGCAGAAACACAGAGATAGAAACATCCTTTAAGAAGGATGCTTAAAAGAAATTCCACATTAGCACAGAATTAAGACTAATAGAGAGTTATTTATTTAGGGGTAGACTTGTTGAAATAGGAGCAGCGGGCTGCGTCCCCCGGCAACCGGCTGCCCGGCTAGCTTATGCCTCAAAATAACAACACACAAACTGTATTCTTTTAAACACTGCTTGGCTCTTTAGCTCTAGCCCTTACTGGCTAATTCTGATATCCGGATCAACCCATCTCTAATAATCTGTGAGCACCGGTCTTACTGGGAAGATTCTAGCCTACGTCCATCCTGGGTGGGAGCTTCATCGTGTGTGTCTGCCTGGGAGCGGGGCATGGCGTATCTTCTGAGGCGTCTGCTCCCAAGAGGAGAGCTGTCAAGTCTTAGCTCACTTCCTCTTCCTCCCAGCATTCTGTTTTGTTTACTCCACCCACCTATGTTCTAACCTATGAGGGCCAGCCAAGCAGTTTCTTTATTTTTTTAACCAATGACCTTCCTCCATCATTGACTCACAAGTCACAATCCTCTGCTGTAACAGAGAACAGTAACTTAATCCCACACCTGGAAAAGACAGGCCAGATACGCACTTGACATAGGCATAAATATAAGAGGCCATGCTCAAGTTGGCAGGTAACTTAAAGACTGCTGGCAGTAGGAATTCCTACAGCAGACATAACAGAAACAGGGACATATAAAGAAAAAATGAGGAAAATAAATGGTTAGGAAACTATAAACATCTATAGGCCTGTATCTTTTTAAAATTCTTTACTCTCCCTGGATAGGATGAATATATATATATATATATATATATATATATATATATATATATATATATATATATATATATATATATAATTATATGAGACATTATGCAGAAAGGAATTCAGCTTGAATTATAATTCACATTTATTATTAGTATTATCAAAAATATATAATGAGAGTAACTCAGTGTTACAAACAATTTTTATTACATCCATAATAAGGCTGAATACTTACATGTAAACCTAATAAAATTTCATAACATAATCTTGTTCAATGGGTGCAAATTTATATCTCCCAAAAGATTTAGCAATATCTAAATGTGAATATTTTCCACTCATGAGAATTATAACTATTATGCTAAATATATTATGAAACATATAATGACACATTTTTATACAATTTTATTTATTTGAATAAAATACATGAAAAATTTGGGTTCAGCTTTTCAAATAATTTCTGTTTAGTCATAGTCTATGTATGTGCTAGGATAGGCATAAACTGTTATTACCAGCAAGTTCTGGTTTGGCTTGGCTAATAAATACTCTTTTATATTCACAGAAGAGTATTGCTAGTGTTAATTCAAACTCATCCTCCCATTTAAAGTGACTCTACTTCTCAAGTCATGTTGCATCTTTCAGCCACGTGTTGATTCATTGTTGAACTATACATCCATTTGTAGTTATTCTTACTTCAGCTACTATTGGAGGTAATTCCCAATTGCTTCTATTATAGAATAAGCCAGAAACAATGTAAATGATACAGTCAAAATAATCAAATAATTTCAGCTTCTATTAGATCCACAAGCCTTGAATGTATTATCTTTATTAATCAAAACTTATGCTTTATGCTGGAGTGATCTACATGTGTGTGGAAGGACGTATAAGGACCATTAGTAGAACAATGAATTATCAAAGGACATGTATCAATTATTATGCACTACAGTCCTTGGGAAGACCCATATTAACCATTATCCACAAATATCTTTTGGTGTATGCATAAAAACCTTTACCTACTGTAACTGCCAGGGCTTCTGAACTCAATGCTGGTAGATAGAGAACACTGCACCTAAAATAATTTAAGAATAAAACCTTATCCCTTTAATCTAAAGTGAACATATTAATTTACCTAAATTTGTCACAAATACAATATGAAAAATCTGATCCACACTCAACTGGATGTACTGCATCCTCAACCATCCCTAACATGCAGCTTCAAATTTCGTCATTGAGAGTACTTTTGAGGTCATATCATTGTCCTTCTGATGTACAACTTTGATAACCAAACCAAGAATAGGTTCGAACTAAGATTCAACAGAAAAAATAAAATAAAACTATGTCGTCAGACATCATCTCTCCCAATCATTTAACAGTTTATCTTTTAATATAAATTAAGTAATTTTCATAGTACGTTATTACTCAAATAAGGCTTTAGGTTCTTGATTCAAGCCTAATCACAAGTAATTCTGACAGTGCATTTTTAACTAAGTACAATCTATCCATGCAAGATAATTGCAATATAAATGTTTATCAGCCAATCTGGTGCCTTCATTCATAATTCAAATGAAATTGACATTAAATGCTTCACTACAGATGTTGACATAGAAAAATCTGATAAACATTTAATTATTTATAAGTTTACATTACAATTCTTATATAAAAAACATTTAGAAGAAATAATGGACAGATAAACACAAACAAGAAGTTAAATTTGTATTAAAACATATTTACTGTCTCTTAAGGGTCAAGCCACTTTCCAAGTCCATGATTAAATGATATTGTGTCTAGACTAAACTGTCACTTACTTAGAATAATCTTTTTCCCCACAGAACAGAACTAAATGGGTTGCAGACAAGTGATTGTGAAGAAAACATATGTAGTCTACAGTCACTTTCTTGTGTCTCAAATGACTGCATACTGTGCTAGCTCTGTGTGAGTAATCCAAACGTAGGCTTTCACATGTAGCAGATGGTTTCTTCAGTGTAGATATGCCATGGAGCCTATCTTTTCCGTGTCTCTCTAGAATGCTTCTGACCAATAAATAGTCTTATGCACTTTCTGAATTTAAACCAGACAGATATATAATATAACATTAAAGGATGGAAAAATAAAAAGTATTTTATCATTTTATCAAAACTGAAAAAGGTACAGACACATAACTATGTATATGGCAATGATTCTTGCCCTTTTGTAGGTATATATGAAATAAAAGAAACGTGGAGATAAAGTTTCTGAATTTTAGTCAGTCTCATTATTTGATATATAAATAATTAAGCATTATTTAGAGTTAGCAATAGCTTTCTATTATTGACAGATCATTGTAAAAATAAAAGTCACAACCATGTTCTTGGTGTTGTAATTTTTATGCCTGTATTTCAAAATATAATCTTTGTTGAAATGTATTAAATATTTTATATTGCTTTATTTTAATTCGGAAGTAATGGTGTTGTGCTTGTCACTACGGTTAATGATACATTTGAGAATTTAATAATATTTGATGCTATTAAATATTATTGAATATAATATTCAATATAAGAAAATATAGTTTTTAATTTAAGCATCAAGGTCAATAAGATAATGTAAATTATTGGCACTAGTAAAGTATGCAAATAATTCAAGAATATTATGTTTTTTTTGAACTTGAATTTGAAGTCAATGGCTAGGAGAATAAAGAAGACTAAAGTATATTTGGTATGCTTTATTAACTCTTATGTATATTTAGACTATCTAAAGTCTTGCTGTCTCTCTTCTATTTAAGCTTATAGGAGTTTCTCATATCTGAGGCCTATACATTAATTGACCTATATATTGAAAGCAGTAATTCACTTATTTGCTTAAAGTCTTATTTTTTTTCTAATGGTTGTAATGTAAAGTTTACCTTACTGGGAACATGTGTTTAATTTTTCTAAGAAGACCAGAAATAATTTTAGCTGTACTGAGCATAATCTTGCCCATTGACTTTTAAAGAAAAAGTCATTACGAAAAGAAAATGAAGTGAAAATGGTTTGGGAAATATCGGGTGTTTCTATTTTTCTGAGAATATACAATAGTATCCTGCAGTAAGTTTTACTTCCTTCTTTGCAAAGGGGTGTGTTCTTGGAGTTATTGCCTTTTTTGTTGGTTACAGAGATTGCAAGGCTGGAGAAAACATTAGCCAGCTTAATTATTGCATGTCCATAAGCTTTCACAAATTGTACTAAATAAAAATTAGAATAAGCTGCTCATTGTACCCTTTGTAGTTTTAGAAGTTCTTGCATCATGCTTATAGATATACTTCAATGTTTTAATTTGTTTGAAGTACACTCTTATTTAATTTCTTTGGACTAGTTTCTGTAATAAAAAGCTTTATTTAACTGTTTGCAATTTTAAAGAATATTTAGATCTGAGAGACATTTATAAACTATTAGCACCAATTAAATTCAGTAACATATTTTCTCTTAAGGTTCTTAAATTTTACCTCGCTATATTTATATTTGTTTCTGTTTATACACACATGTTGTTTTACAAAAGCAAGCTGAATGTAATTACTATATATAAACTCCCTTGTCTTTGGCTCTATAATTTTATAAAGTCATGAGAGCAATTGAATGTATAATACACATTAAATTTTATTCTGCTGTAATTCAAGTAGTTATCTACTTCTCTTACTTCTGTAGATAGTCCTCTATAATTTTCATGGCCTACCGCCACCTTTTGAAACAATATTTGAACATGATTCTGATTGTCGAAGTTGAGTCTTAGAAGACTGGTATTCTGTTAATGATGGAAAGTTCCTGTACTAACTCCAGGTCTGTCTGAGTATACAATGTGTGCTCCTTCACCAATGCCCAGAAAGGAGCATGTTCTTAAAACAGTGCAATGAAGTTTTAAGATTACCACTGATGTAATGAATGCCTCTGTTACATGCCATGACAAAGGTGATATAAGATAGAGCAGTTAGAGGTCATCTCAAGCAATTTTTCATAATTTATGCATTGCACAACTCCATGAAACTGATCTTTGAATGCATTTTTTGAAAATTATATATAAGCATGTATAGTATTGAAAAGTCATCAATAAGATAATAATCTACAACCAAAGCTATAAATTATCTGCATAGAAAGGAAGAGAACATGTTTTTGACATTGAAAGTTATTACGGTATTAAAAATTAGCACTGCTATGATCTGTGATTTTCTTAAATTAGCTGTTCCCTGCATCTCCTCTTTATGCAATGAATTATTAATATACTTAATTATGTATCTAGAAAATATAGTGTTACAGTAAAAGAAACGGAGATCAAGTCCATAATTACTAGTACATTAAATAATGTTATAATTGATTTCTGGCATTATATATCTAGTTTTATTTTTATTTCTAACTGATTTTATATAAGATAATTGCATAATTAATAATTAAAGGAGTGACAGGCTAGTTTTATTTTGATGTAATTTTCATAAAAATCAAATTAGACTTAGAAAATTCCTTCTAAACTTAAGACATGATACAAATAAGATATTTGGCACTATCTCTTTATGACCTGTAAATGTTACTAAGTGACAATAATTGATAGCATTTCTCATGTTTAAAAGAATTTTCAAGTGGAAATGACTCCATATTCTTCATCATCGAAAATTGCTCATAGAAACTAATATGAACTCAAAACCAAACAACTCCAATTGTTTTTGACACACACACAGACACACACACACACACACACACACACACACAAAAGTCAAATGCTATGGAGTTCTACATATAGGAAAGATTATTTTCAATATTGTAATTAAATAATAATAGTAACTAAGAATGCGAAAATTTTGTACATCTTTAATTGCTTTCTCCTTGAAATTAATATTACTCTCTTATAAACAGCCTCCAATAAATAGTCCCTCAACTAAGAAACATTATCCAATTGATAAATTTCTGGAAAAGAAGTACATTTCTAGAAATCTGAGAAAGAGTAATAAACAATGTAACCTCCACTCTATTCCAGAAACATCATCATGACCAAATGCAACAAGTAATTCCTTGAAAAATAAAGAAAAATGTGTTAAATGTATTGTATAATGTACAAAATATGAAATAATCAATTTTGTATAGGTTAGGGGTTCTACTGAAGTTTTATGGTTCTTTGATTTTACAAAATTTATTTTAAAATGTTTTAATAAAATATATTTTGATCAGATTCTTTCCCATTCTTCAAATCCTCCAAGATATTTCTACATCCTTCCCTAGCAAACATCATATTCTTATTCTATTTTTCAAAAAAAGAAAAAGAAAATATGCTAAATACTAAAAAAAAACACTCCAGGCTCTGTTCTGTACTGTTATTGATATACCCATATCACACCAATGAAGAAAAATGGTTTTCCTTTTACAAGGAGTCATCAATAAGACATCAGGAAATACTTTCTCTCTCTCTCTCTCTCTCTCTCTCTCTCTCTCTCTTTGATTTTTCTAGACAAGGTTTCTCTGTAGCTTTGGTGCCTGCCCTGGAATTAGCTCTTGTCACTCCCATGGTGTAGCTATCGTGAAAAGTGACGTTTCTCTGATTTCCCTCTCTGCTTCTTTATCCTTTGTGTCTAGAAGGGCTACCAATTTTTTTTTTTAGTTGATCTTGTATCCTGCCACATCACTGAAAGTTGGTAAGAGGCTTAACTATAGAGGCGGTCCCAGATGTCCACAGGGATGTCCCCATCTAGGACCCTGTGCAGTGGAGGAAAGGGAGCCTGAACTACCTTGTTTTATAGTCAGACTGATGACTATCTTGAATATCACCATAGAAACTTTGACCTAGACAGAAACCTACATGGAAGTACTGGACTTAGCTCCCAAAGTCCAGTTGAAGAACAGAAAAAAGGAGAATATGACCAAGGAAGGCAGGACCACGCCGGGTTGATCCACACACTGAGACACTGTGCCAGAACTAATGGGAGCTCACCAAAGCCAGCCAGAATGGGACTGAATGAGCATGGGATCAAACTGGACCCACTGAATGTGGCTGACAAATGATGCAGATTGAGAAGCCAATGATAACGGTACTAGAATTTGTCTCTACTGCATGTACTGGCTTTTTAGGATCCTAGTCTTTTTGGATGCAAACCTTCCTAAGCCTGGATGGAGCAGGGAGGGCCTTGGACTTCCCACAGGGCAGGATACCCTGCCCTCTCTTTGGACTGGAGGGAGTAGGGGAGGGGAATGGGGGAGCAGGAGGGAAGTAGGAGGAGGGGAGGACATGGAAATTTTGATTCCTAGTATTAATAAAGTAATAATAATAGTAATGTCTTTTTTGACTCTTTTTATGAAACTACATTTGCCTTGGTAGTCAAATTACACAAAAACATTACTAAGAAACAGAGTTACAGACCAATCTCACTCATAAATATTTGTTGGTAGAAGCTATTTATTGGGTTCTAATTTGTTGGTGGAGACCACTCATTTGTTTCCCAACTCTTCAGACCTGAAATAATCACACTGTATTAATTCAATACTGATTGGCCAATAGTTTAATTATGTTTCTTGCTAGCTCTTATATCTTCAATTAACCCATTTCTATTATTTTATATTTTACAATGAGGCTCATGGTTTACTGGTAAGTTTCCAGTATCTGTCTACTGCAATGGCTACAGGTAACACTCTGACTACCTACCTTCTCCTCCTCTCTCTGCTTGGAATTTCTGCCTTGCCCTATTTCGTGCTGAAATTGATCCAAAGCAGCTTCATTATTAATCAATGATTTTTACAGCATACAGAGGGGAATCCCACAAGTATTGATACAAAAGCACTCAATAGAATACTGGCAAACTGAAACCAAGAACACATCAAAAAATCATTCACCATGACCAAGTAGGTTTGATCCCAGAGAATAGAAGACGATTCAACATATGAACATCTGTCAACCTAATCCACTATATAAACAAATTGAATAAAACCTCACATGATTATCCCATTAGATGCTGAAAAAGCCTTCAGCAAAATACAACATCTCTTCATTGAAAAAAAAAAAACTTGGAGAGAACAATGATACAAGGAACATACCTAAACATAATAAAGACAATATACCGCAAACCAAGAGCCAACAATCAAACTAAATGTTAAAAATCTCAAAGTGATCCCACTGAAATCAGGAACAAGACTAGGTTATTCACTCTCTCCTTATCTCTTCAATATAGTTCTGAAGTTCATAGCTAGAGCAAAAAGACAAAAAAAAAAAAGAAGATCAAGGGAATACAAATCAGGAAAAAAGAAGTAAAAACTCCTTTTACTATTTGCTGATAATATGATAATTTGCACAAATGACCCCAAAAATTCTATCAAGGAACTTCTAAATTCATAAACACCTTCAATAATGTAGCAAGATACAAAATTGACTCAAAAAAATGAGTATCCTTCATACAAATAATAAATGGGCTAATAAAGAAATCAGAGAAACATCACCATTAACAATAGTCACAAAAAACATAAAATATCTTGGAGTAACTCTAACCAAAAAATTAAAAGACCTGTATCTCAAGACCTGTAAGACATCGAGGAAAGAAATTGAAGAAGATACTAGAAAATGGAAAGATCTTCCCTGTTTTTGGGTAGGTAGAATTGATATAGTAAAAATGGTAATCTTACCAAAAAAATCTACAGATTCAATGCAATGTCCATCAAAATCCCAGCAAAATTCTTTACAGACCTCAAAACAATACTACAATAACAATACTCAACTTCATATGGAAAAGCAAAAAACCAGAAATAGCTAAAACAATCCTGTACAATAAAGGAAATTCTGGAGGCATCACAATCTCTGACTTCAAACTCTGTTACAGAGCTCCAGTACCAAAAACAGCCTGTTATTGGGATAAAAACAGACAGGATGAGCAATAGAACTGAATTGAAGACCTACGAACACCTGATTTTTGACAAAGAAGCAAAATGTATAAAATGCTGCTGACAAAACTGGTAATCAACATATAGAAGAATGAAAATAGATCCATATCTATTGTCATGCACAAAACTCAAGTCTACATGTATCAAATAACTTAACATAAGACCAGCCACACTTAACCTCAAAGAAGAAAAAGTGTATACACTTAAACACATTGGCACAAGAGATCACTACCTAAATATAACCCCAGGAGCACAGATAATAAGAGAAACAATTAATAAATGGAACCTCCTGAAACTGATATGCTTCTGGAAAGCAAAGGGCATGCTCAAGAAGACAAATGGCAGCCTATAGAATGAGAAAAGGTCCTCACCAACCCCACATTGTACAGAGGGTTTACCTCCAAAATATAAAATAAACTCAAGAAACTGGTCATCTAAAGTACAAATATTCCAATAAAAAATAGAGTGCAGACCTAAAAAAAGAACTCTCAATAGATGAATCTAAAATAGCTGAAAGATACTTAAGGAAATTCTCAAAATCCTTAGCCATCAGAGAAATGCAAATTGAAACACTCACAGATTCCATCTGACACCTGTAAGAATGGACACCGTCAAAAACACTCATGCATGGTGATAGATACAGGCCTAGTTTCATTCTTCTACATGTGGATATCTAGTTATGCCAACACCGTTTTCATTTTTCCATTTGATATTTTTTGCTTCTTTGTCAAAAAATAGGTGTTTGAAGGTGTGTGGATTCATATCCAGGTCTGCAATTCGGTTACACTGGTCCTCCTGTTTGTTTTCATTCCAATACCAGGCTGTTTTCAGTACTCTAGCTCCATAGTAGAATTTGAAATCAGGAATTGTGATGCTCACAAAAGTACAGGATTGCTTTGGCTATCCTGTTTTTGTTGTTGTTGTTGTTTGCTTTTTCATATGAAGTTGACTACCATTCTTTCAAAGTCTATGAAGAATTTTGATAGGCTTTTGATAGGCATTGCATTGAAACTGTAGATGGCTTTTGGTAAGATTACCATTTTTATTATGTTAATTCTACCCACCCAAGAGCATGGGAGATCTTTCCACTTTCTGGTGTCTTCTTCAATTTCTGTCTTCAAAGATTTAAAGTTCTTGTCATACAAGTCTTCCACTTGTTTGGTTAGAGTTTCTCCGAGATATTTTATGCTATTTGTGGCTATTGTGAAGGGTGTTGATTCTCTGATTTTTTTCTCAGCCCTTTTATCATCTGTGTACAGGAGGGCTACTGATTTGTTTCAGTTAATCTTGTATCCTGCTACATTACTGAAAGTGTTTATGAGTTGTAGTAGTTCCTTGGTAGAATTTTTGGGTCACTTATGTAAACTATCATATCATCAGCAAACTGTGAGAGTTTTAATTCTGTTCCAATTTGTGTCCTTTTGATCTCCTTTTGGTGTCTGATTGCTATAGTATCAAAAACCTCAACATTAAGCCAGCCACACTTAATCTTATAGAAGAGAAAGTAGAAAGTACAGTTGATCGCATTAGCACAAGAGACCACTTTCTAAATATAACCCCAGCAGCATAGACACTGAGAGAAACAATTAATAAATGGGACATCCTAAAACTGAAAGTCTTCTGTAAAGCAAAGGACTTGGTCAACAAGACAACACGACAGATTAAAGAATGGGAAAAGATCTTCACTAACCCCATAGCACACAGAAATTCTGATCTCAAAAATATACAAAGAGCTCAAGAAATTGGTATTCAAAAGAACAAATAATCTAATAAAATATGGAGCATAGGCCTAAATAGAGAACTCTCAACTGAAGAATCTATCTGCACTGGCAGGATACCTAGAATGGAGACGTGTTGCTCTGGCAGTTATTGATTGTGTTTAATGTGGTATTTAGGCATTTGCATTTTCAATGATTATAGGTCTAGGAGCTGGTTCATAAGTTTGTCTTTGCAGGATGTATTTTATTCCTTGGTTTCTGTTTTTTTTTTCTGGATTTTAATAAAGTTTTATGACTGCTTGTTGCCTGTTTTGCTGATCTGCTCAACTGTTGTGTTCACAGGGAATGCCTACTTGTGGGGGGTGGCTGGGATACTGGGGTAAATTGGGGAAGGAAATTTGGATCAGAAGGCTTTGTTATCCCTTGGAAATCGAGCTAACGAGGAAAGTGGAATGAATTACACACCATTCACATCGATTTCCACAGGGTCATTGAAAGTACTCTTTATTTTCTGTTGAACAAATAGTAAAACACTAGAATATTAGAGCAGATATGTGATTTTGTGGCTGTTGAATAGAAAATATGTAAAGGAAGAAGTGGGGGAAGCTGAAGAATCATTAGAAATAACCGTGAATGATGTGGATGAGACATAACAGTGATGAGATGGGTGGATATGCAATGGAGGTTTAGAGGAGCAACAGTGTTAGTTTCTTACCAAGTTTATTTCACATAAAAATGAGTCAAAAATTTGTGGTAGGTAAGATCAGTATTAGAAAAATAAACTTGAAAATAACCTGATGCATATTAAAAGATTAATAATGTTAAAACTTCACTACATCCAGATAACAAATAAGGAATGGCATAACAAAAATGTTCTAAAGCTACTGACATGAAACAAGGTTAATGATGCAATCATGTGTAATGACTGAAAAATTTTATATATGTCATTGTAGATTGTTAAATATAAATACTGTGAAAGATAATAATTTCTTATGATCATTAATGTGAAGAAATAAAATGAAATTTATGAGATGTAAAAGTAGGCTGCTAATTTACATTATTCAATATATTTTATGGTAAAATATATTACTAACAAGTGTAAAATGGATCTGCACCAAGAGAATAAGACCAAGATTGGAAATGAGAAACTCATGGCTGATAAAAGCTAAAGTTGAAATGTCATTATTTTTCCTTTTATTATCTAGAACAACATCTCAGCACTCAGAGAGGAAGAATGAGGATCATAAATTTGAGACCATGAAACAAACTACATTTATGAACTGCATACAGAATGAAACAAATATGTATTTCTTTATGATTACAGGTGTAGACATGTATATGCATATTATGTATATGCAAATGTATATATACATACATAGAAAAGACAAAGACCAACTCCATTCTTTCCATTTTATGCAAAGGATATTGGATATTCTCTAAGAAAAAAGGATGGTTAAAATACATAAACCTAAATTTTGCTTATTTTGAACAAGGTTCCAAGCACACACCATTAGAGACAAGAAGATTTCCTCAGAAACTGCTGTTGAGAAACTGGACTTGTCCATGTAAAACAAGGACTCTATCTTACAAAATATATGACAGTTAAAAACACAAAACAGAACAGAAACATAAAGCATTAAAGTATTATTAAAAAACAAATTGACAAAGGTATGAGTGTATTCAGAGCAAGAAATCTTTGAATATAACTAATGAAACACAGACAAAGAAATTGATGGAGGAAGGTCATTGGCTAATAAAGAAACTGCCTTGGCCCATTTTATTGGTTAGAACATAGGTGGGTGGAGTAAACAGAACACAATGCTGGGAGGAAGATGAAGTGAGCTCAAAGATGCCATGCTCCCCTCTCCCAGGCAGACGCTATAGCTCTGCTCTCTGAGGTAGACGCAATGATTTCCGACCCAGGCTAGATGTAGGCTAGGATCTTCCTGGTAAGCGCACCTCGTGGTGCTACATAGGTTAGTAGAAATGGGTTAAGAGGTTGAAACTAATGGGCCAGGCAGTGTTTAGAAGAATACAATTTGTGAGTTGTTATTTTGGGGCATAAGCTAGCAGGCAGCTGGGGTACTGGGGACGCAGCCCCACCGCTCCTATTACAACAAGAAATTATCACAAACTATGAGAGAACTGGCTGGTTTATTTTGTCCAATTATCTCTTCAAGCACATTGTTTGCATGCATGCACACACACACACACACACACACACACACACAAACACACATAAATAAATGACTAAAAATTAAATTAGAATAAGCTTCTGTAGAGAAAAGTGACAGTCACTGGGGTAGAAAAACAGCCTACCAAGATCTAAAAAGACAACATATCTGATAAGGACAAACCTCCAAAATGTATAATTGAGTAAAAATATCAAAGATCAAGAAAACAGGACAAAGCATAAGCTTACCATACGGTCCACAGCATCACTCTTGAGTACCTATATAAAGGACTTACGCTCATGTTTACAGAAGATATTTGTACTTAAATATTCAGTACCAATTTTTTCCAAGTTAGGGGCTCAACATAATTTTCCATTGAAGAGAATGTGCTATAGAGATATATGAGGTATTACTGTCTTAAAAAGTCACTAAGTAAATAAACCTGGAGGGTACTAATATGAAGTTGATTAAGACAAATGCCACATGATCTGGAGTATACATAGAATCTGAAAAATAAAACTATGAAAAGACTAGAATGTAGGGGTAAAGGGTTTATGTAGGAACACCTCAACACCTCCATGTTCAATGATTTTATGTGAGTATTGCCCTTTGTAATGATACCCTGCTGTCAGTTTGCAAAGAGCAGCTCTTTGTTTTAGCATCAGTCTGGTTGTTTAGGGATTTCCAATGAACCCCTTGGCCAACAATTCAATTGAATCAATCCAGCCCCACCACTGGAAGCCTTACCTTACTAGAAAGATGGATAGCCAGTTGAGTCTCCATATTTCCATTTATAGATGTCTTCATTAGGATCACCTTCCAGAAAATTCCCAATGCAGTAGGTTTCCAAAGCAGTCTCAAATACCCTCCATGTTTATCTCAGCATACTCTTCCTCGATTCCATCCCTTCACTACCTGCTGATTTTTCCCAGTCTAGTATGTTGTATAGCGTCTGCTTTTTCGTTCCTGGCTGCCCGGCTAGCTTAGACCTGAAATAATCACACAGAAACCATATTATTTAAATCACTGCTTTGTCCATTAGCTCTAGCTTCTTATTGGCTAACTCTTACATATTAACTTTACCCATTTCTATTAATCTGTATATCTTCACGTGGCTGTGGTTTACTGGGTAAAATACCTAGTGTCTGTTTCTGGCAGCTCCATGGCATCTCTCTGACTCCACCCTCTTTCTTCCAGCATACAGCCTAGCTCTTCCTGCCTAGGTCTGTTCTTCCCTGCCATAGGATCAAAGCAGTTCTTTATTCACTAACTAATAAAAGCAACACACAGACAGAAGGACCTCTCACAGCACCAGTATACCCATAAATCTATTTTATTCCCTCCTCCAAGGGAGATCCATTCATATCCTCTAGACCACTCCTCTTTATCTAATGTCTCTGGGTCTCCTAATTGTAGCATGGATATCATTTTCTTAATGACTAATATACACATACCATATTTACTTTACTTTGGCTGGGTTACTCTACCCAGAATGTTTTTTTTTTCTAGTTCCATCCATTTTCTTACAAATTTTATTATGTCATTATTTTTATACAGCTGAGTATAAGTCAAGTGTATCACATTTTCTTTTTCCATTGAAGAAAATGTGCTACACTTGTACAATGAAGAACATCTAGGTACTTTTCAGGCTACCAAAAAGAAACATGGACACCAGTCCAGCCCCTAAACCTTTGACCTAATCTGTTCTTACTGTGAAGATAGGCTAGGGTATTGTTAATAGAAAACTTGTGAGAGTTGCCAACCAATGTTTTATTTGCTTTAATGCCCACTTCCATACGAGAAAACCCATGCTCAACACTGCTTAGGTAAGCAAAACCATAGAATAAATAGCTAAGAAAATAAGGTAATAAAAGAATTAAGTAAATAACTCTTAATAATATCCTGCTATATTCTTAGATCATTGCCTTATATAGTTAACACCAGACAAGCTTTCTCTGTTAGCAAATGGGAACAGGTACATAGACCCACAACCAGGCATTATGCTCAAATATTCTAAATGGGAGATCGCCATCAAATCCCTCCCCTGAGCCATGGAAGATGAAGCAGAAAGACTGTAGTAGTCAGATGGGATAGAGGACAATGGGAGAAGAAGTGCCCCTAAATCAACTATGATTCATATATTCTATGTGCTGACAGATAAGAAGCAAGCATAGGGCTTCAAAGGGTCTATACCAAGTTCTCTGTTTACTTATTTTAGATATTGGCTTAGGAATTTATGAGACTCCTGACCATAAAAACAAGTGTATCTCTGACTCTTGTCAGCTCATGTGACACTCCTCCTCCTTTTGGGTTGCTGTGTCTAACTTTGATACTTTATTTTGACATATTTGATTGTTACCTCCTAAATTCCCGATAAATGAGGGACAGAAAGGACGTAGATCTGGTGGTGATAGGATTGGGGGAGGAACTTGGAGGAGTAGAGGGAGGAGAAACTATAGTCAGGATATATTATATGAGAAAATCTATTTTCAGTAAAGGAAAAATCTGTAGACACTGAACACAAAGTCAAGAAGAGAAACAAAAAGCCCGGAGAAAGGTCACAAAGCATGGGAAGTGAAAGGTATGTGAGTTGAATACATTCATGAAATCAATGTTGACTATGATTATGCTATTTTTATAATCACCAGCACACAAATTTAATGTTTTCTTGTCATACACACAAATAATTATAAGTAGTAGAGAATGGGACAATTAAATTGACATGTTCAAGAGTATATATTCAAATAATCATGAGGATGATAAAAACATACAATGTTTAATTTTCAATTAAAAGTGTAAAATAAGAATGAGCTTGTGATGTGAGTTAGTAGAGGGAAGACACTTGTTCCAGTCTGATATTTCCTCGAACTCATATGGTGAAATGAGTGAACCAACTCCTGCACATACTTCTCTGACCTCATATTCATTCTGTACTATTCTCTTTCTCTTTCTCTGTCTCTCTCTCTCTCACACACACATTTATACACTAATTAATGAAATAAATTATAAATTTTTAAATTCAAACTGAATGAAGTATTTGTTTTATTATTTTTATTTATATTTAACATTATAGTTTTATTTTAATGTTAACTATACTCAGAGTTTTGTAAATTATAGTATATTAATACATGTTGCCATTAATGTGTGTCTTTTAAAATTGTTAAGAAATTGTACTTAGACTATCTTCAGCCAAGATAATTTTTGCTCTTGACACACAAATCTAATTTTGGCAAGATGAAAATTGATCAACCTCAAATGATGAGTGACTTTAATAACTAAGACTAGCAATGTTTACTGCACTTAACAAAATGTAAAAATGTAGAAGTATTAATTCTGAAAAAATGCATCGCATAAAGATTAGTAGAAGAAAATAGAAACAAAATTAATAGTTGTTTGGTTTTGCTTGTTTGAAATTCAGAGAAACTTGGTTCCAGTTGGCAGTGTGAATGTACCACAGTTTCTCCTCTGCTGGGCAGTAGTTAATCTCAGGGTTATCTAGAATACAATTATCAGAGAAATGCACTTTTTGACAGTCCGCCTCTGTGAGGGGCTGGGTTTCTGCCACACATTGTTTTGCTTTTTCTGGGAAGATTCTCATATTTCAATCAGTTCCACATTTTGCCTTTTTGTTTCTTACTGGCAGTCTGTGCTTGCCTCCCTTATGTCCCAGACTCCTGTTCTCTTTTCTTCCAGAAAGCTTTCTATAAAGTTCTTGAAGCATGATTTTTCCATAGACTCATAGCGTAATCAATCTTGGGTGATTTTTAATTAAAAATTAGCTTTCAGTTTGATAGTTCTTTTTACTTATTCTTAACTGTATTATTTTAATGGCTTTGAACATCTAAACTTTATTAGGCTATATCACTTGCATAAATATTCAGAAGCTTGTTATATTAAATATGTCAATGTTGCTTAACTTTCTGGATCAAATTCTGAAAAAAAAAGTTGAGAAGAAGATGGACAGAAAGTAGTAATATTTGAATATGCCCCTTTTTACTTATTTTATAATAATATTATGTTACTAGGTTTGCTAGCAATGTCAAGGATTAGAATTTCAAACTGAAGTGTTTGCCATATTCTCACCTATCTCTCAGTGTTAGAAGTGGAGGTCTGTGTCAGCTGTTGGCTTTGTGGGGGTCATGACAATACAACCACCTTAGGCTTCTCTGCTGGGCTTATAGGTAATTAGCCGTCTTTCTCATTCTTTGCCAAGGCTTCACTTCATATGTATCTGTCTCCAAATCTGATTTTCCAGTCAGTCATTGTAGCACATATCTGCAAGTTCAATATTTGGAAACTGAGGTAGGAAAATCACTGTGAATTGGAGTGATATCTATCAAGCAATGTGCCATCCAGAACAACATAGCAAAATACTGGCTAACTAAATCATTAAATTGAACAAATTAATTTATTAATAAAATGTTTTTATTAGGAAAACAACCATATAGGAATAAGACCCATGATATTAATTTATATTTTTTCACTTATTTACAATTCGAAGTAGATGACTTTTTAACTTTCGCTCTTGGATATCATTTTGTATTTGGACATCAGTGGTAATTACTTACATTTCTACTGTTATAAAATATTTGACAAAAGAAACTTAGGAAAAAAGAATTTGTTTTAGTTTATATTTATAGAGGATAGAGCCATAATGGTAGCGATGCAATGATGGCAGGTGAGGTACGGTCACAGAAAGTTCCTAGTCGTACATCATCCAGGAATTACAAAGTGAAAAATGCTAGTTTTCAACTCCCCTTCTGCATTTTCTTCAGTCAAGGACACTAGGAGAGGAAAAGAGTTAACATAACTTTAGGGTAAATCTTTCCTCTTCGCTTATTATAATGGAGATAATCCTTCTCAGACATGCCCACAGATTTGATTACAGATCCCATCAAATTGATAATAGTATCCACCACAGTATCTTTTCTAAAACAAATATCAGTTCTTCATGTCTATATGTAAGACATGAAAAAAAAAAGAAAAAAAGACATGAAATTCATGACAGGAAGGTAGAACTCTATGATATCTTAAACAATCAAAAAGATACCTGTTTTAAGAAAATTTTGTGTTTGGCTACAATCTTGAACATTCCTCTACCATACATGTTAATGGATAAAGAAGGGAGAAATTGCACTCATTTTCTATATTCTTTCTAATACGTTTTCATAAACTTGGTGATTTATAATAACAATAATAACTTATAGTTTTGGAAGTCAACACTGTAAAAATATCTACAAATGCTACAATAAGACTCTCAGCACACTAGGGGACTTAATAAATTATAGGAAAGAGTCAATGTCCTTGTATATTACAACATCCACAGTCTATAATAGGTCAATATTACTAGTTGTTTTTATTATATTTGTTACATTGTGAGATGGGCTAAAACTCGTGAGTGAGGGTTTGCCAAGATGATTAGAACGTGATGAAGCATTCAACAAGAACTCATCACTATTCCCAGTCTGGCTACGTGCTTCTGTAAATTAGAGAAAGCAGCATCTGGAAATATTGGTGTAGCATATAAGAAATCAAATGTGTTATGAATATTTCAGCAAATGTTTAGCTTCAGGTAAATATGAAGAACAGTAAATAAAAACAAAATCTGCAAAGAGCCTCCACTAAATACAGGACAATTTTGCATGAGGGATCTGGAAGTTCCTGGCACAGATACTTAGCAATGCAGATTAGACATGCAATGCAATGTATGTCTAATCAATGCATTAGCAATGCAATGTAGAAGACATTACCAGACTTTCCTACACTGCTCTATTTGCTTGTCATCCACTCTGTAAATGTATCTGAGCATTTGATTACATAGGTTATAGATTGCCTACTACCTGTAAATAAGATACAGGTAGTATCTTCCTGCTTCCTGTATCTAATGTCTTCCTGGTTGTCTCTATAGATTCTCAAAGACATTTTTCTACTCCCACTTTGGTGATTGTGACATATGGTCTCGAAATATCTACATTTAATCATGATGCTGTTTTGTGTTTTGCTTACACTTTAATAATCCTAATTTAAAAATCTTGCAACAAATTGACTGAATCATCAGTGACCAGTCAGGAGAGATCAATAGACAAAAATTCACAAGAATAAATGCCAGATATATTTACAGTTGCAGTAATTTGCAGTGTATTCCTCCTCCAGAAAATTTTCATTAAAACTTTAATTGCTATAATCTCTTCTTCCTATTTTTACGACCCAAGGAATTATTTTCAGGACAAGATTTGAAGATTTATTTTTACCAAATGAACTGTGCATCAATATCAATCACAAGCTACTGTTAAAGTTACAAAAGCAAGAAAGAGAAAACTTTTTTTCACAGTCTTTCTGAAAGAGCCATTTTGTTCTAGCAGTTTGTGAACTGTTGCTTATTCAAACAATCTACAGCAAAAATCTATTTTTGCATGAAATATGTGAGAAATGCCAGTCTGAAAAGGTACTTGTCATGAAGTTATGCACAAATGAAAATAGGAGCTAAGAATAATTGCACCATCTGAACCGTGATTATAGAGCAGCATTATAATCTAAATCTTCAGTAACTTTCTAGAAATAATTATTTTTTAAAGCTGTAAACAATTTTTAATACTTTCAAAGTATTCAAACTTATTCCAAGGTGCCAAGTTTTTTTTTAAAAAATAGCTTTTTAGGGGCTGGAGAGATGGCTCAGAGGTTAAGAGCACTGGCTGCCCTTCCAGAGGTCCTGAGTTCAATTCCCAGCAACCACATGGTGGCTCACAACCATCTGTACTGAGGTCTGGCGCCCTTCTCTGGCATGCGGGCATACATCAAGGCGTATGTTGTATACATAATAAATAAATCTTAAAAAAAAAATAGCTTTTTATAGGCTTATTTGCTTTAGGCTGATGAACAAGTGAGGTAGAGATTAAGACAGTACTGATTTAAAAATATGATTTTTGAATATCTTTAGTATTATTAAGTTGATGGTGATTGCAATAATATATGTACCAAAGCCTCAAATTACAGTGATTTATGGCAACACAGATGGAAGTGTAACACATACTAATGCATGAACAATTTATCATCAACTTACAAACTAAACACTATCAATAATAATCAATATGAAAATTAATCATATTATCAAAATACTGAAAATTATAAAAAGTATACTGATTTGTGTATGTATTAAAGACCTTATTAGAATGTCAAAATAATAAGAAGTGTGCTTTTTTCTTTTTTCTTTTCACTTTATTTTATTTTTTTTAAATACAAAATATCTTTTTTTTTTTCATTTTGCATAACAAATCTCAGTTCCTACTCCTTTCCCTCCTCCCACTCCCTCTACCTTTCCCCCAAAACATTCCTATCCTCTCCTCAGAGAGGGTAAGGCACATTGCTCTAAGGAAGGGTAAAGGCCCTCCCCATGATATCCATCAAAAAGAGAATGGGTTCCAAAAAGCCAGTACAAGCAGCAGGGAAAAATCCTGTTGCCACTGCCAGTTGATTGACCCAACTGTACAACTGGCACCCACATCCAGTAGGTCTAGTTGATCCTATGTTATTTTTTAATGTTATTTTATATTACTTTTTTCCCTGTCTGGCTGGAGTTGGTGAGTTTCCATTTCCTCAGGTAGACTGTTGCAGTGAGTGTCCTCATTATGGTCTTGACCTCTTTGATCATATTCTCACTACTCCCACTCTTCAGCTGGACTTTGGGAGCTCAAACCAGTGCTCTGCCGCAAAAAAATTAAATTGAAAAATTAAATGTTACTACCACTTTTTAATTTTTTTAAATGTTATCTTTGAGAATTGAATAGTTTTGAGAAAGATTTTCTATGATACAGATATTATATGAGTAAAAAAGATGGAAAACACTGATTTTATCTGGAATTGTCTTTTGAAAGAAAATTAAATATCATGGGCAGGGAAGCTTTACCCATGATGCCTCAACAACATAGCTTCCTAAGCACAGCCTTGACAATGACAACGTCAATGGACATGATATTAACTTGGAAACAGGGAAATCTCACAAAACCCCACCTATAGACAGGTAACCAAAAGAATCACTGAAAAAAAAAAAAAGAGAATTAGTTTTTCCCAGGAATTGGCATTCTATTTTATTTTTTCTGATATTAACTTGTCAGTCCTGAAATCACATACATATAAACAACATTAAATTAACTAGCAAGTTGCATAAATATATATATATATATATATATATATATATATATATATATCCATGAATTTGAGAAGACATGTGGAAGAACATGTGGGAGTTTGAAAAAGAAAGTTAAAAAAATGTTTAATCATATTTTAACTAAAGTAACTAAAAATTGAAAAATCTTCCTAGCAAAAAGGGAAAAGTGCTATGTTTTTTTTTTCACCCAAAACACTTAAGGTGAAACAGAATACACTTTCCTGCATCCAGCTTACTTCCAGATGTCCTAATATTTAATTTGCAGCCTGTAGAGATGCCACTAATTTCTGAACCATGAACAGAACAATAGAGATGACTCAGATATTTCACTCAGATGGGTAACCTGAAGATCTCCACAAGAACAGATTCAGAATATTTAATAGTGGTCAATAGGCATGTATAAATTTAACGTATTTACAGTTAAGTCTGGAAAATTCAAGGTTTTTAATAATAAGAACACCCATGAATCATATTTAATTTAACTACTAGATTGTAACTTAAATTAATTTGACTCAAAAGTCATCTTGTACAGCAAATTTTAAACACATCTTTAAAGTATTTTTTTTTATTTATTTTGGGTTGCACCTACTTAAGAGATTAAAAACGTCTGTGGAGACCACATAAAATAACTTTTCTACCTATATAATACATTTAACACAGTATTTAAAAACTACAAATTTTTAATTAATTAACAAATACTGACTACAATACAATTAATTTTAGACTAAAATTTTTATTTTGTTTTTATACTAACCAATATATTTTAAATCAACATATTATGGACACTTAGATTTGTCCTTTATACATTTATAAAATTTGTGTGTTATTTCAGGATAAGAATGCCACTAATTAATAATAAAATTATTTTGTTACCTAAAATTTTCCAAATTCAATTTATATATGTGCAGTTTGTATAGTATTATAACAACATATATATATATATATATATAACATTATTAGATAATACAAGAGTATTTATATGTATATATATATATATCCTTAGTTAATAAGAGTATATATACATATATATTATATATCATTAAAATGTTTGTATCAATATATAAATTTCGGGCAAAATATAATATAGTGGTTTTGTTTTTATATCTGCTGTGAGAATATTTCAATCTCATCTTCATCTATTCAGCAAACATAAGATTTTCACAAAACTATTTCTTAGACAAAAGATAGTAAAGTTGCTAAGAAATGCTTCTGAATATTAAAAAATCATATAGCTAAGGAGATGAGAACAGCTCTTTCCTATTTAAGTTTTACAGTCACTCATTAGTACAACTTAATTTATAGTTATAACTGGCTAAAAAGTTACTTTTGACTTGCAGAGATAAGAGTTAGGGATAAAATAACATTTCCATCCCGACTAAGTGGGAAATTCCAAAAAGAAGAGATATCCTTTATTAAAAATGATAAGAAACTATATATATCTTGGACATAATCTATCAGAAAATCCATTCATATCATTGTAATTAACAATGGAATAGCTGAGTCTCTGAAGAGTTTGGTGATCAAAGAAGGTATGGATCTTCCATCAGCTAAGTCATTTTTCTCAATAAAGATGCTAATTGCTCAAAAGTGACATGAATGTAAAGCAGATAAAAAGCAGGAGGCTGCCTACTGCCACATCAGGGACTGTATTATATGTTAAATTTTCTTCTTTAAAGTTTTCTCAGGCACTGGAAACAGAATCTTGAGAACTAAGGTACATTGATTTCTAGGTAGAATAAATTTGGTGAATACAAGAAATGGATACAACAAAAGGGGAGTGTCAATTGCCTTTAACAAGCCTTAGAAAGAATGCATGTAGTCATTCCCATGAAAGTTGGTGGAGTAAAGAGGTGTGTTGAGGAATAAAATAAAACAAAACTATTATAGCTTTTTTTTTTCTTTAGGTCATAATACGATTGCACCATTTATCCCTTCTCTTTCCC
This sequence comes from Microtus oregoni, assembly GCF_018167655.1. Lineage (NCBI taxonomy): Eukaryota > Metazoa > Chordata > Mammalia > Rodentia > Cricetidae > Microtus > Microtus oregoni. The sequence continues at coordinate 27,466,829 of NW_024543089.1, forward strand.
GCCTTCTAATATTCTCATTTACCATTTATCATGCTCTTAAAATTCTTTGATTTTTTTATTAATTAGTAGCAATATTACTAAGATCTAAGCTAAATAAGATATATTGAGGACTCTTGTGATTTGATTGTTCTGAAATAAATCTTTAAAACATTAATAGACAAAAGTTGATGCAGTCTGGAATATTTATTATAAATACTGAGATAGAGTTATTTGTAAAATATAACATTTCTAAAAATTCTAGGAAGATATCCAAAGAAAATATAAATCTTTGCAACAAAATAATTTTAAGAATACGTATAATATTGACCATGTTTTCAAAGAAAAATTTGCTCACAAAAACAATTAAAACAAAACTGGTAATTCCTCCAGGGAACCTGCAGATTCATAACATCTGCAAGGTTGTTTTCTAGGAAAGATATTTAGGCTATGTGTAAGCTTTTGACATAATAACTTAGTGTGGAGATATATGTTGTTTTGTAACTGGTATGTCTGTAACCCATCCATTTTTTTTCCCAAGACGTTGTTATAGATTCTTTACAACTTATGTATAAGGGCTTCATTGCTCAACAAAGTATTTCAGTTCTTCATTTTTCTTGCCTTTATAATTGCACATTACTTACAAGGGCTTTAAAGTTCATTGGTAATCATAACATTTTGGTGATTATTTAAACTCCATAAATATTTTTATGAAAGTCCCATCATAAAGACATTTATTTAAATGAATCTAATTAGTATAATGTTTCAGATTCATTAAGCTTAATTTATTCAGTTACTCCTTTTGATATATCATCATTTAAAATATTAACACAAACACTTAAACTTGCAAAATAAATTTGCCAATTGATTGTACTTAACTTTGGGAAACACTGATACATATTGCCAAAATTAATTTTACTTGATTTGATTTATTACTTCTTGCATATATTAAGCTATTGTGTTTGGCTTAAAGACTAGCATGATATTAAATAGAATCTGCTCCTTCTGTCATTATCCTGAAACTAGAAATAGCAATAAGGAGGTATTAGATCATTTACGATATCTTAGACATATGATTCATGAACATATACACAAAGGCAAATTTGTTATTTCAAGGGTTTTCTTAAGGGAAGTTATCATATGTAGATAAAGTTCAGAATCGTTGCGTCCCTGTTTAGGTGCTGAGGAGCTCCATCTAGACGGGTGAGTGTGTGCTATCCAGGGGCAGATTGTCCCGGAAGAGAGCACAAACCCCCTTCCCCAAGCTCCTTCTGCAGGGCTGTCTTTCTTACACACGACCCCTCACCCCACCGTGGTCTGCAAGGTCCTTTGCTCAGGAACAGGTTTCTGCTCATACACTAAGGCTACCCACCCAGAGCGGTGAGTGCCTGCCTACCTGGCAGGCCTCAAGGACCCCCAAAGGGAGCATGGGCACCTTCAGCTTGTGTGGCAGGGTCTCCTGTGTTCTACTCGACCCAGCCCTGCCCCCCAAGTTTGCCCGTTTGTCCTTGGGTCATTGGATTACCAGGCATCTATGTTTCAGTGTTGAGGAGTTTCATCTGGATGGGAAAGGTTCCTGCTTCCACACTGAGGAGATACACCCAGAGAGTCAGCCACAGCAAAGTCTGGACCAAGACACCAGGCCTCTTCTGGCTCCATTTGAAGGAAGAGATGGGAAGGCACCAATGCAAGAATTCCTCCAACAACCTGAAAGGCAACATGACATCACCAGAATCCAGGGATCCCAAAATAAGAAGAATAGTACACTCTATTCCTGAAGAAATAGAAGAAATCGACTCAAAAGTGAATTATATGAAAATAATAGAGGACCTTAAAAGGAGGTGAAAAACTGCCATAAACAATTAGAGATTACAAACAAAAAGGTAGAGGAAATGAATAAATCGCTCAAGGATACCCAAGAAAACCAAGAGAAACAAGACAAAGCAATCGAACAGGTAAGGGAAGCGGTTCCAGACTTGAAGAATGAAATGGAAGTCATGAAGAAAACACAAGCTGAGTGACGGATGGAGATGGAAAATCTGGGTAAACGAACAGGAACTACAGAGACAAGTACTACTAACAGATTACAAGAGATAGAAGAAAGAATGTCAGACACTGAAAATACCATAGAGAAAATAAGCACACTAATCAAAGAAAATAGCAAAACGAACCAATTCTCATCACAAAACATTCAGGAAACCTGGGACACAATAAAAAGACCAAACCTAAGAATTATAGGAGTAGAAGAAGGAGAAGAAGTACAGCTCAATGGTCCAGAAAATATATTTAATAAAATTATAAAAGAAAACTTTCCCAACCTAAAGAAAGATATTCCTTTGAAGGTTCAAGAAGCATACAGAACACTGAATAGACTGGACCAAAAAAAAAAAAATCTCCTCGCCATATAATAATCAAAACACAAAACATACAGAAAAAGAAAGAATATTAAGAGCTGCAAAGAAAAAAGGCCAAGTTAATTACAAAAGTAAACCTATCAGACTTACACCTGACTTCTCTATAGAAACTATGAAAGCTAGAAGGTCCTGGATAGATGTACTCCAGAAACTAAGACACCATGGATGCAAGCCCAGACTATTATACCCAGCCAAGCTTTTGTTCACTATAAATGGAGAAAACAAAATTTTCCAGGATAAAAACAAAGGTAAACAATATGTAGCCATAAATCCAGTCTTACAGAAAGTAATAGAAGGAAAATCACAACCCAAGGAGTCCAACAATGACCACGATAAATCAAACACCTAGAGACCCTTCACCAGCACAACTCAAAGAAAGGAAACACACAAACTCTACTACCAAAAAAATAAAATAAAATAAAATAAAATGACCGGAGTTAACAACCACTGCTCATTAATATCACTTAATATCAATGGACTCAACTCACCTATAAAGAGGCACAGGCTAACAGATTGGATATGAAAACAGGATCCAACATTCTGCTGTTTACAAGAAACACACCTCAACCACAAAGACAGACATCTACTCAGAGTAAAGGGATGGGAAAAGGTTTATCAAGCAAATGGACCCAAGAAACAAGCAGGTGTGGCCATACTAATTTCTAACAAAGTTGACTTCAAACTAAAATCAATCAGAAAAGATGAAGAGGGACATTTTTTACTCATAACAGGAACAATTAAATGGGACAAAGTCTCAATCCTAAATATCTATGCCCCAATATAAAAGCACCCACGTATGTAAAAGAAACATTACTAAAACTCAAGGCAGTCAACCAACCACACACACTAATAGTAGGAGATTTCAACACTCCTCTCTCACCTATGGACAGGTCAATCAGACAGAAACCTAACAGAGAAATAAGAGGATTAAGGGAGGCAATGAATCAAATGGACTTAACAGACATCTATAGATCACTCCACCCAAATAGGAAAGAATATACCTTCTTCTCTGCAGCTCATGGAACCTTCTTGAAAATTGACCACATACTCGGTAACAAAGCTAACTTACACAGTTAAAAAAAATATTAGTAACAACCTGTGCCTTATCGGATCACCATGGATAAAAGTTAGAATTCAACAACAATGCTACCCCTAGAAAGCCTACAAACTCATGGAAACTGAACAGTCAACTACTGAACCACACCTGGATCAAGGAAGAAATAAAGAAAGAAATTAAAGTCTTTCTTGAATTCAATGAAAATAAAGACTCAACATACTCAAACCTATAGGACACTATGAAAGCAGTGCTAAGAGGAAAGTTCATAGCACTAAGTGCCCACTTAAAGAAAATGGAGAAAGCACACATTGGAGACTTAACAGCCCACCTGAAAGCTCTAGAAAAAAAAAAGAAGCAGACTCACTTAGGAGGAGAGGAAGACTGGAAATAATCAAACTAAGGGCTGAAATCAACAAAATAGAAACACAGAAAACAGTCCAAAGATTCAATGAAACAAAAAGCTGGTTCCTGGAGAAAATCAACAAGATTGATAAACCCCTATCCAATCTAATCACACGGCAGAGAGAAAATACACAAATTAACAAGATCAGAAAGGAAAAGGAAGACACAGACACAGGAAATTCAGAAAATCATTAGATCTTACTACAAAAGCTCATATGCCACAAAATTGGAAAATGTCAAAGAAATGGACACTTTTTTAGATAAGTACCATATACCAAAGATAGACCAGGACCAGGTGAACAATCTAAATAGACCTGTTAGTCGCAAAGAAATAGAAGTTGTTTTGAAAAACCTCCCTACCAAAAAAAGCCCAGGTCCAGACGGTTTTAATGCAGAATTCTACCAGAACTTCCAAGAAGACCTAATACATATACTTTTTAATGTATTTCACAATATAGAAACAGAAAAGTCATTGCCAAATTCCTTTTATGAAGCTACAGTTACCCTGATAACAAAACCACACAAAGACGCAACCAAGAAAGAGAATCACAGGCCAGTCTTACTCATGAACATCGATGCAAAAATCCTCAACAAAATACTGGCAAACCGAACCAAGAACACATTAGAAATATTATCCATTATGATCAAGTAGGCTTCATTCCAGGGATGCAGGGCTGGTTCAACATACGAAAATCTATAATGTAATCCATCATATAAATAAACTGAAAGAAAAACCCATATGATCATTTCATTAGATGCTGAAAAAGCATTTCACAAAATTCAACATGCCTTTATGATAAAAGTCTTGGAGAGATTAGGGATACAAGGGTCATACCTAAATATAATAAAAGTTATTTACAGGAAACCAACAGCTAACGTCAAACTAAACGGAGAGAAACTCAAAGCCATCCCACTATAATCAGGAACATGACAAGGCTGTCCACTCTCTCCATTCCTGTTCAATATAGTGCTTGAAGTTCTAGCAATAGCAATAAGACAACATAAGGGGATCAAGGGGATTCGAATTGGAAAGGAAGAAGTTAAACTTTCATTATTTGCAGATGATATGATAGTGTACATGAGCGACCCCAAAAACTCCAGCAAAGAACTCCTACAGCTGTTAAACACCTTTAGTAGCTTGGCAGGATACAAGATCAATTCCAAAAAATCAGTCGCCCTCCTATACACAAAGGATAAGGAAGCAGAACGGGAAATCAGAGAAGTATCACCTTTCACGATAGCCACAAATAGCATAAAATATCTTGAAGTAACTCTAACCAAGGATGTGAAAGATCTATGTGACAAGAACTTGAAGTTCTTGACAAGTCCTTGAAGAGAGAAATTGAGGAGGATACCAGAAAATGGAAGGATCTCCCTTGCTCTTGGATTGGGAGCATCAACATAGTAAAAATGGCAATTCTACCTAAGGCAATTTATAGATTCAATGCAATCCCCATTAAAATCCCATCGAATTTCTTCACAGATCTTGAGAGGACATTAATCAACTTTATATGGAAAAAAACAAAAAACCCAGGATAGCCAAAACAATCTTATATAATAAAGGATCTTCTGGAGGCATTACCATCCCTGACTTCAAACTCTATTACAGAGCTTCAGTATTGAAAACAGTGTGGTATTGGCATAAAAACAGAGTAGTCGATCAATGGAATAGAGCAGAAGACCCAGATTTTATCCCACAAACCTATGAACACCTGATTTTCAATAAAGGAGCTAAAAGTATTCAATGGAAGAATGATAGCATCTTCAACAAATGGTGCTGGCAGAACTGGTTGTCAACCTGTAGAAGAATGAAAATAGATCCATATCTATCGCCATGCACAAAAATCAAGTCCAAATGGACTAAAGACCTCAATATCAGGCTGAACACACTGAACCTGATAGGAGAGAAAGTGGGAAGTACTCTACAACATATGGGCACAGGAGACAACTTCCTATGCATATCCCCAGCAGCACAGACATTAAGGACAACATTGAATAAATGGGACCTACTTAAACTGAGAAGCTTCTGTGAAGTAAAAGGACACTGTCACCAAAACAAAAAGGCAACCCACTGACTGGGAGAAGATCTTCACCAACCCTGCAATAGACAAAGGTCTGATCTCCAAAATATATAAAGAACTCAAGAAACTAGACTTTAAAATGCTAATTAACCCAATTAAAAAATGGGGCACTAAACTGAACAGAGAATTCTCAACAGAAGAAATTCAAATGGCCAAAAGACACTTAAGGTCATGCTCATCCTCCTTGGTGATCAGGGAAATGCAAATTAAAACAACTTTGAGATACCACCTTACACCTGTCAGAATGGCTAAAATCAAAAACACCAATGATAGCCTTTTCTGGAGAGGTTGTGGAGTAAGGGGCACACTCATCCATTGCTGGTGGGAATACAAACTTGTGCAACCACTTTGGAAATCAGTGTGGCGATTTCTCAGGAAATTTGGGATCAACCTACCCCAAGATCCAGTAATACCACTCTTGGGAATATACCGAAGAGATGCCCTATCATATGACAAAAGCATTTCTTCAACTATGTTCATAGCAGCATTATTTGTAATAGCCAGAACTTGGAAACAACCTAGATGCCCTTCAGTGGAAGAATGGATGAAGAAAGTGTGTTATATATACATATTAGAGTACTACTCAGCGGTAAAAAACAATGACTTCTCGAATTTTGCATGCAAATGGATGGGAATAGAAAACACGATCCTGAGTGAGGTTACCCAGACCCAAAAAGATGAACGTGGGATGGACTCACTCATAATTGGTTTCTAGCCATTAATAAAGAACATTGAGCATATAATTTGTGATCCTAGAGAAGTTAAATAAGAAGGTGAACCCAAAGAAAACATATAGTCATCCGCCTGGATATGGGAAGTAAACAAGATTGCAGGGCAAAACCTGGGAACTTGGGGGTGAGGTGGCATGGGGCTAAGGGGAAATGGGGTGAGAAACATGAGAAGTGGAGAATGGGGGTAGCTTGGGGGAATGGGATGTTTGGGATAAAGGAAGGGTCGACAGGGGAGCAGAGAAATATATATCCTAATTAAAAGAGCCATCTTAGGGTTGGCAAGAGGCTTGACTCTAGAGGGGCTCGCAGGTGTCCAGGGAGATGTTCCCAGCTGGTACCTTGAGCAACTGAGGAGAGGGAACCTGAAATGACCCTATCTTATAGCCATACTGAAGAATATCTTGCATATCACCTTAGAACCTTCATCTGGGGATGGATCGAGACAGAGACAGAGACCAAATTGGAATACTGGACTGAGCTCTTAAGATCCAAATGAGGAGCAGAAGGAGGGAGAACATGAGCAAGGAAGTCAGGACCACAAGGGGTGCGCCCACCCACTGTGACAGTGGAACTGATCTATTGGGAGCTCACCAAGGCCAGCGGGACTGGGACTGAATAAGCATGGGATGAAACCGGACTTTCTGAACGTGGCAGACAATGAAGGCTGATGAGAAGCCATGGACAATGGCACTAGGTTGCAATCCTAATGCATGAACTGGCTTTGTGGGAGCCTAGCCTGTTTGGATGCTCACCTTCCTGGTCCTGTATAGAAGTGGGAGGACCTTGGACTTCCTGCAGGGCAGGGAATCTGGACTGCTCTTCATTCTTGAGAGGGAGGGGGAATGAAGTGGGGGGAGGGGGAGAGGGGTGGGGGAGTAGGGGGAGGAAGCAATGTGTGTGAGGATGGGGAGGGAAATGGGAAACTGGGAGGAGGCGGAAATTGTTGGGTTTTTTTTGCAACAACTAAAAAAAATAAAATAAACAAAAAAAAAAAAAGAATCACAAAATAAAATACAACTTGTAGGAAGCTCATTTACAGTGATATATTCAGAAAGTATCTTCCATGGAGATAAGTCAAGAAGGACTCACTCTAATGGCTTCTGTGCTGTGTCGGTTAGGTTCCTGGCTGATTTTAAGGGAGTTGCCAATCAAGTGTGATTTCCTATGTGCCTGAGTCTTAGAAGGCACAGTACCTTTAATTAAAATAAGCATCCAGTGCACAGAGAAAAAAAAAAGTTCAGAAGCGTTTTCACTGACATGAGATTTATAATCGAAGGGCAAGAATATTCTCAAAAGCTAAATTAGAACCATCTACTTTGTATATCAAGAGTTATGTAAACACTCCTGTCAGCAGCTCCATATTCGCAATGTATTTACCTATTGCTCCATTTTGATATACATTAGGATGCTTCTGAGTTACCAGAAGAGACTGATGTGAACTGAACTCATCTACAGACATAATAACTGTTTACAGTTCTTCTTACTTTGGTCAGAGAGTACTGAGACAAAATAGTAGGATGAAGAGGTGCTTGAGCTGGCTTGCTTTGTTTTGTTTCTACTTAGGTGTTTTATTTTAGCTCTTCTGTAGTTTTATCTCATCATTCTTGATTGTGTGTATTTTAGTATAAAAATTCAATTTAAAAGACAGAAACGTATCTGTTTTCAGAAGTATTACTTTCTGGTGTATTTTGTCTGAGCATAGATATATAGCTTATCCATTCACATCAATATCTGTAAATAACTAACTTGCTATTATAGTTCTTACAAATGGTTTACCACTGCATTTTTCTTAAACGTGTAGATACATCATAGCTTATTGCTTGTTCTGCCTTTGGGTTCCTAAAATATCTCCCATGTCTGTATAATGATTGAGATAACATTTTATGTTGTTGAAGGCAAATATTTCAGGATCAATGTTTAATGTGGAAATTTTCTTACAGATTCACTAGTTATTTCCTACGATTATTGTACACATTGCCAACGTTCCATAGAGCAACATCTGCATGCTGCTGTTTCATAGAGATGTACCAAAAGCACATGTCAATCTGTAAACTTTTAAAAATCTTCCCCACACGCTTATAAAATGTCATTTCAGATGGGTGTTTATTTTCACTTCTCTTATTGTAGGCAGGTCACACCACACATCTTGCCATATGATGAAAAGCTACTTGAGCTACTCTCTCTTTTGTTTTTTTTTTTTTCAAAAACATTATTTTTATTTTTAAAACAATCTTATTTTACATACCGTTCCCAATTCCTTTTTTCTCCTGCTCTCCCCAACTTCTCCCTACCCCACACGCCATTCACTCCTCAGAGAGGGTGCTGCCTTCCATGAGGAGATAACAAAGTCTTTACATGACTTGAGGCAGGAATAAGCCCCCGCCCCATGCCATATCTATCTGGTTTGGTCATGATATCCCTCCATAGAGAATGGTTTCCAAGCAGTCAGGTCATGCACTAGGGATAAATACTGGTTCCACTGCTGGTGGCCCTACAAACTGCCCAAGCCACACAAATTTCACCCACATTCAGCAGACATAGTTCAGTCTTATGCAGGCTTTTCAGCTCTCATTCCATAGTCAGTGAGCTCCCACTTGCTCAGGCCAGCCCTTTCTGTTGGTTTCACCATTATTGTTTGGTCTGTGCTCATAATGTTGCTCTCCACTTTCTATGAAAAAACTCCACAAATTTGGCTCAGTGCTTAGCTCTGGATCTCTGCATCTGCTTCTGTCAGCTACTGGATGAAGGTTCTATGATGACAATTAAGACAATTAGCAATCTGGTTACAAGGGAAGGACAGTTAAGGTATCCTCTCTTTTTAATGTTTTATTCTGATTTTCTTGTGTTTCCTATAGATTTATTGGATTTTAGAAGAATGTTTCAAGAATTCTTTATAGACAACTATATTGGCACTGTGGTCTACGGCTATGCATTTTGATTGATTGTAAGTTTTTTTTTTTTTTTTTTTTTTTTTGTACTTTTTTTAACCTAAGGTTCAGGGAACATTGCAGAAGAGAGAACAGAAAGACTGTAAGATCCAGAGGTTCAGGAAGTTAACTATGAGATAATCTCCTAGGAAGATCAGGAACTAAAATCATAATGTCTACCCAACAAGACTACCTAAACATGAAATAAACAAGGATAACAACAGTAGATATGCCAAAATGAAAGTGGGAGACCAGATAAGACATCAGGCCCACACCAAGATTTATATGGAACTAAGGAATGGTGAGAGTTAAAGAAATAGACTTCTCCAGGAATGAACAACCAATTGATTACCCAATACCAAATGGGCATATCTGAAAACATACCTACAAGCAAAGTCTGGAGGCTGAGGAGGTTAAATTTAGGAATACACACACAGACACACACACACATATGCATAGATATAAAAATATAAGCAATTAATAAAAAAGGGGTCATGAATTTGAAAAAAGGAAAGGAGGAGTATAAAGGAATGTTAGAAAAGAGGAAAAGAGCCAGAAAAATTATCTAATTATACCTGACTTTAAAACATAAGAGAAAAAATAACTATTTATCAATAAGAAATATTAAGCCTTTCTTGTAATGGATTAAAATATGGATTACAATATTTTCTCCATGTTGTCAGCAATCTTTTTATTACTTGATTTTTAATTTTTAAAGATTAAGTATAATTACATCATTTCCTCCTTTCTTTTTCTCCCAAACACCTTCTCATATTCATAGCCTCCATTGTTATTATTATGTATCTATTTTAAATACAGAATTATATAACTACAAGTAGCTCAGTCTTTTCAGTGTTACCTGGATTTATCTCCCAAGGTCCCAATGAGGAGCAGAAGGAGGGAGAACATGAGCAAGGAAGTCAGGACCACGAGGGGTCCTGAGACAGTGTGGGAGATCTATTGAGAGCTCACCAAGGGCAGCTGGACGGGGACTGAAAAGGCAAGGGATAAAACCGGACTCTCTGAACATGGTGGACAATGAAGGCTGATGAGAAGCCAAGGACAATGGCACTGGGTTTTGATCCTACTGCATGTACTGTCTTTGTGGGAGCCTAGCCTGTTTGGATGCTCACCTTACTAGACCTGGATGGAGGGGGAAGGATCTTAGACTTTCCACAGGGCAAGGAACCCTGACTGCTCTTTGGACTTGAGAGGGAGGGAGAGAGGAGTGGGGGGAGGGGGAAGGAGTGGGGGAGGGGGAGGGAAATGGGAAGCTGGGAGGAAGTGGAATTTTTTTTTTCGATAAAAAAAAAGGAAAAAAAATGTCTGATATTTCCAGTAGTCAATAGGACATCACATTCATTGTGGCATGGACAATATTTTATGCTATTTATTTTATTTTTATTTTGTATGACATGTTACAGGGGCAGAGACTCGTTGCTTTTTAAGTGTTGGATATTCCTTTGCTGTGGTTTACTATACTTAGTTTTTATACCCAATGATAAGTTTTCTCATTTAAACTATTTACCGAAGCTGGATTTCCAAATCGAAGTGTACATGTACTTGAAATTTCTTTTTTTTTCTAGACTCTGAGTAGAGGCCACAAATCTTTTCTACTGTTTTCACTAATATATGAGATTTTTTTTTCTTTTTGTAGCTAAATGTAGATCTGTCTTCTGCTCACTAGCTTCTCTCTGTTTCAATGTGTATGAGTTCCTAAATTTTCCCTTGATGTTGAGGAAGGAAATGTTTGTGTAGAAGAATTAATGGTTATCTTAATTTTTTTTGTGAGTGGTATAATGTTTATTATTCCTTCTACTACTTTTGCTATGCAATGGGTTTATTTTAGGTTATGTGCAATCCTGCTGTCCTATTTTTTAGTTAGTTTAAGAGTTGTGGTACTCTTTATCCCTCAGAGACTTAACTACTTGCAATACCTAGCTAATATATTTTATATGAGCAATGATAACAATCTTGTTACTATTCATTTCTATCTTCCTATTTTCTCTGATAATATTTATGCTATGATGAACTTATTGCACTACCTCTTGTAGGTCTAAAGTCTCTACTCTGTAGTTTGTCTTATTTATATTGCCCAGTTCTATTAGCAAATGTGCAATATACCCAATAAGTTTGTCGTATTTTAATTGACTCAAAAGATAAAGAAAGGTCTGAGGATGGAGCTTAATGTTAGAGCATTGAGCTGGAATGTGGGAGACTCTGGGTTCAGTTCACAGCATGTGAAGTAATGTAAAAAGGAAGTTAAGAAACCATAGGAATTTATTTTAACTTTACTCCAACACTATCTTCAAAAATATGTGTTATATGGTTGGCTGTACACTAATATTATCTCCTTTTCCACAGTCAGAGTTCTAAATTATCAGAGCGATAAAGCTCAACATCCATGGACACAAATCACACACGGATCTCAGGCATGCATGATAAGGAGAAAAGGGTAATAGGAAGTAGAATCAAAGTTTATTAAAATATAATTTTATGCCTCGTTTGGTTAGAATTGGCCTGATTTCATTTGCACTTCACATCACCAGCTGCCAATTTAGTACAATTTGGAACTTAAATTATTGATGACAAAATATAATTAAATTTCTTATCAAGTTTAAGAAGCTTTGCAGTTCTTTTGTTGCTATAAATAAAAATAAAAGCCTTGTGATACAGAGTGAAGGGCATCACATGATGTAAACAGTGCTCTGTAACAATTTTGTTTAGAAACAATTTCATACAAAATCCAAAGTTTTTAAGCAGAAGAACTACATCTTTAGTCTTTGCAAGAATTTAATACAATCTAATTTTTATAATACTCTTTCTTTTCCTCTTTCCAGGTCTTTATTCTACAGGGTTCTGTTTTGCTTGCTTGTTTGATGTGGGGTTACCCTCTGTATGCCATGAATACCATTGGCTATTAAAGAAGCTGCTTTGGGCCGGTTGCAGGGTGAAGTAGGTCAAGGTAGGAATTCCAAAGAGAGAGATGGGGCAAGAATAGGCAGAGTCAATAAGAAACCATAGCCACCACAGGAGACAGACCTCAGACACTGGAGGGAATCTTACCAGTAGGCCACAACCATGTGATTATGCACAGATTAAGAGATAGGGGTTAATTTAAGATGTAAAAGCTAGCTAAAAATATGTTTAAGTTGCCGGACGGTGGTGGCGCACGCCTTTAATACCAGCACTCAGGAGGCAGAGGCAGGCAGATCTCTGTGAGTTCGAGACCAGCCTGGTCTACAAGAGCTAGTTCCAGGACAGGCTCCAAAACCACAGAGAAACCCTGTCTCAAAAACCAATATTTATATATATATATATATATATATATATATATATATGTTTAAGTTATTAGTGAAACAGTATTGTAAATAACTCTGTGTGATTATTTACGGTCTGGGTGGACGAAAAATGAACAAGCAGCATCTGTCAAAACCTGCCCTTGCTGATCTAAGTTACCAAAACTTAGCCGCTTCAAAAGACCATAATCGAAATAAGAACTCTACATGAAAGAATCATGTTTCTTACAAAATAATGACTTTTCTTGGTTTTTTGAACTAAAGAAATACCTTATGCCATCTGTATTAAAGAAATAAAAATCACAAGGAAGGTATGCACGGAGTAATGAAGAAAGTGGTGTCATGAAAGAAAGGATTGTTGAAAAATGTGCAAACTGAAATAAAATTCAATTCTCCTTAGTTATTAAATATAACACAGAAAGTTAAACAGTATTTTCTGCCATGTTCTACATCTGAGAAGAGGAGCAATAAGATTTATATATTCCTCCAAATACTATAACTTTCATTTAGTTAAATGAATGCAAATAAAATTATTAAGGAAGCCACAGTCAATACACTTTGGCTAGTATTCAAACAATAAAGTTGGCCAAAAGTCAATTTTATACTAATTATTATTTTTTTAAGTCCTATGAAAGCATTGTTAGCAAGCTCTGATCGCTAAGAACCAGTGTCTTGTCTGAATTACTGAAATTAATATTTTATTAAGATTCCTTTAGTGTTGAATCCTTTATGAACATCAGTGTCAGGAAAATGATATTTACTTTTACAATTGAGTTTTATACTTATAACAAAGCTGAAAAAAACAAATTTCTATAGATACAATCACATATTAAGACAAACCAATGAAACTTGCTACAAGTATGATACACAATTCATAATTTCATTGTCAAATTATAAAGTCCATATGATTTTTTCTCCATCATTAATACCTATAAATTTTATGTAGAGAGCTGGGTGGAGCCACACCTGATAATCAACTCCTAATATTGGCTAAGGCCTGATCACGCAATGATTGTCAGCTGCTTGCATATGCGTGAACCTATGGGCAGTGCCCACCTGGCAATCGGGGTTGGCGGCCTGTGCCTTTTTAAGGGCTGGGAGAGGTTTGCCGGCGGGGGGGGGGGGGGGGGGGTCCTGAATAAACTGCTTGCAAGAAGAGCTCCAGTGTTGTGTCTTCCTTGCTGGTCGAGGTGGGTGCGATAATTTTAAATAAATCATTGTTTAAAATTGTAAAACTGATAGCAGTCACTACTTAGAAACGCAGAGAGTAAAGTCTCTGCTGCTTGCAGTTCAAGGTAAGAAACTGAGTTTGATTCTAGAACCCCTGTGGAATATTTGGAGAGGTGGTATGCACTTATGATTTTATTACTAGGAAAAAGAAAAATCTCTCTGGCTTTCTGGTCATCTAATTGGTGAGTTTCTGGAAACTGAAAGAGCTTATCTCAGAACAATAATGTGGATCACTTCTGAGGAAGGACACTAAACGTCCTCTCACCTCCAGATGCATGTGAACATTTGGCTGTACTCGGGTGTACACGCATGAAAAAAAATTACACAAATTTATAAGACTACTAAGTAAGTTAGAGATAATATTTTTAAGATAAAAGACAGACATCAATTGATACAATTGACTGAGTAATACCAGAATATTGTAAATACCAGTTGTCATAATATTTTGGTCAGTAGAAATTTTGCATGGGCCCACACTTAGATAAGGAACTATAGGTAATCAATGATGTTTGCAAAGATAATTAGTTTCCTCCAGGAAAGAGCTTCACATAGGATGCTTAATCTCAATTTGTTATACATGGACAAATGTATATTTGTATAATGCTAAATGGACTTAGTAAGTTCTACACATGCACATGCAATTCTACTCAAATAACAATAATAAATAGTAAAATAAAAATAATGAATTTTTGATGAGGGGTGAACACTGCAATGTTTTAACAGAGATGGGAATAAATAAAGAAATAGATGTGATGCAGACGCAAGGTTCCTGTATGAAGTTAGGACTTTGGACTTTCCACAGGGCAAGGAACCGTGACTGCTCTTCAGACTTGAGAGGGAGGGGGAGAGGAGTGGGGGGAGAGGGAGAGGAGTAGGGGACGGGGAGAGGAGTGGGGGGGAGGAGTGGGAGGCTGGGAGGAGGCAGAAATTGTTTTTTTCTCAATAAAACAAAAAGAAAGTTAAAAAAATAAATAAAAACCTAAAATAAAAAAAAAGATCATTGGAGCCAACAGTGTTAAAAAAGAAGAAGAAGAAGAAGAAGAAGAAGAAGAAGAAGAAGAAGAAGAAGAAGAAGAAGAAGAAGAAAAGGCAAGGAATTAAGCCATGAACAAAATGAGGCTAAGATTACAATGAGGCAAAAGATATTTGATGGTTTTCTGTTTGGTTCTTTGATTTGTTTGGTTTGCTTCAATTTTATTTGAATCAGGGTATTACTGTGTAGTTCAAGCTGGCTTGAAAAGTTCCTATGCATTCCAGGACTCTCAAACTAGCCATTATCTAATCACAGACTCCATGATGCTGGAATTGCAGGTGTAAACCACTCTACCTCTGGCTTTCCCAGACACACCAAGGAAATCACAGACATGAACTCACAGTGAATGTAACATCATGCACAAAGACTGCACAAATTCATGCCAGACATAATTTCACTATGGAGGGTGGAGGTAGCTATGAAGGGCCATCGTTAGCTGAGGTGTTGTTGCCATCTTAGAGATTCCAGAAAACATTTTCTTTAATGTTATGAACCCAAGTACATTGATTTTTCACATAGTCTGTACCCTTGAGTCATTAGCCAATGCAAATTGGACTTAATAGAAGAGAAGTGGGTAGAATTTATAAAAATAGCTTTTAATATAATCAATTCTTGGAGAATGTGGCACAATCATATACATCTCTTTCTCAAGCTCTTCTGAAATACACTCATTGCACCCTAATCTCCTAATTTTATATTCTCTTTCTTGTGACTTTAGTTTCAGCACACAGGAGGCAAAGGCAGGAGGAGCTCTTTGAGGTTGAGGCCAACCTGATCTACAAAGAGAGTTCCATATCATTGTCATATAGAGAAACCCTGTCTCAAAACAAAAACAAGAACAAAAAACAACAAAGAGAACTGTATGAACAGAAGCAATTCAAACAAACTTCTCTAATATTCTAATATTAACAAATGTATCATGGTATGTGCACATCCCACAACAAACAGAAACACTGATATATTATAATAAGTTCTAAAATCCTACAACTTTTTTGTAATTAGAAAAATCCTATAATGTTTTGTTCTACACCAAACTTTCTTAGATGCTTTTTCTAACAAAATAAATTGAAAGCACAAATAATTACATTAGGAGGGTTAGGTGGAATCGCTTGCAAAGATAAATATTAAACCTATTATATATCTGTGATTGTAACATGAAGAGAATTAACTTCCTTTTCATGGTAAAAGTCTGAACCCTATGTAAATCATCAAATAATTCAAAAACAGAGTTTTAGAAAGAAATATAATTATTTGAGGAGAATTACTAGCATAGTATTGCTTCATGGGACTGATATGAAGCACTAAGATAAACTATGTAAAATATCTTAATAATTTGGATACAAACTTTTAGGAAAGAAAAGAAGCTTCAATCAAGATGAAATCAATTAAAGTGATAAATCTTGATTGACTGCTGGTTATTCCTTTAGCTTACAAGGTATATTACATGTGAAAGATGAATTAGCAAGGTTTAATGCTGCTAAGCATTAACTTTTAACCCTACCAGTTGTGTGGGAGAAGAACACAGATCAAGGTTAAAGGCAAACTTGCACAGCATGTTAGTAGCCAGTGTGATATCTTGAACTAAACATAAACAAGCAAAAATTTTGTGCTACTTTAGTTTAATATAAAATGAAAAAAATTAGCTTTTACTTGCTCTATTACAAGTAATATATAACTTACATTGATTGTTTTGCTTAGGGCCACTACTACTAATCATTGAATAGTACCTTGAAAAACTACAAATATTAATAATATTATAAAATTAAATTTAACTCATACATAGATTGCCAACGACTATCTATTAAATAGTCACATATTTCAATTTACCTTAGAAGTAGTGTATAGTTCTGTTAACATCAGTAATTGAAACACGTTTGATCTTGTACATTTTATCTTACACATACTTACTAGTATTTAAATTTAAAATAGTAAAATTAACACATATACAGCAGTTAGTAATAAAAGACTACAAAGACAAATAAAAATGGATAACCAAGAATCAATGCCAAGATCATATTAATAAGTAAATAATTCTTTTATATATCTTATTTTGATCATAAACAAATATAAACATATTTTTGAAGTGAGAAGTTTAAATACAGTTCTTTTGATTCTTCTCTTTTTAGAATGCAATTACAAACATTGATTTTTGAAGAGACTTTTTTTTTTTTTTTTTTTTTTTTTTTTGAGACAGGGTTTCTCTGTGGTTTTGGAGCCTGTCCTGGAATTAGCTCTTGTAGACAAGGCTGGTCTCGAACTCACAGAGATCCGCCTGCCTCTGCTTCCCGAGTGCTGGTATTAAAGGCATGCGCCACCATCCGGCATCTAATTTGTGATCCTAGAGAAGCTAAATAAGAAGGTGAACCCAAAGAAAAACATATAGGCATCCTCCTGAATATTAACCTTCATCAGTCAATGAAAGGAGACAGAGACAGAGACCCACATTGGAGCACCAGACAGAAATCTCAAGGTCCAAAAAGGAACTCAGGACCGCGAGGGGTGCACCCACACACTGAGACAATGGGGATGTTCTATGGGGAACTCACCAAAGCCAGCTGTACTGGGTCTGAAAAAGCCTGGGATAAAACTGGACTCGCTGAACAAAGCAGACAATGAGGACTACCGAGAACTCAAGAACAATGGCAATGGGTTTTTCATCCTACTGCACGTACTGACTTTGTGGGAGCCTAGGCAGTTTGGATGCTCACCTTACTAGACCTGGATGGAGGTGGGAGGTCCATGGACTTCCCACAGGGCAGGGAACCCTGATTGCTCTTTGGGCTGATGAGGGAGGTGGGACTTGATCAGTGGAGGGGGAGGGAAATGGGAGGCGGTGGCAGGGAGGAAGCAGAAATCTTTAATAAATAAATAAATAAATAATAAGAATAGAACAAAGGCCAAAAAAAAAAAAAGACAAACATTGATTTTTGTGTTGTTCCAAAACCTTCCCATGATGCTAATAAACTTTTATTTCCTTCTAATTAATTACAAGTCTAATTACTCTCTCTATTCTTTGTTATTATAAATAAGTGTTAAACAGAAAATTTTTTTTTTAGTTCATGAGGAAAATAACCTTGTCAAATCCACAGGCAGATGTGTTGGTGGATATAATTGTACATTTTATATATGTATAAATTTCCAAATATTATAAGAATCATCTTACAACAATAATCTTTCAAAAACAACCTCAAAACGTCTTATAATAAAAATGTTCAGGTGATACTTGGAAATATTGTCGTCTACACTCTTACCTTAGCCACTAGTAATTAGGAAGTTCATATGTGTAGGTCATAATCGTTTCTATTATTTAAAGAAAGTAGCTTTGACAAAATTAAAATAATCAAATAAAAATATTACTTCACAGTGATAGTTTTAAAAACCAGTGGTATAATTACATAAAGTATAAAGTTAAGGACTAATGAAACACTTTATTTGAACTGTGCACAGTTAAAGAGCACATAACAAATTCTTAGCTTCATTCAAGAACTACTTGTATATATGTTGTGTATTTCTTGAATTCCCCCCTTTACTGAATACTTTGACAAAGTGAAATTTAATTTGTTACATGAAATTCTAAACAAAGACTTCAATGGTCTTGAAAGATTGAATCAACTTGCACAACCTCCCAGGACACTTCTGTGTGTTTTGCACATTTAGTTAGAAACAAAAAGAATGATAAGCTCTTAAAATGATCCTTCTCTTCTATCCTGTATAAAGAACTTTCAAGAGACCCTTCTTCCCTGAGTGGATATAAAATGGTGAGAATATATATGAATCGATCTTCAAAGGAAAGATAGAGAAGGCAGGAAGCATTTTGGTTATTTGACTGAACATAACAGTTTTTTTCAGAATAAACAGGAAATCTAATGAAATATGGGCATAGCTCTCTAGGAGGTGATTTAATTTAAAATTTTCCGATTTTTCAGCTAGTCCGGATTTATAGCGGACAATGAGGAATACTGAGAATTCAAGAACAATTGCAGTGGGTTTTTGATCCTACTGCACGTACTGGCTTTGTGGGAGCCTAGGCAGTTTGGATGCTCACCTTAGGAGACCTGGATAGAGGTGGGCAGTCCTTGGGCTTCCCACAGGTCAGGGAACCCTGATTGCTCTTCCGAGCAGATGAGGGAGGGGGACTTGATTGGGGGAGGGGGAGGAAAATGGGAAGCGGTTGCGGGGACGAGGCAGAAATCCTTAATAAATAAATAAATTTAATAAAAAAAATTTCCGATTTTTATTTTCATCAAATAAGAGCTTATAAAGCTTTCTATTAGAGAGAAGGTTTAAAAACTATCATGAAAACTGGATGAATGGAAAGCACATCACTGAACTGCAGTATCTCTACCGTTTTGTCCACATTGTACCTCATATATCTTTTATTCATGATTAGTAAACATCGTTTTATACAAATAGGTATAACTGTGAAGTCGGATTTACTAACTAGGGAAATTTGACAACAGCCATAATCTAGGAGTTTTAGCTCAGCTCTTAAGAGCATTTATTCCCTGTACCCACACAAAGCCCACTGTTATCTGTAAGCCTATCGTAGGGGATTTGCTGCCTTCTTCTTACCTTTAGGACACCTCTGTTGTAGAAAATAATTTTAAGGTGTGTTGCATTTGTTTGTACTCTGGACCATTTGTTTAACGATGGAAAGATGTGTTGCTTTTGTTTATACGGCATTTGTTTAACTCTGTGAAGCTGGGATTCTTAGCCTATTTAAAACACCTGATGATCTCATAAGGAGTTGAATGGCAGAAGAGGAGATGGGCAGGGCTGGCAGGCAGAGAGGATAAATAGGAGGGGACTTCAGGGGCCAGTCTCCCAGCCATGCAACCAGCCATGGTGTAAGAATGAGCGTATGAGAGTAAGATACACAAAAACAAGAAAAGAAAAAGGCCCAAAGGTAAAAGGTAGATGGGGTATTTCAAGTTAATAAAAGCTGAGAAGAAATGTGCCAAGCTAAGGCTGGGAGGAGGGAGAACATGAGCAAGGAAGTCAGGACCACGAGGGGTGCACCCACCCACTGAGTCAAAGGGGCTGATCTATTGGGAGCTCACCAAGGCCAGCTGGACTGGAACTGAAAATGCATGGGATCAAACCAGACTCTCTAAACATGGCAGAGAATGAGGGTTGATGAGAAGCCAAGGACAATGTCACTGGGTTTTGATCCTACTGCATGTACTGGCTTTGTGGGAGCCTAGCCTGTTTGGATGCTCACCTTCCTAGACCTGGATGGAGAGGGGAGGACCTTGGAATTCCCACAGGGCAGGGCACCATGACTGCTCTTTGGACTGGAGAGGGAGGGGGAGAGGAGAGGGGAAGGGGGAAGGAAATGGGAGGTGGGGAGGAGGCAGAAATTTTTAATAAAAAAAATAAAGGATATAACACATATATGTATAAACAAATAAAGATATGCATGGAATAAAAAAAAAAGAATAAGCTCCCAAGTGTAATTTTATTTGGAAGCTGGGTGGCAGCAGGCCTCCCAAAGTGACTAAGAGCTAAGGAGTAAAAGACAACCAGCCACATACCACACACACACACACACACACACACACACACACCCCACACACCACACACCACACACACACACACCCCACACACTCACACACATACAAAGTCACTTAACTGCACTGACCATGATGGGTACACCCACTGAAACAGTGGGTGCCTTGGACCTCTATCTGAAGAATGGATGGGAGATGGGGGGAAAGTAGAGCAAATGGAAGAAGGGGAGGAAGAGTGAACTGGGATTGGTATGTAAAATGGAAGAAAAAAAACTGTTTTTTTTTTTAATAAATAAAAAACCAGGGGCTGGAGAGATGACTCAGAGGTTAAGAGCATTGCCTACTCTTCCAAAGGTCCTGAGTTCAATTCCCAGCAACTACATGGTGGCTCACAACCATCTGTAATGGAGTCCGGTGCCCTCTTCTGGCCATACAAACAGACAGAATATTGTATACATAATAAATAAATAAATAAATAAATAAATAAATATTTTTTTAAAAGACCAACCCATGAATTTTCAGTAGTTCTTTGGCCTCAGCCTCCCACATTGCTGGGAATCACAGGCGAGCACCACCAGGCCAGGCTACACGTTCTTTCAAAGTAACCAACAGACTCCAGAACTCATGGACTTTTTTAGTCACACTGCTGTTTTTTTTTTTTTGTTTGTTTGTTTGTTTGTTTGTTTTTAAGGGAAAATCACTTCATCTATTTCTCAGTTTGTTTCTTTCTTTCTTTCTTTCTTTCTTTCTTTCTTTCTTTCTTTCGATTTCTGTCTCTTCCCCGACACTGCTTCCCATTTCCCTCCCCCTCCCCCAATCAAGTTCCCCTCCCTCGTCAGCCCAAAGAGCAATCAGGGTTCCCTGCCCTGTGGGAAGTCCAAGGACCACCAACCTCCATCTAGGTCTAGTTAGGTGAGCATCCAAACTGCCTAGGCTCCCACAAAGCCAGTATGTGCAGTAGGATCAAAAACCCATTGCCATTGTTCTTGAGTTCCCAGTAGTCCTCATTGTATGCTATGTTCAGCGAGTCCAGTTTTATCCCAGGCCTTTTCAGACCCAGGCCAGCTGGCCTTGGTGAGTTCCCCATAGAACATCCCCATTGTCTCAGTGTGTGGGTGCACCCCTCGCGGTCCTGAGTTCCTTGCTTATGCTCTCTCTCCTTCTGCTCCTGATTTGGACCTTGAGATTTCTCTCCGGTGCTCCAATGTGGGTCTCTGTCTCTGTCTCCTTTCATCGCCTGATGATGGTTGAAAATTCAAGGCTAGTCTGAACTACAAATGAGGCATGGGCCACAGAATAAGACTTTGTTTCCAAAAAACAGCATCCAAAGGGGCGTCAGCACTTGCTCAGTGAGTAAGAGTGTTTGCTGAGTGTTGGAGACCTCACTTTAAAACCCTAGCAATGGTCAGCCCTGAAAACATACAGACAAGTAATATTATACAGACTCAGCAAGATGTCGTTGTGTGTTTAGCAATGTATGTTTGTATTATGCATGCATGCTTGTATGTATGTATGTACATATATATATGTATGTATGTATGTATGTATGTATGTAAGACTAATTAATGAAAAAAGAGACCATGGATTTGAAAGTTATCAAAGGCGTCTATCAGAGGGTTTTTGAGAAAGGGGAGGCAGAGATGTGGTACTGTGGTAGTTTAAATGCAATTGGTCCCTACAAACTCATAGGGAGTGACACAGTTTGGAGGTGCTGCTTTGTTGGAGACGCATGGCCTCGTTGGAGGAAGTGTGTCCCTGTGGGGGTGGGCTTTGAGGTTTCATATGCTCTGGATACAGCTCAGTATCAGTCCACTTCCTGTTGCCTACAAGATGTAGGATTCTCAGCTGCCAGCATCCCAGCTGCCTACGCGCCACCATGCTTCCCATTCTGATGATAATGGGCAGGACCTCTGAAACTGTAAGCAAGCCACCCTAATTAAATGTTTTCTTTGTAAGAAAAAAAATCCCAACCCATTATCAATATATCCAGAAATGCATGAATCTCCATTAATGTAGCAAAATATCGATGAAACTGTAGAGAATTAAACAGAATTAATTAATAAATGAAATAAAGAGTAATCATTAATGGAATAATTCTCCTTGATCTTTCAAAGCTTAAAATAAAACAAAGCTTGAAAACTGTGGTGCCAACCTGCAACCCAGAACTTTGGAGGATAAGGTAAAAGGTTTGAGTTCAGCATATATAACATAGTAAGACAGTTTTTTAAAATAATTAAATAAGTTAACAATAAAATGCAATGAAATCTGAATGCATATAATCCTGAAACATAGTTATTTTGAAATAACATAGTCTTATAATAAGAATCAAAGACTCATTAGAGGAGTTTTTAAATATTTTAATCTTTTTGGAGAACATGTAAACAATTCAAAAAGTTAGGTTTGGGGACTAGGAATAGCAAATGCCTTTGCACAATTCTAGGTATATTGTAGTTCTTCATTATAAATTATTATTTTCAAGCTCAACTCTATTGAGTTTTACTAAATGAATCATGAGAACATATGTCTCCTCATATGTTAGAAATAGATGCTGACAAGTTGATTTCTTTCTCATTAGGAAAACTATGATTGTAAACTAAAGAAAAAATGCAAGAAGAATAGCACATTCAGTGGGTTGCCTTTTTGTCTGAGTGACATTGTCCTTTGCTTTACAGAAGCTTCTCAGTCTCAGGAGGTCCCATTTATTCAATGATGCCCTTAGTGACTGTGCTGCTCGGGTTATACGTAGGAAGTGGTCTCCTGTGCCCATGTGTTGTAGAGTACTTCCCACTTTCTCTTCTATCAGCTTCATTGTGTTCGGACTGATATTGAGGTCTTTAATCCATTCGGACTTGAGTTTTGTGCATGGTGATAGATATCTGTTTTCATTCTTCTAACCATAAATAAAGGACATTGAGCCTATAATTCGTGATCCTAGAGAAGCTAAATAAGAAGGTGAACCCAAAGAAAAACAAATAGGCATCCTCCTGAATATTAACCTTCATCAGGCGGTGAAAGGAGACAAGAGTCAGAGACCCACATTGGAGCCCCGGACTGAAATCTCAAGGTCCAAATCTGGAGCAGATGGAGAGAGAGCACAAGCAAGGTACTCAGGACCGCGAGAGGTGCACCCACACACTGAGACAATGGGGATGTTCTATTGGGAACTTACCAAGGCCAGCTGGCCCGGGTCTGAAAAATCATGGGATAATACCTAACTCGCTGAACATAGTGGACAATGAGGACTACTGAGAACTCAAGAACAATGGCAATGGGTTTTTGATCCTACTGCACGTACTGACTTTGTGGGAGCCTAGATAGTTTGGATGCTCACCTAACTAGACCTGGATACAGGTGGGAGGTCCATGGACTTCCCACAGGGCAGGGAACCCTGATTGCTCTTTGGGCTGACAAGGGAGGAGGACTTGATCGGGGGAGGAGGAGGGAAATGGGAGGCGGTGGCGGGGAGGAAGCAGAAATCTTTAATAAATAAATAAAAATAAATAAAAAAAAAAATAAAATCTACTCTTCCCCAGTTTAAAAAAAAATAAAACTAACAGCACAGATGCATATATTTGAATTTTTGTTTTGGAAGAAGATTTGATTAGAGAGAAGGGAAAAAAGGAAAGGGAAGAGAAGAGAGAGAAAAAAAGAGGCAGGTAGGAAAGAGGAAAAGGTAAAAGAATTTTAGAGATCAATAACGTTCTCCATGCTCATCAAAGAACAATGCAAATAAGTGCATTGTTCTGTGTTTTGCTGAGCTAAAAGTAAACACACTGAGAGTATTCAGAGGTGATTTTCTCCCACTGACATATTGACAAATTTCAAATCACATTAGACATGGCAATATCTTTCCTGTTGACAAGCTTTGTTGTGCTTTTGTTCTGTTGAGGACCTCTCCCTTCCTTTACATCTTATCTCCACAGACAGAAAGTTGCTGGACTCCCTGTGTCTCTAGGTCTTAATAAGCAACTCTATCTTTCACCTTTCACTGTGATTGAAACCAGGCTGTTTTTCATTAAGTTAAAACTTGGCAAAATCAATTTCTCAATTCTTTGCAGTTTGCTATCTTATTAGACAGATGATCTTGTAAAGCAGAATGTGTCACCATCACAGACTAGACTTTAAGCTTTTAATCTCCAGGAAATGTCCCATCAGCAAAGAATTAAATGAATGCAGGTTCTTAGAGAAAATAAAATAAAATCAACTAATGAGCATTTTCATTGGTGTATTTTAACATTGCTCTGTACTCTCTGATAGTAACTAATCTGCCTATCATAAGAATATGTGTTTGTATTCAAATAATCAACAAAGAAAATACATTTTTAAATCCAAGGTGTGGTGGTTTGAAAGAAAAGGGCCCCCAAAGGAAGTGGAGCTATTTAAGGCATGGCTTTGTTGGAATGGGTATGGCCTTATTAAGTATGTCACTGTGGAGGCAGGCTTTGAGGTCTCATGTATGCTCAAGCCACACCTGGTGTCTGCGATCACTTCCAGTTGTCTTTAAGTCAAGATGTAGGACTCTTGGCTGATCTCTGTCACATACCATGTGTGCCATGTGCTACCATTTTGTACCATGATGATAACAGAATGAATATCTGAAACTGTAAGCCAAGACCTGACATAAATGTTTTCATTTATAAGAATTGCCATGCTCATAGTGTTTCTTCACAGCCAGAGAAACCCTAGATTTTCCCAAAATAATTTCTGCATGTACATGTTTTCTGAATTTTTCTCGGTTCCCACTTTTAGACAATATTAAAGTTAAATTTTAAACAAACATACATTTATTTTTAAAAGTTCTTCTGAAGTGCTCTTATTTTATTTAGGGAGAGAAAGAGACCAAATCATTTTTAAGCTATGAGACTCAGATTAAACCCAAGTTTAAAGAGAAAAAGAGTACTTGGAAAAATATTTTTGAACATCTGGATAAATGAACTGCCTTAGGGGTACTTAACCCCCAATACTCTGATTGGATTTGAGGTCTACTCCACAAGAAAAATTTATGACTGTAACTGTAAACCTAGTCACAAATCTATAGTTGTAAAGGTCATAGACAAAAACTGGAGAGCTACTGCCATTGTCATTGCTAAATGAGCATGATGCATTTTTCCATTTTTCCATCTAAATATCTGTACTCATAGAGAAGTGTTGCTATCAAATTTGATCAGAGTCGTTCCATTTGCAATGGGCAGCAGCAACTACAGAGACTCATTACTAGGCTGAAGTATTATAGTATGGTAGAATGGAATGTTATTTGTCTTTTAATAAATAAAGCTAGCCTGAAGACCAGAGAAGCAAAGCAACCAACGACTAGAGAGACCTTTCACCTCTACCAAACCTTCAGACTAAATTGGCAAGATCCTGTCTCCACACATCTTATACTACACACTCCAATGAGTTCCTATCTCCTCCCCTTTATATTCCTCTCTCAGCCCAGCCATATAGCTCCTGTACCTACTTCCCTAGTGCTGGGATTAAAAGTGTGTGACTCCCAATCACTGGGATTAAAGGTATGAGCCACCAAAACCTGGATCTGTTTCTGGATCAGTCTTGTGTAGCCCACGGTAGCCTTGAACTCACAGTTATCCATCTGCTTCTGTCTCCCAACTCTTGGGATTAGAGGTGTGCACAACCACTCCTTGGCCTCTAATGGCTTGTTTTGCATTCTGATCTTGAGGCAAGTGTTACTTATTAAATTACAAGTAAAATATCACCACAGTAAGGGACTCTTCAATAAATGGGACACCTGTGTCTTTCTATGTTAGGCTCCATAAGTATTGCCTGAGACAGGGTAGTTTGAAGGTAAGAGCCAAAGAAAATACACTGAAATAGAATGCTGTCTTCAGAAAATGCGTTGTCATGGCACTCCAGATCATACAGCATTTGCTCTTACGAGCAAAACACTTGCACATGATAAAGCCTGCCAATTTTCTTGGGAGGTAGGTTATGTCCCTGTGGACCTGCACACAATTAATGGTATCTGTAGGCAATTTGTGGCTACAGGAGAAGGAACAATATTAGCTCATGCTATAGCCAATGTTAAGGAGCCAAGGTTTCAGGGGTGTATAAGTTGAAGGGTCATGTTTTATTATACAGGGAGTTTCATGATGTGCTGTATACTCAACATCTTTTAATCAATATGGGTTGTGATGCTACCATAAACTGGCATTATTCTTTAAGTGATATATACAGAAAACAAAAGATATTGCGATTACTCCTACCTCAGCATTTAAGCCAGTGTTTCCATTGGCCCCGGAGGAAGGGTTTTTTTTTTTAATAATATTCAGAAAGTTATTTATAAAATAGATAGGGTATCTATCTCATTCATAATTTAAACTGCAATATCTGTCTAACATAATTTTTTGTTTTAAAGTCCAAAAAAAAACAAATTTAAAATTTCATGTTCCTAATAGTTTTTATGTAATTTTATTTTATATTCTTGTTTTTAAGTTTAAAAAGAACATTCTACGAAAATCACAGTTTACATAGTATTTTCCAGTTTTCTTCATATTTTCACTTTACATACAGCTTTAATCGGATTATCCCTTTTCCTTTTCATACATATTTGATCACCAAATATTGATTATCAATATTAAAATATTAATTATTTCTACATTGGCATATATAACTTTTAAGTGCTAGCCAATCCAATTCATTATTTTATAGTTTGTGATGCTAATCAAATAGTCATATTTTGATCTAAATTTTTGCCTTAATCACTGACCATTGGATATGAATTTCCAACCTTAATTATGAAAAATAAAGGAAAGTTGGTGCTGAAGACGTTGCTTGATGTTTAAGAACACTAGCTAACTGTTGTACCAGAGGACTGAAGTTCAAATTCCAACACCAACATGGTTACTCACAATTGTCTGTAATTCATCTTCCAGGCAATTGGTTGCTACCCTCTCTTCTCTACAAGCACCAGGCTGACATGTGGTACACAGGAACATATACATTTAAACACCATAGTGGTATGAAAAAAATATAACAAATGATATAAATGATAGATTGTTTTTTAAGATGTAATGAAATATGCACGATGATATCTCACTAATGTGTTCTGATAAAGGAAGTGACATTCATTGTAAGGGTCCAGATTTGTATTGACATTAATGATATCTTTTTGTTCATACATAAATATGAACATCTAGAGGTATGCATATACATAAGGATGCATTATTATATACCACATCATTCAAAAGAAAGAAAGACAGACAGAAAAAAGAAAGATGAAAGAAAGAAAGAAAAGAAAAAGAAAGAAAGAGAGAAAGAAGGGAAGAAAAGAAGGAAAGGAAAAGAAAGAAGGAAGAACAGAAAGAAGAAAAGAAAGGACACACAATTCCTTGGAAATTTAAACTATTATTCTAATTCTTGGAGTGAAAAAATTGTACAGTAGTATAGCACATACAAACAAATTAAAAAAGGTATTTTTATATAAAATTGGTAGTCGATTTTAGTCTATTGAAATGATAGAGCTCTGAGGAGCCTCTTATTTGATTACTCCAGTGAAAAATAATATATCTTATAAACTAATGAATAAAATGAATACTGTGTGTTTGTGCTTATACAAGCACACGGCAGACTTGATAAATACATCAGGAAAAATAAGCGTTCAATAGGTAAGAATTTTATCTAATAAATTTATAAGTGTGTAAAGGTTAGTGCTTGTAGGTTTAGGACAACAGATGGAATATGCACAACATTTCAACATGCTCACAACACAAATATTTGCTAATTATAAAATAAAAATGCAAGCATAAAATAGAAAAATACTGGGAAAACCGATATTATCCCACAAAAAATATTTGATTTTTAAATAACACATATGTTGATAACATGAATTCACACTTGCAGATGCAAATGTAGAGCACATTATCTCTATTTAATTTTTTTCCAATGGTGTTCACTTTCCAAGGAGCATCAGAAGACATCAGCAAAGTTTAAAATAAAGGACATTCTACAAAACAAAGTAGAGTCAAAATTTCAAAGTGTCCCTAAAACACAGAAGAATAACCACAGAATGAAGGAAAATTAAAAGACTTAAAATAATGAATGCATCAACCTGGAAACATAATGGAAAAATAAAAATGTAAATAGTCTAAATTTTACTTAAGGTGTTATACTATGAAATTATTATTAGGTTTTATAATTTCTCTATGATAATCACTTACTAATGTGAAAAAATAAGAATGAAAAGTAGAAACTGGCAAATTATACATAGCATAGTATTGCATATTTACTAGCAATATGTGACATACCAACATGACAGTACAAATGGTTCTTCTAAGAGCAATGGTTCTGAGAATATTTAAATAATGAAATAATAACAAGGGAAGAGTATTAGAAGAATTTAGAAGGGCGCTCACCAGCAAAAGATTACATACAGCCTATATATTTTGACCATATTCTTCAACCCCAAATAACTCCTTCTACATCCTCCTCTTACCCTATCAACAACAACCAGAAAATATAAAAGGGACAATGAAATTAAAATAAATACAAACTAAGAGTAAGGTAAGAGAAAAATATCAAAACAAAACACACATACACATGCACACACATGCATATACAGAGAAAGACAATACTTTTTAAAAAGGAAAAGGACATAAATTTTTAATGAAAATAATGTGGTGTTCAAGACTTTGGAGAAATATTCTTGTGTGAATATGTCTGATATATTTTAGCAAGTTGAAATTCTGAAAGAACAAAGATAAAAGGGAAGCAACTATACAAGTATCTGAGTGACATAAATATAGCTACAGTGTAATCACTACTTGTAAGATTTATTTGATACTTTTAGGCACTGCGTCAGCAACAATGTTAACAAATTAAGTGTCAGAGCCAAAAGTAACAAGTGAAAGAAAAACGAATTAATAAGACCCAACTGTATTTTCAACACAAATTCTGAACTTTTAATTAACACTGTTCAAGTCACAAGATTCCTAGTTATCATTTGCTGACATAAAGTTGCTTATTATTTTAAACCATTTCTACATATGTTAATGTGATATTCTGAGTCACATTTCATAATGAATTTAGACATGTTAACTGAGGCATGTTCTGCCTTATTCATACTTCACTCATTTGTAGATTTGGCATTCAGCATCAGAGCTATAATAACCTACCACGTGTAAATAAGTGATGCATGATTCACACTCTTTCTGTCTTATTGCTTAATTACCTAAATACAATGAAAAAGACAAAGTGTTGAAATGTACCATATATTCATTTACCATACAACATTTGCATAATCTTATTTTCTGTGAACTTTTGTCTGAAGATACTGAAAAGAACACAGATAGAATATTTCAACAAGGAAATTTAATATAATATGTTTCATTTAAAGAGACTGAAATGATCAAAATGTTTAATTTATCAATAACATAGATAATATATTTATCTATAACATATAAATCAAACAGTGGAAAATGGCCATACTGAGAATAAAAAAAAGTTATTATGAATTAATCTTGTAAATTTTGTGTATGCTAGACTCTCAAAGCAGAATTAAAATTTGTTTGGCTCTTCTGGGTATTGAAATATATTCCTTTATCAAAACTCTTACTTTCACTGTCAAGTTCATCTATTCTGTTGCTGAAGCATTTCTTCCTTTGTATTCGAACATATCTCTTTAAGATTACAATGTAGACTGAAAATAAGAACTCTTCAGTAAATCTCTGGCAGAAGTAACAAGGAAGAACCACTTATAAAAAAATAATAAGAAGGTCTCCATAAATCACAAAAAAACTCTGCCCAACAAAAAACAGAAAGCAGTTTAGAGAGAACTTTGACCAAATTTTCAAATATTGTTTATAAATGTTTGTTCACTCTTGCAGGAGGTCCTTCCACTCCTCCAGCCAATAGCCACTGAGATACCAGCCCATTGGGGCGTGGTCTCTCTCTTTTAAAAAGCGGCCTGCCTGCAGCAAGCAAGGTAGGTGCTTTGTTTATGAGCTACCTAACCAGCACAGAGATCTGATCTCGGCACCAGGAGAGCCATCATTGGGCACAGAGATCTGATCTCAGAACCAGGAGAGCCATCATTGGGGAGAGACATCACTCGAGCACCAGGAGAGCCATCACTGGGGAGTGCCATCACTGGGAAGGTACATCAGTAGGCAAGGAGACCTGATCCTGTAAAAGAACATACATAGGGAAGCATTCAGAGGAAGAGATGGGCAGGCGCCAATGCAAGAATTCACCCAACAATCTGAAGAACTACATGAAAACACCAGAACCCAGCGACCTCACAACAGGAGGACAGAAACACCTTAATCAAGAATAAGTAGGAAAAATTGTCTTTATGAAAGTGATTGACGCCGTTAAATAGCATGTAAAAAATGCCCTTATAGAAATGGATGAGAAGTATAATAGAAAGTTTGAAGAATTGAATAAATCAGTGAATGATACCCTAGGAAACCAAGGAAAAACAATCAAACAGATAATAGAAACAGTTCAAGACTTGAAAACTGAAATGGAGGCAAAGACAAAAAACACAAACAGAGGGCCGGCTGGACATGGAAAATCTAGGTAAAAGAATAGAGACTACAGAAACAAGCATAACTAGCAGAATACAAGAAACAGAAGAAAGAATCTCAGATGCTGAAGATAACATAGAGAAAATAAACACACTGATCAAAGAAAACAGCAAGTCCAACAAACTCTCATCACAAAACATTCAGGAAATATGGGACACAATAAAAAGACCAAACCTAAGGATAATTGGAATAAAAGAAGGAGAAGTACAACTCAATGGTCCAAAATATATATTTATGAAAATTATAGAAGAAAACTTTCCCAACCTAAAGAAAGATGTACCTATGAAGGTTCAAGAAGCATACAGAACACCGAATAGGCTGGATCAAAAAAAAAAAAATCCCCTAGTCATATAATAATCAAAACACAAAGCATACAGAATAAAGAAAGAATATTAAGAGCCACAAAGGAAAAAGGCCAAGTTACTTATAAAGGTAAACCTATCAGACTTACACCTGACTTCTCTATGGAAACCATGAAAGCCAGAAGGTCCTGGATAGATGTACTGCAAAAAATAAGAGACCATGGATGCAAGCCCAGACTACTATACCCAGTCAAGCTTTCATTCACTTTAAATGGAGAAAACAAAATTTTCCAGGATAAAAACAAATTTAAACAATATGTAGCCACAAATCCAGCCTTACAGAAAGTAATAGAAGGAAAATCACTAACCAAGGAGTCCAACAATGACCACAATAACTCAGACATCTAGAGACCCTTCACCAACGCAAGTCAAAGAAGGGAAACACACAAACTCTACTACCAAAAAAGTGACCGGAGTTAACAACCATTGGTCATTGATATCACTTAATGTCAATGGACTCAACTCACCTATAAAAAGGCACAGGCTAAAAGACTGGATACGAAAACAGGATCCAACATACTGCTGTTTACAAGAAACACACCTCAACCACAAAGACAGGCACCTACTCAGAGTAAAGGGCTGGAAAAAGGCTTATCAAGCAAATAGACCTAAGAAACAAGCAGGTGTGGCAATGCTAATTGCTAACAAAGTTGACTTCAAACTTAAATCAATCAGAAGAGATGGAGAGGGACATTTTTTAATCATAACAGGAACAATACATCAGGATGAAGTCTCAATCCTGAATATCCATGCCCATAATATAAAAGAACCCACGTACGTAAAAGAAATATTACTAAAACTCGAGGCAGCCATCAAACCGCACACACTAATAGTAGGAGACTTCAACACTCCTCTCTCACCAATGGACAGGTCAATCAGACAGAAACCTAACAGAGAAATTAGAGAATTAATGGAGGAAATGAATGAATTGTACTTAACAAATATCTATAGAATATTCCACCCAAATAGGAAAGAATATACCTTCTTCTCTGCAGCTCATGGAACCTTCTCGAAAATTGACCACATACTCAGTAACAAAGCAACTTCCACAGTTTCAAAAAAAAAATATTAGTTACCACCTGTGTCTTATCAGATCACCATGGATTAAAGTTAGAATTCAACAACAATGCTACCCCCAGAAACTCTACAAACTCATGGCAACTGAAAAGTCAACTACTGAACCATACCTGGATTAAGGAAGAAATAAAGAAAGAAATTAAAGTCTTCCTTGAATTCAATGAAAATAAAGAAACAACATACTCAAACTTATGGGACACTATGAAAGCAGTCCTAAGAGGAAAGTTCATAGCACTAAGTGCCCACTTCAAGAAAACAGAGAAAGCACATATTGGAGACTTAATAGCCCACCTGAAAGCTCTTGAAAAAAAAGAAGCAGACTCACCTAGGAGGAGTAGAAAACTAGAAATAATCAAACTGAGGGCTGAAATCAACAAAATAGAAACACAGAAAACATTACAAGGAATCAATGAAACAAAAAGCTGGTTCCTGGAAAAAATCAACAAGATTGATAAACCCCTATCCAAACTAATCAAACGGCAGAGGGAGAATATGGAAATTAATAAGAACAGAAATGAAAAAGGGGACATAACCACAGACACAGAGGAAACTCAGATAATCATTAGATCTTACTAAAAAAGCCTATATGCCACAAAACTGGAAAATGTAAAAGAAATGGACACTTTTTTAGATAAATACCATATAGCAAAGTTAAACCAGGACCAGTTGAACAATCTAAATAGACCTGTTAGTCGCGAAGAATTAGAAGCTGTTATCAAAAACCTCCCTACCAAAAAAAGCCCAGGACCAGATGGTTTCAATGCAGAATTCTACCAGAACTTCCAAGAAGACCTAATACCTATACTCCTTAATGTATTTCACATTATAGAAACAGAGGAGTCATTACCAAATTCCTTTTATGAAGCTACAGTTACTCTGATACCAAAACCACAAAAAGACTCAACCAGGAAAGAGAATTACAGGCCAATCTCACTCATGAACATCGATGCAAAAAACCTCAACAAAATACTGGCAAACCGAATCCAAGAACACATTAGAAAAATTATCCATTATGATCAAGTAGGCTTCATCCAAGAGATGCAGGGCTGGTTCAACATATGAAAATCTATCAATGTAATCCATCATATAAATAAACTGAAAGAAAAAAAAACATGATCATTTCATTAGATGCTGAAAAAGCATTTCACAAAATTCAACATGCCTTTATGATAAAAGTCTTGGAGAGATTAGGGATACAAGGGTCATACCTAAATATAATAAAAGCTATTTACAGGAAACCGACAGCTAACATCAAACTAAACGGAGAGAAACTCAAAGCCATCAAACTAAAATCAGGAACATGACAACGCTGTCCACTCTCTCCATACCAGTTCAATATAGTGCTTGAAGTTCTAGCAATAGCAATAAGACAACATAAGGGGATCAAGGGGATTCAAATTGGAAAGGAAGTATATAAGCTTTCGTTATTTGCAGATGATACGATAGGGTACATAAGTGACCCCAAAAACTCCAGCAAAGAACTTATACAGCTGATAAACAGCTTTAGTAATGTGGCAGATTACAAGATCAATTCCAAAAAAATCAGTTGCCCTCCTATACACAAAGGATAAGGAAGCAGAAAGGGAAATCAGAGAAGCATCACCTGTCACGATAGCCACAAACAGCATAAAATATCTTGGGGTAACTCTAACCAAGGTAGTGAAAGATCTATTTGACAAGAACTTTAAGTCTTTAAAGAAAGAAATTGAAGAGGACACCAGAAAATGGAAGGACCTCCCTTGCTCTTGGATTGGGAGGAACAACATAGTAAAAATGGCAATTCTACCTAAGGCAATTTATAGATTCAATGCAATCCCCATCAAGGTCCCATCAAAATTCTTCACAGATCTTGAGAGGACAATAGTCAAGTTTATATGGAAAAACAAAAAACCCAGGATAGCCAAAACAATCCTATACAATAAAGGATCTTCTGGAGGCATTACCATCCCTTACTTCAAACTCTATTACAGAGCTACAGTAATGAAAACAGTGTGGTACTGGCATAAAAACAGAGAAGTCGACCAATGGAATCGTATAGAAGACCCAGATTTTAACCCACAAACCTATGATCACCTCATTTTTGATAAAGGAGCTAAAAGTATACAATGGAAGAAAGAAAGCATCTTCAACAAATGGTGCTGGCACAACGGGATGTTAACCTGTAGAAGAATGAAAATAGACCCATATCTATCACCATGCACAAAACTCAAGTCCAAATGGATTAAAGGCCTCAATATCAGCCTGAACACACTGAACCTGATAGAAGAGAAAGTGGGAAGTACCCTACAACAGAAGGGCACAGGAGATCGCTTCCTTTGTATAACCCTAGCAGCACAGACATTAAGGGCAACATTGAATAAATGGGACCTACTAAAACTGAGAAGCTTCTGTAAAGCAAAGGACACTGTCACCAGGACAAAAAGGCAACCTACTGACTGGGAGAAGATCTTCACCAACCCCGCAACAGACAAATGTCTGATCTCCAAAATATATAGAAAACTCAAGAAACTAGACTTGAAGTCAAGGACGATGGCATGGGGTTTTGATCCTACTTAATGTTCTGGCTTTGTGGGAGCCTAGCCAGTTTGAATGTTTACCTTCCTATATATGGACGGAGTGGGAGGACCTTGGAATTTCCACAGGGCAGCGAACCCTGACTTTGGACTGGAGAGGGAGGGGGAGAGGAGTGGGGGAAGGGGGAGAAGGTTGGGAGGAGGGGGAGGGAAATGGAAACCTGGGAGGAGGCGGCAACTTTTTTTTCCCTTTTTTCAATAAAAAATAAAAAAATAACCTGCAAAAGCATGAGGGATAAGGAGAAGGACACAGCTTCTGTCTTGGTGGCAAAGTCACTTTCTTATCACAGCCGCAACAGATGCTCCGTTTCAAGCAAACCTGGCAATAAAGCTGTGATTAACCCCCCCCCCAAAAAAAAACACAAAAAATGCTAATTAACCCAATTAAAAAATGGGGCACTGAACTGAACAGAGAATTCTCAACAGAAGAAGTTCAAATGGCCAAAAGACACTTAAGGTCATGCTCAACCTCCTTAGAGATCAGGGAAATGCGAATCAAAACAACTTTGAGATATTATCTTACACCTGTCAGAATGGCTAAACTCAAAATCACCTATGATAGCCTTTGCTGGAGAGGCTGTGGAGGAAGGGGTACCCTCATCCATTGCTGGTGGGAATGCAATCTTGTGCAACCACTTTGGAAATCAGTGTTTTGGTTTCTCAGGAAATTCGGGATCAACCTACCCCTGGATCCAGCAATACCACTCCTGGGAATATACCCAAGAGATGCTGTATCATATGACAAAAATCTTTGTTCAACTATGTTCCTAGCAGTAATATTTGTAATAGCCAGAACCTGGAAACAACCTAGATGCGCTTCAATGGAAGAATGAATGAAGAAAGTGTGGAATATATACACATTAGAGTACTATGCTGCGGTAAAAAACAATGACTTCTCGAATTTTGCATGCAATTGGATGGAAATAGAAAACACTATCCTGAGTGAGGTATCCCAGACCCAAAAAGATGAACATGGGATGTACTCACTCATAATGGGTTTCTAGCCATAAATAATGGTCATAGAGTCTACAATTCGTGAACCTAAAGAAGCTAAATACGAAGGTGAACCCAAGGAAAAACATATAGTTATCCTCTTGGCTATGGGAAGTAGACAAAATTGTCGGGGAGAAAATTGGGATCTTGGGGGTGGGGTGGGATGGGGGTAAGGGTAGATGGGGAGAGAAATGTGAGACAGGGAGGATGGGGGGAACTTGGGGAAACAGGATGATTGGGATAAAGGAAGGTTGGCTAGGGGAGCATGGAAGAACAATTCTTAGTTAAGGGAGCCATCTTAGGGTTGGCAAGAGACTTGAACCTAGAGTGGCTCCCAGAAGCCCAAGCCGAGGTCCCCAGTTAGTTCCTTGGGCAGCTGAGGATAGGGAACCTGAAATGACCCTATCCTACAGCAATACTGACGAATATCTTGCATATCACCATAGAACCTTCATCTGGTGATGGATGGAGGTATAGACAGAGACCCACACTGAAACACTAGACTGAGCTCCCAAGGTCCCAATGAGGAGCAGAAGGAGGGAGAAGATGAGCAAGGAAGTCAGGACCACGAGGGGTACACCCACCCACTGAGACAGTGGGGCTAATCTATTGGGAGCTCACCAAGGCCAGCTGGACTGTGATTGAAAAAGCATGGGTTAAAACTGGACTCTCTGAACATGGCGAACAATGAGAGCTGATGAGAAGCCAAGGACAGTGGCATGGGGTTTTGATCCTACTTCATGTTCTGGCTTTGTGGGAGCCTAGCCAGTTTGGATGTTCACCTTCCTAGACATGGTCAGAGGGGGGAGGACCTTGGACTGCCCACAGGGCAGGGAACCCTGACTGCTCTTAGGGCTGGAGAATGAGGGGCAGGGGTTGTGGGGGTAGTGGAAGGGAAGTGGGAGGTGGGGAGGAGGTGGATTTTTAATAAATAAATAAATGATAGAAGAGGTAGTCAATGAAACCTGTGAGCTAATAGGACAAGTAGTGTTCTACTCATAAAGTTGCTGTGTGATTATTTTGGAATTTAGTAGCTGTAAAACGAACCAGAAAACCTTTGCCTACACAGAGAAAAAGACAGATGGCCTCATATGTACAAAACCCAAACTCATATAAATACAATTGCAAAAACCATAATATATCATCATAAGTCCAATAAGTAGACTCCAATTATTTCTGTATATAAGGACAAATAATTGCAGATTATTGTTTGAGATTATGTGGGTTCAGTAAACTTGAGGTAGTAGATTTTCATCTAATATCTATAACTGAACTAAGCACTGAGTAGTTACCTAGGTTTTTAGTATCATACCTTGTGTCCCTCATGTTGAACGTGTCTTAAGTCTAAACTGAGAGGTGTTGGTTACTGTCAAGGTATGCTCACTATTACTTTACTCACATGGTTATTAGGATACACACCCTTTCACAGTGTCCCATTGGTTTGGGTATGTTGTGTCTTTATTTTTGTTGAATTCAAGGAAGACTTTTATTTCTTTATTTATTTCTTCCTTGACCCAGGGTTGGTTTAGTAGTTGACTGTTCAGTTTCCATGAGTTTGTAGACATTCTGGGGGTAGTATTTTTGTTAAATTTCAACTTTACTCCATGCTAATCTGATAAGAAACAGGTGGTTACTCATTTTTTTCTTTAATCTGTGGATGTTTGCTTTGTTACGGAATATGTGATCATTTTTTGAGAAGGTTCCATGTGGTGCTGAGAAGAACATATATTCTTACCTGTTTGGGTGGATGGAATGTTCTATAGATGTCTGTTAAGTCCATTTGATTCACTACATCTGTTAGTTTTCTTATTTTGATGATAAGTTTCTGTCTTGTTGGTCTGTCCATTTGCGAGAGAGGAGTGTTGAGATCTCCTACCATTAGTGTGTGGAGTTTGATGTGTGATTTGAGTTCTAGTAGCATTTCTTTTACATATGTCGCTAGGTGCTTTTATATTAGGGGCATAGATATTCAGCATCGAGACTTCATCTTGATGAATTATTTCCATTATGAGTATAAAGTGTCCTTCTCCATCTTTTCTGATTGATTTTAGTTTGAAATCAATTTTGTTAGATATTAGAATAGCTACACTTGCTTGTTTTTTAGGTCCATTTGATTGGAAAACCCTTTTTCAACCCTTTACTCTGAGGTAGTGTCTGTCTTTGTGGTTGAGATGTATTTCTTGTAGTCAGCCAAATGTTGGATCCTGTTTTTATATCCATTCTCTTAATCTGTGCCTTTTTAGGTGAATTCAGTCCATTGATGTTAAGCACTATTAATGACCAGTGGTTGTTAACTCCGGTTATTTTTTGGTTGTAGTGTTTGTGTGTTTCCTTCTTTGAGTTGTGTTGGTGGAGGATTATCAGATGGCTGTGTTATTGTGGGTGTTGCTAGCTTCCTTGGGTTGATGTTTTCCTTCTGGTACTTTCTGTATGGCTGGGTTTGTAGATATGTATTGTTTAAATCTGTTTTCGTCCTGGAATATCTTGTTTTCTCCATCAATGGTGAAAGACGGCTTCAATGGGTATAGTAGTCTGGGCTTGCAACCATGGTCTTAGTGTCTGCAGCACATGTATTCAAAACCTTCTGGCTTTCATAGTTTCCATTGAGAATTCAGGTGTAATTCTGATAGGTTTACCTTTATATGTTACTTGACTTTTTTCTTTTGCAGCTCTTAATATTTTTCTTTAGGTTGTAGTCTTTAACCATGTAGCTTATCACCTTTTGTTTCCTACAGATCTGCTCTAACAGATTTCCTGTGGATCTTCATTGTACTCTCACTCCTCCATGGGGCTCATATAAATGCATCCTATATTTTACTTATCTTTGTCATTATTCATTTTGATGATGGGCCCCATTTTGAAGTTGCTGCTCAAATCATATTGTCTCCTAATAACTTCCAGGGACAAGTTAGAAATATTTGCCATAGCTTTACTTGCATAATAATGTCACTTGCCCTTCTGTCATAACACTCTCATTAACTTGTTCCTGTGAAAATTAACTATCCTTTAATTTACTTTTCCCCTAGAGGCTTATTCTTTATTTATGTCTATGTGTATTCATAATAACATATGCACTTATGTGTTTAGATGCACGTTTCTGTCTTCTTAGTGACCAGAAAATTGTCTTGGATTTCAGAGAATTGGAGTTAAACATAGGTATTTATAGACCATTTGTGTTGGTGCTGGTATCTGAGCTCTTTGCTCTTCATGAGTGTAGACTCAATACCATGCTGTCAAATGCTGAGCCATCTCTCCAGCCCATGACTGTAGTAATATTTCATTAGTATTTTAATAAATAAAGCTTGCCTGAATATCAGAATGTAAAACAACTGCACCGATTAGCCTTACAGACCAGACAGAGGTGACACACACATTTAATCCCAGTAGGCATTTTAGTTTACCACAAAAACTGTGTGGTAGATGTGCACACCTTTAATCCCAGCCTTACAGAGGGGTATAAGATGGAAGGAGACAGCTCCCAGTCAGTCTCATTTTAAGGATTCCTGGAGGCAGGATCACCATTTTGGATTGAGGTAGAGTTAAGATCCAGCAGCTGGTTGTTTTGTTTTTCTTATCTTCAGGTTGAACACTAATAACTGTCTCTGTTTTTTTTTAATTGTGCTACACATGATGAACGACTTTAAGTAAAGAGAGAAACTTAGTGTTTTATATCCATAAATTTATGACACTTTGGAAAAGAACTCAATTTTATTTTTATACTAAAATTTATAAAAAAATTAAATAAAGTGTGTAATCACCTTCACTTCCGTAATTTTTAATATTCAAAAAACATGAAATAAAGAGTATAATCACCGACAGTAATTTTTAATATTTTATTGACATATTCAGAATTTCTTTCTGTAATATCTAGTGATTTATTTATTGTGAAGCTCACACTCTATTAAAGTTTCCTAAAATGTTATAAACAATTTTATTATACTTAATAGTATTTTATGCAATATGTTCATTGATAAGTCTAAGTATGTATACATTGATGTATACATTATATTATACACATATATTTGTTTGGTTATGACTGGAAAGAGGTACATTGTTTTCATTTTCTATGACAACTACAAATATCCTAATATGTTGTTCTAATATCCATTATAAATGGCCACATTGAATTTCATATAAAAGTCTACAGGAGTAAGCACCCAGAAATGAGATGACAGATTCATTCTAGACACTTATATCATTCACTTAAGTCTTATACTAGTTTTCTTACAGTTACAGATCTCTGACAATTTCTCTGTCTTTTATGTTGTCAACAGTTAAAATTCTAGTTGTTTTATTTTTATTCTAATATCTGTGAGTTAATTGACCATTGTTTCTTTAAATTTTCTGATTGTTGATTAGTTTTTCAATTGCTCTTTCAACAAAATTTCATAAAGTGGATTACGTTCAGCAACAATGCTATTTTTCTCCTATTTTTGGAGAAAATGTGTGCCAGCACAATGTCAAGAGGTCTACAGAGCCAGACTTTCTGCCAAATTTCTTGCCTCTTCTTGCTCTTTGTGAACTTTTAAGGTGTACACTGAGGATTCCTCAGCATGTTGCTCCATAATTTTACACTGTTATTACAGTGTCTCTCTTTTCTGAGAGTGTTTTTCAGTTGGTCAAAAGCACATTATTAGATTCTAGGGGCTCTTAAATGATTAATTATTATGTCATTTTGATATTTTTAACATATTAATAGCCACGTATTCTTTTCTCAATCATGATATGTTCTTGGGTTCCAGAAGTTAAGACATGGTTAAGATAATTTTCAGGAGAGTTTACCATATGGCAGTAACTTTGGGTTATAATCTTATGAATGTTTCTTATTTTCATGTTATAGAATTGTCTTAATTTAACATATAGAATTGTCATAATTTAACATCATTCTTTTGGTTGATTATTTATTCTTGATGATTTTTAATGTTTTCTTGTCCTTTCTAGAAATAGTCTGTCTTCTTTGCCAACACCAAATAAAACGTGACCCCTCAAACATTCAAAAGTTTATAAATTATATTCATGCCATTCTTCATTAAAAATGAAAATATTAATTTAAGTAATTCTTTCATAAATTCAATACTAAAACATAATTTTCTTGGCTAACATTATAAATGTGTACAAACTATGATATTGTAGACTATGAAAACCAGTCAAATAATATTCAGAAAATCTTTGTGTTTCCCCTAAATAATAGGCAAAGGAGAAACAAATATGTGAGATCACCCTGCTCTAAATCATCTAAACAACTTTAAATATCATGATAATAAAATTGAAAATTTAATGCTAATTGAATAAATAAATGCCTAGAAGGTGACATAGTAAGCATTACATAAAAACATTTAACAACTGTTTTTTTTCTTTTTTTTTTCTTGAGAAAGCAGAGTAGAACAGAATTTTTATTTTTTTTCAAAAGAAAACAAACTCTCTTTTTTCATTTTACATACCAATCCCAGTTCCCACTCCCCCCCCACCGCCATTTCCTCCACCTTCTCCCTCATCCCCCTATCCACTCCTCAGAGAATGTAAGGCACAATTCTTTGGGGAAGGTTCAAGACCCTCCCTAATATATCTAGGCTGAGAGCAAGGTATCCATACAAAGAGAATGGGCTCTCAAAAAGCCAGTACAAGCAGTAAGGCTAAATCCTGGTGCAACTGACACTGGCAATGTAGTCTGTCCCAGCCACACAGTTGTCACCCACATTCAGAGAGTCAAGTTTGGTCCTATGCTAAGTTTGGTTCCTTCCCTGACCAGCTGGAGTTGTTGAGCTCCCATAAGCTCAGGTAGACTGTTTCAGTGCTGTCCCCATCATGGTCTTGACCTCTTTGCTCATATTTTCACTCCTCCCACTCTTCAAAGAACAAAATTAAAAAAAAAATCCATCCTTTGAGGATGCAAGTGGCAGAAACCAAACCTCAGCCTGACCTTTAAACAGTCTAATTGTTTTTAAAAAAAACTAGACTTTTACCTGATACCTTAGGTATTCACAGGTGATGAAATGTAGTGCTATATTTTGGTAGAAAAATAATTTATTAAGATATGTATGATACATATATTTTCTAGTTAAGGAGTTCTTACTGATGGTTATTTGATTTTGAGAAAATGTGTATAATTTTATTTTTATAAATTTGAAGTATTTTTTCCATTGAGGTAAAATTAAATACCCGACTCTCTAAAAGTGTAAGTTTTTATTTGAAACATCTTATCCTTAAAATTTTACAACTTTGATTTAAATATTGTCTAAATTGCTGATTTGAAATTGCATTGCCCTAAAACCATTACATTTACATTATCTCTTAATAAAATTTTCTCAGTAGGTCTTCAAATAGATTCTACCATCAATTTGAAAGGCTATTTCCTAGATGTGTTAATATTGCAATTAGCAGAGCACATGTCTCAGTGATAATGAACTTATGATGCACTGTGTTAAGTGGACACTGAAAAGTAATTTCAGTGGTTTGGGTGATTTAAAAGTCATTTTCATTCATTCATTTTTAGGCTAAAAATTCTTTACTTTATTTCCCATCATAAATGCTTATGCTCTTGATGAGAAGTGTGGTAATTACTACCTTCAATCAAAGGAAGACATTTTTACAGAAAATAGTCATTGCTAATAATAGTTATTGCCACTCACGTGCCTTATATTATATTATGACATAATTGGCAGGATTTCATTAAATGATTTAAATATATTTATTTCTTCTAATGAAGGAAATTATTTCTCTTAAAACTTATAAATTCTACAAAAGATTCAGAAATAAGTCCTGCCTAAATATCACAGGAAATTGCTGAAAATAAAGTTTGCTTGACACATGTAATTACAAAATATACTAGTTATGTTTGTTATTCAAAACAACTTTTCCCATCTATGCCTCCCAATCCTTAGCCTGAAATTCATTTGTTGTCTGAACTGACATTTGAGTGTTAAAAGCAAAATGATATACATCATGTTCTGAAACATCACCTTTCCCAAATTCTAAAACCATGTTCAGATGAACTCTGAACAGTTTTGAAGAGGCTTCTCCAGGATTCATAGAGATTCATAGGAGTTTCTTACCCTGATTTTGAAGATGGTGTAGACACTTTCCTATGGCAGCAAAATGAATTATGGTTTTGTTTTTGTTGAAATCTACTAGGCTTCTGTATTACTTTCAGGCTTCAGGAACATTAAAAAAAAAATTACTCCCTGACTTGAATCCATCATATCTTTGCTGCAGCAAACA
This sequence comes from Microtus oregoni, assembly GCF_018167655.1. NCBI lineage: Eukaryota > Metazoa > Chordata > Mammalia > Rodentia > Cricetidae > Microtus > Microtus oregoni. The sequence goes on from NW_024543089.1 coordinate 27,510,253, forward strand.
CCTTTTAATTTACCAGCAACTAAATAATCTTTGTACAAAGCATTTTTCTTCACTTAAATACATTTTGAGAATACTTTTAGCATTGATTAAGTTATTTTGCCTCAATCTTCACTTGACCCAGTCTTTACAGTTAGGCTTTCTTGAAAGTATTTTGTTAACATTTTTTAGGGAAAGTTCTTTATTTCATTACTTGGAAGAGAAAAACATTTCCATATCTAGAAAACTAAGCTAGATGGCTGAGAAAATGAGAGCTTTTAACTCAGCATTCTCTTCAGATTAGGACAGCATATTTTATTGAGAAGTAAATAGAACCTTCAGAAAACTGAAGATCAATTTGTAACATGAATGATTCCATGTTGTAATAAATATACAAACTCCAAATACAGTAAGATAGACTAGGTAATAATAATATTAAAGATCTTTACTGTTTAAAAAACTATTAAATAATTCCGTTCTAGGTAATGCATGAAATTTATTAATAAGAATTTAAAATTACGGATGGTAAGTTGGTTCAGGTAATAGTTACTTTTTTGTGAAGTCTGCCAACGTGAACTTGATACCTTTAATTCACATGATAACAGGAGAGAAAATAAACTTAATGTTGTCTTCTGGCCTGTGTATCCGGATACTAGCATACACAAAAATACATGTAGAGAGCAATAAATGTGAAAAAGAATGTTAAATATATAAGAAAAGACATGATTTCATAACATGAATTCTAAATGGTATTTTCTATAAAAATGTTGGCTCTCAAATATAAAGTGTTTACTTGAATGAGCAGACAGATCTGTTTGCTGCTTTGTATCCCAGGGTTTCCCCACAACCATATATTTGAATGCTTCCTGTCATTACGAACATATTTAAAGAAGCACATACATGATAAAGCAAAAGGGGAATAAAAGAGAAAAAGTTTTAAGTGAGAAGACCAATGAAAACATGAGAAAAAGAAGCGGTTTGGCAAGGAATATCTAACTCTAAAGATGTTTGGAAAAAGGATTTGGAAACTTGTGTAGGAAGGCATTCATGAGCCCCATGTCAACTATGGAGCTATGGTCAATTGATGGCTACCATCAACAATAGACTGAGTTTTCCTTTAAAGGTGGTTGTTGTTAGTGGATCGATTATGTTCTACTGAATGGCCCCCAAATCAAAAGTATCTATGTAACACAAATTGTAGCCAATGGTAATTAAAGCACAAACATACAGAGCAAATAAAAAATATTAATAGATATAATGGAAAAAGAACAAAAGTAACATATACAGGCCGATCTGATGAGGGATTCCCCTATGTATGCAGTGAATAATATTGGTTAATAAAGGACTGCTTTGGCCTATAGCAAGGTAGAACTTAGTTACAGAAAGCTAGGCTGTATGCTGGGAGAAAGAGGGCAGAGTTAGGGAAAAGCCATGGAGACACTGCTGGAGACAGACATGCTGAAATTTTGCTCGTAGGCCACGACCTCGTGGTGATGCACAGATTAATGGACATGGGTTAAACTAACATGTATGAGTTAGAAAATAAGAAACCAGAGCTAATGGGCCAAGCAGTGATTTAAATAATATAGTTTCTCTTTGATTATTTTGTTTCTGAGATTCCATGCAGCTGGGAAACAAACAAGCAGGCTCTTCTTACAACACAGACATATTAGATTAGGCCTCCTAGTAACATATAAAGAGAGACATATACCTGTTTTCTCAATGGACATTCTAAAAGCTAGTAGAACCTGGACAGAAGTGTTGCAGACTCTAAGACACTGAAGATGCCAGCTAAAAATGACATACTCAGCAAAGCTTTCAATAACCATAGATGGATAACATAAGATATTGGATAATAAAGTTAAATTTAAAAATAGCTATGTTCAAATCAAGCACTAAAGAAGTTGCTAGAACGAAAACTCCATCCTTAGAAGGTTAACTATGTCTGTGAAACCACAAGCAATAATCTCAAACCACCAAAATCAAAAGAAGAAAACACACACAGAAACGGAGAAAAACACAAACACACACACACACACACACACACACACACACACACCACCACCACCACCATGACCATTGCTACCACCTCTACCATCATCACCACCAATATCTTCATAAAGAAAATAATGTGAACCAATAATAATTGAACATTGATATAGTTCAATGTCAATTATCTCAATTTCCTAGAAAAAGGCACAGACTAAGAATGGATGAAAAAACAGGTTCCATAATTAGGCATTATTCAAAATCCAAAGTATACAAGCCAATGAATTAAACAAAGCTCAATGTCAAGAACAGATATTACTTAGGGTAAAATGTTGAAAAAAGATATTCAAAACAAGTGTACAGAAGCAAGCTTGTGTAGCTATTTCAGTTTCTAACAAAATAAGATTTCTTACCAAAACTAATCAAAATACATGGGGAAAAGCACTACATACTCATAAAATATCCACCAAGATAACATTTCAAATCATAACACCATAGACTTAAACATAAGGCACCTAAGTTGTAAAAGAAATACTGCTACAGCTTAAATCACATATTGACAGCCACACACTGATAGAGTAAGACTTCAATAACCTGCTCTTGGTAGCAGTTTGATACCTCACCTGAAATCTACAGAACAAAAAGAAGTAAAGATACCAAGGACAGTGGATATCAAGAAATGATCAAATTAAGAGCTGAAAACAATAAAATAGAAATAAAGAAAACAATATAAAGACCAATAAAATAAAGAGTTTGTTATTTTGATATTCCACTAAATTGGAAAATCTAAAAAGAAGTATGAAATTTTCTTAATAGGTATCATTTACGAAAGTTAAATCAATCTAATGCATAATTTATATCGATCTATAACCCCTAGTTAAATAGGAGCAGTAAATAAAAGACTTCCAATCAAAACAAAAAAATAAAATAAAAAAATCCAGAGTCTGATACTTTTAGTACAAAATTTTGTCAGACCTTCAAAGAAGAGTCAATGCCATTCCTACTCAAATTATTTCACAAAATAGAAACAGAAGGTACATTTTCTAATTTATTTCATGAAGGCACAGTAGCCATGATACTCAAACCACATACAGTCTCAACAAAAAAATAGAACTATAGACCAATTTCCTTCATGAACAGAGACGCAAAATAGTCAATAAAATGTTTGTAAACTGAATCTGGTACGAACACACCAAAAAAAAAAAATCCACCAAGATCAAGTTGGCTTCATCATGGAGATTTAGGAATAGCTCAATATTAAAAAATAATCAGGAAATATTATCTACCATATAAACAAACTAAAAGAAAAAATATACTATATGATCATCTCGTTAGATACTAACAATAATTTGGAAAAAATCCAATGCCCATTTGCAATAAATGTCCTGGAGATATTATAGATATAAGGAGCATACCTAAACATAATAAAACCAATTTACACCAATTCTGTAGCCAACATTCAATTTAATGGTGAGAATTTCAAAGAAATTCCACTAAAAACAGTAGCAAGCTAAGGTTGTCCACTCTCTCCTTAACAATAGTACTGAAAATTTTAACTAAAACTATAAGTCAACTGAAGGAGAAAAAGGGGATACATGTTGGAAAGTAAGATGTCAAAATTTGTATCATTATTAGAAGATGAATAGTGTACATTAGTGATTATTAAAATTCCACTGGGATATTTCTACAGCTGACAATGCAATTTGTCTGGATAAAAGATTAACTCAAACAAACAAATGGACAAACAAATAAGTGATGTGGGAGGTGTGGTATGCTGTGAATGTTTTATTGTCATTGGTTAATAAAGAAGCTGCTTTTGGCCAATGGCTTAACAGAGTAAAGCCAGGCTGAAAGAGATATATAGAGAGAGTAGGCAAAGTCAGAGAGAAGCCATGTAGCACCACTGGAGACAGACATTGGATGCCAGACAGAACTTTACCAGGTACTCACAGCCATGTGGCAAAACACAGATTAATGGAAATGGGTTAGTTTGGGATATAAAAGCTAGCTAAAAATATGCTTAAACTATTGACAATACAGTATTGCCAATAATATAGTTTCTGTGTGGTTATTTCAAGTCTAGGAAGTTGGGAAATGAACTAGTGGTCTCTGCCAACAAATAGATAGCCTCCCTACATAAAAATGACAAATAGATTGAGAAAAATTAGAAAAACGACATTTTTCAAAAAGCCTCAAATAATATAAAATATCTTATAACTAGAAAATAATAAAGATAAAATTATGTTATCATTTTTCTCTTCTCAATTATATAAATATTGTTGATAGCATATGGGGCTCATTCTCTCAAGGAATGTGGGTCATAACTTAGTAATTACCTGCCTGGGTTTTTTATTATTATTATTATTATGAACGCACTGTATTAAATGAAAAAGGTAGACATGGCTGATGTTCTCATCTGGCATCCAGTTTCTCTTTCAAATATCCTGGGTATTGGCTCAATCAATTTATTTATTGTCTTTGGGCTGGAGCTCACAAAGCTGGGGGTCTTGAGGTGACATGTTTGCTCTTAGTGTCTGTACTTCTCCTACTGTCTGTCACGTATTCTTTATTACAGGCCAGTTGCAGTGGGTCTGTCTGACTTTGGTCTAATTGCCTTGAGAAAACTTTGCTTCTAATGGGAACCTGTGATTACTTTCAGACTCTGAGGACTGACTGCCTATGTTAAAGTGAACTGTGTCATATGACTTGGAATAATCAGGACATCATTAATGTAATTCTGAGTTCTGGGAATTATGCAAACTCATATTCCTACAGAAACACATTATTTTTTTTAAGTAAGGAAGGTTTTACTTTTTTTTGGGCCTGCAGGAGGTCAAGGAAGAAGACACAGTTTCCAACTATGGCACATGCTTGACCAAAAAAAAAATGTATGTAATTTACTTGGAAACTTACACATATTAATGTGCATAAGGCAATTAGTGATGAGCCCTTTCCTGAGCATGCTCAGTGTCCATGTAAAGTCATAGTTCAAAGAGAATAGATAAGCCCCTAAAACATTAGAATGATGTAAAAGCAGTAGGGAGGGCAATCAGAAGGATGGATTTTAAGATTAATTAAAATAATTCTTAATGATCAATCCAAGGAAAGAGTTCTTAAGTATATATGACTAAGAAAAAGAAAGAAAATCAAATAATAATTACATACCATATCTGTACACAAACATTTATATATTCTGTTTTCTGGGTAAATATTTTTATTATGGCTTGGAAAGTGAGCGATAATAGGATCTGTTTTAAACAGAATGATAGAGCTCAAGTTTGTTACGAAATTTCTTAAGGCGATCCAAAAGAAACATTTCAGGTGTGTTTCGCCAGAGTAATATCAGCATGGCTAGATTTCATTGCCGTTAAGTATGTTGAACTTATTCGTTTTAAATTAGCAAACATGTAGTCTGTATTTAGATGTCCTTCCACATGAAATGTCTCTATGTACTTTTTCTAGATTTGTGAAAATTTGTAAAGAAACCTCTTCATATTTCATCCTGAGTCCATTCTCTACATGTGCCGTTTCTGCAACCCCTTTTATTATGTATTTACAACTCATTTCGGTAAAGTTCAGCTTTTCTGTTGCTACTCAAAGCATTACAATAACCATATGTTTATATCTATTTTATCTTTTCATCTTAGTGTGAATAATTTAAAAACATAGTTTCTAATATTTTTTGAACAGAGTTTTTTTTTTTTTTTCCAGAATGGTTACTTGGAGCTGAGTTAACCTGGAAGGAGATGAAATACCAGCTCCTATGGAAATCTATTAATATAACAAGAAAATAGAAATAATCAGCTATTTTTAATAACTTACAGTAGTAATATAAGAAAGTAAAATAGAGATAGTATTGTTTTTTCCCATCTCATCAAAGCAATTTTCTACAGAAACATTCCATTTCCCTATGGTAGCATGATTCTAGTCAAGGTGAAAGTTATCAAGAAGCATCTAACAACAGAGAGGTCTAAGCAGAAAGATCGTGCATGGTCCATGGTCTTGAAGCCAGGAGAAGGAAGAGTAGAAAACATTAAGTGGGAAAGCACTACCCAGAGATACAGACATGTATGAGAAGACCTTCAATTCAAGCTGACAGAATAGGGACAGGTTCACAAACTGCCAAATATCACTGCTTTAGGTCAGTAATGGGCCTTATCTATGTAGTGATGGCAAATTTTCCTCGTATGGCCTACCAAGTAAAGCATTAGCAATACCTTAGAGTTGTGCCTAGAAAAATTACCCACATGTCTTAGCAATGATACTCAGTAGTTCAAAACTAGGTTGCCCAAATACCTAGAATTCTGAAATCTGAATATTAAAATGAATATGTCTGTCTGTTATTACTTTTCCTGTGTGTTTCTTCTGATTTCTGTATTGGATGTATCTTCCAATTCTTCCCTCCCTCCTTCCCTCTTCCCTTTCTCCTTTCATTCTACCCTGTTTTTCAGTTTCTTGTATTAGGATTTGAATCTAAGGTATCCTATGGCTCAAGATATGCAAATGTTTTGCCATTGACAAAGTACCTAGTCATAATTTTTAACTTTGTTTTTAGAGATTGGATCTCTCTAAAATGCTCTGACTTGGGTTAGAAAGTTTCCTCAGTGGCTAGTTTAAGAGTGTGTTGATGTCACAGTGGATCCAAGCTGGTTACAGCATTGGTGGTTTAAAGCTTTGTATAACTAACTCCAGGAACAGGGAATCCCAATCCTTTCATTTTTCCAGGTATCATGACTCTCATGTACACCAAGATATAAATATAATAACGGTATTGAAGCTTTTAATCCTTCTGTATTGACCATCTCAGTATCTGGTAATGCAGCCAGTTGTTATAAGTACAATCCACATTTTTCTATCTCTGAATAGCTTAAATCAATTTATTTTAAATATACAAATTATTTTTACATATTAGCCTTATTTGCTATATACAATCAGAAGAAACAGCATTTTAAAAATAATTTTAAAATGTCAATGTAATCTTTTTTTCAGCAACTAAATGAGCATTGTTGAAATATGTTAGAAGCTTTTTGCTATTATATTGACAACTAAATACATTTAGCATGATAATAATTATTTTTATAACTTTATATATGATTTCATGAATATTAAAGCTTTCGGAATAAAGCTTTGTTAAATATTTTGATCACATTTTTTTCTTGAGTAAGACATTTAATGAAAATAAAATTTAGGTAATTTTTGCTCTTTAATAAAACCACCAGGAAATTATTTATAAAAATGTTTTGGAAAATTATATTTGGAAAGGTGATTATGTTATTTAAAATCATATTTACAGAGTTAATAAGACATTTATACTTTTAATGACAATTTTTTCTAAGTGTCATTCAGGCTTTGCTTTTTAGATGTATAAATATTTTATAAATGGCGGCACCAGTGAGTCTGATTATAATGGGTACCCAAAGACTCCAATATGCAAGCCACTTCCTCTTGAATAAAATATATCCCATTTTAATCGTGCAAATGACAGCTTTAATCAAGAAAAGTATAGTTTTTGTTCATTAATTCTTAGGATGCAATATGAATCTTGAATTACTTTGAAAATAGTTTAAGTAAATAGTTTAAATGAGGTTTTAGGAATGGTCAAATAATTTCAAAGTTTATGTCAAAACAGACTTCTTTGGAATTAAATTTTCCTCAACAAGGTAATCCTCTACTTGAAATATAAAATAAAATGTGCATTTTAGGATTATTTGAGAGTCTAGAAGATTTTTGAAAATTTAAGAAATCAAAATTACAAGCTTTTGGCTTCTTTCAAATCTTTAGTTTTCAACATTCATACTCAGAGAATGAACACTGCTAAGTTATTTGTAAGCATTTATTTTAATCATCATTATTAGAATTTGTATGAGATTTTTTTTCTCCTTTTCGGTATTAATACATTTGACTGATGTTATCCTAAATGCAATAATAGTTTCAAATAAAATATCTGTAGCACACTTTATTGTCCTTATAAAATTTGAAAATTAGACTTACACACGAAGAAGGAAACTAAACAAAGCCATCTGTACGGCAACAAGATTTCAGTAAAATATTATTTACCTTAATTTTTCTTGGGGTCAATCATAAAACTGAACAGTTTTAGATTCAATAACTGTTAGTGCCATAGTTTGAGGGTCATGGTGATTACAAATAGAAATGTTAAAAGTGTATCTAGCTGTAAATAAATACAGTGGGAATTTTCTCAACAATAATCTTGTTTGAGTTTGTTCTAAATTGTCAATAATATCTTAAGACATAAGTAAATGAGCTGAGTTACCTATCGGAAAATAAGAATTGCCTCCTCATGAGAGCAGAGGTCTAGTCAGACTGCAGGTAGACCAGTTCTCTAAGTTCTACTTTTTCCAGGAGCTTCTGAAGGACCTAATACCTTCATTTACACCAAAAGGATACCCAGTCAGACAGCTGTCCTACACTTGGTACAGATTTAATAGCCTAGGATTATGAGTTGAAAAGTTTCATAAAATTCATTTAGCCTAAAATAATCTTCTTAAAAATGAAAAGTTAGTGCTGATAGTTTTCAGATTTGTCAAAAATTATGCATGCTGATTCATTGAGCAAGTGTGATGGGATTTGTGTAACTAATGAAGCCACAAAGATCTCATAGAGCCTGGATTCCTCTACATATTCTGTATTAATTTTATAGTGACACAATATTGATCAAAATTTTAATATTTCATGGATTTCACAATATCCCCTGAGACTAAGATTAAAAAGGATATAAATGGATGCCTTTTATTCTTTTGTCTTATCTTTTAACATTATAAGATATTTGCAACAAAGCTCAAAGCACAGTGATATGAAGAGAGAAGTCTCAACTCACTTTCTTATAGCATTTTATGACTGCTTCGTGGTATAAAAAAATATTTTTCAGAGAATTGTTTGGCTTCAGACTGTAAGAGGGAGAGCAATGGAAGGAGAATGGTTAATTAGAATTAATTTGCATATTAATTTTCACTCACAGTTTTCTGGGCTTCTTATCAAGCAGAGTCTTATCATTTCAGCAGTGTTCTCATTACACAGATTGGTAACGATCTCTTAATACATGTGACTATAACAAACATATACCATCTTACTGCTTTCTGCAGGAAAATACTGTTGCTCTAGCTATTCTGGAACTGACATAATTCACAAAGGTGTCAAACTGTTACAAATAGTTAACCATTGGTTGCCATATTTTTGTGCCTAATTATTTGTTATTGTTATATATTAAACATATAGCATATATGCATTGTGTTACTGTATGTTTTTATGCATATGAACATAATTGAATTTATGCCTATGGTAAGATATATAATAAGAGGCAAGGAGGGAGATGATGTTGGATTCCCCTCTTTATGCTATGAATAGCATTGGTCAATAAAGAAACTGTCATGAGCCTGTGATAGGGTAGAATAGAACTAGGCAGGGAAAACTAAAATGAATGCTGGATAAAAGAAGAAAGAGTCAAAGAGAAGCCATGTAACCCTATCAGAGACAGATGCTGGAACTTTACCTGGTAAGCCATAGCCTTGTGGAGAAACATAGATTAATGGAGATGGGTTAATTTTAGATATGAGTTAGCCAATAAGAAGCTATAGCTAATAGGCCAAACAGTGATTTAATTAATATAGTTTTGTGTGGTTATTTCAAAAGTCTTGATGGCCAGGAAATGACCAAGTAGCCTCCATACAACAAATTCGTGCTCCAACATGAGTAACTACATCGACATAAAAACCCGAGAAAGCTTAAAAAGGAATTCTAGATATAAAAGAGCATAGTCGAGCATGGCTTTTGGTAGCCACAATTTTTTTTCTAGATGGGTTCGTGGCAAGCATGGGCACTGTGGCTACTTTAAGAGAGGTACAGTAAAAAGTGTGCAGCTTCTTAAAAAAAAAAAAAGCAGCGGTTTCCTAGTTTGCTAGCACAAATGGCTCTAACTCATTCTTGGGTGGTCTAGCTTGGGAATATTTGAATGGAGTTTATGAACAGAGTGCTACAAATTGCTTAATGGCAGCACAGACCTGCTGTGACCTGACCCTGGATCTGGGGATGAGAAAATGGCTCTCAGAGACAAAAATGGACCTCCTCCAACATGTTGGACTTGGCAGAGCCAAAAGGCAAAGCATCCTAAGTCATAGTAATTTTGCTTAGCTTTTAAAGAAGCACTTCTGGTCAGAAAAGAATTACAGATACACCATAAAGACAAATTTATGTGAAAAAGACCTCTAAATGGGTCACAGTGTGAGATAAATGTACATAGTCTTGAAAGAGAGAGGAAAAAAGAGTACAAACAGATATAATATAAAAGAATATAGATAATCATAGGTTAAATGAATCAACATAATAAATATTAAAATTATAGAAAAAGTAACAGAATAAAGAAATAAGATATGTAAAGATGGAAGATATACAGAAAGTCTGGATTATATATAATTATTACATATTTATATATATATATTATTGTTATGTTTTTTAAATTTTATTTGACTGTAAAGTCGCTAAGTACAGAGAGAGATTTTATTGTATGGGCTGCTAAGCTAAAATAGCATGTATACATATTTTAATTGATTCCAAAATTTGGGTCTAAGGATTTGTTGCTTTGGAAATGAGGTTCTGCTTTTTATTCCACAAAGGATGAAACCTGTGGAATCCTTCCAGACTAATGTGGTTTAATGGACCAAAACTCACAAAAAGGTCACATTGAACACTCCCAAAAAATTACTTCACCTAATGACAAGCAGGAAACAGGAAGGAATTATGCCCAAATTTCCTAAATGACAGTTTATAAATATTTGTTTAGATTTAAAGGAGGATATGATATCGAAATGAATACTTGATATGGATCCTGGTTTAATGATACAAATTCGAGGTAAATTTTATTATACTGTATATAAGTATTTCTACTCTTGATTAAGGTGTTGTAAATGTACAGCTCATTTAAAGCTATAATGTAAAATTTTGAAATACAGGTTAATAGATATTCATCTATAATAGTCAAGCCTATAGTCATGTTAGTTAGGTTTTCTAGATATAGAGAGACATATTTTAGTTAGATACTTTTCAAATCTTTCAGAGCTCTTCAGAATATGGTATTTAAAATGTTTTAAGAACTTAGGCATTTTCATGACAATGAGACACATCTGCTCCTGGCAGCACCAATTACTTCAAGAGGAAGGTGGTTATAAAATAGTCTCCTTATGGAGTTTGCTTGCCATTTGGGTAAGAATCTGCTCTTGCCTTGACTGCTTCCTGTTATACTGCATTAACTGGACATGCAGGACCCACAAAGAGATGACTGCTGAACTTGCCTAAAGGTGAGATGATCTTTGAGGGTTCCTGCTTCATGAAAGAATATGTAAGACCTTCTAGAAGATACAGAAGAAAATGACTGACAAACTGCCAGCACAGGCAGAATTTTCTTTGAAATATCTCGCTTCATGGAAATATTTTCCAGATGCTATAGACCAGGAGACTGAAGATGAATGTCCCAACAGTACAGAAGAACTTTGGGAGACTGCCCAAGCAGCAGGATGTCTCTGTCAATTCTAGAGTTTTAGAGGATGCTTACAATGCACTTCCTGTTTACTTAGGTAATATTATATTCTTCCTGAGTCTTTGGTGTAGTTGAAGAATTATATAGTTATAGTTTTCCTTAGTTATAATAAAAATAAAATAGATATAAATATTGTAACTATAATTCTTGCTTGATAACTGCTTCATTGTATGTAATCTTACTATGTTAAAGCTAAATCTTTTTTTTTTCTTTAAACAGAAAAGGGGAGGTGATGTGGGATTCCTTTCAGTATTCTGTAAATACCATTGGTTAATAAAGAAATTGTCTTGATCCTGTGATAGTGTGGAATAGAGCTAGTTGGGGAAAACTAAACTGAATGCTGGTAGAAAAAAAGGTGGACTTGAAGCAAAGCCTTGTAGCCCCACCAGAAACAGGTGCGGGAACATTACCTGGTAAGCTACAGCCTTGTGGCAATACATTGATTAATAGAGATGGGTTAATTTAAAATATGAGTGAGCCAATAAGAAGCTAGAGATAATAAGCCAAGCAGTGATTAAATTAATATAGTTTCTGCTGAAACCTGGCTTTAGAGAAATTCCCAGGAAGCCACAAGGAATGCCCCTCCTAAGACCCCAAGGAATAGAGGAGAGGGGGCCCAATCTTAAATTGCCATGTAGTCAAACTGATGATTATATTAAAGATCACCATAGAACCTTTGTCCAACAACAGATGGAAACAGAGGCAAAGACCCACATTGGAGCACTGGACTGAGCTCCCAAGGTCTAGTTGCAGAGTGGAAGGAATAAGAATATGACCAGAGGTCCAGACCACGAAGGGTTCATCCACTGAAAGAGTTTACCTGAGCTAAGGGGAGCTCACAAACTCCAGCTGGACTGGGAAGTAACAAACATAGGACCAAACTATCTCTCTGAATGTGGTTGATAGTTACATGGCACGGGGATTTATCTCTACTGTATGTACTGGCACCTTGGGTTCCTATGATCTTTGGATGTATTCCTTGCTCAGTCTACATATAATAGGGAGGACCTTGGAACTTTCATAAAGCAATGTGCCTCATTCTGCCTGGTTATTTCTGGAGTCTGGATGCCCATTAAATGAACGAGTAGACTCTTTACAGCAGGGAAAGAAAGAGAAGGAGGAGAAAGAGATACCTGTAGGGAGAAACCACTGTTCTCCAAGTTACACTCTGTATTAGCCTCAGGTTATTTGCTGTTTTCAACACAGTTAACGGAGATAAAATAAATTATCCTTTCACTTCATCCTTGAAAGCCTACATAGCTCCAGGAAACCAACATGCCCATGTGTAACCCCAGCACATAATATGAATAAATTGTGAGTGCACAGAGAAAGCTGTTTGATTAGACAAGTTGAATTGGTAAACTCTAGGTTTCAAGGAAGGAGAATGTAGTTTATCCTCCCGTAACAGGAATGGATCTGAGGCAGACCTCCATTATCTACTCCTGGTCCCTACACACACATAGACATGTATATGCACTTGTGCCTACACCCTTCTTGACAGTCAAACACTTATGTACTCATATACAATTATTAAAAAAATACAAAAAAATAGGAAAAAGAAAATTTAATTTAGCTTAGAATTCCAGAGTTTCAAGAGTATAAATAATGTGTCATGTGTTGACAGAGGCTGCTCATTCATTTCCCAAATGCTCAGTCTCAAATAATTCCACAGAAACTATATTAATTACAAGACTGGCCAATAACTTATGCATATTTCTTGCTAACTCTTATATTGTAAATTAACCCATTCTTATTCATCTGTGAATTACCATGAGGTAGTATCCTACCAATAAAGTTTCAGCTAGCAGCTGGTGGCTGGCAGCTGGCATCTTTCTCCTTTGGCAGCTACATGGCATCTCCCTGAATCTGCCTACTTTCTCTCAATATATCTGTTCGAATTTCTCACCTGGCTTTGGCCAAAATAGCTTCTTTAATAACCAGTGGTAATAAAACATATTCATAGCATACAGAGGGCAATCCCACACCATCAGTGAGCAGTATAAAGGTCCAAATTCATATCTCAATGATTTTAACAACTGTCACCAATAGGTATCAGAAATTGGGATAGGTTTTGTGAGTATAGGCAAGCAACGTTTCTATTTTGTTCTCTTTGTTCTGTGCACTTACACTATTATAAAGAGAATAGCGACCAGGAGCCAAAACCTTACCAATCGGTTCTTTTATCTACATTGGCAGTAGAATCGCACAATTGCCTATTTTATATTTATTTTAGAGGCTAGGAAATAATAAAACTGACAATGTCATAGACTCTAGACACTCAATAAAGGCAGCAATGTATGTCAGTGAAAGGTCAATGTAGGTGACTTTGTGAAGCTATTAGGTAAACTACTAAATTTCAATAAAAATCTCAGTATATCGAATATGCCAAGATTGTGGGATTCTGTCAAAAACCTAAGACACTTATTTAAACCTTTAAAGAGTATTTTTTTAGGATAGATTGGATGCTCTGGCAAGTTCTTCTATTTGTCAAAAAGATGAAAAACAAATTTTATATTTTCTTTCCTTTTTTAAATTAAATTTTTATTATTTAAAACAATTTTTAAGCTTAAATACATTTTTTCACATTATCCTCCTCCCCTAAGTCATTACATATCCTCTACCTCTCCCTACCACCCAAAAGGGAGATCATTTTTCTTCAATATAGTGACACTGGGTATATCAACCACTCCAGGACATGATTTATGTTCAGGAGTAGTAGACTAACATATAATTTGACTAACATATAATGGGCTGCACAGTTTTATTTTATTTGTTTGTGGGTTTTTTGTTTGTTGGTTTTATGTGGATGTACTTTTATTTGGTTTCATTTTGGTTGTCTTAATTGTTTGTATGTAGGTTTTGGGGTATTTTTTATTGGTTTTGTTGTTACTGTTAACAAATCCAAGTGAAAGAACTGAGAGCTCACATGAATGTTCTTTGGATGTTAACTGTCTGAAATGGCACCTGGCCCTGTACAAAACAAAAACTGATCTGTTTCCATCTTTTGCTGGATGAAGCCTTTCTAATGACTATTTATTAGGCTAGACACATATCTATGAATAGAGCAGATTATTGTTAGGCATCATAAAACTGGAATTTTTGTTATAATGTTTGGCTCTCTCCTAGTTATCTGGGTCATACAGCTTCTGGTAATCCTGCTGAAGAGAAAGAGGAAAGATTGTAGGAGCCAGAGGGGTCAATGACACTATAAAAGACCACAGAATAAACTAACTTGGGATCATCGAGGCTCACAGATACTGACCAGACAAAAGGGAAGCCTGCTGCATATAAGTGACAGCTGTGTGACCTACCTTCTTGTGCACCCCTAACAATGGGAGCCGAGGCTGTCTCTGATTCTTTTACTAGCTCTTGGGAACTCATACTGAGTTTCCTTGCCAAACCTTAATATAACAGAAGGTACTTATTCTTACTACAACTTGATATGCCATGTTTAGTAAATATCTATAGGAGGCCTGCCCTTTTCTGAAAAGAATTGGGGGAGAGGTGGGGTGGCAGAATAGAGTTGGGGGCTGGGGATACTGGGAAGAGATGATGGAAGGGAACTTTGGTTGAGATGCAAAAAAAAAAAAAAACTGTAGTGTGCAATAGACCTATTGGCAAAGGCATCTACATTATTTAATACACAATACCTAGGGTTCCGGTCCCCCAAACTGGAAATAAAAATAAACTAAGGCCATCTGTGGTGAATGAAAAGGGTCCCTATTAAAATTAGCAAGGCATCCATGAAGATGAAACTTTATAGAAGAAATTATCTAGACTCCTAAAACTCAGTTAGGGAAGCTAGACTGACAAATAATTGATTAGCAGAAGGGACATCACTGGAGAAATCTGTCATTGTACTCTGGTGAAGCATCTGGGATATATTTCCAATGAAGCTGGCTATTTGTACTGAAATGGCTGCTCCTTACAGAAGGTTGGCTCTGTAACATTCCATAGGTGATGGTGTTATGGAAATGCATATAATTTCTTCACAATATGAAATTCTTCAAGAAAAATTCCTTCATAATATGAAAATTCCTTGATTCCAGTAATAAAGAACTTCCACGATCAATAAACCCTGGAAAATATTTGAACAAACTATTTTTCAAGTTTTTATAGGCTAGAAAAAAAGGGAAAGCAAAATTATAAAAATAAAAAGGAACTGCCGTTGAGAGGGACTTGAGCAGGTGAGGCGATTTTGTATTTTTTGTCACATTCACTGTGCAAAGCCATACAATGATAAGATGAATTTTCAGTTTCATTGGTATTCTGGGCATTCTAATTGTAAGTACTGCACATTATAAGAACATGTACAGATTTCATTTTGCTGATGATTGTTTTATATATTTAAACAAGAATATTATATGTAGTATTTCTTATCTAAGGCTTACTGATCAGATTATGTGAAATTTTAGTAAATTCAAAATGCTTAGCTACTTTTAATATCTTAGCTACTTTTCTCCTCTTCTTCCCAATATCTTACGTTTCCTCTTTTTCCTTTGATATTGGAAATGAAAAAGATAAAATTGTAAGACCAAAAGTTGAATTTAATCATGGGAAATAAAACTGCAGAAACATATTAGCTTATTACAAATTGTATATAAACACAGGAAAACAAATTCTTAGAGTTCTGACTAGCAAGAAAATTTCAAATTTTCACTAAATTCTCAGCTCTATTAATTCCCTAAGCAATCATGATAATACAGGGGAATCTACTCTTGCAAATATTGTGACAATAGTTTGTTTTATACTCGTTTTATTCCACCAAGAAAGAGTTATTTTTTGTGCATTGAGTTATGAGACATTTGTGAGCTTGGATTAGCTCAAAAGCCAATAAAGAATAAAATAGAAACTGCAGAAAAATGCTAGCAGCAATGCACTAGGCTTCTGAAAAGAATGCACAGAATCAATTAAGTCGTTGGATAATAGATCTTTTGTGTTCAGGTAGCTAAATAAGCCATTCACTAAAAATATTTATTAGACCTTCTTTGTTTTCATTTTCATTCAGGGTTTTCTAAGGAAATGACAATGTTAATGTTTCCTTTAATGATCTGCCTCTATTGTGACATATTGCAGAGCTCTGTTTTACTCATCTGCTTATAAAAATGGGAATGCTGGTTACTATGTGGGTAATAAAAAGAAATTATATGAGACTTATTCTCATTGCTTTGTAATAAGTCTCGTCTACATTCTACAACAGTCAGATTAAGAAAATGCAGTCCTGTGTTTATTTTTATGTGGTGACTATAATCATAGTCAGTTCAATGTAATCATGTTATTTACCATCTGTTCTTTGTTTCACTAAAATTGATTTTTCCATTTAGTTCATTTGGACACTTGAAACAAATAACTTATTTATTTATGTCATTTTATTGTTTTAGCTGCTAGAATTTTAAAAAGAAAATATTTTTTCACTGTATTGCACATATTTAAATCGTTTGTATTGCCATATATATTTTTAATTATCTCGTCATGTTTTATATGTTCTTAAAAGAGGGGCTATGTACACTGTTAATGATTTTGGAGCAATAACATCATAATAGAATGTTACTTTATTACTCTAAATTAAACAGTGACATATATATTTTAATATAAACTTCATAAAAAGAAATTTAAAACCAGGGTAACTTTATGCAATTATCTTTTTGGTTAGTTCAAAGCTGTTTCTTACTACTTGATTCTCTTGAAGAAGTTAATTCTATTATTTTAATAGTTTTAACTTGTAAAATATGTAAAAATTAGCTTGTTTCAATATAAATAAAATATACTTGCAATTAAGTATATTATACACTAATTTTTTTTTCAACGTTTGTGTCCATACACTAAATACATCTACCACATATTTTGCCATATGAAGTTGGGGTTATTTTTGTAAGGATACTTGTAATATGAGAGCCTGCTCATTGGGATTTCTGTCCTGCCCAGTGCCCACAGTCACTAAATCCCAAAGAAAATCACACACAGGTCTACATAAGTTATAAAACTGATTGGCCCATTAGCTCAGGCTTCTTATTAACTCTTGTAGCTTATATTAACTCATTATTCTTATCTATGTTAGCCACATGGCTCGTTACCTTTCTCAGGGGGCAGATCACATCTTGCCTCTTCCATGGTCTGGGCAGGATTGGGGAGGAATGGGCTTCCTCCTTCCTAGAATTCTCCTTTTCTCATTGCCCCCCCCCACTACTTCCTGTCTGGTTGACCTGCCTATACTTCCTATCTGGCCAGTCAGTGTTTATTTAATACATAATTGATAGAATACAGACAATTTCCCACACCAGATACCTAATCAGTTTTCTATTACTATGAAGAGACACCATGATAACAGTAATTCATCCAAAGGAAGCATTTAATTAGGGCTTGCTTATACTTCCAGAGGTTTTGCTTTTCATCATGGTGGAGAGCATAAATATGTGTCTAGAGAGGTAGTTAAGAGTTCTGCTTCTAGATTCCTAGACAGCAGGAAGAGAGGTACATAGTGCCTGGCTTGGGCTTTTGAAAGCCCAAAGCCTATCCCCAATGACACACTTCCTTTAGGAATAACACATATACTAATCTCTCTCAGGTAGTGTCACTCTATAATGACCAAGAATTCAAATATATAACCTCGTGGAAGACATTCTTACTCAAACCACCACAGAGACCTCTTTCATTTTTTAAAATTAATTAAATATATTTATTTATTTTACAACCTGACTTAAATTTCCCATCCCTCTTCTCTTCTCATTCTCTGCTTCCACCCAATCAACTTCTCCTCTCTCTCTGTTCAGAAAGGGCCATGCCTTTGATGAATATCAATAACAATGGCATATCAAGTTGCGGTAAGACTAAGCTCCTCCCTTTGGAGATACCTATATCTTACCTTCCTGAAATGTACTTGACTGAGAAAAATTTCAAATACCCATCAAAACTTCTTCAAGGGATTGTCTCTTTGCAAAAGACTGAGACCATTATAGAAACCCACAACCAATCAAAATACAGTATTGTAGAATCTAGTATGAGTATCTACAGAACAACTTCAAACCTAAAGCCCAAAGATTATTGTGGATAAGGGTAGAAATATTATTGAGAGCCATATGAAAATGAAGTTCTGTGTGAGAGTGTCTCTCTCTCTCTCTCTCTTTTTTTATTTGATTTTTTGTTTGTTTTGTTTTGTTTTTTTTTTTATTTTTCTAGACAGGGCTTCTTTGTAGCTTTGGAGCCTGCCCGGTAACTAACTCTTGTAGACCAGGCTGGTCTTGAACTCACAGAGATCCGCCTGCCTCTGCCTCCCGAGTGCTGGGATTAAAGGCCTGTGCCACCACTGGATGGCGAGAGTGTGTTTCTTAGCAACATAAAAGTTACACCCATAAAGTCTTGTCAACACAACAGGCTAACACAATGAGCTGAACAAGAGAAATGACAGTTTGTACTAGGGAAAGTGCAGGAGCCTTCAACCCTACACATAGCACAAAAGACAACTAAGTAATTCAGAGAGTGGAAAACATATTTTTCATCAGGGAATGAGGGAATAGAAAAAAATTGGTTATCCAATACCAAATTGTCAGTCCTCCATATACACATACAGTAAACATTATACATACCAAACTGGCTGCAGTTTTTGGCTGCAGTTTTTCTGCATGTATATGCATAAATAAATTTAGAAATATAGGAATAATATATTATAATGTATATGTAAATAAACATGCATACACATGTATAAAAATATACAATATATTTCTTTGTGTGTGTGAGAGAGACAATTACTGCAAACAAAAAAAACCTTAAATTTGAAAATATGCAAGGAGGATATATGCAAGGAATTGGAGATTAGAAGCCAAAAGGGAAAATGATGTACTTATATTCTCAAAAACATCAGAAATAAATAATTTTTAAATGTTGGTACCAAGGTAAGTGAATTGTGAAATGTCTGGAAATAGCAAGTTTATTTTTTCTGAATTAGTTGCTATAAATATTACAATTCTATGATTAGTTGTCGTATTTTCATTCTTGAAGATGAGCAAAATGAGACTGGATTGAGGATACTATATATATATATATATATATATATATATATATATATATATATATATTATATATAGTAACCAGTTTTCATAAAAAATTATATATATATAATTTTTTATGAAAACTGGTTACATATCATTATTCTGTTTAGTGAACTATGATAACTAGTATACTATCTCTTTGTGTGCATAAGGGTGTTTCAGAAAGAGATTAACATTTAGGGTCATAGTATGAATGATGAGGGGAGAATATTGACATGCTTTACCAAATAGTTCATGTGTTTAATCTTGTAACTCAGCCTTGAGAAGGGTTGTAATTTAGATTTACTAAAACAGAGACCAAAATTTGGTCCTTTCACATGAAATGGTTGTCATGTACAAAAAAGAATTCAAAGTTCTGGGTGACTGTAATATCATAACGGTTTTCTTATTTAAGGCATTTTCAACACTGGATATCTACGAGATGTAGTATTCAGTGATACTTGAGAAGTAAATTTGTGAGGAAAGTGAGAAGTTCACTGAGCAAACTTACCTTCACCTATCATTTTAGGCCAGGTCTTATCTTAAGAACTACATACTCTCAATTGGAAAATCTATATGAAATGAAAGTAATTGGATTCCAAAGTGGCAGGGACTAAGTGGTGTCTCTCAATTCCAAAGTAACTTGGCATTTTGAGAATCATCACAGATCGCAGAGGAAGAGCAGAAATCAAAGTTGTCAAGCTGATGTAGACATATAACAACAGTTAGGCGACCCTGGAGTTTGGGACGTGAAAAAGATAAAATACCTCCTTTAAACTTTCACTTGGTCAGTGTGAACAGAAATGTAATTGGATGGTTAAACTAAAGCTGAACTCAGATTATAAAACAGAATCACTGATTGTCTGGGGGGAAAAAGGCAATTTTTTAATGGTAGTATGAGATTGAAGCATACATAACTGAATAATCAATCCCCTTCGGATATGAAGAAAAAAAATCAAGATCTTTTCTCATTAACAGGAGATGATGGAGGAAAAACAGCCATTGACTATGTGGAAGCACACCTCCATTAGACAGGATATCTGACAACATTTCCAGCTTGGAGTTCACAGCCGTGAGGCTTCTAAGATTGACTAGCAATCACTTAAACTAACTGGGTTATACCCACCTGAGCTAAGGCAGTCATCAAATGTCACAATAGTACTCAAATTGTTATACAAATCTATAATCAGTTAAAGAGATTAAATAAAATTTTATTTTGCTTTCAATAAATCTGTAATCAAAAAATTGATGAATAACATCAATATATAGATTCTGCTGAGGATGCAAATAAACACATAAGTTTGACCTGTAACTAATATATAAAATAAATCTTCCAAACAAATAATGAGACAAATCAATGTTATTGTTTATTTTAAGTAAGAAAAGTAGGACAGACTTCTATTAAAACATAAGAAGATTGCCTATCATACAATGGAAAACAAGTTTCATAAATTCATCATAATTTTTAGGTACATACAGCAAATTTACAAAAAGAGAAATCAAGTAAACAATACCAATTTCAGCACTTTTATAGGTATTTAGGAATACACTGTAGAAAATAAGAATTAAAAAAATCCACTCATTAATATACAGCATTGATAGTAGAAATTGAAAAATCGAAAAAATAATAGCCTAAGTTAATGAACTGGAATAATCAATGTTCTTAAATGTCCATACTATTGAAAGCAGTTAAATGAAGCTTCTAAGTAATTTCTCATAAAGTTTCAAAAAAAGTTTCACTACAGAGCAAAACAATTCCAAAAGTTTATATAGAAGCCAGAACAACAAAAATACCAGGTAACTGAAATAATCTTGAGCTAAAAGAACAGACCCAATGCTATTAAACTTTAGGAGTTCAGCTGGGCGGTGGTGGTGCACACATTTAATCCCAGTACTCAGGAGGCAGAGGCAGGCGGATCTCTGTGAATCCGCTGCCAGCCTGGTCTATAAGAGCTAGTTCCAAGACAGGTTCCAAAAGTTACAGAGAAACCCTGTCTCGAAAACCAAAATAAATAAATAAATAAAAAAATAACATCTGAGTAATGATACTTAAAAGAGTGGAGAAACTTAAGGAACAGGGTCTTGATCCTACTTCATGTTCTGGCTTTGTGGGAGCCTAGCCAGTTTGGATGTTCACCTTCCTAGACCAGGATGGAGTGGGGAGGACTTTGGACTTTCCACAGGGAAGGGAACCCTGACTGCTCTTCAGACTGGAGAGGGAGGGAGAGAGGAGTGGGGGGGAGGGGGAGAGGAGTAGGAGGAGGGGGAGGAAAATGGGAGGCTGGGAGGAGGCAGAAAATTTTTTCTTCAATAAAAATAATAATAATAAAAAAAAAGAAAACTCTGCCTAATTTTAGCCATACTGTCTCAAACCTAGGATATAGTGATATATAATAAATGGTAAGTTAGAGTGAAAAAAAAAAGAAAACAGACCTAGAAAATGACTTCAAATGTAATGGGCTAACACTCAAAAAGGCACCAGGAATACACTCTGGAAAAAGTGTTTGTATATAGCTCTATAAAGAAACATTAATACATGTTCAAAGTATCGGGGGTTGGGCTTAGGGATAAGTTCAGTCTGGACAGACAGACAGACACACACACACACACACACACACACACACTATTCAGTATGCACACACTAGGTATTTCCTATTTAATTGGTACAGTTATAAATCTCTTCATATTATTAACTCTAAAGCAAGTCCTTCTGAAAAAAATAAAGGATTAATTTTGAAAATATAGTATTTCTTGCTGTTTGAAACCCTAATGTTTATCTAGTGTATACTTTCTAGAGGCTCAGGACTGTTTAATCTATAAATATGCCCATTTCTCATTTGCTGTAGTGGCAGAACTAATTTCCTGTTACAATTCTGTTTTCTAATCTTCATGAATTTTATTCATTAAACATTCTGTAACAGCGGTACCCCAATCTCAAAATCAAGACAAAAACAAATAAACAAACAAAAACCTATCCAGGAGATCACTCCAAAACACCACCACCTATCAAAGTTGTGGAGCATGGTTACAATGTCTACATCTTTAAAACTCTTCCATACCTAAGTCTAGGAAAAAAGTATGGAAACTACAGGCGTAATAATGTAAGAGCCAGAGGATAAGGGATTTGTTGTGAAATTGTATCTACTTGTAACATCAAAAACTCCACCTGCAAATACTCAGCAACAAGAGCACATAACTGTGAGCAGAAGAAGGAGGTAACTCAGTATCACTCCACAATGAACAGGGAAAAACCCAAGAGGCCTCAGCTCTATATGGAGAACTTCAAGCAACTGAGTAAAGGTGGGATTTGAGAGGTGTTCTTCTCTAAAAAAGAGCACAATAATTGGCTGTCCAGTAGCAAGCTGTCAACCCTGGAAATGTATATACAATGAACAAGTAACATTTTATGGAGTCAACAAGTTACATTTATGAATATATATATATATATACACATATATATGTATATATATATATATATATATATATATCATCTATATGCATGCATTGGTAATTGATAAATAAATAGGCCATGAATTTAAAGGAAAGCAAGAAGAGGTATTTGAAAGGGTTTAGAAAGTGGAAAGAGAAGGAAGAAATGTTGTACTTAAAATATATAAAATACAAAAAAAATATATAAAATACAATCTGAAAACAAACATGTAAAACCAAAATCATGTTATAACACCTGAAATTAAAGAAAAATTAAGGATTTTTGTCTGATATTAAAACATAATGAGAGAGAGAGAGAGACAGAAAACATTTTAATGCAAACATTACTCTTTTTAATAATGTGCACTTGTGTGTCTCTGTGTATAGATATGAATGATTGAAAGTCAAGGACAACAAAGGACAGAAGCATCTCTTCTAGATCTGAATGCTGGCACTTGTCAACACCCAACATAGATGTTTGGACTTGAACTCAGTTAATCTATGAGAGTAAGACAGGCTTATAACCAAGAGTCATCTCTGCCACTCCCGAGTTTTACTCTTTTTTTTTCCCCTTTTATTTTTCTCTCATACTTAAGATCCTGACTGCAGTTTCCCATTCCTCCACTCCTCCTAGTCTCTTAGTTTCTCCTCATAGTTCCCCTCTTCCCCAGATCCTATAATCCTCCATATCCCTTCAAAAAAAAAAAAAAACATTTTCTCCAAGTGTCCTCAACACCTCTACGTCCTACAATCCTTCCTCGGTCTCTTCTTCAGGGTTCCCTTGGCTCTGTCTAGTGTTTAGCTGTGACTCCCTGCATCTGTTTCTATTAGTTTCTGAATGACACCTCTCTAATGACACTTGGGCAAGGAACCTATCTATGAGTCTAGCAGAATATTATGAAGAATCATTTCATTGACTGTTTTTTTTATTGTTTGTTTATTGTTTTGTCAGTTTAGCTCTATTCTATGTATCTGGCCTCTGATTTCTGGACATCCAGGCAGAGTCAGAGGTGGGGTTCTTATGGCACGGGGTTCAAGTTGGATCAGTCATTGGTTGGCCACTCTCACAAGTTCTTCACAACCATTACCTGAGCAGGTCTTGGAGGCATGACAGATTATAGGTGGAAATTTTTGTGTCTGGGTTTATGTCCCAGTCCTACTGACAGGAGCTTGCCTGGTTATAGAAGATAGTCAAAACCGTACACTTAAAAGTACTTCCCAGAATGGATATTGCTCTGAAAATCTGTTCATATTATATGTAAGCATTTTGATCCATTATAATTAGAGAGACAAATGTTTATATTTTTATGTGATATATATATATATATTCATACATTTATATGTTAAACTAATTAGGACAATTTTGTGATGCATGTAGTAATTAGGTGAAATATTCACAACTCAAAAATATGAAATGTTCTTTCTGATGTTAATTGTCAATCAGAAATGTTAAAAAATTTACCATAACTATAAAATACTATAAAAATATAAAATAGTTTTCCTATGTGTGTGTGTGTGTATACATCGAGCGCATACACACATATGTGTTTATCAATGATGAGAATTAAGAGCAATATAATTGCTATAATAAACTAATAAAAAGAATTCTGAAAAATAAAATGATAATTCAATAAATTCGCTAGTTAACTGTAATACACTTGTGGAAATGAACAATTTATATCATATTGTCAGTATTAATGACTGAGTCCATGAGTTAGGTTTATTTCTGTTTTTTGCTCTCTATAACTAATTAGACATCTTAACTTGAAACGGATCACATAACCATTCTTTTGATTATTTGCTATTGTTTTATTTCTTTGAATGTGAACATAATTAAGTGTAGCAAGTCATATTTATTCATAAACAATGTATAATTTAATGACGCTCACACTTCCAGCTAACTTCTGTATAATTCTGTTGTTTTGTATATTATCCTTTCATAATTCACTTGAAATTTTCCATATTCTAATTTTTCTTATAACTGATGTCTATTTTTATTCATATTTATTTTTGCAATTTTCACAACTGTAAACATTTAACATATAAACATATTTTATTAAAAATATATAAAATATATATTAACATTTCTTATTTGGATATCAATATTCTTAAAAATCTATATACTCAGCCGGGCGGTGGTGGCGCACACCTTTAATCCCAGCACTCGGGAGGCAGAGGCAGGCGGATCTCTGTGAGTATGAGACCAGCCTGGTCTACAAGAGCTAGTTCCAGGACAGGCTCCAAAGCCACAGAGAAACCCTGTCTCGAAAAAAAAAAAAGAATCTATATACTCTATAGTCATTTTGTTAGAAATAAATGGTGCTTTTCTGTACTACTTAAATATGGCTTTGGAATTAGATATGGCCACAAATTATCGTGCAAAGGATTTAGCACAGAATAAGACTACAAACAAGTTGCCATATTATCCACTGCTTCAGTTTTTTTTTTTTTTATGTTTAATGACATGGACCAATCCAGTACTTGTCATACAAAGGTTCTTTAGATAATAAAGAAGATCACAAATTGCTCACCCACATGCCAGGTATAAAGTCATTGCCCAATCAAAGTTAGTCTTCTTATTCTTACATAATATTGATCGATTATTTTAGAGTCACTTATATTAATTCTTATAAGAATATTCATTCAAAACTTTCACATATAAAACCGTTAACTACTAAGAAAAAAAAAAAAAGCTCCATCAGTGACATCCGAGAAGTTCTTCTATTCTTTGCTGGGAAAGTGACAAAGGGGAAAAGCTTTGCTTTCTGCTCTCATGGGATGCCTCTGCTTTCATTAAAGCTGGCCTGCACCTTTAGAACTTAGATTTATGGAGTTCATGCCTTTTTTATGTGGAGGGTAGAGGTCTACCTGGCATAAATTAATTCAGTCAGCCACCTTTGCTGATTGACTTATTATAAATATCACCACAAGCCAAAGGTACATGACAGAGAATAAATGAAAACCATTTATGAGTGCAGAATTGGAAAGGGGGATTGATGAAAGAAGATGACACACTTTCTATTCCAAAATTGTTATTAATGCCTGTAAAAATATGAGCAAAATTGTCCTATGCAACATAATGCACATCTTTATAGATGTGATGGTAGTCACAGTCAATAATAATTTTCTTTTGGGACTTAATTTTTTTATCTTTCTTGTGTTTGGTTGTTTCATACATATTGTGTTATGATGCACAATGTAAAAATTATAACAGTCATCTACTAATAGATCTTTATAGTACCAAATACTTACTATGCATTTTCTTTTACTCAATATGTTAATTTTTACAAGAATTCTATTTGAGGTAGACAGTAGGTCATAAATAAAACATAGAGGACACCTGAGGGTACACCATCTAGCTTGTTTGGCTATTTATCAAATGTTTGTATTAACTGTAGGAACTTATTGGTCCATTATAGACTCTTATTAAGTATTTGCTATATATTATATATTCCAAGCTCCCAGGCTAATAGAAGTTTCTATTTCAGTATTAAGCATAGATTTTAGGTGAACTAATATGGAATATTTTAATCATTATTTCAATGGGCATATGCATAATAAAATAATTTAGTGAATATGATTTTATATCTTCTCTTCCCACTTTCTTATTTTGGACCCATTACAATTTATGGCACATTAAAATACTCATTACTTTTTTAACTTTTGCATCTTTTCCACGTAAATATTTTTTAAACATACTTAACTTTATTTGTGTCTTTTTTATTAATCCAAGCAACAAATTTCAGCTCCTATACAAGGATAGGCTCCACCATGATGCGCTTCTTCACACAGGAGTCGCTGATTGTTTCTCCCTTCCTGACTTACATCTCACCTCCTATCTTGCTTCTAGCTCTTCTGGTAACATCACAGAAAGCTCTGCTCCTTCACATTCATGTGACTTGAATCAGCTGCCCAGACCTGAATAATCACCTAGAAACTATTTTAATTGCAACACTGTTTGAACTATTAGCTCAGGCTTCTTATTAACTCTTACATCTTAAATTAACCCATTTCTATCATTTTATATTTTACCATGAGGCACGTGGCTTGCTACATTTTGCTTCTTGGGCAGCTACATGGCATCTTTGACTCCACCTACTTTCCTCCTCTATCTCTAATTGGATTTCCCACCTTTTATATCCTGCCCTGCCATTGGCCAAAGTAGCTTCTTTATTAACCAATGGTAATAAAACCATTTAAATATTTTATTTCTATTAAACAATATTAATAATGATCTTTCACAATATCCATAATACTATATTCCAATTAATTGTTGCCAAAAATCATTCTCTATAGCACATTAAAATTATGATCACAAGATGTAATTTATTTATTGCACAGAATAGAACACAACCAGAATCAAGAATCTAGTATGCCTTTGGGAATTAAAAATTATTTAATAAATATATAAGAGAATATTCCATTTACCGTGATGTGGAAGTGCTACAATGGTATTAAAAATAAACTTAATATTAAACTCTAGTTTGGCATATTATTATATAATACAAGAGCAATGTATGGATTTTGATTCACCTATTAACAATTTTTTAAAAAAAGTCTCAGTGAAAATCGCAAAGGTTTTGGAAAGAATAAGATTAAGGCATAGGGTAGGAAAAAAAGATGACATTTGAGTAGTATTAAAGATAAATGAAGTTCAATGAAAGCACAGAGAAAAGAAGTGAGGAAATGCTAGAAACTAGTAAAACATTGAATTGTAGATATTTGTAGATTAGTGAAATTGAAATCCTTTTTTTTGTGTAGAAAAGATAGGTTAAAGAATATTAAATAGAAACTAATTGTTTCATTTTAAATTTTCCACCCTTGGACAGAGAACAAAATTAACAAGTAAAAAATTAAATAGAAAAGAATTGTTTTAAAATAATCACTGAAAATTTCCCCTTTATATAGTTAAATTCCAGATATACTTTTTACTTAGGTATAATTTGACATTCTGGTAATGATATAAATAGTTAGATAGATAGATAGATAGATAGATAGATAGATAGATAGATATAGATATAGATATTCACAAAAATCAAATGAAATTTTGCTATTTTCAATAATAAAATACAATATCAATTAAAACACTGGTGACATTACTTATTATTTTAATATTCATGAGAATTAGAAAGTTCCCTAAGAATTAGTCTTAATCTAGGGAAATTCCATATCATCAGATGCCCTGAAACCTCTTGGAAAAGGTTTTGCGAGAGGTTGAAAATAAATCACAATTCTGAGGTCCAGGAAATTGAGAAAATAAAGTCTTCAAGAAAGAAAAAAAAAAAAGAAACAGTCACGCTGGAGGGTGATATGTGACAAGGAGAGATCTTGGTTTCTAGGACAGTGAAAAGTTAATTTGTTAGCTGACACAGGAATACATGTTTATAATCTCATTAATAGATAAGACAGAAATGTAGTTTTATTTCCTATTAAAATATCTGATTTGTAACTGGGTACTTTTCCTTATATGCAAATTAGATTAATATATTTAAATAACTAAGTACATGGGAGAGAATTCACAATCCTATCAGGAATTAACAATTATCTCATTTGCTTTAATTTCATATATAAAATACTCTCACTTTTCATATAAATTAAGATGTTAACATTAAATCTTCAGATATATGTCTTTCATTTGGAATCCTCTTAAAGGTCACGAAATTAGGAAAGTGTCATGGAAAGGTATACTCAGTAGAGACATGACAGAATGCACTAGTATAAATGGCTAAAATGGAACAATTGAACAGGAGGGTTTAAACAGGGACAGCAGAATTTGATGTAGGGTGGAGGAAGAACTTGTGAGAGGACTAAAAAACACTGAGGAGCTGTTGAACAAGTCATATGGAAATCATTTTCTTTCTTGTTCTTGTTCTTTTTATTATTATTCTTTGTTGCAGGGGTGGAGGCACTTGTTCATCCCAGCCAGCAGAAACAAAATAACCACACAGAAAATGATTATTTAAAACATTGCTTGGCCCATTAGCTGTAACTTTTTATTGGCTAACTCTTACATCTTAATTTAATTTATCTCCATTAATCTGTGTAGCACCACTAGGCCATGGCCTACCAGCAAAAGTTTCAGCATTTCTCCGGAGGTGGATCCATGGCATCCCTCTGACTCTGATTCCTTTCTCCCAGCATATTCTTTAGTTTTCTCCAACTAGCTCTGTTTCCGTACAGCTCTGCTATAGGCCCACAGCAGTTCCTTTACTAACCAACGAAAGCTACACAGAGATAGAAAGACCTCCTACACCACCTCTTGCTCTTGTTCTTGTTCTTCTTGTTCTTGTTCTTCTATTTGTTCTTCTTTTTGCTCTTCTTCTTCTTGTACTTCTTGTTCTTATTCTTCTTCTTGTTCTAATTCTTGTTCTTCTAATTCTTGTTGTTCTTGTTCTTCTTTTTGTTGTTCTTGTTCTTCTCATTCTTGTTTTTTTGTTATTGTTATTCTTATTCTTATTCTCCTCCTCCTCCATCTCTCCCCTCCTCCTCCTCCTTCTTCCTTTTCCTCTTATCCTTTCTTTTCCTCCTCCTCTCTTTCTCATGTATGAGTTATTTCTTTTTAAGTGGTTGGCCAATGAGATACACAGATTCCAGATTCCCAAACATTTTAGGCTATAGGCAATGCTCTTGGTTACATCCAAGAATTTGATAGTAAGACTTTATTGCTGAACACACAACATGCTTAAATAAGAGAGCATGAAAAAAATGAAATTGTTATGGACCTAGAATTTTTATTTCTATCAGACAACTTCTATATTGGTGGAAAATGTTATACAAGATACCAGAGAAGAAAAGTAATCATTATCAGTCATTCCCAGGAATGAATCTATGAAGCTAAAAATAATGACTTGCCTGAAAATATATGTCTTTATACCCACTGATGCAAAAGTGTCTTGAACATCATAGAGTAATACTATCAATTTCTGATCAGGTTTTTTTCCACTACACAGAGTGTGATTCACAGATTGCATAATTTACTGGATAAAAACATGAATAGACAGAGTGCCCAGAAGGATATGTATTATTTTTATGCTGCTAAATGGACATATATTTAAGTGGTTTCTAATGATTTAATGCTATATCTATCTGAGAGTGTCTCATTGCCATAAACTGTAATCAAGACATGGTGAACTACAACTAGTAAAGGTGCAGAGAGTAAAAGATTCAAGAATATTCAGCCATACAAACACCCTCCCAAAAGCTTAGGGATTATTGGTAAAGAGGAGGTGGGAAGATTATATGTGCCTGACTACAAAGAAGCATTAACTTACAGATGCAGCAGGGCAGTGGCATAAACAAATTGACAGTAGTTGTGAGAGCATATATGAAATCTGCACAAGCTCCAACCATACCAAATTCCAGCAAGGAGAGACAAGTTGTGTAAACAATCACAACACAAGTCAGAGAGTTATCAACTATTGTTAGCTGCTAGGAGATGGAGAGGCAGTTTTCTCTAAAAGAGTAAACCTATAGGTTGACAACACTTCTGTGGATTCAATAATATTTGGGTAGCACTATATTAACTATGAAATTAATATTTCAAACTATGATACTAACTTGAATAGGAAATGAAAGTGAATTGAGGAAGACTTGGTATAGACATTGAATATAATGAAATCCCATATAAAACACTAACAACCAATAAACAAAATCAAAACTTAAAAAATAATAAAGATTTTACATGTAAAATGTATTACCATTATTTTAATTGTTAAACAAATTTACTTTTAAAAATCCATTTTAAATTTTTTAAAAGATAATCATTATAT
Source organism: Microtus oregoni (assembly GCF_018167655.1). NCBI lineage: Eukaryota > Metazoa > Chordata > Mammalia > Rodentia > Cricetidae > Microtus > Microtus oregoni. The sequence goes on from NW_024543089.1 coordinate 27,540,990, forward strand.
TGAATATCAATGTGTGTAACTCAAATAAACTGAACTTCTGTGGAGGTTTTAATAATTTCTAACCAAGAAAAGAGGACTTGAGACCAAAACACTTAAACAAACCACAGTTAGATAAACAAAAACATATTCCAGAGTTTTGAATTTCTTTCATTCCTTTCTCTTGTTTATTGATTTTATTGAGTTATACATTTTTTTCTTTGCTCCCCTCCCTTACTCTCCCCTCCCCTTCAATCTTCTCCAGTGGTCCCTATGCTCCCAATTTACTCAGGAGATTTATCTTTTTCTACTACCTATGTAGATTAGATCTATGTACGCCTCTCTTAGGGTCCTCATTGTTGTCTAGGTTCTCTGTGATTGTGATTTGTAGGCTGGTTTTCTTTGCCTTATGTTTAAAATCCACTTATGTGGAATACATATGATAATTGTCTTTCAGGGTCTAGTTTACCTTATTCGATATGATGTTTTCTAGGTTTATTCATTTGCCTGCAAAGTTTGAGATGTCATTATTTTTTTTTGTGTGTGCGCGTGTGTGTGTGTGTGTGTGTGTGTGTGTGCGCGCTATGTAGTATAATTGGTCCACATGATTTTGTTTAAGGGGGAGAGGAGTGGGAGGAGGGGGAGGGAAATGGGAGGCTGGGAGGAGGCGGAATTTTTTTTCTTCGATAAAAAATAATAATAAAAAGAATAATGTGATGGGATTCAGATTAAATGTATCTATTTCTGTCAAAAAGCAAGAGTGCATGAAAGAGGTATGCTACCCTGAACAAGAAAAGAAAAGACAGGAACAGTTATAAATAAGTCTGTGGTGAAAACACACACATACACAATAATATTTGTAAAAGATAATGCATAGAGTTTAATTCTGATCTTAAATATGCCCATTTAAATCACAGAAATTACAACATTAAATGCAGTCTGTGAACAAAAGTATTAAAGACGTCTGATGATCACTGCAGAATTCTTTCAGGAATGATGGAATGGTTGACTATGTGGGCACATGAAGACATAAACATTTCAATCAGAATAGAATAATATAGAATGAAAGGTCATTTTTGTCAAATCAATAGTATGAGTTAGAATATTTTATTGGTTTCCTCATGGTCATGTATAAAATAAATATAGTGTTAGAAGTACTGCAGATAATCTGTAAACAGTATTACTAAGATCCTGACCGCAATAATTCATTTGCACTGCTTTCAGAGGCCAGAAACTTGTGTAAGGTAGGCATCCTTGCCCTTCAGTCTAAACAAGGTTTATTTTTCTTCGTTGGTCAATACGGCCTTGAGATTTGAGGGCTAAGGTACAATTGTGGCTTAACTTGTTAAATGGTTCATTGGATTATGTCAAACCTTTACAGTAAAGGTAAAAGGAATGTGGAACAACTCTCCTGGGCATATAATGTAAAGTTGATATATTAGAATACTTTTCTTTATGATTTAATATTTCATTTGTATCAGTGGGTTGCATAATTTATATGTGTGTCTGTGTGAATGTTTGTGTGTGTTTTAAAACTTAAATTAATCCAGTGATTACCTTCAATTCATTAGCAGGAATTCCTAGCCAAATAAATAAAATATAATTTTGTAAACAGAAAATAAAACATTGTAAATTTACACTTAGGGAATCTTAAAGTCCTTACCTTTAAACACTAAAGAAAGCACCTAAACATATATACCAGGAAAGATTGAGTATATAATGATCTGGACTTCTCTGTCCTTTCTCAAACCTTTAGCTATTTTCAGCCTTTTAGAAGAAAAATAAGAATAAAAAATTCATATGTCAATGATATTTGAAAAAGTGACTACTTAGAGAATAATTAAGTAGGCTAACTTTGCTTGATTCCATGAAAGCGTGGTAAATCAGGTTTAATTATTATATACGCTCATGTCACCTAACATAGTGTATTCCTATCACTAGCTCATATTTTATTTCAATAGTTATCTTAAAAGAATGCAGCCAGATATTTTTCTAAATTATGAAAATATACAACAAACTAGGTTCCGCAACAATTTAAACACAAAGTCATCTCAAAATGCTTTTAAAGTTAAGATCATAAAAGAACTACCATTGTTTATTTTATTCCCATTCACGGTTTTGACTTTCATACTGAGCATTGCAAACTTTAGCTAAAACTGCATGAAAAGTAGCCAAAGGGGACAAAATACAATGGATGGGAATGAAGAAAAGAAGGAGAGAATGGAAAAAGAAAAATGGGGGAAGAAAAAATAATAATCATAGAATAAATAACTTTCCAAGTTGATGAAAATATAAATTATAGGAATTGATTGCACACAGAAAGCTTCTTTATTAGTCTAGTTTCTTTAAATTACTAAACACTAAAATGTATCAGAGTACTGACAAAATGTGTGGTCCCTTTTTATAAGATTGTTCAATACTGAATTAGAAAATGAAAAATCAACACTTTATTCAATTAATAAAAATTAGCCTCTAAGGGAAAGTGGTACAAATCATATAATTTAATAAATTCTTACTGTTCTCTTAGCAAATCTGGGCCTCTCCAGCATTTTCTTTTTTGCTCCCTGTATGAGCTGCTTCTTAGAATGTGGAAGTGTTGATTCTTAGAGAATGCTGCCCACCATTACTAATTGTCTTTCAATCTTCTCACTTCGCCATAATGGATAAAAGCACTGGACACTCTTTCAGAGGACTTTAGTTTGGTTCTAAGCATGCACATGGCAGCTTACAACAATATGTATTAATTACCAGGATATCCAACACCCTCTTCTGACCTTTAAGAGCATCAGACATGCTTGTGGTGCACAGACATACACATTGGCAAAGCACTCACGTGCACAAAATAAAAATAAAGGAAAAAAATTAAAGATTATTTGCAAAGATCTTCATTACTATTCTTTCTTAATTTGAAATATGGCTTCTTAATTCTCCTTGCAAAATTCTTTCAACGAGCCATTTTTTTTTTCTCTATATTGCTTTGGTGCCTGTCCTGGAACTCGCTCTGTAGACCAGGCTCGCCTCGAATTTACAGTGATCTGCCTGCCTCTGCCTTGAGAGTGATGAGATTAAAGGCATACACCACCACCCTCCCACTTGGAAGAGCCCTTTCTATTAAATATCAATCAATAAGACTTTCAGTAAAATCTACATTTAAATTATAAGTGATGAAGCTATGCACTATGGGCTTAGTAAACTATGTGGACAGTGTATTTGTGTGTGTGTGTGTGTGTGTGTGTATGTGTGTGTGTGTGTGTGTGATATGTGTAACAATAATAATTTTAGAAGATGATGAGTTAAAGAGGAAAGACCATATTTGATACAATGGCACTAATGTATAAAATTTCTCATTTGCAACATTCTCCAAAAAATTAAAATGAACCCAAAGAAAAACTTATAGGCATCCTCCTGAATATTAACCATCATCAGGCGATGAAAGGAGACAGAGACCCACAGTGGAGCACCAGACTGAAATCCCAAGATTCAAATCAGGAGCAGAAGGAGAGAGAGCACGAGCAAGGAACTCAGGACCGCGAGGGGTGCACCCACACACTGAGACAATGGGGATGTCCTATCGGGAACTCACCAAGGCCAGCTGGCCTGGGTCTGAAAAAGCATGGGATAAAACCGAACTCTCTGAACATAACGGACAATGAGGACTACTGAGAAGTCAAGAACAATGGCACTGGCTTTTTGATCGTGCTGCACGTACTGGCTTTGTGGGAGCCTAGGCAGTTTGGATGCTCACCTTACTAGACCTGGATGGAGGTGGGAGGTTCTTGGAATTCCCACAGGGCAGGGAACCCTGATTGCTCTTCGGGCTGATGAGGGAGGGGGACTTGATTGAGGGAGGGGGAGGGAAATGGGAGGCGGTGGCGGGGAGGAGGCAGAAATCTTAAATAATTAATTAATTAATGAATTTCCTTACAAGGTTGTAATCTAAACTAGTCAGGATTGGAGGCAAGGTCAACACCTGCCTAGGCTACAGAATAATTTCAAGGGCAGCTTTTTCTTAGAGACACTTCCTGTTTGTGAAAAGGTGGGATGAAGGGCTTGAAATGAAGTTTGTCATTAAGGGTTCTTTCTTGACTAGTGCAAAGTTCTAGGCTTCTTTCCTAGTAATAAGTAATAATTAGATAAGCAAGTAACTACATAATATGGTGATTAATGATTCTTATTCCAACCCATATTTTTCTTTCTTGCATTTTCTCCATTGCATTGATCATAACTACATGAAGACTATATACTTTGTATGTTATAATGACTGGGCATAAAGTGTAAGCATAAAATGTCTCATATTCGTCTGAGATTAAAGTTTTTATGTTAAAGTCTTACTATTGTGTGTGTGTGTGTGTGTGTGTGTGTGTGTGTGTCTGTGTGTTAAGCTGTTCTGAGGAAATGATCAAATTGATCTGAAGAGAGATTAGTGCATTTCCTCAGTAAGCTGATGTCAAGTTAGTGGTACATTCGAAGGATTCTAGGCCTACAGAAAGCTTCTCTAGGCAACAGAGGGAGGGAAGTGTCTGTAACTGGAGCTTCACCTGTACATATCGCTGAATTCTAGTCATTTATGCATATACTCTTTAAAAACAGTTAACTACAAATATGGAAGTGGCCTGTTTGTACTATGTATTTTATATGTTCTATCAAACCACCAAAGAAAAAAATGTCCAATAATAGCTACAAATTCAGCACAATGCAAAATTACAAACATTAAAATACTATTGTAAAATGTTGCTATGTGTTTGTAACTAGATTTCACAGTTCTCAAGCATGAAGCTTCTGGATGATAAAATATCAAGTTGTTGTCTACTGCTGCATGAATACTTTATTTTTAATTTAAGAGAGAGCAGAGCAGTTTGTACGAGTTTCATCTGCTGATTCATCTAGCAGTGATAGTCTTAAGTGGAATATATATTAATAGAAATTTTATGGTTAAAGTACATTTTTAAAAGTCAACAAATACTGTCAGTAGCACTGGGATTTATCTCTACTGCTTGTACTGGCTTTTTGGGATCCTATTCTCTTTGGATGTATACCTTGCTCAGTCTGGATGTAGTAAGGAGGGCCTTGGACCTTCCTCAATGCAAAGTACCATACCCTCTCTTAGGATTAGATGGGGTGGGGGGGTGGGACGAGAGGGTGTGTGGAGGGAATGGGAGGATGGGAGGAAGTGGAAATTTGGATTGGTATTTTTTTAAAAAAATCTAATAAAAATCAACAAAAAAAAGGGTAGAGAAATGGTCTTAATAACTGAAATGGAACTGTGACATGTAACTAACCCACTTTGAAAAAAAGAATGGTGAACTTTTACTTAAACATTAATATTCACACTATCTAATTTAGGACAAAATGATCACAGGTCTCGCCTCGACTCTTTATTAGGTATGAATTATTCAGAGATCATCTTCTACACTAAGGCGATTTACAGACACGGAAGCAAAACTTGACGGTGCTGAATGCTGGATCAAAAAGTATTTCCTTTAAGTGAAATTCAGTAACACAGTGATTTACCCGGAACCCTACAGCATCATCAGGATGATACAACAATATTTCCAAGGGCAAGGAAATGTCTATATTTTAAATCACACACAAAACTTATTTGACTGATCATTTAATATTGGGTGCCATTTTGGTACAGGTTGTATTTAGGTAAATTAATTTTAGGGTTGATTAGTAGAGTCAAATAATACATTAAGATCCAATAGCAATTTACTCCTGAAAGAAAAAAGAATGATGTATTGATGATTATTAATCTATAGTGTTCATTTTACATTTTTATAAAAAATAATAAATGCTAATTGCAGCCCTAACAATGGCAATGATGCAGGTCTATTTCAATAATTACACTATACCTTTTCTTTTTCTCAGATTTTTGCATATGTTGATAATTAATTTATGCTTCATAGTACTAGAGGAACTATAGTTTTTGTAAATGTTTTTAATTGAAATATTATTATATCACTGTCCTCCTTTTTTGATATTTCCAACCTTTGCCATGTATTAAAAAGTGAAAATAATTTCAAAGACATAGAAGAGAAAATTTCACTAACACATCCCATACTGATCATTTAAACATTCAAATTACAAAGAAAAATTCTTAGTAAGATCTACTCATAAATCCAATTATGTATGTTGTAGTAACAGTCAAGAGATAATAAATGAGTGAATTTGGGGCACAGGGGCAGGTCAGAGGAGGAGAGTGAGAAGTAGAAGAGATGCTGAGGCAGAGTAACTTATGAAGTTCTAAAAAGGTTAAGATCATTAAAAAAACCAGAAAAATCTTCAGCTTTTGGTCATCTGCATGACTGGTGTAAGAGATAATTGATTATAATAAGTCCCATAGCAGGTTGGCATAATCTCTGATAATCTGCCACTGTGCACTAGCAGGATACACTAGCTGGTTTCCACAGTGCCAGTAACTCAAATGCTAATTGACATCTATGTGAGGTCATTAGCTTCGTACAAATGAGTTATAGTGAACCAGTGACAACCTACATTGATAGTTTGAAACAAATTCTTAATTGACACGTGAGATACTGTATATATCAAGATGCGGGGGGCGGGGGGGGGGGGGCTTGGTCCTGAAACAACTTAATGTGCCAGACTTTGTTGACTTCCAATGGGAGCTCTTAGCCATAGGGAGGAATGAGCGCAGGTGGCCTGGGAAGGAGGCTGGGTGGTGTTGGAAGAAGGGTGGGGTGAATTGTACATGGAAAGTGAATTAAAATTTAAAAGAAATTTAAAATAAGGAATTGTAAAATGTAAAGATTTTATAGCTTTAACCTATTCAGCCATTGGCATATTCTTATACTGAACTACAGCTGGGAGTCTATTATAAGGAATGTGTTTAATATTTTTAAATAGGAAGATGTGAAAAAGAAAAAAACAAAGTACAAAAAGTACTGAAGCATCCTGAAACACACCAATGGCACGCATATACAAGGTTATTCTATCTTTCATATATCTATAATGTATATTATATATTATCACTTCCATTATTTTATTAGATATATGTCAAATCATGTTGCTTAAGCTTTAGATTTGAACTGCTATTATGCAATATGCAGCAATGCTAAGCATTAATTAAATACTTTCAATTACATGTTATTAATCAAATCCTACTGTATCAACCAGCTTAATAATTGATCAGAGTATAATGTTTTTAACATTTCCTTCCCGTGGTAGTTAACATTCATTGTAATATTCTTTATCTATATATTTCCAATTTTATTGTTTATTGTCAGTTAACAATTTTATTGTTCATTGCCATTGTTAGTTCATTTTATTTAAAGTCTTCTGATCATCTCATTACATCCATTGTTCTTCTTGTTGCTATGATACCTATACAAAAGGAAAAGACACATAAGATGGGAAAATTTATTTTTGCTCTCAGTTTTCAAGGTGTAGCTCATTCTAGAGTGAGAAGTCATGGTATCAGGAGCATGTCTGCATTCATGAGGAAGAGAGTTGAATATCAATGCTACACTCCCTTTTTCCTATGGATACAGTTCTCCACTACCCTAATTAATCTAATCTATGTAACTCTTTAAGATGTTCATAGAGGCTAACCTAATTTAGAATCAGGCATACCCATAGACCCATCCTAGGAAACTGAAAATGCTGTCAAGTTTTCTACCATTGTTAAACCTCATATGCATATTTTCTCCTTTTATAATAAGCAGTTTTACTCTTGTACTATTTTGTTATAAATAAGTAGTATAAAACTCATAGCTCTTGATAGGAAATAATTTCAATACTTGTAAAAACCAATGCATGTTTTTCACTTTGCCCCATGCATGACATCAGAAAATAATTGTTGTAAACATCTAGCAATATATTAATGGAAGAATATGATGATGAATAAAAGCACTGAATACACATTGTGATATAATATTATAATTATGCTCATACATTTACAATTTTATTCCTGAAAAAGCTTTGTAAAGAATATGCAAGTTATTGAACATACTGCACAAAATACACCTATAGTCTTCTAACTTTAAAGATTCTTGCTTCTGTAGTTGTTTTTAATTTTTCAGTTCAATTTGCAAAACCAAAAAATTGCAGGCCATTTAAAACCAGTATGTATGTATAAAATGACTCATTTATTTAAATATTTGTTACATTTTAAATTTATAATATAAAAGTTCTAGATAATTATACGAATATAGTGATAGACTACTAGATAACTAATAGATATGCAAATTTTATACTTAAAAAAGAGAAAGATAGGACAATAATCAAAATACATAAGTATATGAAATAATTTGAAAACCAATTAAATATATTAATTTCTTTAATTAAAAACTCATTTAAAAATTAAAATAAGCATTCAACTCTATTCAAGACTTGAAACAGTTTGAAATCTGAAGATTTAAGATAGGAATGCCCTTTTTATGCAAAAACATACGCATATATCTTTATTTTATTCATAGTACTCTGTGTTGTCTATATCACTACTATAACACAACAAAAATATGATCATAGTTAATTATTTAACAAAACTAAATTTTTTTACAATATAGTAAAACTTGTCCATGAAGGGAAGAAAAGCATTCTAATTGGAATACAAAGTGTATGAAGACAGTGTTTTATATATTAAGGCATTCGGAGACATTTAATAAACAAAAAATCGCATGCATTACTATTATTTTGATTTACAGAACTCATTAACCTCTCAGCTCCCAGACTCCTATTGTGTACACAATTTAATTAAGATAGCATTTGATTTAAAGAATTATACAGTCATCCTTTACATAAATATACTCTAGTTAAATAGATGCAATGCATCAATTTCTGAAGATAAACAAAGCCATAATTGTAAATAAATTATAAATAACTGGACCTGAGGTTAAAAAAAATATTTTCATGGCTGCATGATATTCTCAAAGAAAGCTTGTTTCTTTCATATGTTGTGTGGGGTGAATAAGAGACTGAGCATCCAAAATTATAATACCCAGACACAATCATTAATATGGAAGAAAAATATGATTATGAACAATAATGGAATCACTCATTTTCATTATTTGTTTACATTGTGAAAAGAATGCATACACATTCTATTTCTAATGTCTGTAATGAGTAAGGATGAGTATTATTCACAAAATTCTCTAAGATTTATTTTCTTCTCTAAAATATATATTTAGACAATATGAAAAGAGGTCAAGAAAACTAAGACACATAATTATTGGAAGTCAAAATGAGATTTTGTTGATAACTACACATCATGCTGACTGAGACATTAAATTTATACTTCAGAGTTCTAAGAAATGTAACAACTCCAGTGAGAACGATATATTGTCTTACAAAATCAGCATTAGTAATAAATGTGGAGTTAAAGCATGATACATAGCACAAATAATATAATATTCTGTTATGAGCCAAGATGACTTTAAAAGAAGACAACAGTTTTTGAAAAGAAATCCACACTGTCAGTCAATAAATTCTAATATTTCCTCCCAATATGTACTGAATTTTTTATTTTCTGAGACATAGTTTCTCTGTGTAATAGTCCTGACCGTTCTGGAGCTCACTCTGTAGACTAGGGTGACCTCACAGGGATCCACCTGCCTCTGCCTCCCAAGTGCTGGGATTAAAGACATGCATCACCACTGCCCTTTATTGTTCTATTTCACAAGTCTTAATATTTGGAATTTAGTTCTGCTATTAGGAACTCATGAGTTACCTGGGTTCTACTCTGGTTTTTTGTGTGTATATGGTTTGTGATAATTATACATTACTATTACAAAATTATAGCTTTGTGGGTTTCACACACAAAGCTCATTTGCAGAATTTGTAGGTTTTGCTTGAGTAACATTGCTTTTATCAGAATCTTATCACTTACATCCAGTGAATTTGCTATTCTACAAGGAAAGAAAATGTTATACATATAAATTAATGATATGGGACAGGAAAGATTAGGAAAACCTGATTTTACAACTAATGTTTATTTAATGGTTATAAGGAAGTAGGTGAATGAGTTAGAAATAGAACTGAAGATGTTAGAGCACTGAATTTGAAGAAATTCTCACCTAAAGATTGGTTCTAGAAGCTGGAAATGCAAGACATGCTCTTTGTTGTTGTTGTTTTGTTTTGTTTTGTTTTCTTTATATTATTATTATTATTTAATTAAAAATTTCCACTCCTCCCATTTCCCTCCCGGTCCCCCCATCCCCCTTCCCCTCCCTCTCCAGTCCAAAGAGCAGTAGGGGTTCCCTGCCCTGTGGGAAGTCCAAGGTCCTCCCCCCTCCATCCAGGACTAGGAAGGTGAGGATCCAGACACACTAGGCTCCCACAAAGTCATTACATGCAGTAGGATCAAAACCCAGTGCCATTGTCCTTGGCTTCTCAGTCAGCCCTCCTTGTCAGCCACGTTCAGGGAGTCCAGTTTGATCACATGCTCCATCATCCAGTTGGCCTTGGTGAGCTCCCATTAGATCAGCCCCACCGCCTCAGTGGGTGGGTGCACCCCTCATGGTCCTAACTTCCTTGCTCATGTTCTCTCTCCTTCTGCTCCTCATTTTGACCTTAGGAGCTCAGTCCAGTGCTCCAATGTGGGTCTCTGTCTTTAGGATCATCCATCGCCAGATGAAGTTTCTATGGTGATATGAAGATATTCATCAGTATGGCTATAGGTGGAATATGTACACTTTAGGGTACTACTCAGCGATAAAAAATAAACAATGACATCTTGAATTTTGCATGCAAATGGATGGAAATAGAAAACACTATCCTGAGTGAGGTAACCCAGACTCAAAAAACCCAGACTCAAAAAGAGGAACATGGGATGTACTCACTCATAATTGGTTTCTAGCCATAAATAAAGGACATTGAGCCTATAATATGAGATCCTAGAGAAGCTAAATAAGAAGGTGAACCCAAAGAAAAACATATAGTCATCCTCCTGATATTGGAAGGAGACAAGATTGCCAGGCAAAAATTGGAAACCTGGGGGTGGGAATGGGGTGGAGGTAAGGGGAAATGGGGAGAAAAAAGTGAGAAGGGGAGGATGAGGAGAGGATGAGGGACGGTTGGGATGGAGGCAGGATGGATATGGGAGAAGGGAAGTATATATCTTAATAAAGGGAGCAATTTTAGGGTTGGCAAGAGACTTGACTCTAGAGGTGTTCCCAAATGTCCATGAAGATGTCCCCAGCAAGATCCTTGGGCAGCAGAGGAGAGAGAGCCTGAAATGGTCCTATTCTATAGCCATACTGTTGTTTTGTTTTTTTTCCCTGAATTATCTCACTGAACCATGGATTTCAATGCCTTGTACAATATTGACTCTTACCATTGAAAGTCATTCAGACTTTTGATCTCTAGAACTCTAAAATAATATGGCTTTCTATAAGTTATCAAATTAGTAGTAATTTTAATAACATCAAAACTAATCTAATATCTATGCTTTTGGATTTCTTCATCCACTACCTTCTTCATAATCATTTTAAGGTCAATGACCCAGTTTTTGTAAAATACATATATTATAGCATATATATGAACAGTAAGTCATATATTTATATAACACAAGGGTGTGATCATTGAAACATGGTGTAGTCAATGATAATTATTTCTCCAGTATTTTGAAATTTGTTTATTTTTGATATAGTATTTAAATTATATGTCTTCTTTCTGTCCCTCCTGTCAAGTCCACCCATATTCTCCTTTTTTTTCTGTTATGACAAATAAACTAAGCAACGTCAACTTAGGGGAAGAAAACATTTCTTTGTCTTATTATCAAGCCAGTTCATCAAAGAAGGGAATTATGGAAGTATGTTTAATGAAACAATGCAGAACTCATTAATGTAAGCTGCATACTGAATTGTTTGCAGATATGGCCATAGACAGCTTCTTATGTAGTTTGTTACCACTTTTCCAGGCAATCATAGTGCCTACAGTGGGTTGGTCTTTCTGTATACTGTGAAAACGTGTTGCTCTTATTGAACAATAAAGTTAATTTGGTCTATGGCAAGGCAGGATAGAGGCAGGTGGAATATCCAAGCAGAAACACAAGAGAAGAAGGGCAGAGTCAAACAGTTATGTTTTGAATAAAAGTAGATTAAATGATCTACTTTGTTTCTCCCATAATTTCTACATCATACGTTTCCACATCAGTAAGCAAAACTTTTCGACATAAAATAATTAAGTCATCTCATACAGGATATAACCTGAGTAACCTTTCAATTGAGTCTTTCTGATGATTTGACTCTACGATGTGTCAAATTGTCATTTAAAACTAATTAGGACACTGCTATCTAACTTTGCCCACATTTACGTAGTTTCAGTATTTTAATCAATTTTGTTATCTATTATGTTAGACTGGATTAAAGTTTTGCTTCAACTTTTTCTTTTTTCATTCTTTCCTTCATTTTATTTTGTTTTATTTTTGCTTTTTTGAGACAGGATTTCTGTGTAGCTTTAGAGTCTGTCTTAGAACTCATTTTGTAGACTAAACTGGCCTTAAACTCACAGACATCTGCCTGCATCTGCCTACCAAGTGCTGGGATTAAGTCATGTGCCATTACTGTATGGCTGTAGAAGGGAGCTGCGGGCTGCATCCCGCCACCCAGTTCCCAGCTGCCTGGCTAGTTTATGCCCCGAAATAACAACACACAAATTGTATTCATTTAAACACTGCCTGGCTTATTATATCTAGCCCCTTCTTGGCTAACTCTCATACCTTGCTTAACCCATTTCTAATAATCTTGTAGCACCACGAGGTAGTGTTTTACCGGGAAGATTCTAGCCTACGTCCTTCTTGGATTGGAGCTTCATCGCATCTGGCTCACTTTCCTTCTTCCCAGCATTCTGTTCTGTCTAATCCACCCACCTATGGGCTGGCCTATCAAATGGGCCAAGGCAGTTTCTTTATTAACCAATGAAATCAACACAAACAGAAGACTCCCAAATCATATGGCATTTTTTTTCATTCAAAAATGAATTAAATAATATTAAAGAAGGTAGTTAAATTCATATTGGGTAGAATTTCTCTACTCAAGAAAGGAGACCAATGTTTAAATGGACTACCATGGAAAACTAAGTAAATCAAAGTTCTGTTCACTCACTACTGTTACTTCAACAATTTGTATAGAAAGAGGGCGTGTGTAATGAAAACTAAGTAAAATCCTTTAGAATAACTGATATAATACCAAAAAGGACATGGAAAATTTTAAATTGTTTGAAGTTTAATTATATTTAGAAAAGAATAGAGAATATACTATGTCAAATTAAATCAAAGTTAACCGTAGAAAAATGAAGAATATGGAGAAGGAATATCAGGGAAATCTTATAGAAGTAGAGACAGGCATGCATTTTTCCAAGGGACAGTTCTTATGGACTTTGCTCTTCAAAGTCTCTTCTATTTCTACTCCTTTACATTATGTTTTTCTGTAAATGACTTAAGGAAATGAGAAAACTATTATTACTTAAAATATGCATCATAAAATATATTTATCACCAATAAAGTAAATGTATTAATGAATGTAAGAATTACATGATCACTATAATGAATACTAAATTTCAAAATACATTTTTAACTTACTGGCAATCTGTGAAATAAATTAAGTTTGACATCATTAAACAGATTTAAAAAATGGAAAGTCTGATATATTTTGCATTTGTTGTTGAAAGCAACCTGAGCAGTATTGAATATTAGACTACCTATTTAAGTAAATAAATATCAAAGTAACTTATATATTTATAGTGTGCTTACATTATTCTTGTAAACTACAACAAAAAGCTATTAATAGTAGAGAAACTTTAGACCAGAGTAAAAGAAATTCACAGTGCTACCCTCGAGCTGCAGAACAGTCATTTGGGCCAGAATTGAGTTATGTTTTCGAGATGGTAAACATGTGTGGATATAAATATTCTCTATGACATTAAGACATATTGGGCATAAGCTCAGAAGTATTTCACACAGAAAAAAAAAACATGAAGTTCTTAATGAAAGTAAATAACATACTCAATGGTATATGAAGTTTTATGCCAAAAAGTGCTAAAGGGAATTAAAATTTTTCAAAAAGAATTATGTGAAATTGACATTGCTGCAATGATTCAGACAATTATGCTCACAGCTGGATTAACATTATATTATTTACTTCATGATTTTCAAACTATAAACTATGTAACGATATTATCAAATGACTTAAATGAAAGTCTTCAGTTGCTTAGTCCTGGAAGTTTAAAATAAGTTTCCTTAGATGGAATGACAGTTTTATTATCAGCTGTGCTCCAGAGCAGGCCCCATATTCAGTATCTGACCAACATAAAATGGGCTCCATGTTGTTGATGTATGCAGTGTTTGTGTGTGTATCTTTGTTTTGTGTGTGTATGTAACATGTGTGTATGTGTAATGTGTGTATAGTATGTGTATGTATAGTGCATGTGTATTTATGTGTAGTTTGTGTGTGTATAGTGAGTACATGTTTGTGTATTTTAAGACAAAGATAAAATATGTAGTAGTGTGGGTATCGAAGGAAAATATCAAAGAAGGGTTTTGGGAATAAAGAAAGTGAACAAAATTTAATGCATGAATAGTTTTAAAATACTGCAAATTCAAAAATGCCTGTCTCTAACATTTGAATATTTAGATGTGGTTAAAAATAACTGGTAAGAATGTCTACTAGATAATGACAAACAATAAGAATTTCTTTAAAAATTTCTAATATGTAAGATAAAGTTTTTTCTTTAAAGCAATTTGTTAGAATGTTAGAAAATAGCCTAGACTCTTTCAAGTTTCATTTTGGCATGGTAAAAAGCATCATTTCAACTCCCAAGTAATTTTTATCCTATGTTTAAAACATTTGAATAAAAAAAGTTTAGTAAATTGTAAATCTGTCATAATTTAAAAGTAAGTTTTTAGAAACACTATAGAATACTACATAGATTTCTAGTAATGATATGCTTCTGTATGTGGTTATTTGGTAGTCTTTAAAACATCGCACAGAAAGAAAATATATGTGAAAATTGTTATTGGAAAATTTGGGAATCACAAGTGAAGCTTACCAGATATCATCAAATTGAAACATCTGGATTAACTATAATTAATTTTCAAAATGAAAATGATAATTTAAATAAAAAATTTTCTATCATATATGTTATAGTCATCTCTTTTAAATACATGTATTTGTATTTATGACATTTGTTTTGTTTTCTTTTGTTTTCTTCTTTTGCTTTTTATGATAGTCTATCTATTCTTGTTTTGTAATTTTTGACAGATATGTAAAATGCTTTACTGAACATATCTTTGAATTAATTCAGAATTTAAAAAAATACAATGCTTACTTCTTGTTTCAGGAAAACTACACAGTATTTAATAATGAGTTTGCATTGGCTGCTCTAACAATGGACCACAGAGTTTGTGGATTATCAAGTAAAAGTTTACTTTCTTGTGTATCTAGTGACTGGAAATCTAAGATACTGACTGAGAAGACTCTTGGAAATTGAGAAAATGAGGGTTTTCCTGAGGATTTGCTCACTTCTACTGTTATTCTGTCAATCTTTTCCGTTCGTGATGACTGTGTGCACCACATTTTATCCACCTACAGTAACATTTATTATATTTGTTGTTCATATCATTGTCTAAATCTCCACTCTTTTAAAAATAAAAGGACACAATCATATTGGATCAGGCTCGCTCTGTTTTTTTTTTTTTTTTTTTTCGAAACAGAGTTACTTTGTGTAGCTTTTGGACCCTATCCTAGAACTCGCTCTGTAGACCAAGCTGTCCTTGAACTCACAGAGATCCACTTGCCTCCACTTGCCTCTTTCTGCCTCCTCCAGTGCTGGGATTAAAATCATACATCAACACTGCTGAGCTTGTTCTTATAATCTTAACTTGATCATATGATGACAGTTTTACAACAAGACCACATGATGACATCCCATTTCTGGGTCTGCAGTCCTGTTATAGCTAGTATTTGTGATGATGTCCATAGTTTGTATTACTGCAAGGAGTCATAGGAAACAATTCATGTTGAAAATTGAGGGTTTCTACCCCACTCCAGAAAGATGGCCCCACTCATCACCATAGGCATGTACCTCACATGGGCAGCATTCTAGAGATGAGCTTGCTGGAGCAGTCATAGACGAGCCATGCCTGAGGACCTTAGTACAGGAGAGCTGACACTGACTCCCCTCTCCTGACATGTGATGACATGGGTGAGGGAAAGATTGCACTTCCCCATTACTCTTGTGGCAGGCAAAGGAACTGGCCCTGGGGTAACCAGCTACAGTACAAAGGAAAGCTGCCCCCCCCCCCCAAGACAGCACACTAGAACTGAGCCTGTTGTTGAGGGTGCATGTGAGCCAGTTCTGAGGGCATGAAAGCAGGAGAGCTGATTCTCAATCTTTATACCCCCCCCTCCGCAAAGCAATCAGGAGAGTGGGCCCTGTACCTCACATAAAAAAAAAAAAAAGAGTAGAGCTGACCCTGGTGGTATGAGTGTTGGAGAGTTTAACCTGAGGTCCCGAAAGCAGTAGAACTGGCCCCACTCAATGCTGTAGGCTGCATTGGTTGATCTAACTGAGGCAGTGCTGGAGAGTTTGCCTGGGTAGTGATAGTAAGGTAAGGGTTGGAGACTGAACAACCCAGGTACCATCCAGGGCCAGAACCAGAAGCAGAGATATCAGCCCACCCCAACATCAAATGAACCTTTGAACCGTTGGAGTGTGTGAGGAGGATGAATTTCAGGATTTCCATGACAAAGGATATCCAAGAGCAGTTCCAGTAAGAGCCCATTATTGAGTATAGCAGAAGCTGGAGACTTAGAACCAGACTAATCACTCACAGTAATGAGCACTTACAAGTAAAGATGTTTGGACTCATGGATAACCTGTATTACTCAAAAGGCAACATTACAACTGTCATGATGAGATTTTTCGCCTTTTTTCTTGTCGTTGATGATTTTATTTGTCTGTTTGGTTTGGTTTCATTTGGATTTTGTTTTTCTTTGATATTTTATTTGATTTGATGGGAATATTCAGGGGCAGAAGTTACAGGGGACCAAGAGATGAATTGGGTCAGGATGCATGTAGTGAAATCCACAAAGAATCAATAAAAGTTAAAAGAAGTAAAAATGATAAAATAAAAAAGGTAAAAAAAAAACTAGGCCACATTTGCAAGGAATAAAGTTAGGATTTCAAAATTTTTGGCAATAGAAAACTAGAAAGCTAGTCATAATGATACTAAAAATTGCCTACAAAAAACAAAAATCAATTACCTGCAATATTCATCAATCTCTGCGAAAAGGAAGAGAATAAAATATGTGGTCTTCTCACTTATCATATTTGCATTTCATAGTTGAATATAAAAATTATCTGGATGCAAAAATTACTAATGAATGAATAGTTCCCAGTGATCTAAATAGTTCCTTTTAAGTTATTCATAGGCTATGAAGTGAAAAAACAATGCAGGTACCAGGATTGCATTTTTCAGAGTTACTAGCGAAGAAAGACCCAGAGATGCCTAAATGGTACAACCACTAATCTTGGTTGATCTACAGAACTTGATGATAACATTCTATGACTGAAAAGAACACACATGTGAGTCAGAGAAAATATAAAAATAATGTTGATACTCTTTGGGAAAATCCCTACTCGCTAGTTTTCATAGCACTGGCAGATACTATACATGTTACTGAAGTTGGGGTAGAAAATTAATAAAAAATGTAGTATGATTAATAAAAATCCAGAGACAGAAGTTGGGGTTCAATCTTGGTCAGAGAAGTAAATTAGCCAGCTACTGGCTCTTACCTCTACCTCAGTCTGAAATAGCAATCCTGCCTCCAAGAAGCTCAGAATGAGACTGTCTCTGTGAGCCATCTCCTCCTGTTTTATAATCCTTTCTAGGTCTGGAATTAAACTCATGTACAGCTATCACCCAGTTTCTATGGTAACTAGTGT
Organism: Microtus oregoni; assembly: GCF_018167655.1. NCBI lineage: Eukaryota > Metazoa > Chordata > Mammalia > Rodentia > Cricetidae > Microtus > Microtus oregoni. The sequence continues at coordinate 27,558,867 of NW_024543089.1, forward strand.
GGCTACTGTATTAAAGGTGTGTGTCACCAGTCTGGTCTGTAAGGCTGATCAGTGAGGCTGTTTTACTCTCTGATCTTCAGACACATTTTACTTACTAATATTCAATGAAATATCACTACACAAATTCCTTAACTATGAACTCTATGAGCTACAGCAATGACTAGCCACAGCACATGAATCTACAGATGCAATATTGATATGTATGACAATAACCCCTCACTTTCTGGCTAAATTTAAGGCTTACTGTACCCTATGGACCCATGCCTGGTACTGTGGACTGAAGCACCCCTGTGGTTGGATAGATCATAGACAATAGTTGAGTACCTACTACTATCATTCTACTAAGTGCCTTTATATATATATATATATATGTATATATACATATATATATATTTTTGTAAACTTCCCCTACTTACCAGTTTTCTTCAGTGATGCAGGTCCACAATCAATCAATTTTCTTATATCCATGTCCAGGTATTAGCATTAGGTGAACGCAGATGTCTTGAAAAGCTACTCCATGAAATTGGAAGGAAATGGAGGTGATTTTATGAAATGGGGGGAAAGGAATAAGAGAAGACTCCATCAAAATACATTATATGCATGTATGAAATCCTCAAATTAACACATAAATGATAGACTTGAGAGATTTCTTGTGTATTCTACCTCTTTATAGTTTAATGTAACTTCTACAAACTTGAGTTTAATTAAGAATTAAGTAGGGAATTTAAAAGATCTTTTTCTTTTGCTGTGGATAATAAATCCATTAAGGAAGTAAAGGTTTCAACAACAAGCCTTGGGTAAATCAAGTGCCTATTAAAGGATCCTCTCCATAACAATAATGGAGTAACAATGATAAGTAGCAGTAAAATTAAATTCACGAGTTACAAAGTTTAGATATTGAGACTATTACATAGAAGTTGTTGATGCCAAGTGATATAGTTAGAAAATATTTCACAGTGAAAGGTTTAGAGAATTCGTGTTGTTGATGATTACTAAAACCTTTCCAGATCCAGCATGCCACTTCTCTGCCTGTGTGGTATCCAGCTTTGCTTTTGAGCACAGTGCCCGATGAATCACGCTTCTGAGTTAACAAGGTTTCCTGATAAATCACTGAGGGCATTGTTTCCTTGAAATACTGCCACTCATCTAAGAAGCCAGTTTATTTGGAGCATATAGATTCTTAAGTCTAATTGGAGAAAGACTGAATTATTAAATAAAATGAGAAGAAAAAATGACTTTTTATGCATCAGCAAGCAGGATTCAATGTAGTACTCACTATAGTATTTAAACCAATTTTACTGCAGTTGAACAGCAGTCTTTGAATAGCCTGTGTAAAGAATTTATAATTTCGTTCCTTATTTGAATGCAATGTAATTTTGCATTCATTATAACCTTTCTTTACATAGTTATATTACCTAATTGTTAAGCTCAGGTCTGTGCACTTAAAATTTCACTAATGAAAAATTTAAATAATTCAAGTTTATAACCGAGTTATACACATTCAGTTGTAAAATTGCACTAGGCTAGGGTAGATTTTGAATTCAAATTCCACGTGTTCACAGAGTAGAGTAGAAAGCATAATGAAATTTCTTGCAACTAGAAATGCTTTATTATTTATCATAGAATGCAAATGACATAGTGCATACCATCAACATGAGCAATTCCCTCCCTGGATTATAGGAATAGGAGTCACTCATTAGAGGAGGTTGTGATTACCAAAGAGGAGTGACAGCTTGTGCCACTCTGGGAAAATTGATTTTTTTTTTCACCATCAAGGTCAAGCAAACTGTTCAGTATTTCCAAACAATATGTTAGTCTATACAGAGATACCTAAGAAAAGTAGAGTTCTTTCATGTTATTCTTTACACACATCCCTCAGGAGGAAGTTTCTTAGAGTGTGAGTGTCTTGGATCATGCCTTGACTTTAAAAATCAAGTTATTAAGTGAGGAACTTGTGAGGATTATAAAACCTACCTTATTATAAACTGACCATTTATTATAAATTTTATTTTTCCCATTTCTCATATAAACACACATATAAAATATATATAAATTATTTGTGAGTTAATGTACAATATATGTTATATAGCAAGGTGGAACATGTGAAACAAGAATTCTGAAGAGTATTTTTGCATGTGTTTAGCAATCATAATGGAATAATACATCTATAATTAGGAGCTGATGTCTCTTTTAAAGAAAGCATAACAATAAAACAAGTGAAGAATAAAATACTGTAATTTTTATCTCATTAATATGGATTTGTTCAAAATGCCATGCTTATCCTATCTGCAAAGGGAACTCTTACAACCATCATGTATATGGAAAATTGAATTAATCATTAAAATATTAATTTTAAAGAATCTATTTACACCTGAATGAAATGAGCACATAGGGAAAAATATTTTGCCAGGGAATTATGAGTCTTAAACAAAATAGTTCTATTTTCCTAAGAGTCTAGTGCATCTCTGTGCTAGACAGTGCTAAATAAAATAATCCATTTTGTTAGCTGAGTGTTTTATTTTCGAGGAATAACATTCACAATTGCTTATGATCACATATTAATTGTTGAATTAGTTTAAGAGAATAAATTAAGTGTACTATTAGAGTGTAACCACATTCTAATTTTACATTGTTGTGATTAAAATAAGGTCACTTTGGTTCTTGTTTGATATCCAAACAATGTTTATGTTATTTTATTTAACCATTTGAAACTAGCACATTTATATGTGTCTTTGACACTTATACATCTCAGAAAAAATTCATTGTGTTATTAATGATGGTGGTGGTGTCATTGATGATGATGTGTGTCTATAAGATTCCAGACTGAACAATAATTTGTGTTGTAATTTCACATCTTCAACATAATTTTTAAAAATCAGTGAACAGTGAATACATAGAGAAAAACCAAGAACTCATAGCCAGACTAATGGAACACTGAAAGGAAATCCAAAGACTGTAGTGGTAAGATCTAAAGAATTTGCCACCTTAAATCTAATAGTAGGTAGGATACAAATGGGATTAGTTTTTAAACTAACTTAATAATGGACAATCCAATTTAATTTGCTTTATATTACTGCTACAAAGAAATTATTATAAATATGTAAATCAATAATAATTAACTTTCTTCAAATATTATTCATTTCATTTGTTGCAGAACACACAACTGGAGTTATGAGACAGAATGGTAAATACAATTTTTCATTCTTTTCTTTGGAAACAACATATCAATCATATGATTTCCAGTCATGTTTTCATTCTCCTTCTTGTGATATTTATCAATAACTAAAATAACATTACTTCTTAGATTACATGTACAAACCTCTATAAAATTAATATAATATTAAAATAAAGAAGACTCATTCTTTAAAAAAATATTAAATTAAAAAATAACATTAGACCTAGAAAATGTTTCTATCAATGATTTTGGACAGAATATAAAAGTGCTACAAAATTAAAGTGTTTTCTAAAATATGATTGTTTTTATTTAGTACAAAAAGTAGGGTATATCACTTTTCAGAAAAAGATGCAGAATATTTGGACATTTATAGATGCTAGGTCTATGACAGTAACTATAGATTGAGAAAATTAGTTTTGCAATGAAATTATCAAATCCATATTTAATACAAACAATTTCATATATATGCATATATATAACAAAATGGAGATGCACTAAAATTATTCATAAGAATGACTAACCAATGCCTTATAGCATGTACATATAGATTGTATTTTATATGGAATTCACTAAACTTCACTGAGAGCAGATTGATTTAAGCAATGCTGTTTCTTCTAGCTCTAATTTTGTGTGGAAATTAACTTATATAAACAATTTTGCATCATGACATTTACATTTTTAACAGTCAAGGATTTCAAAGAATGCTTAGTGGCAACTACAGTATAAAAATACCTTTCTTAATTTGGTACCTCACGTATCAGGTAGGATTAATAGTGTATTTGATTTTGCATTTATTATAAGTCTTTGACATTTCATCTATCATGTTTGAGTTTCATCAGGAAGGCAAAACCACACATCTACTTCAATTTATCTTTTGATTTAGTACAAGATGTCAAGTTGTTATTTTTTTCATTAGCTTATAAAGTAGATAAAATTTATGTAAATCAAAACTAATAAGTGCTCAACATTATTAATGTGTTTAAAATGAACTGTCATACCAAGAGAAGCTGCACCTCAGAATTATTTGGGAATTCAAGTTAATTTAAGAAATACTTTATCAAATTTGCTTTTAAATATTTTGTTTTTGAGCTAGGAGACACTTGTCTTATATTTTTAACTATATTTTTATTTGAGGATGTCATCCATGCATACATGAAATACACTAATTTGTATTACTTTGCTCTTCCCCTTCTATAAGGAATGACCCCCAACCATCCTTTCTCAAATATATGACCTCTTCTAGTTTTATTTTTGTTACACATATGACATACAAAGTCCAATTAGTTTTACCCTAATATGTATAGGGATGTGCACTAAAGGTTTGGGTCTAATCCCTTAAAAGGATTAAGACAAAAACCAAACCCAAACAGAAAAACAACAACCAAAGTAAACCAAATCCCCCCAAAAGCAAACAAACTGACACAATAACAACAAAGTGAATAATAGCTCTTCATACAGGTGAAATTTAAAAAAAAAAGTTTTTCTCATTCCACACTTCTTGTTTATAGGAACAATATCTTTTTCTTGTTCAGAATAAAAAATAGGACTGCAATCTTTCTGGTCTCTGGTTCTCACAACTTTTCAAGGACATTTTCCTCATTTTTCCAACGTTAAGAGTAAGAACTGTGCCATATAAATCTATTCTTAATAATAATAAAAACATATAATCATGAAGAGAGAATGGGTGGCCAGAAGTGGCAATATAAAATAAGAAAAGGATGGCAGAGAAACATAAGGATCCAAATACAGGGAAAGACCTTTAACACTAAGGGCTACTTGAAGGGTTATATAAAAATGTACTCTTTTAAACGCTTCCTAAAATATATACATATATCAAAGAAATCAAAGAGTCACCAAATAGCCTGAGGGACACTGTTTTAATTGGACATCTTTTACCACCAGCCACAGTTCCAGTGTCAGAAGTTGATTATATTTATTTAAGTTGTTGGACACAGGTACATGATAGAAATTTTCCAAACATCTTAGGCAACTGCCAATACCACTGATTGTTCTCTACAAAATGATGGTAAGGCTCTAATTCTGAAGAAAACACTTACGTATCTCAATGTACATAACTATAGCTTTCACACCCTACTGAGTAGTGCTTATGATGCTGGTGGATACTTTTTCTTTTCTTTTCTTTTCTTTTCTTTTCTTTTCTTTTCTTTTCTTTTCTTTTCTTTTTTAAGACGCGGTTTCTCTGTACCTTTGGAGCCTGTCCTGGAACTCACTTTATAGAACAGGCTGACCTCAAACTCACAAAGATCCACATGCCTCTGCCTCCCATGTGCTGGGATTAAGGAAATATGCCACCACCACTGCCCGGGTCTGGTAAGTAGTCTTGTATGCTACCAGAGGAGAAAGGAAAATGTCAGCATAGCTACAAACTCTGAGACACACAACAGTGCCATACCTGCAAAATATGCTCATGAGCTGTGCATGAAATGGGAGTAAACAATCACTGCTGGTGCATTTCCAAATGTGTGATTTTGTAGGTTTTGATTTTGGTGAGTGTTTGTGTGAGTGTCTTTTGTGTTTGTGTTTTGCCGTTGTCTAAAAAGAGAGAGATAGAAAGTACACTAAGTTGGGTAAGTGTGGAGGACCTGGAATGAACTGAAGAAGGGAAACAGCATGATCAGAATAAAAATCCACATATTTTAATTAAATGATATAAAATAAACATGGACTATGAACTGCCCGATCCTACTAGTATCATACCTTCTGTCTGTCATATTCCTGACCTGCCATGCTGGACTTTTAACTCCTTGAAACAGCAAACCATCATAAATACTTCCCTTTACAAGGCTATGGTGTTTAATCAAGCCAAATAAAAGTAACTTATATACAAATCAATTTTAGGAAATATTTTAACTAATTTATAATTATCAGCACTTGTTTTTGTATATGAAACATTTCCTACTTTTTTCTTCAATTCATTTATCTAATATCCATTAGATCTGCTGGGATAGAATAATAAAGTTAATATATGCTAAAGAAGAATTATATATTAAGAATCAAGAAGTGCATAGAGATTGTGGGCATTGTAGTTCAGGCAGTGAGAAAAGCTCAAAAATTTGAATTTCTGGGTAGGATATAAAGGTTGTAAATACAAATTAGAGAGTGTAGCAGGATAGGACAGACCCAGGAAAATACCATAGGCAGACAGAGTATCATCACATTTAATGATCAGAAAAGCATCTCAGAGAGATAAGTGTGATTGTTAAAGTTAAATTAGAGAATGGCTTGGGTTTTATTACCACACAAACAAAAGCATACCATTACATTTAAATTAGTTATTTCCTTTATGGTACTAAATGCTATTCACAAAGATAGCTACTTACAAATGAATAGGGTTAGAGGTAATGTGTAGCAAAGGAGAAGATTATTTTAAAATTATGTGCCTTGTATATACTAGACATCCAGACATTCTAGTTAGCCATACAAAAATCATTTATATTTACAAACAGTTAAAGCAATGGGCGAGTGAATTTTACCTAATTCATGATTATTCTTGTAGAGAAAATACAGTAGACATTATTTTCAGTTTTATAAAATTTTATAAAATTATAACTAGTACAGGGCATGTGCCACAATAACCTTCTTAAAAATTTGCCAAGGATCCTTTTGCCATTCTGTTCTTCTTGGTACCTAACTTTATTTCTCTCCTTCATATGTATAATACATTTATGTCCCACAAAAATACTGAGAAATATATCTGCTTGAGAATCAAATTTTTCTGCTGGATACTGTATTGTTAGGATATAGTGAAGGCTTTGTGGCCTTTATATACATACAAGCAGCATACATTGAACTTCCTTGTAACTTTGAATGCTCATTCTTATTCCACTCTGCTTTTGTGTTTCTTCTCTACATCACTGACATTTTTACTTTTACTATCATGTCTTTCACAAACAAACACAGACTCACACACATAGACACACACACACAACTTATTGCTTATAGTATTACTGAATCTTTCTTCTGAACTTGAAGATACACTAACAAAATCCACAAAATGACACTGAGAATGCCTTTGTATATTTATTAAATTAACCTGGTGCATTTTTTGGTAATATTTAGACTGTTTAATGGTGAAGCATTGTGTTATACAGTCCTCAACAGTGGATTTGTGTATGAAGATGATATGATGCTATGATAACAGAAAGAGGACTTCAATAGATACTAGATCTATGGGAATTTGGGACTACATACCCACAGTTTCCAGAACTGTGCAAAATAAAAATTTATTTATTTATTTGTTTACAAGCAAGCTGTGATATGACATTTTATATGATGGTAAAATGGGAATAAACTAAACCTTATTGATATTTTGTGATGAGAATGTATCACACACACACACACACACACACACACACAAATTTAAGAAGTTGTAGTTTCCAAGTAGACAGGGCTTTTTGCTGTACTTTTCTAGAATGCTTTGTGCCCTAAAGTTATTTTGCCAGCCTTTGAGCAGTGGTCAGTAGTGTTCAAAAAACATATTCTCCTATCGTTTGTTTTCTGCTGTTCTCCAGACTCATCATTACGGTCTTATAAGCAGTATATGTTTCTTTAAAACAATTCTGTAAAATGGTTGTTTGTATTTTTTTATGCTTATACTAATGCCAGGTATACTTGGAGCTTATGTGCTTCAAGTTTTGTACCATTTAGTCTGTGTTCTATTTGCTTTCCTATGTAGGTATTTTTTGATTAAATAAGTGTTTAGTTATTGCTATGATTACTGATTCATATTTGATTTGTTTATAATTAATTCAAAGAGAGGTAGCTGGAGGTATATGGAATAAAAAATGATAGTCATTGATTACCTGTTCTTTTACACTGCTTCTGTAAACAACTAGAAGTGAAGGTAGCTTATTTCCTTGACTGAAATATGGGGCACTGGCATCAAATCACTTTCTAGCTCACATGGAAGAGCACTAGGGGAAACATTTTTCCTCTTGGACTCAAAAATATTATTGAGAAGGGAGATTCTTTAGTCTATAAAAATAAATATTGAAAATTGATTATTTTAACATTTAAAATTTCTAGGACAGAAAAAAAAAACTCAGTCAACAGCGTGGGATTTATTTTTAGCGTCATTGGAGCATGTGTGTGTGGTAGTTGGTATACATGTGTGTATTATTGCTTGAATGTCCTCGGAACTCTTGAAATATTGAAACTTAATTGGGAAGATAATATAAGTAAGAGTATAGCTAACAGGTTAAATTTACCTGTCAATTTGACACAGTGTAGAGTTATCTGGGAAGAGTGTGGTAGCCCACATATGACTCAGTTTCCATCTGGAGTCAATTCTGACTTTTTATCACTTTTTTTATAACTTGGTAACTAGCATTCTCAACATGTGGAAAAGAAAATCCTCACTTTGAAAAATCCAGTATGGCATAAAATCTTAATAATGTACTTCATGGATATCAGTCATGGATATTCAAAGAATCTTGCATAGTGACTGATAGTAAGAGACATATTATAATAAGTACATTCAGAACTCAATATTAAATTATTTAAATCTTTGAATTAAAGATTTGAATGTTTACAGAAAAACTTAGTTGAATAAATAATAAACTGCAGCAGAGTACAGAATACTTTCTTCAAGTACTTCAATAAGAAAAACTTAAATGTGGCATTTCATTAATCTATGTCATAAATAAAGGGAAAGTATAATAATCTTATACAATATGAATAAATACCTTAATTATAGAATAAATTTATTGAGTCAAAGAAATAAATAATTCCAATGAAGCTGCATTAACAGAATATAACTGATATTGTATATACAGAGTTAGTTTGATCTCATCTGAGAGCAAGAATATATCGTAATGCATCAATATTTTGTAACAGCTTTAAAATATCCACTTATAAAAGCCATCACATAATACTCTGTAATTTTGTGCAAAATAATTTTTATATTCAAATTCTTTTACCTTATTCAAAGGACTTCTTTGAATTCAAAGAAAAATTATACTGAATCCTGAACCCAAGTAAATTTTCAGTTTGTCTGATAGCACCCAAAACAACACTGAGTCTTCACATGAAAGCATGTAATATTATGGAGTATGTACTCTTAATTTGTTTACATTTAATGCATAGTCAATTACTGAAAGTTGCAAGTTAGTAACTATTGGACTCTTCATTAAAATTTAGTGCATAGAATGTATTTGTTTATGCCTTCCTATAGATCTAGTATATCATTTTTCAAGATCGTAAATCACACAAATATGAATTTTTTAAACTTTTTTGTTTTATCAAACACTAAAACTTGTGCAGTTTTTAATAATTATATAGCAATTAAAATATTTATATAAAAGTTACTGTCAGTGATAGTAGAAGAGAGGTGAAAAGATATTTGTGGGAGATGCAAAGGTTTAAATTAGAAAGTGGAAATTCTTTAATGCAAGATAACCTGGGTGTGTTTGAGAAATCTACTTACAGATGTTTAAAATGCATTTACAGCCTTTTTTTTTTGAGCTAGTCATTTTCCTTTCATCTTTGTGTTATGGAATTTTTCGTTTTACATTCAAAAACATCAAGGGAAAACTAAAAGCTATGCATATACTAAAACAGTGATGTGAGTATATGCAACAGAGGCATTATAGAAAATGTGTTGCAATTATTATTCTTTAGAATTTATTATTATTGTTATTACTACTGTTATTTATAAATTTTGAGAGATAGGATTTCTCTGTGTAGTTCTAGATATCCTGGAACTTTCTTTGTAGACCATGTTGGTCTTGAACTCAGATATATGCCTCCCTTTGCCTACTAAGATTAAAGACTTGTGCCACTACACCCCTGTGCATTTGTTATTGTTAACTTATAGTTATATCTACAAAAGTATGGTGCCAATAAGATGACTCAGCTGTAAAATCTGTGGAAGTTTGATCCCAGAATCCATGTCAAAAGCAGAAGTACACATCTGTGCTCTATAGGAGACAGAAATATCACTGGAAAAATCACAGGCAATCTGACATGAATAGACTGTGCAGCAGCAGAAGGAAAAAGAAAGACACTGCATCACCTAGATGAAATGTGATAATCTATTCCAATTTTTCTCTGGTCTTCATGCACACACACACACACACACACACACACACACATACACACAAATAGTTTTTCAAGCACACACATTCACATGTTTTCTCACATACATAATCACAGACACACACATTCAAACCTATTACACACATCAAATAAATAGGTAATTTATACTTTAAAAGAATAAGTATGAAGTTAAAATCAAATAAGTTGGCTCTTGGTTACTTTCCCTACTAATAGACAAGAATACACACGCTATCTCTGCTTCACCTTTAGTCCTTCTGTTGATAATAACTGCTTTCTTTCATACAACAAGCTTCAAGAAAGAATAAAACTTTTTTTTTGTCTTTGTAGTAAGATGTCGTACACTATGGAAAGAACAGTCTTGGACTTGACTGCATAAGAGAGCAAGTGGGTGAACATATCCATGCAAGAAGTCAACTTAGTGAGAATGTGTGCATTAATATGTCTTTCTTTTGACTATGCAGCATTCTGTGTTTTTAGGTCATGACTCTCAAGTCTGCAATACTGTGCAAACATACTAAAATGCACAGTTTTTGAAAAGTGACTACAACTTAAGAGTTTTAGTCTCATCACCATTTAACCCATTTGTGGATTCATATTTTAATTGCAGTTCTTTGAGTTGGGAAAAATTTCATAGTTTGGGCATATTTGAAGAAGTGGGCTACAAGAGAAGTATACTTGAGCAGAATACTGTACTGTAGGAATTCCTACAGCCAGTAGCCTTTAAGTTATCCATCCACCTGGGCGTGGACTCATACCATAAATGCTGATGTAAAATGCTAGTCCTACCTCTATTCCAGCTGTGGGATTCAATTGCTGTTCTCTGCTTGAGCAGAGGACTGTGATCTGTGAGTCTACCCCTAAATAAATAACCTTTTATTATAATCAAATCTGAGCTAGTGTGGTATTTTCAGGGTTTCTGTCCTGTCAGGTTCCCACAGTCATTAAGTCCCAAAGAAATCATACAGAGGTATACATTAATTTTAAACTGATTGGCCCATTATCTCAGGCTTTGTATTAACTCTTATAATGTATATTAGCCCATTATTCCTGTCTATGTTAGCCATGTGGCTCATTACCTTATTCAGCGGTGCAGTGGTTTGGGACCATGGTCTGTATTCTCACAATTATATTTTAAATAAATGCTGATTGGTCAGTAACAAAGCAGGAAGTATAGGTGGGACAACCAGATAGGAAATAGAGATGGGTCAATGAGACAAAGAGAATTCTGGGAAAGAGGAAGCTCTGTCTGCAGATGTGAGCCTGCCACGGAAGAAGCAAGATGTGACTGCCTTGCTGAAAACGGTACCTAGCCATGTGGCTACCACATACTAAAATAATGGTCTAATATAAGTTGTAAGAATTAATAAGAAGCCTGAGATAATGGTCCAATCAGTTTTATAATTAATGTAGACCTCTGTGTGATTTCTTTGGGACATAGTAAGAGTGTAGCACTCAAGTGTGCTTGAGCACACTTAATATTCAGGTTAAATTTACCGGTCAGTTTGACACAGTGTAGAGTTATCTGGGAAGAGTGTGGTAGCCCACATATGACTCAGTTTCCATCTGAAGTCAATTCTGACTTAAAGAGCTTATTTAAGCTCAAGTTTGCCTGCTCTGCCTGTAACCATGAGTGCTATGAGAAACTTCTGATTAAGCCAACGGGAAAGAACACTTTATCTATTGAGATTTTGCCTGATGTATGGCATATCTAGAGTTAGGAGCTGCTTGCTGTTATCTGAATTTTGGTGAGAGATAATGCACCTTATTGGGCTTCCTCCCAAGAACAGAGCAAGAAGCAGTTAGCTGACAGTACTTCTCTTTATTCTGCCTTCTACCATTAATTTTTATAAAAACAAGTTTTGACTAAACTCGGTGGTTGGTATTCGCTGTCAGCGTATACACTCTTTCCTGTGTTTTCTGTCTCCATTTCTCTCAATGTGCCATTCCTTTTACCTCACACTGCCCTCTCAGGTACTCCCTGCTAAGTCATGTCAGAGTGGCCTCCTACAGTAGAGTATCTTTCTAAGGATTTATCTAGATGTGGTTGCTGGGTTGGTTTGTCTGTGGAGAACTGCCTTAGTTGTTTAAAAAAAAAGTGTGAGAAGAGCCAGTAAACTGTGGAAAATACCATTTCCTAGAGTTAGTGATTTTGGACAATATGAAAAAGGAGAAAACTAGCTGAATACAGGCTATCAAGCATGAAGCTGCGGAGTATGTGTGTATTAAGTTGTCTTTATTCTTTACTACAGGTGTGCTGTGATCAGTTGGCTGAAGCATGTACCACTTTGATGTTGCTGCTGTGATGTTTTGTAAGCTACACTGGGAGCTATATTCAAACCTTACTCTAATAAATGGCTTTAAGAGAGTGGTTCATGATCACAACAAAATGACTTAAATAGGAATACTTAAAATTTCAACTTCTTAGGAATCTGAGACAAAAGAGTGCAAGCTCAAGATTAATATGACATTGCTGGTCAGCCTCTTTAACCCTGGATAGCCTCACAGTACAGTCTAAAATAAAAATATCTGAGATTTATCAGAGTAGTAGAGGAGTTTCCTAGCAAAATGATCTCTATCCAAATTCTCAGACTATAGTTCTGTTTATTGTTTCTTCAACTTCCATGCAGTAACCATTGTGATAATCAGTGCCTAAAATTTTGTGGCACTTCTTCAATTTGGTACACAAAATGGTTTCATAGCATGATGAATCAGTTATCTTCTCAGATGAGCATCATATTCTCAGAAATGACTTATTGAGTCAATTAACTTTTACTAGAGTACAAATGAACAAAAGGAATTGACCTGCCATCTTTGAAATATATCCTTATCTGTTTCTATCAAATGAGAGGCAAGAAAAAATTTATATGTAACTCCTAGATTTCAAAGTACTAATGCATAATCAATAGATGCTAAGGAGAATCTGGTATGTGAAACAAAAGAAATTGTTACATTTAAGATAAAACTATTAAGGACACAGCATTATCATCTTAGATGTCATATAGAATGACTGTTTAAAAAAGGGGAAGAGTAAAGATACAATGCCAAAATAACTGAAGTAATTGCTTTGAGGACTATTTCAATATATTTATAATTATGTTATAAATATAATTACAAAATATTGTTTATGTACTCTAATATGATATATAGATATTGAGTGAGCTATCTTATATATAACGTACAATTGAACAATTTAGAAATTGTCATTTCCATAAAATTACAAGGTTAGTAAGTAAATTTAAACACTTCTACAGATGCTCAACACGTATATATCATTTTAGTTATTTTAGATAATTTGAGTTTAATTATAAAATAGATAGATGAGGATATTTATAGTACATCTATTTCCCTCAAAATATACTTCCATTATCAACATATCTTAGCATACTAATAACATTTATTAAAATGGACAAAAGTATATAGCATCATTTTCCCCAAAGTTTCCTAGTTTACATTAGGCTTCAGCCTTGGTAGTTTATTTTCTATATTTTGTAAGAAATGTCAAATACAACAATGGCAGTGAGAGTAGCATGTAGTGGGATCAAGGAGGGCTGTAGGTAAATACATCAGAAAGTCAGAAATCAATGTTATTTCTCACTATCTGGAATCTTAGGCAATTTGTATTCCCTGCATTTGTACCACAGGACTCTGGATGCCGTAACACAAAACTCCAAGACAGCTGCACTGTTCTTTTCTACTGTTTTTAGACTTTCAGTTTTGTTCTGAAGCTACAAAATATATCACCAGTTTATTTGTTTTTTAATCCGTTGTACTTGAACTAAACCACTTGTTTGCCGCTTGTTGGCATCTTTGGGTATTCGCCCTGATATTGCCTGTTCTAGAATTACTCAAGTCCAGAAGAACATGAGACAATTCAACCTGATAAATATTCATAGAGTTGTTTTTTTTTTTCCTACAGGGAATACTGACTAACCCACAGGTTAATGATTTACCTGCTACTTGGCTGCTCTTATTTGGCTTTTGTGAAAAAAGTTGTTTCCATGCAAACCCTTGTGTAAGATTTTTCATATTTTTAGAGTAAAAATTTTCAAGTAAAATTAATAGAGTTTATTGGAGGAGAATATTTATATAAGAAATTGCCAACTTGCAATCCCAGTCACTGTACCATTTTATTCATTACAGTAGCAATACTCCATAGCTCTGTGTTCTGTTAGAGGCATGTAAAATGCCTGCAGATGCACAACCAAATCAACAGAACTTCTTAACAGTGGGTTTAATTTTAAATTTCCAATGAGAAGCTAGTGTTTGTGCTTTCTTATTTTTAGTGTTGGTGATATGAAGACACTTTTTTTCATATGTGAGTTTGTTCATATTCTTTTGAAACATTTTCATTGATCATGCTACTCTTCCACTTTTTTGATATATAATCTTGTTATATAGGTCAGGGTAACCTGGAATTCAAGAACCTTCTGCCTTATTCTTCCTTCTTAAACCCATTGAGTTAGAGGTATGTAAAACCTCCTCTATTGCTTGATCCCCTTTTTTCTATATTGTCTTAGTTAGGTTTCAATTTCTTTGATAAAACCCTATTAACAGAAACAGTCATGAGAGAAAGGGATTAATTTGAATGACTATGCTGAGTCACAGTCTTTGCTGATGGGAACAAGTGAAGGAACTTTGGGCAGGAATCTAGAGGCAGTAGTTTGAACAGAAGATATAAAATATCTCTTACTTGCTATCCATCGCTTACCTTGTCTGTTTTCATATATCATTCATAGCCACTGGATCAGGCTGGTACTTCCCTTTCTGGGATGCTCTCTCCCACATCAATAATAATAAAGAATCTGCCCTCCCAGGTTTTCTTATAAGCAATGTTATAGAGAAATTTTCTCAATTAAGTTGCCCTCTTTGCAGATATGTCTAAGTTTCTGTCCAGTTAAAACAATAATGGGAAAAACAGCTAGCACAAACATTTGTTATGTTAAAGATTTCTTCTTTCCTAGGTGTCCTCCATGAAATTTATCTTTGTAAATACAAATGTATTTTCTTTCCTGTTTTTGTTAATGTCCTTTATAGAGCAAAAAATTTTCTTATTACTTAAGTCTAATATATCTTTTCTTTCACATATCATTCCTTTGTTCTGTATCTAAACACTGATTGTCACACACAAGCATAATTGAATTTTGTCTTGTATTATAGTCTAGGAGTTTTATGTACTTCACATTAATTCCAATGATTCACTTTCAAATTGGTGCATAAGTGTCTGCATCTTGACTGGTTATTTCATACCAGAGTACAAGTGTTCCAGGAGTCTAGTATTATTTGTTGAAAGCACAATCTTCTTGGAATTTTGCTGTCTTTATTCTATCTTAGCCATCAGTCATTTATATTTTCATTTATATTACTGAACACTGTTCGGCTTTGATTTGATTTGATCTATATTTATTCATTTGTTTGTCTGACATTTGGATTTTTTAAGTCTCAAATTCAGATACGATCAGTACCCCAATTTGGTATTTTTTGTTTTAGTTTGATATTATTTGACTATTATTAGTCTTGTATCTCTTATTTAAATTTGAAAATGTTTATTTGAAAACATTTTTTTTCTATAGCTTTCAGGTGGGTTGTTAAGTCTCCAATGTGTGCGTTCTCTGTTTTCTTTAAGTGGGCACTTAGTGCTATGAACTTTCCTCTCAGGACTGCTTTCATAGTGTCCCATAAGTTTGAATAGGTTGTTTCTTTATTTTCATTGAATTCAAGGAAGACTTTGATTTCTTTCTTTATTTCTTCCTTGATCCAGGTGTGGTTCAGAAGTTCAGTTTCCATGAGTTTGTAGGCTTTCTGGGGGTAGCATTGTTGTAGAATTCTAACTTTAATCCATGGTGGTCTGATAAGATGCAGGAGGTTACGAATATTTTTTTGTAACTGTGGAAGTATGTTTTGTTACCGAGTATGTGGGTAGGATGGGGAGAACTTGGGGCAACGGGATGATTGGGATAAAGGGAGGTTGGATAAGGGAGCAGGGAAGCACATATCTTAATTAAGGGAGCCATCTTAGGGTTGGGAAGAGACTTGGACCTAGAGGGGCTTCCAGGTGCCCAAGGCGAGGTCGCCAGTTAGTTCCTTGGGCATCTGAAGATAGGGAACCTGAAATGATCCTATCCTATAGCCATACTGATGAATATTTTGCATATCGCCATAGAACCTTCATCTGGCGATGGATGGAGATAGAGACAGAGACACACACTGGAGCACTGGACTGAGCTCCCAAAGTCCCAATGAGGAACAGAAGGAGGGAGAAGATGAGCAAGGAAGTCAGGACCAAGAGGGGTGCACCCACCGATGGAGACAGTGGGGCTGATCTATTGGGAGCTCACCAAGGCCAGCTGGACAGTGACTGAAAAAGCAGGGGATAAAACCGGACTCTCTGAATATGGCGGACAATGAGGGCTGCTGAGAAGCCAAGGACAATGGCACGGGGTTTTGATCCTACTACATGTTCTGGCTTTGTGGGACCCTAGCCAGTTTCGATGTACACCTTCCTAGACCAGGACGGAGGGGGAAGGACTTTGGACTTTCCACAGGGCAGGGAACCCTGACTGCTCTTCAGACTTGAGAGGGAGGGGGAGAGGAGTGGGGGGAGGGGGAGAGGAGTGGGGGGAGAGGGGGAGGAGTGGGAGGCTGGGAGGAGGCGGAAATTTTTTTTTTCTCAATTAAAAAAAAAAAGAAAACTTCTTTACTCATTTTTGGGGGATATGCTGGTTTAACAGATGATACAGAGGCAAATTTGCATCCTATAGTGTATTCAGTCTCCTCACAGACAATAATGAAATATCTCTATGTTCAAACAATTATTTAACATATTAGGTTCTCACAAGGATTTCATACATGTGACTATATTTCACATTATATATCAATGCCATTTTGTTAGCATTAGGATGAATGATATTTTTAAATTTATTGTCACATTATCCTTCTTCATTACTGGTAAACAGGAAATTTTATTTGCTTGTACGTATTAACTTCACACCTGCCAGCCACGACATTCAGTTATGAATGAGGATATTCTGATGATTTTAGTTTATTTTTAGGTTAACAACCTGTGGGCAGAGTTTTATACCTTTGTTCTCAATACATTCTCATTCCTACCCTTTTCCTTTTTTATTACGTTACTGAGGACTTTTACATTAAAGGAGTAAAGTTGAAGAGCAGATGTGTGTACCTCATATCTGAGGTTCGTAATGAAGCTTCAAGTGCTTACTACTATACATAAGTAAGTCTTTAATGAGTAAGTTCCACTCAGGATACTCCTCAGATCCAGGCAAACCATGGAGGTACTATGTCTAACTCCTCTTAAAAAATGTCATTGCTGAAAGTATTTCTAATAAATGGGCATTGTACTTTGTCAAATATGTTTTGTCATGGTCAAGTGACTTTTTTACCATGTTTCAGTGATAGATAAGATTGATGAATTTTCAACTGTTCAACTAGCCTTCAGTGACTTCAATAAATGAAATTAATCACTCTGTATAATTGTTAATGTATTTTACAGATGTATACCATTTATTCCATGTGACCAGTGATACTATGTGTTGAAATAAAACAACTGCTCATATAATGAATTGTAGTATATGGCAGCAGTATTATTTCTTTTGTCATATCAGTGGCCACCTATTATGAGATATGGTTCAATCTTGCACTAATTTCTTTATTTAAATAAACCACACACAGAAACACCCATGTATACACTGTGCTAAAACAACACTTGGGTATTTTTATCTCAAGCAGGTAATTACAATATTAACTACATGTTCCTTTTTACCACAGAGATATTAATACACACATGTGCCACTCTGCTTTCTGTTACTCTCCTTATTTTGAAGAAACACACAAAATTGAATTAATTATTTTTTTGTCATAGAGTAATTCACTAAAATTCTAGACCACATTTATTGCATTATACAAACTTTGGCAAATTGTACATTCAGTTTTTTAAAACTAAAAATAACATTGTATGTTCTAGATTTTTTGTTTATTCTTAGTGTGATACTTAGAATCTTGATATCAAATTTCTAAGTTTACTTTATAAATTCCATGTTATTAATTTATGCACTGATTCCATTTAGGACTAGAAAAAAAATTTTAGGATTTTAATTCCTTTGTATTTCCCAAGGACCAGAATGTGTCTCTTAGTGAATGTTGTATGTGAACTTGAGAGGAGCGTAATCTCTGATATCTGTACATAGTACATAGATGTCAATAATACACAAGTAATAGAGAAAATTCATATATCCTTAAATATTTTCAGTTTGCTACATCACTAGTTTTACTGAAAGGAATTAAAGACTGAAAATATAATGATGTGCTTATCAATTTCTTCTAGCCATTTTATTACTTTTTACCTGATGATTTTAGACTTCTATTTGTAGGCACATCCATACTGAAAATTTTTATAGCTTTTTATGAAATTGAAGCATTGATAATCAAGTAACATCATTTTAGTCATGACACTTTTTTGATATGAACACTATCTGAAATAAATATAACTTTTATAGCTATAAACATAGCACTGTATATATTTTTACAAACCAATCAGGTGTACCACACAAATATTTTTACCTCTCTTTAGATTGATATCTTGCTCAGCCTAGATATAGCAGGGAGGGCCTTAGTCCTTCCCCAAAGCAATGTGCCTTACTTTCTCTGAGGGGTGGATGGGGGATATAGAGTAGATGGAAGAAATGGGAGGAGGGGAGAGAGCAGGAACTGAGATTCCTATGAAAAAAATGAAAAAAAAATAGCTTGTTTTCTTTTAAAAATAATAAAAATGAAAATGATATTTTATTCACCTGGATATCCTTGATCAAATTATCTGATCAGTTAGAAAATAGCCTTCAAAATGATTCTTGATAAAAACAGAAACATGATGTATTTATATGACAGATCTAATTAAAATGAAGCAATTTTTGTGTGTGTGTGTGTGTGTGTGTGTGTGGTTTTAATGAAAATGCCCTCCATTAGATCATAGGATTGAAAGCTAGGTCCCCAGATGTGACACCACTTAGGAAAGATTTTAGGGTGTGGCCTTATCGGGAGATTTGCGATACTGGGAGTGTTTCTCTCTCTCTCTCTCTCTCTCTCTCTCTCTCTCTCTCTCTCTCTCTCTCTCCCTCTCCCTCTCCCTCTCCCTCTCCCTCTTTCTCCTTCCCTCTCTCCTGCCTACAGATCAGTATTTAGACACTGCTTTAATGTTATGCCTCTCTACGTTGCACCATGTGCTACGTCACTAAAACTGTAAATAAGCCCTGAGATATTTCCCTCTTCTGTAAGATTTGTCTTGGTCATGTCATTTCTTCACAGCCATGGGATGATAACTATGAAAATTCCAAATACAGAAACTACTACTGAAATGGTCATACTCATCTATTGGATTATTATTTTGTCACAAGAAGGATTGGATCATTGATATATGCTACTATTGGGGTGGGCTTACAAAATTCTTCCCTTCAGTGAATGAATGTTTGCCATAAAGCCCCACATAATTACAAACTCTGTTATAAGAAATATCCAGATTATGCAAATACATAATGCCAAAGATCATGCTAGTGGTTGCTTATGACTTAGAGACATGGGATATAATAGGAGACTAGGTTTTTGCCAATTAAATGTGTGAAAATTATGTTGACATATGTAGATATATGTGTATACTAAAAATCACTATATTGTACAATTTAAATAGAAGAGTATAACCTATTAAACTTGATAAAGCTGTGAGTAATACAAAAACAGCAACAAATACACAAACTTTGGAAGGTAAGGAAGGAGAATGTATCTAAGAGGAGTTGAGGCACATGGATATAATCAAAACACAGGGTATACAATTCTCTAATAACTAATAAAGCGTCTAATCATTTTATCACTTTGTCTTGCAGGTATATAGCAAATTTTTCCCTTATTAACCTATAGAAACCTGTTGAGCTCTTGGATATGTAACACTGTACAAAAACTTCAAATGACTGAGTGCTTTTAAATTTATGTCTTCGGGATTGCCAATACTCAGATTCTTTCAATTCATCAAATAGAACACAGATTTTTGTATGTTGCACTGGATCCTGTTCTGTCTGTTTTATATGTTCTTGTTTTCGACCTTCTCTGTCAATTTTGTATATGACAAATTTACTTCTTAAATCTAAACACATTTTTTTTTCATTTTTCAGTATTTCACTTGCTTAAAAAGTTTTAAGCATTTTACATTCAGAACCAAAGATGGAACATTCCTTTTAATATTTAGCTCAAAAACCAAAATATCCCAGTGTCAAATGATTTGGTGAAGTCATCTATAAATGTTCATTTCCTCTGCAAACCTCAACCTTTATTAAAATATGTTTCTTGAACGTAATTTTTCTTTTCCTATGCATATATGAAAAGAATATCCCTCATTTCAATTATTAATACATTTTAATATCTGAAACATCCTAATTCCAACTTCTAATAATGTCAGATATTATAATCTTATGGATGTTTAGTATATTAAGCTCTATTTGGCTTGCTCCTTAAAACCAAACTGAATATATCAGACAAAACTAAAATGTCTATGAACTTTTAAATTAAAAATAAAACTATTTAATTTATATGTTTATATATATTCGCAATGATAAAATATTGTTAAATTAGTGATTTAAAGTTCATTTTAAAAACCAATAGTACAGGTTGGCTATAGTATATAGGAACTATAAGGACATTAACATTAAGCCAATAATTTTAAAGAAGTAATATCCTATTAGGTTTTCAGCTAAAAAAAATGAAAAAATGAGAGAGAAAGAAAACATGATGTTGGATAAATATAAAGAGATTGGGAATATCAGGTAGGAGTTTTGAGAGGGAAAAGAGTATTAACAAAATATATTGTGTGTAAAAAGTAAATAAAAATAATTAAAATTAGTTCTGTCTGTTTTGTATCTGTAAAATATCATAGCAATTCTAAGAATTGTGTGCTAACTAAAAATAACTAATATATATAATAGTGTAACTAATACAACAATCATATCAAGTGCTCTATCACTCAAATGACATGCTTTAAACAAAACTTTTGGAGATGTTAATTAAATATTTTTATAAGTTATCTTTGTTTGAAGAAAATACAGAATCATATCCCAAGAAGTATGAATCTGAAATCTTGTAATTCATAGTATTTGGGACACTTTCTCTTCAAACCCAAAGCTTTCTTTTCCTGCTTTTTGAGCTTTCTGTCTGTGTTCACTTAGGAATCAAACATGGGTTTTCATCATAAACATAGGAAACTCAATTTAGAACTTTCTATTTATCAACCTTCAAGTTCCTAAGCCTTCAATCTGCATCGTATAATTATCTGTCTCTTCATAAAGTATTACCCAACATCAAATGCAAAGGCACAGCATTATTCCTGATTGTCATTCTATCACATTAGCTTTCTGTATATCTGTAAGCTTAATTGTTGTTGACAGTGCTAAATTGGGATCTGACCTATAGCCACAGCAGTATTACATTTAAAGGTAAGTTTAGTTTTCTGCAATAGATTTTTGAGAACGTCACCTAAAAAATGTGAATCTAATATCCTTTAGATCCACGGTTTCTTGTGTGAGACAACATGCAGCTAATATAGCAGATATGCAATTGCTTTCAGCTGCAAATGTCCTTAATTCTTTGTCAGTAAGTTTAAACTTCACCCAAAATCTAGTTTAAACCAAGCAAAGGGAATAACTAAATGTATGAGACAGGCACTCTATAAAAAATCAATCTTATATATCCAGTTGTATAATAATCCTCAAAAGGTAAGAAAGGTTTTTTTTATTAACAGACATAATTTTGTAAGAGTTAATAGTTTTTATAGGTTAAGGTTATCTAAATGAGCTAATCCTAAATATCAACAACAAATATATATATATATATATATATATGAAAGACAAACACACTCACAGACATATATATATATATATTCTAAATCACTTCTAAAATTAGTATTGTTCAAATTAGAAATATAATATGTTACATATTTTGTATAGTTTCATATAGTGAGCATCATTTATTCAGTGTCTTGGAAAGTCATATGTAAACCTATGAATATTCAATTCAAGAATTACATTAAATTTCCCAAGTATCTTCCTAGTTTACCCTAAATATTCTCTTACATTTTACCTGTTTTCTTCTTTGCTGTTCTGTTGCTGTGCTAAAAAGTGACCGAAGTGCCTTGTTGGTGTTACAATTCAAAGACGCACAATGCATTACTGAGGGAAGTCGGGGCAGGAACTGAAGGCAAGAGCTAAACAGTAGACACTCTAATAGAGACCTGGGAGGACAGTTGCTTACAGCTCACTAACTTGTCTTTCTCATCCATGTTTCTTGCAATTATTAGACCCATTCTCCCAGGGACAATAAAATGCAGAGTGGACTTGGAACTCTGACACCTCAATCACAAGCATGAATTATGAAATTACCCCACATAGATGCCCAAAGGACAATCTAATGAGAAACTTCCTAATTTGGGTTTTTTCTTCCCAAGCACATTAGAGTTTCTCTCAATTTGACAAAACATATTTGTGTTAAACTTATATAACATCAGAACACACAGAAAGCACATCAATGAAATCAAGCTGTATATTTCTTTATTTGATACAATATTATTAGCCCTGAAGATATTAACTCAACTTATTAAAATTATACTGTGCACTAACAGATATGTGAGAGTCACATAAAATCTTTCTAAACTAGTTCTGTAAAACTTGTGGTCTTCAAGCTAAAAAGTTAACTAGAATTAGCTTAACTGTGACTTTGTGCTTAAATACTAATTCCCAGGAAAGTCAGTACCCTTTCCTTTTCAGGTGGCTTTTCCAAAAAGAAATCCAAACATGGTCCTATGAACTACAATCTCCTTGTCACCATGACTTTTCTCTGAATCTACAAAATGTTTATAGATGTAGGATTATTGAGGGGATAAAGACATGATCTAAATGACAATCTCAAGACTATTCCCTGGTTCAAAAGCAAAAATCAACAGCTGTGGTAAAAATTTTGCTTGTACAAGGCTGTGAGGTATGGGTTTTTGCTTTGGGAACAGGAAAATATGGATTTCCCAAAACTAGCAGTGTATGAAAGCTTTTTTAAATAGACCAGTACCAGGCCCTAACTTGTGTTTCACAGAAAACCTCTTACTAATTCCTGAAAATGCCTATGAAAAAATAAAGTCTTCCTTCTTTCTTTCTTTCTTTCTTCCTTCCTTCCTTCCTTCCTTCCTTTCCTTCCTTCCTTCCTTACTTCTTTCTTTCTTTCTTTTTATTAGAACTCAGTGATTTTACAATGATTAGCAAAGATTTTGACATAAAAGTGATTAATGCACACTCTCCACTATTGCTTAGATCCTTAGCTGTGATCATCCTTGTGGATTCCTGGGAATTTCTGAGTGTCCAGTTTCTAACTAACTTCATAATGGCTCCCTTTATCAAGACATCTCTTTCCTTGCTCTCCATCTCTATTCTTCCCCCAATTTGACCTTTCTTTCCTGATTACTCACTATCTCCTAGCCACACCCCTCCCTCTCTCACCCCTCCCCTCCATGCTCTCAATTTACTCAGGAGAACTTGTCTATTTCCCCTTCCCATGGATATCTATGCCTGTCTCTCTTAGAGTCTGCCTTGTTTCCTGCCTTCTCTGTGAAACTGACCCCAGCCAAGAGGAGCTCACTGGCTCTGGACTGGCAGCTCGGGAACCTGCATAGGATCGAACTAGGCTCTCTGTATGTGGGTGACAATTTTGTGGCTTGGGTAGTTTATGGGGACACTGCCAGCAGAAGCAGTATTTATCCCTAGTGTATGAACTGGATTTTTGAACTCCATTTTCTATGGAGGGATACTTTGCTCAGCCTAGATTCAGTAGATGCAGGGGAGTGTGGGGTTGAAGAGGGCCATGGCCCTGCCTCAAGTGACAGACTTCCTTGATTCCACATGGGAGGCCTCAAATTCTCTGAAGAATGGATGGGGTTGGGGTGGAATGAAGGTGGGCAGAACAGGAAAAGAAGGAATTGGGACTGGTATGTAAAATTAAAAAAATGTTTTTTAAATATAAAAAGTAAAATAAAAGGAATATTTAATGTTCATCCTAGTTAATATAGCAAGAACATTAGTCATTTTGCTCACATTTTTGAAAGTTTTGTACATGCATATTATATTTACACTATTTCTACATCTCCCTCTCGCCTCTCCAATTTCCCCTGTTTCTTCCATCACTCTGAATTCATGATCTTGTCTTCTTTTAATCATTATAAATAGAGATTAAACTACTGAGTCAATGCCGTATTTCTCACCTTATCATGTATTAGAGATGACCATTCGGGAAGACATTTCTGAATAAAGTCGTTTTCCCTTCTTTCCACAGGCAATGACTATATTTGCAGAACTCTAGCTTCAATTTACAATAATTGCATGCAACATAAAATAAACATCTTTAAAGTTTGCTAAAATATAAAGTATCTATATATTTTAGTATAAATACAAAATAAACTTTTACATATTTTCATATTTGATCCTTTTCTGATGGAGAGTATGAAAAACAAAAGGTTTGTAAATTTTATATTTTTCTTTAAAAATACACAATGGTATTTTTGATATGGACTATGTTGTTTAAGAAAATGACTAATGAATATATTCAAAATTTTAAACATAAATAGGACATATCCATTTTCAATGGAAAATACATTTTGTTCATTCTTCTCAAAGCCTGAAACTGACTATCTGCATTTAATTGAGTTACAAGTTTCACAGTTATTTTAATCTACACTTCACTTTGGTTTTGATAGACAAGAAAGCTGAATCTTCCTGTCAATTATCTGTTGAGGCTCAAAAATATATGAACAGTGAAACTGGGGCAAATTTAATAAACTACTACATCTATAATCACTAATTTTCTTACTATCAATTTCTTTTCTCCAACTTAGAACTTAGGTGTATTAAGATAAATATAGTTACTTATTCAAAAGTTTTCATCACAGAATTCTCAGAATAAGATTTTCAGTAATACTCAAAATATACTAATATTTTAAAACACATATAAATATAAATTGCATGATTTATATATTTATTATGGGAGTGTATCCATGAATATACCTCAGTTAAGAACAGAAAGGTGAACTAGAGTATCAGTCATGGTACTAAAGGATGGATAGAAAATGACTTAAAATATTTAACTGGTGGTTCAGCATCATGAGTGTGTATGAGCACTGCATCTCTCAGTTATGGTAGATACATAATATTAACATTAGCTGAAAATCTGTTTTGAGGGTTATTTCAGGTTGAAATGTGGGATAATAAAACAACATACTATTATTTTTAAGCAATAAATTAAGAGTAATGAAACACTTGAATAAATTATTACAATTGGTATTGTTATCCAAAGCTGTATTAACATTTCATAATATAATTTTCTTTTGGCAACTTAAGTAGTTTGTCTTCACAAAAAAGGAATATGTGTGGCTAGTGAAACATTTGAATCACAGCATAGCCACTCACAGAATTACTTGAAAAATTGCCACTATTTTTTGTCTCTCTGGGCTGGATGTATTTTTTGAATTTTTTTAATCTTTGAGATCATAATTCATTGTTTTAGATTTGAATATCTAATAATATGCGGTAGGTGAAATAATAGTAAAAGTTTTCATGGAAGAGTTGAGTGAACTGGCCATCAAGTAGAATCTACTGGACATGCTAGACCTGGGTGAGTTAAATGTAAAAATGAAAGAGAAGCAAAGTGGCTTCTTTTCAAATTTGATTTGAACTCCTAAAACTAGAGATTTGTAATATTGTCAATATTTTCATGTGAAACTGCAATTGTTTAAAGCCTTTGTTCATCTCTAATTCATCTGTGCGTCATTTTATTTTAATGTTCATATGTTTATGTCTACCTAGTCATAGTCAATGTTCACATGACAACACCTCAGCCTTATATATGTATGCATATAAAGTATATTAAAATGACTTATTATTTGATCATGAATTTTCTATCATAATATTCTAAAACCATATTTGAGTCTCACTTGAGAAAATGAATTATAGCTAAGGATGTTAATACTCATGCAACATGTAAATGTCGTGTTCCATTTCCTTTTTTAAAGTATATCTAATTTATTCATTATAAAGCAGTCTTTGTTGTTGAGTTAAAAGTGTAAGCATTTATTTTAATTAAATATTGATGTTTTATTGTTCTGCCTATGGGAGATCATATTCTACAGTTATAAAACCCATCCCTGGAGAAACCAGCTCACAAAACGTGAATACCTGACAAAAAGTGAAATGACTGCTTACAAAGTATCTACTATGATCTCCTTCTCAGGTTTTCAAGATATTCTAAAGCTGAGTTTATCTTTGCAATAAGCACTTACACTGGGGCAGTCGCTACCTACTGGTATCAAGAGCTTAAGTGGAGAGTATCAGGGACTCACTTGCAGAGGCAGAAAATGAACACAAGCAGGTAAACTTCTCTGCTAAGCTGTCGGTAAAGAGTCAAACGTGTTCAATTCGAATTACATGGCTCATGACTTGCAAGGAGAGGATAAACCCTTCTTATATTTTCAACAGAAAGTGGCGATAACATATTATCTGATAATGGAAAGCATTTCTAGGTCTTCAGAAAATACTGCAAGCTAACAAATTGAGGAAAATGCTAAAGAAAGAAAAGTAGATATTTTTCTGCCACAGTAAAGATTGATATTTGTGCTTTAGTTATCAATGAAATGAATACAATTAAAATAGGGATGTGAATCAAGAGTGAAGATCATGGTAGACTCTTCCTTTTTTTTTCCAAAAAGAATATTTAGCTTAGAAACACCGTTTTAAATATTTTTGTTTCACTCATATCAAAAAATCACACATTTATATTATCTACTTTCTCAGCTAGTCACATGGTTTATCTATAGTTACAGAGGAATAGTACTGCAGGCAGTATTTTTGAGTGTTAGAAATGTAAGACTGATTATTCTATAAAGTGATAAACTCAGAAGAGAATCTCTGCTCTATAATTATATGCTGTGTATACATAAATTGTAAGATACCTAAAGCTTCGTTAAATACTGTACAATATTCTTTCTGTATTTGTTGCAATATATTTTGCTTATAACACATGCACATATATAATGTAAAAGCACATATACACAAATATATTAGTTATTTCTGTAAATACTAAAGAATATGTTTTAGTGACAACAAAGATGTTTGAACTGATGACATGCTTAACAGTGACAGGATTAACTTCTATTCTGTTTCACTCTATTTAACCACGTGCAAGTGACTTCTACGAGTTGATTCTTCTGCAAGCATCATGTTTGTCAAATGCCTCCATCCATGGAATAATTGGGACACTTAGACAACATTTTCTGTTATCTATCTATCTATCTATCTATCTACCATTCTATCTATCATCTATCTATCTATCTATCTATCTATCTATCATCTATCTATCTATCTATCTGTCTCTCATCTATCTACCTATCTACCATTCTATCTATATCTATCTATCTATCTATCTATCTATCTATCTATCTATCTACCATTCTATCATCTATCTATCTATCTATCTATCTATCTATCTATCAATCATCTATCCACCTATCTACCATTCTATCTATATCTATCTATCTATCTATCTATCTATCTATCTATCTAATCATCTATATATCTTCTATCTACCCATTTTTAAGTTGAAAGGATTTATTTTTGTTCATGGTTTCTATGGCTTCAGTTCATGGAGTTTGACCCTAACTGCCAGTACAGAACCTCATGATGGTCCGAGTATTTATCCAATAAATGTCAGGATGTGGAGACAGAGGACAAGGCATGACCTACAGCTGTAGACTTCCCAGGACATGCTCTCCAGATGTAATTCACAACCAAGATTTCACAAACTCTCCCGGAATTGCCAACATCAGGGAACAAATAATTCAATGCATGACCCTGTTTCTGGTAACTTATGTTTATATTTGTTTTTTATCATTGTACTCAAGCCCATTAAAGACGGGGATGAATCAGAACCTTTTTTTTTTCCTTTGGTGGCAGTTGGGGAACCTGAAGTCCAGAAAGTGGATATCAACTTAGTTCTGCTTTTTAAATTACTCTACAGTCAAAATATCTTCTCTAAAATGATTCCCTTGTACTACTAAGGTTAAAGAGCACCAAAAAGATTTAATGATAAGTACTGGATTTCACAAATCAGGATGGCCTCTGGGAGGCATGGATGCTCCGTTATATATAAACTAGTGGCTTTGAGACTCTCCTCAGAGGTCATTTTTTTTTTCTTTTAGTTTGGTGGTTTTAATATAATGATATCATTTCTCCTTTCCTCTTCATCTCTTCAACCCTCCCATATATCCCTCATTATAGTTATTCATTTTTAAGAGAATCGGCTTTATTTTTTTAACTTTTCTTTGTGTAATATACATATCAAGATTGTCCTCCATTATTTTTAAATGGATATCCTGGAATCAAAAGTGAACATGTTTGTAGACAGGGCTTGAAGAAAGTAATTAATGTTAGGTGAGTTCATAAAAAATATCTAAATCACCTTGATTCTTGTTCCTATAAAGAGAGGAAGTTATCTCAGAAACAATCTGAGATCAAATGAGGATATGACAGGTAAATGTTGTCAAGGCAGGAAGAAAAAGAAGTTTCCCGGTCTTTTGAGATTTCATTTTTTAACCTCCAAAACTCTGAAGAAATACTCTATTTTGCTTAATATACAGCTTGTAGTCTTATAGAATTTAAGCAGAATTATATGACTATTTAATTTCAAGTAAATTTAGTTTTAAGAAGCATGCTTAAACTGCTTTCCTATATCATTTTAAGATTGTTTTGGGCATGATATTTATTAAAATAAACCTAATTTACATGTTCTCCAATTTTTACTTAATTAGAACATGAGACTTGTTTTTTCTTGCATGTGAATTAAGAAAAAGGAAATAATTCGATAATATAAACAAAGATGTCTAAAATGTTTGTTTCTATGATCAAATTTTCAATTCTTCAGTTTAGACATATTCCTATACATAATGCAAACTTGTTTCCTAAAAACAATTAACATTCTATTAAAACTAAGATTAAGACTACAACGTAGACAAAGTCCATTATAATTTTCATTAAGCCAAGTGAAAAATCTTAATTTTCCTTATGAGAGAAATTAAATAAAAACTAATTTCAACTCTAATTTATCATATATTCAGCATCATTGATTATGTAAATATAATCATAAAAATCATAAATTCACTGACATAGTACAGGAAATTTTGTGAATTTTAATCAAAATAAATTTAGTATATTGTTATCTGATGGGATAACTGATTATTTTATTTACTGTCACTTTTTACTATATTTCAAGACAGTATTAAAAATTTTTAAGTAAATTGAAATATCTGAAAAAATTACACACTAAGCAAAGACTTGAAGAAGAAAGAACTTACAAGGCTACTAATTAAGAGAATATTTAGTTCATAAAGGGTCATTGACTTTCAAAATTTTATAACCTATACTCCTAGTATGCAATCTGCTTGTACCTACTTATTCTTTAAAATAAAGAATATGTGCTTTTTATCTGGCGCTGGGTTATCTCATTCAGTCTAATATTTGCTAAGTTCAATCCTTTACATAAAAATTTTATTATTCCATTTTTCTTTACAATTGAACATTTATTTCATTGTGTTTATTAAGAAAATTTCCAGTATTTTATCATTAGTTGAATGACATTAATTCTTTCCCCACGTCTTACTTAATTGTGAATAGAACAGCAAGGACATTGTTGAACAAACATCTGGAGGACTGCGAATAGCCCCCACAGAGGTTAGGCTGAATCATATGGAAGCTCCATTTTTGAACCTATTATGAATACTTCTTACAGGCTCTCAAAGGACCCATGAGATGGGAAACCAAATTTTTAAAGGGGATATAACATATGAATTATTAAAATGTCAGTTGACATGCTGGGGGAAATGTCACATAGCCCCACTCCTAGATTCACGGCTGTAATCAAAGGCTTCTGAGTGAAAGAGGTGTCTGAATCAGGCTTTTTCCTGACAAGGGGGTAGTCAACCTTAAATACATATACATATGAGCAATACTAAGTGAAATTAATAGGTTGTATGTCTATATATATATATATATACATATATTGTATGTAAATGTGTATGTTTGCACATGTATAAAACAAAGATAATTAAATTAATTTATGAATTTGTGATTTCTAAAGGAATGGGAGTACACATCGAAAGAGTTTGAAGGAGTGTAGAGACAGTTAAAAAAATGTAAATACAGTAGTGATGGATGACAACCTAAAATATTAAAAATTAAAACCAAAAAAGCAATGAACAGATCATTATTTGATCATCTCTTAAACAGTCTTCTCGAAGGGCTCCAAAGTACACATTAAAATGTAGATTATAGAATATGTTTATTTCTCAGCAACTTTCTTGTAAAACATAAGTTACATTTGCTTTTGAATAAATGTGAATGTTCCTCTTTATCAGTTCTTTCATGACAAAAGTGATTAAAGAATAATACAAAAATAATGAAGTAAAATGTCAAAGCATTATACCATCAAATTAAATAGAAAATAATGACACAGAAGCATTCAGAGCAAACTATTCAAGCATTATATTTCATGCCTAATTTAATTGCCCACATTCCAATTGAAGAACATTTGAATATATGGTGTCAAAGATCTTGTATTTTGCAGTATGGGCCATTATGCATTATGCTGTCGAATTAAGTGGGTTTAAAGGGAAAAAAGTGATTTGCTTGTATCAAAATTATAAGAAAATTAAAGGAGTTTTTTGTCTCTAGTCTCTCAATTATAGCTGTATAATTTCTCTATAAAATATCTATGTGACACTTAAGGTCATGCTTAACCTCCTTAGCAATCAGGGAAATGCAAATCAAAACAACTTTGAGATATCATCTTACACCTGTCAGAATGACTAAAATCAAAAACACCAATGATAGCCATTGCTGGAGAGGCTGGGGAGGAAGGGGTACCCTCATCCATTGCTGGTGGGAATGCAATCTTGTGCAACCACTTTGGAAATCAGTGTTTCGGCTTCTCAGGAAATTCGGGATCAACTTACCCCTCGACCCAGCCATACCACTCTTGGGAATATACTCAAGAGATGCCTGATCATATGACAAAAGCATTTGTTCAATTATGTTCATAGCAGTATTATTTGTAATAGCTAGATCCTGGAAACAACCTAGATGACCTTCAATGGAAGAATGGATGAAGAAAGTGTGGAATATAAACACAGTAGAGAACCACGCTGCGGTAAAAACCAATGACTTCTCGAATTTTGCATGCAAATGGATGGAAATAGAAAACACTATCCTGAGTGAGGTAACCCAGACCCAAAAAGATGAACATGGGATGTACTCACTCATAATTGGTTTCTAGCCATAAATAAGGGTCACAGAGTCAACAATTGGTGAACCTAAAGAAGCTAAATAAGAAGGTGAACCCAAGGAAAAACATATAGTTATCCTCTTGGCTATGGGAAGTAGACAAAATTGCCGGGGAGGAAAGTGGGATCTTGGGGGTGGGGTGGGTTGGGGCTAAGGGGAGATGGGGAGAGAATAGTGAGAAGGGGAGGATGGGGGGAACTTGAGGAAACAGGATGATTGGGATAAAGGACGGCTGGATAAGGGAGCACGGAAGCGGGAAGCACAATTCTTAGTTAAGAGAGCCACCTTAGGACTGGCAAGAGACTTGAACCTAGAGTGGCTCCCAGGAGCCCAAGGCGATGTCCCCAGTTAGTTCCTTGGGCAGCTGAGGATAGGGAACCTGAAACGACCCTATGCTCTAGCAATACTGACGAATATCTTGCATATCACCATAGCACCTTCATCTGGTGATGGATGGAGATAGAGACAGAGACCCACACTGGAGCACTGGACTGAGCTCCCAAGGTCCCAATGAGGAGCAGAAGGAGGGAGAAGATGAGCAAGGAAGTCAGGACCAAGAGGGGTCCTGAGACAGTGGGGCTGATCTATGGGAGCTCACCAAGGCCAGCTGGACTGTGACTGAAAAAGCATGGGATAAAACCGGACTCTCTGAACATGGCGAACAATGAGGGATGATGAGAAGCCAAGGACAATGGCACGGGGTTTTGATCCTACTTCATGTTCTGGCTTTGTGGGATGTTTGTAGCCAGTTTGGATGTTCACCTTCCTAGACATGGACGGAGGAGGGAGGACCTTGGACTTTCCACAGGGCAGGGAACCCTGACTGCTCATTGGACTGGAGAGGGAGGGGGAGAGGAGTGGGGGAAGGAGGGGAAGGGTGGGAGTAGGGGGAGGGAAATGGGAGGCTGGGAGGAGGGGGAAACTTTTTTTTTCCTTTTTTCAATAAAAAAATCAATGTGTGTGTTATATCAAGGGAAAATCATGAATTTGTGATATATGAATTCTGTAGTAATGTTTTTAAAGGGAGAAATCTATGTTGACTCTTACATCTGAAGAAACT
The DNA here is from genome assembly GCF_018167655.1 of Microtus oregoni. Taxonomy (NCBI): domain Eukaryota; kingdom Metazoa; phylum Chordata; class Mammalia; order Rodentia; family Cricetidae; genus Microtus; species Microtus oregoni. The sequence goes on from NW_024543089.1 coordinate 27,591,592, forward strand.
ATGGCTGAGCCTGAAAAAATAAACAGTTGTCCATATTAAAGTATGTATGAGCCCTGATGTAGTGATAGTGAGTAACTTCAATCCTCTAAACTTGCCAATAAACAAGTACTATAGACAAGAACTAAAAGAAGAAACTCTGGTGCTAAATGAAATTATAATCCAAATGGACCTAAGAGATATTTAAAGAAAATTTCATCCATACATAAAAGAATATATCTTCCAAACATGTTATGGTGCTTACTCCAAAACAGTTCACACACTTGAACTCAAAGCAAGTCTAAACAGATAGAATAAAATTAAAATAACAGCCTGCATCCTATCTGACTACGCAGATGAAATCTGGATACCAACAAGAACAGAACCAGCAAAACCTTGAAAATTTATGGAAACTTAAAATTCACTAATTAATAAAAAATGGTTCAAGATAGAAATTAATTTTTTTTTACAATTGAGTGAAAATGAAACAAAACAAACCCAAATTGATGGGACATAATGAAGGTAATAAATAATATGAATAAACAGATGAGAGAGAGAGGAAGAGAGACAAGGAGATGATAGATAGATGATAGATAAATAGATAGATAGATAGATAGATAGATAGATGATAGAAAGATATCATATTAGTTACTTAATGGCACACCTTAAAACTACAGAAAAAAATGAAGAAATACTCCTCACAGAAGTAGAAGGCCTGAAGTAACCAAACTCAGGGCTGAAATCAATAAAATAGAAACAAAAATTCTAAGAATCGATGAAACAAAGATGGATTTTGAAAAAACTCAATGTTTTCTATCTACGATCCAAATTAAATAAAATATAGTGTAAAAAGACCAAAATTTATGAAACTAGGATCATAAAGAAATACTTTAAAAATCTGTGTTCAGATGAGGATAATGGTGTATAAGTTTAATTCCAGCACCCAGGACAAAGAAGAAGTCAGATTTCTATGCATGCAAGTTCAGCCAGAAATAGATGGTGTCCTCAAGAATAGCTAGAACATAATGAGACCCTCTCTCAAGAAACCAAAGAATTAAAAAAATAAATAAAAACAAATAAATAACAAAAAAACTTGCTTTGCTCCACCAACTTGGAAAATCTAAAAGTAATGGGAAATTAAAAAAAAATACCACTACAATAGTTAAATCAAGATCAGATAAATGTATTAAATAGACCTAGTAAATTAGAAGCATTAATCAAAATGCTCTAAATGACTGGGCAATGGTGACACACAATTTTATTCCCAGAACTCAGGAGGCCGAAGCTGATAGATCTCTGCAACTATGAGGCCAGCCTGGTCTACAAGAGCTAGTTTCTGGGCAGCTAAGACTGTTACACTGTCTTGAAAAAAAATCTAAATATTCAAACTTTTTTTAGAACATATGCCCAACATACTTTTTTAAAAATGGGACTTTATCCCATAAAAACAGAAAAAAGGAAAACAAAAGCAATACACAAAACAAAAACAAACACCTCACCAGATAATTTTAGTATAAATTCTATCAGACCATCAAAGAAGAATTAATATCAAAAGTCCTCAGATTACTGCACAAAATAAAAAAAAAAGAAGGAACACTGTCAAATTCTTTTCATGGGGTAATTTAAACCCTCAATCGTATTAATCTAACAATGGAAGAGAAATATAGATGTTTCCCTTATGATAGTGCAGACACTAAGAAAACATTAATAAATGGCACCTCTGGAAACCAAAACTTCTATATGGCAAAGGACAACATCATTCAGACCCAGCAGTAGGCTAGAGAATGGAAAAGATTGTTTGCAACTATGCATCTTATTGGGAGTAAGAATATAAAATATATAAAGAAGTTAAGTTACTTGGATATCAAAAAAAACCCAACAAAATCCTGGTTTAAAAATGTGGTAGATTTTTAAATAGAAAGTTCACAAAAGAGGAAATACACACAGTTAAGAAGTACAAAAGAAATGCTCTCCTCACCTCTCCACTTCTGTCCTGCTTACCCCTTCTACCCTCCGTTCTTCCCCCACTCCTATATTCCTAATTTTGTCAGGTGATTTTGTCTATTTCAACTTTCCAGGTGGATCTTTATATGTTTTTCTTAGGATTCAATTTGTTACTTAGCTTCTTTAAGATCATAAACTATTGGCTCAATATCCTTTGTTTATTGCTAGTATCCACTTATGAGTGAGTATATACCATATTCATCTGCTTTTCACCTCTGAGTAGTTCTCTAATGTGTAAATATGCCAAATTTTCTTTATCCATTCTTTGGTTGAGGGGTATCTAGGTTATTTTCAAGTCCTGGTCATGACAAATAATGCTGCTATGAACATAGTTGAACAAATGTCTTTGTAGTATGATTGAGTATCTTTTGGGTAAATGCCTTATCGTGGTATTGCTGGATCCTGAGATAGGTTGACTCCCAATTTTCTGACAAAATGCCATACTGATTTCCAAAGTGATTATACAAGTTTCCATTTCCAGCAGCAATGAATGATTATTCTCCTTACTCAACATCCTCTCCAGCATAAGGTATCATTGGTATTTTTGATTTTAGCCATTGTGACAGATGTAAGATGGTATCTCTGAGTTGTTTTGATTTGCATTTCCCTGATGGCTAAGAATGCTGAACATTTCCAAAAGTGTCTTTCAGACAATTGAGATTATTCTGTTGGGAATTCTATGTTTAGTTCTGTACCACATTTTTAATTGTGGTATTTAGAAATTTGATGTCTAATTTCTTGTGTCCTTATATATTTTGGAGATCAGTCCTTTGTCTGATGTGGGGTGGTGAAGATATTTTCTCATTCAGTAGGATGCCTTTCTGTCTTATTGACTGTGTCTTTTGCTTTACAGAAGCTTCTCAGTTCCAGGAGGTCCCATTAATTTACTGTTGTTCTCAGTGTTTGTGCTACTGGGGTTATATTGGAGGAAGGATTGAGATGACAGCAAGGAAAAAGATACCTTGATTGAGAGAGCCATTAGGGGTTAGCAAGAAACTTGGCTTTAGAGATATTCCCAGAAATCCACAAGGATGATCGCAGCTAAGACCTTAAGCAATAGAGGACAGAGTACCCAAACTGGCCTTGTCCTGTAGTCAGACTGATCTATATGTTCGGTATCACCATAGAACTAGAACCTTTGTCAAGTAACCAATAGAAACAGAGGGAGAGACTCACGCTGAAATTGAGCTGAAGAGTGGGAGGAATGACAATATGAGGAAAGAAGTCAAGACCATGATGGATACACCCATTGAAACAGTCTACCCGAGCTAATGGGAGCTCACCAACACCAGCTGGACAGGGAAGGAAACAGCAGAGCTCCAAACTAGTCCCTCTGAATGTGGTGACAGTTGGATAGTTGGATGGCTGGGACAGACTGAGGGGCCACTGGCAGTGGTATCAGGATTTATACTTACTGCTTGTACTGACTTTTTAGGAACCAATTCTCTTTGGAGGTATACCTTGCTCAGCCTAGATATAGTAGGGAGGGCCTTGGACCTTCCCCAAAGCAATGTGACTTACCTCTCTGAAGAGTGAATAGTGTGGGGTGAGGATATATGTGGAGGGAATGGGAGGAGGGGAGGAAGTAGGAAGTTGGATTGTTATATATAATGAAAAAAGATCATGTGTTTTCTTTTTTTTTTTTTTTGATTTTCAAGACAGGTGTTTCTCCGTAACTTTTTTGGTTCCTGTCCTGGAACTAGCTCTTCTAGACCAGGCTGGCCTCAAACTCACAGAGATCCGCCTGCCCCTGCCTCCCGAGTGCTGGGATTAAAGGCATGCACCACCACCGCCCGGCTTGTTTTCTTTTTTAAAAAATATTAAAACATAAAAATAAATGAAAATGAAATGCTTGATATCCTTAGGAATGAGGGAAATGATAGTTCATATGGATATCTAAATGGAGTAATGGGAACACTTATTAATTGCTGTATAGACTACATTCTTCTATAGCAACAATTTAAATCAACCTAGTGATTCTTCAGGAAGAAGGCAATTGATCTGCCATTAGAGGGGTAAAAATGATGATCTGATACAGTAGAAGCTTTTAAAATACACAAAAGTAGAAAGGTGATCTAAATAATTAAAATTTTCTCTCATTACTAAATGAAGGTTTCAGTATTGGAAATGTATAGCACATAATTTAGTTGTTGATGTGAGATTCTCCTCTGTATGCTATGAATATATTTTATTACCATTGCTTTACAAAGAAGTTGTTTCGGGCAATGACTTAGCAGAGAAAAGCCTGGCGAAAAAATCAGAGCTATATGTAGAGAGAGTAGGCAGAGTCAGGGAGATGCCTTTTAACTGCTGAAGGAGAAGGACTCACTGGAACTTTACTGCTAGGCCATGCCTATTTGCAATACACAGAGAAATAGCTATGGGTTAATTTAAGAGGTAAAAGTTAGTTAATAAAAAACCTGAGCTAATAGGCCAAGCAGTGTTGTAATTAATACATTTTCTGAGTGATTATTCAAGTCTTAGCAGTCAGGAAATGAAAAAACAGTCTGCCTACAAGTTGTTGGTCAAAAGGGCTTCATGGGCACCCCTTTCCTCAGACAACCTAGGTTATTGGCAATGATACTGGCTTCTATCACAAACTGATAGTAAATCCTCGTTGCTGATAATAACGCCTACATAACTGTTTGTACATGGAGAAGTGGAGTTGGTACCTTCCTAGAACCTTTCCCCCTATAAATTAGTGTTAATTGTACTGGAAATTACTCTGCAAGCAACCAAGGTGGAAGGGTAAACATCAACTCACTTACAGAATCTTTGATCTATAATGCTGGCCTGTCCATAAGATGCACTAATTCAGTATTACCTAAAATCTTATGGGATTAAATAAACAATACCCTATTGTATTTGAGGCAGACTCTATGAGATGGAATCTACTTTCTACAGTACTTAGTGGCCAATAAACAGAAACCAGATAGCCCAGTGACTTATGGGAATACCAAATACTAATATGCTTCTAAAGCATCATAGGCACATATTATGACTCCTAACATTTACTCATAGATCAATCACTGACCAGCCATCATCAAAGAAAGTTACTCATGCTGTAGAAAATAATCAAACACATAGATCCACATTTGGACCATATGCCTAATGTGAGAAATCTTGGAACGTTCACCCCTGAATGGGACATAGTCATCAAATTACCTCCCCTGAGAGCTCTGGGAAACTTACAACAGAGGTGGTAGAAAGTTTGGAAGAAACAGGGGAGATGGAGGACACCAAAGGAATAAGGCATCCCTAACTACAGGAACAATGGACCTATGAACTCTCAGAGATTGTGGCATCATTCACAAGGCATGTACTATTCTGTGCCCAACTGGTATCCCAGTACTGAGAGAAGAGGTCACATGCCACCATCTCAAACTGACAATCTGCTTGTAAATAATACCTTAGTTCTCTCAAAAAGAGTCCCCCTTGGCAATATAAAACCACTATGAAGGTAGGTTACATTTCGACCAGTAGGTGGCCAACACAGAACAAGGTAAGTGAAATTTTCAGAAGTTCTTAATATTTTTTTCAGAGCCTTATTTAAAGGTTATATCTATCTATCTATCTATCTATCTATCTATCTATCTATCTATCTTCTATCTATTGATCTATCTATCAATCATCTATCTCTACCTATTGTCTATCATCTACCTATAGGTATCATATATCTATATAAGTAAAGATAGATAGACGATCTCATATGGGATGAGAATCATGAAGGATCTCGGAGAAGTTGGATTAAGGAAAACCTTAATTAATATACTCCATGAAAACATTCCATTTTAATTAAAAAGCAGAAAATAAAAAATATAAGACCAGATTATCTTGTTGACAGAGAATAACAAATTTCAAATATCAGGCCTTTTTATTTTAAAGAAGGCATATATTTTAGCTGAGAATTTGTATGTGAGAATGGTTGTAGCATGAATAATAACAACTGAGAGACAGATACTGGGTTTCAAACTGAAGATCAGAAAAGCAAAAGAAACCAGTCACTGACTCTTACTTCTACCTCACTCTGAAATGGCGAACCTGCCTCCATGAATGCTCAGAATGAGACTGATAATGAGACCTATCTCTCACGTTACATTCCTCTGTAGTCCAGGATTAAAGATATGCACCACCATTGCTCAGCCTCTATGGCTAACTAGTGTGGGATTGGGATCTAAGGTATGTGCAACCACAGCCTGGCCTGTATGGCTGACTAGTGTTGTTGCTTCACACTGCTTTTCAGGCAAGCTTTATTTATTAAAATACAAATAATATACCACTATAAGTGGTATTGTAATGTATTTAACCATTTTAGTACATTAAATAAATTATGAAGGGCATTTAAAAGAAAAAGTGGACATGTAGTGAATTCAATTTTACTTTAATTCTGTTCTTAACAGTTATATAGAGTTTGACTTGAATAAAAATGATCTCCATAGGAGACTCTTCATGTGATATTTTTACAAAGATGTTGCTGCTTATTGCCCTTGTCTGAAAAGTCTGCCTGAGGCTAAATTGAAGAGTTTTAGATTAATTGTTTTGGCAGATAAAATTTCAAAACAGCCTAATATTGACTCTGTCACATTGTTACTTGTTATTACTTTTCACACTTATGCATATTTATAAGGAAATGGAGGAAGTTGAACAAGGACCATCAAAAAATGTACAATTCGAGGAGAAAAGGGGCACCGGGAAGTGTAGCAAATTAAATAAAAACCTGAGATTAATTGAAATAAAGGGACTGGTGACCTATGACCAATACCTCACTCTGCTAAGTTTCAATTTGTAAAAAAAAAAAATTAAATAAAAGTGAAAAGAAATTAAAGTTTGGGGCCAGCATGGTGGTAAACACCTTTAATTTCAGCACTTGAAACGCAGAGACTGGTTGATCTCTAACCTCAAGGACAGCCTGGACTACCAGTCAAGTTCCAGGACAGCCAAGCTTACGCAGTAAAGAACACCATTGAACACAGAAAGCAGTTGAATATATAATTGAACTAAGGTCCATGTTTCAGGCCTAGCAAATAAAAGGACTTGGCAGCTTCAGGCACATCGTTCTGGTTTTATAGGCAAGGATAGGAGAAAGGGCTTAAGGAATTTCCCTCTGTGATTAAGGAAAGCTGCTAAGACCAGGAGTTTGGAAGGTTCCTGATGAAAGTCCAAATATCCCATTGCATGAAGCTGTAAAGGTAAAGCCTGTATTACCCAACTCTGGTTTTTGAAAATAGAACCCAGAAAGCCTGAAAAAAATAATTTGTAATTCTACACTTAATACTTCTAACTTTTTCAAAATTTACACATTTAAATTATCTTTCTTCTAAAAATCCTCTTTAGCATAATTTGTATCTTTCACAATTGTCCATTAGACTTATAAAACTTCACCAAACTATACAATGCTTATTAGAAACCATTAAAATTGATATAAATATAATTTATTACAGATAGTCTATCATTGATTTTATCGCTGTGATCAAACCTTGACAGAAAAATCGAGAAAGGAAAATGTCCTGATGTTCATGCTTTCAGGGAGATAAATTAAATTTTAGCATGGAAGACATCTAAAATTACTATGGAGTCTTTTATTCCTTTAACTCAAAACCTTCATGGAGACCAATTGCTCAAATGGCAACCTCATTTTAAAGTGTGGTATATATGGCCATTTAGTGGATAATCATTTACTTGTAAAATATTAAAAGTACTGATATGTGCTCCAATATCATTTTGATAGAAGCCATTATTCTAAGTACCACAAATCAATCAAAAAATATCATTCACTCTATGGTTCTATAAAATGAAACAATCAGAGCAGAAAAAGTGAAGCCCAGAACCGTAGTAGCTCCAATGTTTTATGCTGATAGATGGGGTGAGAAGACACTATCACTGCTACTGCTGTGGATGGGGGGCAGGGAGAGGCATTATGTACTAACATTAGATTTTGGTGACTATTGACCAATAAAGAAAACTTGCCAAAAAAACTACCTCTACGTGTTTAATGGTGGATCTTTTCGATAAAGATAAAAATATAAGAATATTACACTAATAGTCTAATATAAAGTTATTATAGTATCATTTTCAATATATTACTACCATGCATCAATTATAATTATCATTATAGTATTATCGTATAGAGTTATCATTTTCTTTAAATTTCAGTGATATTAGAAACTGTTATGTATATGTCCAAGATCAAGGCTGTTACTGAACCATGTTGATGTCCTTGATCATGCTGCTTCCAGAAGACATGGTGCTATCTGTGGACCATTCAACTTGGGCTGTTATGGGAGGATGTAATTCCTTTCAAGTGGCATTGCTGACTGCAGGCTCACAATTAAGAATGAGATACTACCCTCCCCCAAAAACAATTCAGACAGGAAGCTGTTGAAGAGAGTCCTTAAAAATATATTAAAGATGCTAAAATGAAATTCTTTACAGTTGATGGCATCTCTTGGGGTTGGGAAAGGTGGGAAAAAGCTCAGTTTCTTTAAGGGACTGGTTATTAGGAGTTCAACAATGCTCCAATGAGTATAGGGGCAACACAAATTCGACATAGTGTATTATTTTCTTGGGTTGGTGCAACTCCAGGGAGGGAGGGTGGTCCTGGGAAGAGGAAGAAGTTATTGTTATGAGATGGATTGTATGAAACTTCCAAAGAATTAATAAAAATACTATGTTGGGGGCAAAAAGGTCTATTCTATGAGTAACACTAATGTTGTACACATGCAAGCTGGTAATACCAAAAACATTCCTTTCAACTTTTGTGTATCTTAAATAGAATAAAATAAACATTATGTCAAATTCTGCACAATATTTTTAATTTGAGTGATGAAATAAAGATATTTTTCTAAATGTGGACAGTAACAGATAAGAGTCCTCCTTCAAAATATTATCCAGTAGTCTATGTGTGAAATATTAAAAATTTAATACTTCTGTAATCCACATCTAATATTTATTATCCTTTTTTTCATATTTTTTATTTAAAAAGTATTTTTCATTTTACATACCAACCCCAGTTCCTCCTCTCTCCCCTTCTCCCACCTTTACCTCCCCACTTCCCATCCCATATCCACTTTTTAGAGGGAGTAAGGCTTTCCTTGGGGAATCAACAAGGTTGGTAAACTTGAGGCTCCTCCTTCCAGTGACAAGACTGTGCAAAGTACTCTACCAAAGGGAATGGACTCCAAAAAACCAATTCGTGTATCTGGGATAGATCCTTGTGCCAATGTCTCCCCTCCCACCAACGGATCAAGCCACATAACTTTCACCACATTCGTAGGTTCTAGGTTGGTACCATGGAGGTTTCTCAGCTGTAAGTCCATAGTCCATGAGCTTCTATGATATTAAGACAGCTGCCTATGGTTCCTCCATCAAGTTCTTAACCCCCCTGTTCAAATGATCTTTCCTTCCTCTTTTCAGCCCAGAGCTTGGCTGCAGGTCACTGCTTCTGCTTCCATCAGTTACAGGATGTAGTTTCTATAATGACAAATATTATAGAAGTCACAAATATAAATTAGGGGGAAGGCCCTTTTAGACACCCTTTCCACTCTTGCTAGGTGTCTTATCTGGGGTCATTCTTACGGATTCTTGAAAATTTCTCTAGCACCAGATTTTGGCCTAACCCCATAGTGGCCCTCTCTATCAAAATATCTCTTTCATTGCTCTCACACTCCATCCCTCCCCCTAATTTGTCTTCTTAATCACTCATGTTTCCATATCCCATTCTCTCCCTTTCTACCCTGCTCACAGTGGGCCCAAGAGATCTTAACTAGGGTTAAGATCCCCCTTTTTACCTAGTTTCTCTGAAGTTTTGGATTGTACCTTGGTTATCCTGCTTTACATTTAATATCCTCTTAAGAGTAAATACATACCATGTTTGCCTTTCTATGTCTGGAATTACCTCACTTAGAATTTTTTTTCCAGTTTCAATATGTCATTGTTTTTTGTTTGTTTTGTCTTTGTTGTTTTTCTCTTTCTTTTGCTGCTGAATAATACTTCATTGTATAAATGTACCAAATTTTCGTTATCCATTCTCCAGTTGAGTAATATCTAGGTTGTTTTCAGGTTCAGACTATTACAAATAATGCTGCCATTGTCGTAGCTGAGCTAATAATCTCTTCGTATGATTGTGCATTATTTAGGTATATGCCACAAAGTGGTATTGCTGGGCCTTGACAAAGATTGATTCCCAATTTTCTGAGAAATTGCCATGCTGATTTTTAAAGCAGTTGTACAAGTTTGCAAACTTCCACGAGCAAAGGAGGAGGGTACCCTTTACCCGACATCTTTTATAGCATTAGTTGTCATTAGTGTTTTTGATCTTGGCCATTGTTATGAATATAAGGTGGAATCTTGATTTGCATTTCCCTGAATGGTAAGGATTTTGAGCAATTCCTTAAATGTCTTCTGGCCATTTGAGTTTCTTCTGTTGAGAATTCTGTTTAGATTTGTACCCTATTTTTCAATTGAATTACTTGGTACTTTGGTGTCTAGTTTCTTGAGTTCTTTATATATATTGGAGATCAGCTCTTTGTCAGCTGTAGGGTTGGTGAAGATTTTTCTCATTCTGTATGCTGTCAATTTGTTTTATTAACCATATCCATTGCCTAACAGAAGCTTCTAAGTTTCAGGAGGTCCCATTTATTGATTGCTGCTCTAAGAGTCTGTGCTACTGCTGTTTTATTTAGGAGGTGGTCTCCTGTGCACATGTGTTCAAGGCTACATCTCACTTTCTCTTCTATCATGTTCAGTGTACCTGGACTTATGTTGAGGTCTTTGATCTACTTGGACTTAAGTTTTGTGCATGGGGATGTGTATGGATCTATTTGCATTCCTCTACATGTCAACCTCCAATTATTCCAGCACTATTTGTCAAGGATACTTTCATTGTTGATCTTGCTTTCTTTGTCAAAAATCAGGTGCCCATAAGTTTGTGGATTATTATCAGGGTCTTTGATTAGATTCCACTGATGTATGTGTCTGTTTTTATGCCAATTTAAAATGATGTATGTATTCCTTCTTCTTCTTCTTCTTCTTCTTCTTCTTCTTCTTCTTCTTCTTCTTCTCCTCCTCCTCCTCCTCCTCCTCCTCCTCCTCCTGTTCCTGTTCCTCCTTCTCCTCCTCCTCTTCCTTCTTTTTTTCTTCTTCTCTTATGTATTGCCTCACTCATAGCAATGGCCACACAAAAACAATCAAGAATAGATCTTGAAAGTTCTTACTATTGATAATTAATTTGTGTCCTGTATTGATTCAAAATGTATAAGGTTTATCATTTAACATTTTTCAACTTGATGTAATGAATAAGCATTCAATAATCTGGTCATCTATAAAGGGAACTATGTGATTTCAATTACACTGAAGCTTAGTGGAGGCAATTGAATGATTATTAGCGAATTTTAAGGTCACAAGTCTCATACTCTCAACCAACATTGAGAGAATGTTCACAGCTATTTTACATGCGAGTGCTAGGTGACATAATCATCATAAAAATGATGTTTAAAGGGGTTAGAAATAAGTGACTTTAATTACAACTTTAAGATATCTAGAGCCCTATATCTACCTCCATGGGCACCCACACATGTGGTATATGTTCAAACCCACAAACATGCACACACACACACACACCTTCACACAGCACACACATATAAATTAAATTGAAAAATAATCATTTAAAAGAAACTTATTGTTTTCTACACACCTATTACTAGAATGACAAATGAGACTGATTTGTTTACCTCGACATCTCAGTCCATCATGCTTCACATCTCAGAAAACATTTTAAAAATCAAATCCTGAGTTTTATTTAAATAATTTTATAAATGAAGTATTTTGACATTTCTTTTATATGTTTACCTCTTTTATAGGCCAAGGACAAATCCATTATGCTGGAATCTTAACAGTAAAATGGCTTTGGAATATTTAAGTTTTTTATTCCTTAAAAATCATTACTCTTTCCACCAAAAAAAAAAAGATATTTTAAAAGTTCAAGATTGTTCATCAGCAATCTACACTTGCTCTGACCCAAGTTCAACTGCTAGAGCAAACGTGAGAGCTTAAACAAATCTGTAACTCTAGTTCAAGGGGATCCAAAGCCCTCTTCTGCCTTTGGCCTCTGTGAGAAGTAAGCACACATATTGTACACAAACATACATTAAAGAAAAATACTTCTACACATAACACAAAAATCAACTTATGGAACATTTCTTTGATCAAAGTGGAGACATTTACATCATATTTACGATACTTTTCTTCACAAGAGTTTATAGTCATGTTGAGCAACATGTTTCAGTATACACACAAAATACTGACTATAAATAGAAAACATTCAAGAAAAGACATGACAAAACACATCTATTATCCAAGGGAGGTAGTGGCAGAGGAATGCTAAATTAAAGAATATTATCAGTGGCTTAGCAAGCTTGAGACCAGCCAGGATTATACGAGACCCTTTTTCTAAAATTCCCTAATCTCCCCAAACAGTAAACAGTCATAGTTTAAGCTACTTTCAAGGAAATATTATTTGATTTTAATTTTTAAGACAATAAACGGAGCACTTGCATTTTTGGTTTTACACTGCAATTAATTTTATTATTATTATTTTAATTCATAAATTGAATTTTTTATTCCTGCTTTAGAAACAAATAATAGATATATCACAGAATGTGTCATCAACACTTGGTCCTTTATTATTATTCATTCATAAAATTATAAAAATAACTGTTTTCTTTTAGATAAAATTATTATAGATAAACATATAACATTTTGTGGAGTTTTTTTATTTATTGATGAATAAGAAATGGATATTAGAGAACATCCCCAATCAGAAAATCTGGCCACAGGCTTTCTAACCCACCCATTCTCCTCATTATTGTGTATTAATCACTGAGAAGCAGATTTAACCATGTTTAACAGCGGCAGAAAAAAAAAAGTTGTACTCAAACATTTTCTTTCTCTTCTTGAACTCAAAGAATTTTATTACCACAAATTTCTGCAGTTATGATTTGAAAAATTTATAAAATTATTTTAATAAGCATATTTAAACATTTTTAAAATGTGCATGAGAAGAAAGAGATTAGCAGTTTCTTTTGACGCACCATGCTTTGTAATTGTCTCCAGATAACAAATCATTTTAAAAGAGATGAATACTGTCCAATAATGATTTCATATGAATATAAAACATGGAGATGTTGTGAATAATGACATGGAAGCTGTCAAATATAATCACCTTTCTGAGCCTAAATTGTTTGCTTATGTTCTAAAAGATGTCCCATTTACAGTATGGGCTAATCATAACAATAATGCTCAGAATCACAGTTCATCTTATTGTAATTTAAAAATGGTGATGGGGGATAGGGAAAACTGGGAGGAAAAACTGGAAGGAGAGAAGGAAAGGGAAATGTTTTGGCTGGAAAAAAATTAATAATAAAAAATTTTTATCCAGTGTCAAAATATAGAAAAGAGTATGCCAGAGAGTACCACTGTGGAAAAGAAAGGAAACCTCACTCACAAAACTAAAATATTAGGAATGTAAATATCTATAATACAAATAGAACAGTCCAAAATGTAACCAAGGGGTGAAATGTTTTCACATCCATTTCAAAAACAAGATTTTCCTTTTTTATTTGACATTATAATACAATTACAAACTTTCTTTCTGTCCTTTCTTCCCTCCAAAACCTCCCATGGGCTCCTTCCTACATTTTTCAATCTTATGGCCATGTCTTTTTCTTATTATTATTTCATTCATATATGTAAAAGTATATACACATATATAATGAAATACAACCTGTTGTTATGTACAATGTGTGTTACTTGTATGTATGCTTTCAGAGTTGATCATTTGGCAATGAAAACCTGTGAATTCCCACCTCTTCTGCTCCCAGCTTTCAGTTCTGTGTATAGACTGAGGCCTGGTGAATCCACAGCTTCATCTACTTTGTCACGTTCGTTTGTGCTCGCGTCATGCTGGAGTGTCTTATACATGTAGCTTTTGCTCTGAGTAGGAAAAAAAATCTCACAGCAAACGTCTTTATCCTCTGGCTTTTGTAATTTTTTCCAACCTGTTTCTTTAATGCCCCTGAGCATTATGTATAGGAGATTTGTATTTTAATAAATAAAGCTTTTGAAATTGAAAGAGTTAAACAGTTACACTGATCAGCCTTACAGTCAAGCAGTGGTGACAAACACCTTTAATACAGTAGCCATAACCACACTAGTTTTCCATATAAACCTTGCGGTAGTTGTGCACGCCTTTAATAGCAACACTAGAGAGGAGAAATATAGGAAGGGAGGAGAGAGTTCTTGCTCACAGTCTCATTCTGTGATTCCTGGACGCAGGGTCGCCATTTCGGACTGAGATAACAGTGGCTGGCTGTTTTGCTTTTCTGACCTTCAGGCAAGCTTTATTTATTAAGATACAAATGCAATAGCAATACATGCCTCCCTCCTTTGAAAGCTTGTGTGGTACTTTCTAACCATAAAATCTGGTCCTCTAGAGGAACCATTCAGATCAGTTCCAGCTCATGAGACTCTGGGCCAGGTTTCTGAACTGAACGGTGTCTACAGCAATAGGGACTTACCTTCCATCTTTGAGGGAAAACCAAGGATAAAGGCAATAGGACACATGTCTCGAAGGTCGTTTTGAGAGTCCTGGCCAACAACCCTAAACAGGACAGTTGTCTGGTATTAAAATCGTTAAATGGTCTTTGTCTCTTTGTGGGAAATTTGTTAGCATAAATAAAAAAAGTTCATTTATGTACATTTATATGTAGAATTACATGAATTATACTTTTTAGATAAATAATTAATAGCATGACTCCTTGTGGCTTTTTCAGTTGTCTTTACTGTTATTGTAGCCATCTCCCTACTTTTTCTTTATTTGCTACCTTCTTTTCTTGATAATATTTCAGTTTTAACTATTTTATCATTTATTCTCATTCTAACAGAAAAGCACCAGTAATGTTCATTCATAATTAGTAATTACGAGTCATTAAGATGTTGAAGAAATCTCTTTATTTTAACATATACCAAGAATCTCATATATGTTATATATACATACATATATAATTGTTAAGATAAATTTTAACCTTAAAATGTAAAAAAAATATAATTTTAAAAAGAGATGATTTTAAAAATTTTGAACAACTTACTAAGATTTTATTCAGAATTTATAAACAACAGTGTCTTAACTTAGCAATGGAAACCTGAATTAGTTATAAAGAAATAGTCTCATAATTCTGAAAGAAGTAAATATTAAAAAAAAGCTTTGGTATATTAAAAATATTGATTATTTCATAATTGAAAATGAACTTTCTTTGTATTTTAGAAGAACATACCACCTTCTCTGTATGTATATACATCTATAAAACATGAATATCTATGATAACATATATTTGCCATAAAATATATGACATTATAGTACTGTGATTATTTTAGAAAATAACCATATACTATGTACTTGAAATACTTGGAGGTAAAACTACCATTCTAGTCATTACATCTTCTCAGTTATCAAAAGCTCACTTTTATATTTTATCAACAATGATAATACTTATCAGTATACTACTACTCTTGTAGCAAATCCAATTATCTATTAGTGAAGAGAAAACAGAGTGATATAGTACCAAACAAAGCCCTCCCTGGAGAGCACAGGAGTTTACAGTAAGATTCTTCAAGTGACTTTTGCCCGAGGTGCTGGATCCTGACTTCTCAGGACTCAGTTCCAGGGATAATTACATTACCAAAGGGAAACGTGATGGCCTTGCTTACATAGGCTTACAGACTGCACATGACTTCCAACATTTTTGTGTTTATATCTTTTCCTTTTCTGAAAATTACTAAAACTTACTCAAAATGCATGAATAGGTAACCTCTCCTCTACATTTTATGCCTTTATCAGCTTTAGGAAACATTGTTGTGTTAATGTTATACATTGGGAGGAAACTTGTCTGTTCACATTGTACTGATGAGGTTCTTTAAATTATTTGTCTTAATCTATAATACAAAAAGATTTAGTTTGTTAAAATGTATGTTTATTCTGATTTTTGTCTATTTTTAGTAAACACATACATTCAAAATATTGATTCAATTTCTTTTAAATATATATTTAATATGGACATATGTATAGAAGCATATATATGAACACATATAACTCAATAAAATAATTGTTTAATTATGTAGACATGATTGTAGTCTTATTTTTAATTTTTTTGAGGAGCTCTACATTATATTACTTAGTGGCTGTACCATTTTATATCCCATCCACCAATGTGAGTTCTTCTTGATTATTAAAAATTCTTCTAAGTTGTCCTCCAAAAGAAGATATTTAATCGCATTTTATCACCAATCACTATGTTAAAATAAATACTAGATACAGTTATTAATACTATTTAATTGGGTCCTTGCATTGTAATATAGAATTTAATTTTATGAATATGTAGAATATTGTATTACCATGCATTCTAGGATGTTTGAATACTTGTTTCAACTTTTGAAAATTCAAGTATTTCATTCATTTCCTTATTATGATTTTTGAATAAATATTTGAAAACTGTATTAGTTTTTCAATGACATTTTTATAGTCTAAGATTGATGGAATGCTGCATTAAAAAATACTACTTTTTATTTTCAATTGGCTTTTATGCTTTAGTTTTTGTGTGATTTCTGTGTAAGGAGTATATTTCTGGATCTATATATTTGCATGGCTTTATCGATATATCTATTTGTTTTGCTTTTTTTTTAATTTGTGTTTTGTTTTTCTTTGTTTTATTATTATTTGTTAGATTTATGTTTGTTTATTAGAGAGACACGGGGTGTCGGTCCTTATTGGGGGTGATGAGAGAAGGTACTAATAGAGTTGGGAGGAGAAACTGTATAGGATTTATTTTATTTAAAACAATCTCTTTTCAATGAAAGAAAAAAAGAAAAAGAAAGGGAGAATGGTGTAATAATAAAACAATTTCAAAATAAATGATAAAAATAAGAAAAATAGTCAAGTCTCATCTTTCTTCTAACTCTCAAGTTGGTAACCTCCTTCTTGTATAATTATACTCATATATACATATATCATATATACATATAAACAAATGCATTAAATATTTTTCATATAGCTGAATGTTGAATACTTTTCATATTTTACCAATGGTCCTTTAGCATATTTCCTTTTATAATATAGTATTGTAGTCTGTAATTTATCTCTTCCCAGTCCCTTCATATTGTTAATCACAAAGCAGGGATTTACTTTTAATGGAACACAGCTCAAAAATGATCTGGTTAGTGGAGTCTACCTTTGATGTTAGTTACCTCCATCCATTCCATTAGTTCACTCAAGACATCTAGATTTTCCTTCGTTTCAGAATCACTCATATCTTTGATTTTACATTTAAGTCTATGGGACACCAGTGTTAATTTCCTTCAAGGCTTTAAGATTTTAAGATTGGCTTTTTCATTCTCATGTGAATGTTCAATGTTTTGATAAAAATTAGAAAAAGACTAACTTTGTATGACTTATAGGCTTTGAGTTTTTCACAAAAATTATCTATATTAATGTGGATTTAGTATAGGACAATCTATTGTGTTCAATGATTTTGTTCAAAGCGTAAGCATTAATTTTGGTTAAAAGAAGTTGTAATTTTAATTCTATCAATTGCTAAAATGGCCTGTTCTTAGATAACAATTCTTATTAAGGGGTCAGCTAAGCATGTGTGAGTTTCCAAAGATGAGGGATAATCTTCACCTTTCTTTTGGTGTTTGTAAAACAAAACTCTAAAAATCAACATGCTAAAATAATTAGTATATTATAATATACAATTTTTGATATATAAATATACAATAAGATATAAAATTATATAAATACAATAAGAAAAAGGATATGGGACTGATGTAGAAGAAAAACTCATCAATGTAGTTCTATTCCACTTGAATTCTATATTAGAATTATGGTATGCAAATTTTAAAATTAAAACAGTTGATTGAAAATGTTATACTAGGTTGACATACGTTGGATGGGTTCCAAAATGATTTCACTTAATTTTTAAGACAATAGCATAATTTTAGCTATTCTGTGATATATATGTGGGTAATATTTGAAATTTTGTGAGAATTCAGTAATCTTTTCTCTACAATAAATAAATGTAATGGCTTCCCAAACTCAGAATGGTAATAGCTTAAAAAGCTACAATTGTTCACTCGTTTTCACTATATACTTTATCATAAATTGGTTTCAAATATCAAGAAGATATATCAAAAAATCCATAACTATAAGCTGCAATCAAATAAACTGTTTCTGTTTATTTATTCATACTAAGTGCTACCATCAATTATATTAAACATTAATTATATAAATTACCATTGTGGGATGTTTCTTGTTAGAATTTCAGTTTTAATTGATGTTCATGATTTAGTAATAAGGTAGGAAATTGTATGTGTTTAAAATATTATCTTAAGCCATTATAATATTCATTATAACTACATCATTTATTCATCTGAATACAATTCTGATCATTGCAAGAGGGTAATCTACCACAGAGCAATTGTCACATTGATTTTAAAGGTAAATGTATGTGATATGTTTGTTCCCCACAGACAATCTGCTCAAATGAAACAATGAAAAATGAAGTAAATGCTGTTTGTACATGTATTCTCATTCTATAAATACAGTACACACAAAACTTATTTTTCAAAATATTTGAGAAGATGTAAAGGGAACAGATTAAATAAAAGACACAAAAAGTTGCAAAAATCCGTGTTACATCAGGGTGGTGGTGACACATGCCTTTAATCCCAGCACTCAGGAGGCAAAGGCAGGAGGCTGGGTTCGATGCCAGAGTGGTGAATTCCCGGACAAGCTCTGCAAAGCAACACAAACAAACAAAATCCATGCTACATGTCTTCCTTACATAATATAAAAATTCAAATTGCTTTTATCTCTTTCATAAAAAACACAATTTTCATTATACATGTTACATATGATAAAGCAGAACTTGCATTTTATTTATCTTTAAAATAATTTGTACTCTTGGTGATTATTATCACAAAATTTATACTACTTTGGCCAAATTTATTTTTAAAATTCCAATTACAATACAAATATACAAAATAATTTATAGAGTTTAAATTATCTAAAATTTGTTGACATATATTAGAGTTAATTAAATTGTTTATACTTTTTAATGACGGTACTTAGATAAGATTTTATTTCTCTCAACTGGGCCAATTTAAACTAATATAGAGAAAAACCTGATCATTAGAAAAGGATAACACAACATTTCTAAAGTTGCTGAAAATATTTAAAAATGCTTCTTATTGACAACATTCTTTATTTTTAGAAAAATTCCAATATTAAACAATACAATATGCTACCATATTTTTTTTTACCATTTTTAGTAATACAATATAACTAATCAGGGACTGATTGTTTTATTAACTTTAAAAATACATATAGAGTTACATATATACAAAATATGAAAACATATTTTATTTTATAAATTTATTTTTTAAGGTAGAATAATTTTAATTCACTCATTATGTAATTCCCATTTTTAATAGAAGCTCATCTCTTCTTTCCTTGAATTCAAATATTTAAATATTTCTAAGACTGTCTTTTACACATCAAAATGGGGTCCTCAAGAGTGTGCTTTTTTTTTTAAAACTAGTAAAGCAAGTCAGTTGAAGATGCTAGCACTGAAGTGTTAAGCAGGGAGAACTGCTTCTGATTCATAGTATCATTTATCGTTGTTAAACTACCTATCTTGAAGTATGTGGGAACACGTGAGGGTAAAACCATGGGAATGACATAAGATGACTGTTCTCTAGAATGCATTTTAACAGTAATAGCTATATTTCAGGTGGTTTAACAGAGAACGTTTTTTATCTTAAAAGGCAATCTCTTTCTCATATAATACCTTATTTTTGAAAATGCAGTAAAATCTTACAAAATTTGTGGATATATCTTAATAAAACACGGGATAGGTGATTTAGGGTGATCTCTGTTTCTGAAAGCATTAAAGGTCTTGTGTCTCAAGCTCATTGCACTCTTATTTCGGTCTTATAGATTTACAAACAGCTTAATTAATTTAAAATTCAAAAATTCTGAACAAAATTTATTTATCATTTCCAGATTTTTTAAAACCTGGCAGTATATGATAACTTCCATTGTTATTATAAGTTTAGAAAAATGTTCATTAGAAACCAAAATCTATTGTTCAGGTAACACATTGGCTCTCAACCTTTCTCATGCTGTGATTGTTTAATACAGTTCCTCTCATTTTGGTGACCCTAAAGTTATTTTTTGGCAAGTCCTACTGCTGTGATTGTAATGTCAATATCTGATATGAAGGATATATGTTATATGACACCTGTGGTAGGTTGTTTGGCATTCCTCATAGTGGTGTCCACATGTTGAGAATCACTGAGCTCAAAGAATGTAGCCATAAAATGACTCCTAATAACATTCTGCTGTATCCAAAAAGCAATGTTCCATTCAGTTATCAGCAGAGAAAACTTCTTTTACAGTTGAAGCAATCTAATCCAGACACACTGATGTTTAACAGAGAGTATGAGATTTGGAACACTTAGTCCCAAACCGTGATCAGAATTTTTTGTATAAAATTATTATTTTTAAAATACAAAATATAAGAAAAAAAGATTATTCCATTTATTAAGAGCATGTCAATCTTTCAAAACATTGCAGATATATTTAAGAAGATCCACATAAAATAATTTTCAGTTAAGATAGAAATCAAAATTAAAGACAATTAAACTCCTTTTAAAGTCATTGGACCATGTTGATAAGTCCATGAGCATATAAGATTATCACATGTTAATAAGTTTTCATTACTCTCAATAAAAATAAAGTATTTTTATCACTTTCCTTAGACTTCCTTTGATGGAATATGTGCATCTTAGATAAAGGGTGTACTATTAATATATCTAATTCCATGGTACTAACCTGTTCATGTATTTTACAATTTATAGGGCTGTTAGAAGTCGTGAAGCATGATTTATCCAAAATGTCATATTTTTAAAATTGTGAGAAATTTAGTTTTCAGTGTATATTTGTAAGTTTTTATTATAGCACCTAAGAAAATTCAGATTTCTGAATCTATAAAACAAGATTTCAAAATTATATTGTGAGGCTTTATAGAATCACTTTTGATCTTCAAATATACATTTTTATGAAATAAAAATTCTTGATTTGTTAAGTGAGCTCAGACTCCACAGCTCTCCTCTAGGGAGCAGACGCCTCAGAGAGATGCCATCCTCTCCTCTCCTGGGCAGACGCACGCGATGAAGCAAGCCGCCAGGTTAGACATGCTGAATCTTTCCTGGTAAGACCGGTGCTCACAGATTATTAGAGATGGGTTGATCGGGATGTGGGAATTAGTCTGTAAGGGCTAGAGCTAAAGGGCCAAGCAGTGTTTAAATGAATACAGTTTGTGTGTTGTTATTTCGGAGCATAAGCTAGCCATGTGGGCAGCCGGGGTGCTGGGGACGCAGCCCCACCACTCTTATTACTACACAGAACACCTTCCTGTGTCAGAATGTCTTACACTGAAGTTGTAGGAGTAAGGAACTTTCAAGTCTGCTTATTTACCATCCAGTGGACTCTGATTTTCTGCTTTCTTGAATGAGTTCATTAAGAACATTCTCTGCTGCAAGATCATAAAAATCAACATTTCTGAGGAACCTTAACAAAAGCTCAGCTGTCACCCAAGAGGATGAATAATAACTGCATTTTGAAATATTCTCATTTGCCCTGGCCAGTGCCATTAAATCAGAGCAGGAGAAGAATATCCATACACCTAACTGGGAAGGTCTGGGAGAGAGAGATGCAGCATCCTGTCCCTTGACCCTTGCCACCTGCAGCAGGAGGGAGACCCGGCCCCTTGATCATGAGGGTGAAAGAACTGGCCATGCCCCCCCCCAGGGTCTGTAGCACTTGTGAGTGTAGACCATGCACTTTGCCTGGTTCACACAGTAAAGCAGACCCTGGTGATATAGGTGTGGGTGTGTAGGAACCAAGGGAAAGAAGGAGGACTTGTCCTGCTCTTTGCTGCATCACCTGAATTTTAGCCATGGCATTGATGGAAAACTCATGCTGGTGGGCAGAACTGATGGGCTGAACAATGCTGCAACTGCCTAGGTACAGGAAGAGGATTTTAAGTTTTCTCACCATGAACATCCACCCCATCTAGGATCATCTTCTAGGGTAAGTGAAGGGGCCGGCCCTGCAGATCTAAAGCTACAGGACCTCCATGACACAGGTCCACAGCAAGATATCCAAGAGTAACCCCAGTCATGGTTTAGCATCAGCATCGATAGGGTAGCAGAAATCAGAGGCCTTAAACAAGATCAATGATTCTTTGCAATGAACACTTGCAAGTAAAGAGATATGGAGTAAAAGTCATACTGTGTGACTTACTGTGTTACACTACAGCTCCCATAACATGATTTTTCCTCTTTACTTTTTTTTATTTATTCTTGAATTGTATTTTATTTTATCTTGGAGTAGGGTGCAAGCTCAGAGGATAGGTATGAGGGGATGGGCAGATGAATGGGATCAGGATGCATGATGTGAAAGCCACAAAGAATAAAAAAGAAGTGAAAAAATAATTCTCTTCAAGCTACCTCTCCAAAATGATACAACACACACTGAAAATGGATGGAAAAGTCTGTTGAACCTCTGAAACACTGTATTGTCTGAGAAAACCTACCTCAAATAACAAGAGTTAAAAAAAATCACACAAGACTTTTATGCATAAAGCAATAATAATGTCTCCAAACAAGATGCTCATTAACATAAAACTGTATTTGCAAAGATAGAGTGGTTTATAAACTATGAGCAGGATGTAAAAATCTCCCTAGTGCAATTTATAAAAGCACATAATAATGGTATCATAATGCATTTTCAAAGAGGATGACCCACAGTAGCTATAAACAGTTTTTTATATTTCACAGATTAAAAATAACACTTGGGAGCTGGGAAAATCTAATCATATAATTCTTAATTTGCTTGTGTAAGATTCATGGTTAGATCCCTATTTTTACAAGGTAATAAAGTAAAATTTATACTAATATTAAGTAAATATATAATCTATGAATATAGTTAAAAGCAAAAATGTGTACAAAGAAAAATATTATGTTATAATAATGAAAAAAATTCATGACTTGTAAAAGAGGGTTTTGCAATAAGGAAAGGGAAAGGTTAAATGATATAAGTATAATATAATCTCAAAAAATAGAATAAATAATATTAAAATATTGATATATGAAGATGTATTAACATTTAAAATCACTTTACCTGGTTCTATAAGTAAAAGGAAACATGCTGTTGGTATTGTGGTTGTTTGAAAGAAAATGTTCCCGAAAGAAGTGACACTAATAGGAGGTGTGGTCGTGTTGGAGCAGGTGTAGTCTTGTTGGAAGACGTGTGTCACTGCTGTGCAGGCAGGCTTTGAGGTTCTATATATGCTCAAGATGCTGCAAAGTGGTCTAGACCACTTCTATTTGCTTGTGAGCAAAGATGGAGAACATTGGGCTACTTCTCCAGCACCGTGTCACCCTGCATACCAACATGTCACACATGATAACGGATTAAACCTCTGAAAATATAAGCCACCCTAATAAGTGTTTTTACTTTATAAGAGTTGCTGTAGTCACCGTGTCTCTTCACAGCAATATAACCCCTAACTAAGACAGAAGCTGGTACCAGGGACAGGATATGGCTGTGTAGCCACTTTGGAAATCAGTATGGTGGTTAGAAGAAAATTTGGAATCAATCTATCTCAAGACCCGGAAATACTACACTTGGCCATATATCCAATGGATGAGCAGTCATACCACAATGACATTTGCTCAATTTTGTTCATAGCAGCATTATTTATGATGGCCAGAACCTGGAAACAATCTGAATTCGCTTAACCAAAGAATGAATAAAGAAAAGGTGAAATATTTACACAATGGAGTATTACCCAGAAGAGAAAAAACTTCAAAGTATTACACTTTAGCATGTTTATCATGACTTTTAGAGATTCCTTCCAATATTTTCTTGTTGAAACAGTTTCTTTGTTCAGCGGGGAGGCAGAGTCGCATATGCCTTCAATGTCTCTCATTCCCAACTATGAGTCTGGAGTCATCCATACCACTGCAACGGAAGTTTCGTTGGCCATAGTATCCATAGTTACAGGGACCACAGTCATCTCCAAGGTATCCAGAGGAATTATAGATCAAAGACCTCATCATGGCTTCCAGTGGCAGCACAGACAATGAAAATCAGCATGGATCCAGAATGGATCATGGACATTAACATGGCCTCTATATCAGCATGGTCCATAGTGGCACTTGTGTTTTTGATGTAAACATAGCTGAACTAGAATTTACAATATAGGCCTGGAACTAACTGAAATCTACTTTAATCTGTTTCTAGAGGTCTCAAATTATAAGTGTGTACAAATCATGCCCTGATTTCACTTTTTTTGATTTTTATACTTTATTCTACATAAAGTAGAAAACTCTTAATTATAAAACTCTAAAATCAGTATTTTTGTCATATGCAAATGATTACTAAAATTATTGGAAGTTTAGTTAAAAATCCTGAGTGAAATAACTATAATAACCTCGTGTGTGTGTGTGTGTGTGTGTGTGTGTGTGTGTGTGTTAGATCTGCTTTTTATTTTGTGAAGAGACAGCATAACCATGGCAACTCTTACAAAAAATATTTAATAGGGTTGGCTCAATTACAGTCTCAGAAGTTGAATGCGTAATCATCTTGGTGGGGAGTTGGTGTCAGGCAGGAGAACACGGTACTGAAGTAGCTCAGTATACTACATCTTGAAGGTAACAGAAAGTTGACTGTCAAAATGGGCAGCATTCTGAACACAGGGAACCATAAAGCCTGGCTACACAGTGACACACTTCCTCCAACAAGGTTATAGCCACTTCAGCATTTCAAACCTCCTAATAATGCCAATCCCTTTGAGATTATGGGTGCTAGTTGCATTCAAACTACCATAACACACACACACAAACACACACACTCACAATAACACACACATACACACACACTCACACACACACACACTCACAATAACACACACACTCACACCCACACACACACACTCACACACACACTCACAATAACACACACTCACACACACACACTCACACACACACTCACAATAACACACACTCACACACACACTCACACACACTCACACACACACTCACACACACACACTCACACACACTCACACACACTCACACACACTCACACACACACACACACTCACAATAACACACATACAATATGTTCTACTTGTCAGGGACTTCAGAAATGTAATTAATGTACTTTATTTTTATTTTTATGGAACCTAACGTCTCACAATGGAGTCCCTATATAAGACACTGCACTCTTACAGTCATAAGCACTATATGTCATACATCACTCTTATTCTGACACTGATGCATCTGTTAAAAGAACACTATTTTCTAGTTAAATGAGAACTTTATAGTATGAACTACTAGGTTTAATGTTAAGGATTGAAACTCACCTTTTGTTGTAGTTATATCATCAAACTATATCTCAAACTATCATCAAACCTTTCAGAACATCTTGCTTTTTGCATATATTTGTCCCTGACATTCACTCAGGAATACTCTTCTATACTTTTATTTATGGTAATTTTTCAATACATATTTATGAAAAAGATTTATTCACTTTTATAACATACATATTTTGAGCAGAAAAAAATTGTCAAAAATATATAAAATGTTAATAAAATGGAATTTTTAGCCACTTAGAATATCTGATAGAAATTCCTTGTCTGGAAACACAGCATACTTAATAGTAGACACTAAAACAGAAGAGAAAATAATTGAGAAATTAAGAATAGTTTATTTTAATGCTTAAAAATATGCATTTATAAATTTCAACTTTATTAATTAGAAATATTACTACTATTAGTCATTCCAGTCTGAATTTCCATGGTATTTTAATAATACATTTCCATGTACACTTTAGACATAGATATTTAGTGGAAGAAATGTTTTATTTTAATAAAAAATAATTTTAGTAAGAGGATTTTTATTTTTCATTATTTTTACACTTTTAGTTTCATTTTTAATTATGTATAAAAGTGTGAGTCTTTCTATATGTACATATGTGCACAATAAAGAAAATTCCTATAGATGTCAGAGGAGATGTTGTACCCAATAGAGTTAGAGTTCGGGATGTCCAAGAGCTGTGTATTTGCTGCAAACTCAGCATAGAAGCTTAGCAATAGTGATGTGTTATCTTAACCAGTGAGTTATCTGTCCAGAGCCCAGAAACCAGGTGATATATTTTAAATAAACACAGTTACACCATTAGCAATGATTTAATTCTAATTATAAAAAGATTTGAATTTTTGTTTAGTCTATACAATAAAATATAATAAATTATTTCAGAATAATTTCATATTAAAATTAATACTTAAGTATTTTATGTATGACTTGTGAAACCTCAATCTGCATTTTCTAAAATAACGAATTATTAAACACTAAAATACTGTAATCCCTCATGATTTTAGTTCCATAAGTAAACCTACACCATTTTTATTGATAAGATTCAATTCATTTCAACCTTAATTACAATTTTTAAAAACTAGTATCCTCTTAAACAAGCACCCTTCACCTGCATGATAGAATTGTCATTTTAAAAGTCATCAATGTTATTATTTTCACCAAATCACAGTATTACTTTATGATAAGTATTCTAACCAGAAGAACACACAAATAGCCACTATTATTTATTGCCATTTTTAAAGTCACATAATTAAATGTAGCCTGTAAATTATTCATTTCTATGCTGTACAAATGTTCAAAGAAATATAGCCTCAAACAGTTTTTTTTTGGTATCATGCATATATTTATCTCTTAATTAGGAAAAGTGTTTGAAATTCCTCATGCTAAACAGATTTCATGTAATCTACCAACACTCAGGAGGAGCATCTGCTGGAAAATGGATGATATATTTTTCTTATAACTATTAGAAAATCTGACAATGTAAATAGCCTATCCTCTTTATTTAAGATTAATGGTTAGCTGATTTCTCTATCTGAAAAGCATTCCTAATAAATTTAAATATTGTGAGATCTTAAGGAATCTATTTGTATTTGTTACTGTACATGTAATTTTGCATTAATTGAATATATATAAAATTGCAAAGGCTCGAATTAAACTGTATAATTATGATTTACATGCACTCTTTTGTCAAAGATTTACTAATAAATCTTTGTGTACAAACTTACATGTTAAAAAGTGTCTTAAATTTTTCAACAATGTTTTTTTAAGCATAACCCTAAATGGGTCTTTATCAAGTTATCATTGTACAAACATATTAAAAAGAAAGTGGCTTCCCAAGAGCAAACTGAAAATAAGCCCACTAGTGTTTCTGAAAACTGATTCCAACTTATTTATCCGAAAAGATCAAGGGCAGACTCTTGGATTTCATAATGAGACAAAGAATTATCTGTATGTTTCATAATATAATTCACAGTTATACCAACACATTTTTCAATTTCACAGATGCAGAGAAATCAAATCTATTGAATTTTTAGTGGCTTTGTCTTTCTCATCCACAGATCCTGAAGTGAAACCACTAATGTTGAAGGGTTAGAAAAGGTTATTTTCCTGCACTCACTTCAAAATGCTACTTTGATTGGCATTTCTTCTGCTACAATACTAGTTTATAGAGAAAGTTACTACCCACATAGTGCTTATTTAAATTATTATAATATGTGCTTCTGTTCTCTGAACATTTCCATTGTTTAATGTCATCATTATTAAACTTTCACTTCTCTGTCTTGTGTTTTCTTATGTTGTGTGTAATGCTAAGACCAGATGAGTAAGACTTTTTTATTATAGCCTTGTCATTATTCTTGTCTCGTGTAGTCTAATGATGAATTATGGATCAAACTTCAAATATTACTTTGATGAAGAAAACCACTACATTAGAAAAAGACATAAAATCATTATCAAGAAAAGCAACAGATACAAAAAATGAAATTGGCAGATGAGAGCAAAAAGCAATTCTTTGAGGGAAAACACTTTATAATTATAAACAGGTTTGTTGTAACTACATGTTGTAGCTTTTATAGTGCATTTAGTAATAAAACTGAAGTTATTTTGTCATTGTTCATTTTTGAAATCATTTGAGCAGTTAAAAATATTGCCAACTGTGAATTATTTCAACAATATCAATAGTTAAAGGCACACTCAGAATGGAAATGTACTAAAACTGACCTTAATATTAGGTTTGCAGCAATTGCTAAGTTTAATTGATGTTTTTATGAAGCCTTCTGAGTATTGTGAATATTTAACTTTGGTACTTGGTATTGCAACTTAAAATTTTAATATTACCAGTTTTGGAGGTATTTTATATATTTTATTAGCTTTATGCTAATTGAAGTTCCATGAACATCTGCAATGATTTATCTCACAAGGTAATATATGTATATAAAAGGCTCATATATCGAGAATGAATGACAAATAGAGTTACTTCATGTGGCATATTGTCTAAGAATATATATATATATATATATATATATAATTTTTAAGAGAAGGGGATACTCTGCTCAATGTGACAAATTTCTGTAAAATCTTGTCTATACCACTATATCACTACATTATTTTCACCCATTTAAAGTAAATATCAAAAAGTTTTAACTTTATATAATTTTATATTTGTATATGTATTATAGTAGTTTTTGTTTGTATGTAAAATAACCCCCCTTTCTTTTCTTCCTTTCATCCCTTCTCATGTTGTTCCCTTTCTCTACTCTCAAATCATCAGATTTTAATTCAAATATAAACATATATGCTTAAATATATAAAACAATGAATTTTTGTCTTTCTTGGTAAGTAATAGCACTTTGCATATCTTGCTCTAGTTTGACCATAACTGAATATAAAATTAAATATTACAAAAATTTTAAGGACAGAATGTTAAAAGTAAAACAGCTTAAGAAAGATAGACATTATCAGACTACTGACATTAATGAGTAGATAAATGACTGAGTGGATAGATAAGAATAATTTAAACATCTTAAAGGAAAAAAAGAAGGATTTAAAAATTCTAAAGGAATTGGAAAGTAGAAAGAAATGGTGGGAGTTCACCAAAACATCAGTTTTGATTGTGTTTAGGAAATATAAAAAATCTTAAACTTTTTTCATTCTACCCTATACTCAAATTAGCAATGAACACCATTTTCTAAGTTATAATCCAAAATCTCATCTACGAACATGGAATGCCAACAGGAAAGTGGAGTTGACAAGATCCACATACCTTGCTTACCTAGTCAAAAACATTTTCAATTATCTGAAGAGTACATTTTTTCCCAATATTGATGGCTGAAAACACAGTTTGGGATATTTTCAGTAAAAATAATTTTTAAAAACCTACTCTCTGTAATTTTTGAAACCAGGTTTTTAAAAGAATATACCAAAATCAGTCCCTCCAGGATGGCTTCTAGCAGAACCCATACAGAGACAGTACAGCAGTCACATCTTTTCTTCTTTCATGGCTGCATCAATTCTATAGTTATTACATCATCATTTTTGCAGCTTCTTTGCTTGTCAATGATAAAGACTTGGTTTGTCCATCTATTTTTTTCTGAATTAATGTGAAAAATATTATAATTTCTTCTATTTCAGGGCATGTGATACATTTTAAGAATTCAGTTTTTTTCTTCCTTAGGTATATTAGCAAATAATGAATAAAGAAAGAATCAATCTGTAAGTGCTGGTATTATATTTGTTTTCTCTGCTTTCAGCACTTATATTAAAGTTAAGTGGATAATTGCCTTCTTTTGCATACCAAGATGAGGTTAAAGAAAGACAAATTCTCCCAATACTTGATTAGAACTTTCGTGGGCTTCCTTCTTCTAGAGTGCAGATTAGATGAGACCAGGCAAATTATGATCACACTGCCTTGCCTTTCAACCATGTTCTGTTCCTCCTTTGAACAGTGAGTGGAAATCAGTCCTTCTTTACTTAAATGGCCTTTTGGTATTCTGCAGTGACTGGGAAAGTAACTAATATAGGGTTTTCTCATAAATAGGTCACAGTTTATACCTGAACATTAATATACAAATAAATACCATAGAATTAAAAATGCAGTTGTTTACAGTATCTAGAAACATTTAAAGATGACACTGTATTAAGTTTGGAAAAAATAGGTGGTTATATCAGGCCCTCTTGAAAAAAATACAGGAATAATATGAATTGTTTGCTGTAAAATTTTGCAAGTATTCATATTCTATTGCATAAACATATTGTTCCTTATTGCTATTTTAATATCATTTAATATTATAATTTTTTACATGCTTATTCATATATTGACATTTTTGTACACTTTAAATTTTAACCTACTAATATTTCATTTTCTTTTGTAACTTGCCAAAAACAATTCCAGTTTTCATAACTTGTCAATTTATTAATGCTCATATATCTGTCTTCTCATAATTCAATAAAACATTTTCTTATTTGTATAGCTAAATTCCCTCTACATGGGATTCTCAGGTTTGTACTAATAGTTTCTAAACACAAAAGAAACCATGATATTATTTCAAATGTGTTTTCTCACCATCAAGTTAATAAATTGTGCCTCTTTTCAACAGTTTATTAACATGCTAATAATATATAAATGCAGGTTAAATATGATATTTTTCATGTGAATCCAGTGTTTTTATCAAATCCACTTGCTATCCTCCCTTTTCCCCATACATTGCTACCCTTCTTCTCATCAACCAGCACTTTTCTACCTTTTGTGTCTTCTTAGTTTTCACAGCCTAATGAACATTCTTAGAGTTGTTTTATAGTAGCAGGGTGGCAATTTATCTATAGAAGCATGAACATTTTATTTTAATCTGTGTGTGGGTTCTTAAAACTGAAATTGGAAGCAGGAACTGAAGCATTGTCTTGGAAAAGTGTTGCTTACTGTCATGAAAACTTAGGCCTGCAAACTTAGCTTGCTCAGCTTTCCTTTTTATACAGCCCAGGACCAACTGCCCAGGTGTGACACCACTCACAAAAGACTGGGTCATCATTAATCAAAGTCCTGCCTACAGGCCAGACTGATGGAAGAAATTCCTCAACTGAGATTCCCTTTTCCCAAATCGCTGTAGTTTAGTCAATTTCGTTAGTTTTGGTGGTTACTTGTGAAAGGGTAGGCTCTCTATGTGACCCTCTCCCTTCCAGGAAAAAGTATCAATAGGGTCAACATTGGAGAGATCTGTTTATATAACATTAAGAGTGAAACTCCCTCATCTCCCTTCCATGACAGAGTATTGACAGGGCCAACCTTGTAGACATCTGTTGCTATGACATTAAGAGGGCAATTGCCTAACCAATGCTGGGATTCACAGTGTTAGCAATTTTTTTATGTAACAAAACCAGAGTACAGCACCCAGGTTTTAATGTACACTCAGTATAAATTACTGTTCGGTTTGTTTTGCTTAAAATGTAGAATATGGCTGAGTTGACTTCAAGGGTCTCATTGTCTAAATTCTCACCATGAAATCCTTTTCAACATTCTTTTGATTCTTTTCTTTTTGGGCTAGGTGAGATTAATCATGAAACTATGTCCAGTAAACATGTAACTAACAAATAATGCATACTCATTCAATACTAAGAAAACTGAAATTTCCTGTCAGCAGTTGGAGTATTTCAGGATTAAGAAAGTATGATTATTTTTACTAAAGTAAGTTTCATTAGGCAATGTCAGTGCCCATTTAGAGTTTGATGCTGCTGCATTGGCTAAGAGAATGATGGACACAGACATTAGTGTAATATTCATTTTGATGTTAAATGTTCAGCTTAAGCCGTTAAATCAAGTGGGAGAAAATTTATGCACACCCCATGTTTATCTCTTCTGTCAGGCATTATCTCATCCTCCTTATTTTATTGAGCCCATGAAAGTGACTAATTAATCATGAAACGCGTTTTCTTTGGTGTTCAGGTTAACACTAATGTCTGCCCTACCTACTTGAAAGTAAAAGCATGCCAGAACTGGAAGTGAATTATGCTATTATATTGCTGGAACGTTATACATCGAGTCATTCTCTGAGAACAGTGTAGATTCCTCCAAATATATGTACATGCCTAAAATCGGCCTCTGCTTAGAAGCATTTAAGTAATGCTTAACAATATTGCATTTTAATCTGTTTACGGTATGTTGTTTGTCTTTTCAGAATTAATATTTTTCTAATGGAAGAATGTTGATGATATAAATGTAATGTAGCTGTTCTTTCCAACAATTAGTTGTGTTCAACTTAGATATATGTGTCTGTGGTTATTCCATGCTCATTGCTTTAGCTGTTCAGTGGTGAAACTGAAAGTGTCTAAGTTTATTCCCTGTTAGTTCACAGGTTATAAACCAAATGTCAAGTTCTACTTTCACTCCGTTCTTGTTACTGTTTTTAACAAAAAGAGGGAAAAGTTTAAGACAAATTTTAGGCAGAATTTAGTGTTTTGTTTTCCTGTTGGAAAATTAGTGGTTTTCTTATTAATGTTTACATCCAGAAGAGTTAACTCAGAAAATATCAAATTTGCAGCTGGACTGACAGGTCAGTTTCCAAGCACTTGCTGGACTCACGGAGGAACTGCATTCCGTTCTTAGTGCCCAGACTATGTGTGCCACAACCTCCTCTCACTCCATCTCCAGGGACCCGACAACCTCCTCTTACTCCATCTCCAGGGACCCGACAACCTCCTCTCACTCCATCTCCAGGGACCCGACAACCTCCTCTCACTTCATCTCCAGGGACCCGACAACCTCCTCTTACTCCTTCTCCAGGGATCCGACAACCTCCTCTCACTCCATCTCCAGGGACCCGACAACCTCCTCTTACTCCATCTCCAGGGACCCGATAACCCACTCTGGCCTCGCAGGCACCAGCGCACAGGAGCATACACAAACATGCACATACATAAAAATAAATCTTAAAAACTGAAAATCTGCAATTTTACCACTACAAGAAGAGAAAAATGCATCAGTAATATGCTCAGAAGACACATAGCAATTCTTGATAAAGTATCATGTCTTTACAACTTTATATGACTCACCTTGGAATTTCATTATTTTTGAGGATTCTATTATTTGCATAGTGATATTCCATAGACTGTTTATTATTAGTCATGTAGTATAAGTGTACACACACTCCTTGATATATTTAAAAGATGATTTTGATAGCTATAGAATATTCCAAATAAGGCATGCCTACAATTAACATTAATTTTTCTGCCATTTTTCTATAAATTTAAAATTTCATATGTATTCCTTTACATACATTTTTATTTATAATTCATACTTTGACTTAATTTCACTTTTATTATTTCTTTATTTACTGTTTGTTAGTGCTCACAGACTTTATTACAGGACATTAGCAGCAGAAGCAACCTCAGCTGACCCTAACCAACTATCCAGCCCAAAAGTGGGAACACAGAAGCTCATTTACTAGGAGTAGGTATGCTGAAAATGGATCAGTTAAGAAATGATGAGCATGACAGATGCCCATAGGCCTCAAGACACAACTATATATAGGAACTGGAGTTTCTCTCTCCAGACACATCCTGGCCAGGCACAGTATTCTGCCTTGTCATTCTTTGATATGAATGTAACAATGACTTCCTTCATGGCAGTGTTTGAGATAAGTTGTTTGTGTCAGAATGCTCTGGGTCAAAGGAGCAGAGTGATCTACATGGTGCAGGTGCTCTTCAATGTCTGTCTGGTAAAAGTCGATACCACTGGATGTGATGCAGGGTTCCCAAAAAAGCTCAAAGATAATCTTCCCACACATCTTCTTCTATACCTGAGAGAAGAATACTTCCAAGGCAGTCATGTATTTATCATGTTCGTCCTCTGTGCAAGCCTTCTGGATCCATACATAACCTCCACATCATTACCCTTGTGGTACCACTGACACTCTTCCAGCTGCTCTGGCCAAGTAGTAGTGAACTTGGTGAGACAGGAGTCGCTCTCTCTCTCTCTCTCTTCTGGAGGATTTTCATTATCCTTCCTGCTTCTCAGCCACTAAAAAGGGCACTACGAATACCATCTCATAAATGAGTCTCTGTCGTTGACCAAACTATAGGCTTGCTGCAGATGGCATGGTCACATCATAACTCTCCCTCTCTACCTGACACTGCCCTGGGATGAACCGCAGACTTCTAGGCCTCCCTGGCAGTCACCAAGTGCTTGTTAAGGCTCCTGTAGCTTCAGATAGTGCAGGCCCAGGTTGGTGTATTACACTGCCACAGTAGGATCTTGGTGTTGGAGGAGCCTGACATATTGCTGCTTCTGGATGCTTTCAGTCCAAGAAGAGATGGCTACCTTGTTTCTTGAGCTCTTGAACACTTACCCCTAGACACCTGTACCCAGCTCCTAACTGCCCACCATTTCTACCTTGCCCTTTATGGCACTTATCACATCATGGCTTAGGTTCCACACCTGATCACCCAGCTCTCACAACTTTATCAGTGATCAACCTTGGCTTACTTTTAAATACAATATATGTCAACGAATTTAAACATATCTGATAATTTTATTATTTAGTTACAATTAGTTATACTCTTATACCATTTCTGTTTTCCAAAGAATTAACCTTATTTCCATTCTGTAGCTTTGGATTATATTCCATTTTAAGAATCTGGTCCTGTAGTTTACTTTTCCACAATATTTAATTTACTATAGCCATCTTTTGTGGCTATATACAAAACTCAGACATTTTTCTATTGTACATTGCTCTTTGGAATTACTTGAAATATTTATTACACATCCAATAAATTGTCCTTTTTAAAGTTAATTATGGTCTACATTTCCATTTTTCAAACAAAGATTATCCATAGTTGAGATGGAGGAAGGACAGAGATGAGAGCAAGGAAAGAGATACCTTGATTGAAGGAGCCATTATAGGGTTAGCAGAAATCAGGCTCTAGAGAAATTCCCAAGAATCCACAAGGATGACCCCAGCTAAGACCCTACGCAATAGAAGAGTTGGGGCCCAATCTTGACTTGCCCTGTAATCAGACTGATGATTTTCTTAATTATCACAATTAGAACCTTCATCCAGCAACTGATGGAAACAAAGGAAAAGACCCACATCAGAGCAATGGACTTCCAAGATCCAGTTCAAGAGTGGAAGGAATGAGAATATGAGCAAAAAGGTCAAGACCATGATGAATTCATGCACTGAAACAGTTTACCTGAGCCAATAGGAGCTCACCAACTCCTGCGGGACTGGGAAAGAAAAAGCATAGGACCGAACTAGTCCCTCTGAATGTGGGTGACAGATTCATGGCTGGGGCAGTCAGAGGGTCCACTGGCAGTGGCACCAGAATTTATCCCTACTTTATATACTAGCATTTTGGGATCCTGTTCTCTTTGGATGTATACCTTGCTCAGCCTAAATATAGTAGGGAGTGCCTTACCCTCTCTGAGGATTAGATGGGGGTGGGGTAGGAGGGTGTGTGAAGAGAATGGGAGGAGGGGAGAGAGTGGGAACTTGGATTGGTATATTTTTAAAATCTAATAAATTGAAAAATAAAACAAAGGTCACAAATAAGTTAAGTTTCATGCTTGGTAATCCACTGATCTTACTTTTTTTATTCCTGTAAGTTTGAGATGACAGCAAATAAGGTATTGCTTTTTTGTAAATGTGAATGGGGTGTCAGATTTTCATTGTATGTTTGCTTCTTGTAAAAGCAGGTATGGCATGAAATTGGATGCACAAAAGCCACATCTCTTATTGGAGAAATCCAATAAGAGGATAGTGATATGAAAATTATTTCAGCAGTATCATCTGTAGATGAGAAGATAGAAAAACAGTCTAACGAAACAATACTGTGCCTCTCGCTCACACACATGTACATGTAACCAGTTCCGCAGAAATTCGATGTGTACAGTTGTTGACTTCATATTTCTTTGGCATATTGTTATTTTTGTTATATTGCAGAGACTATGTTTATCATATGAATAAAAATAATTTTTTCTTGAAATTTTTATAGAATTCTTTGTTGTTACAAACAGTTACTAAGTCAGCTGAATAAGTCCTGATAGTGTGATAATGAGAAACTGTTTAAAAATACTTCAGAAAATATGTGCACATACCATAACCACAGTGAATACTTTGTGTAACGTTAGGGCTTGCAATTATATGTATTCACATTTTCTCTCACTTTTTAAAGTGTGAAATTAGCAAACATTCAGTGACAAATGCGTATGGTATAATCAATCAATAGCCCTGCATTTTAGTCCTCTCTTAGAACAATACAAAACCATGATACTGAAACTTTAAGTATCTTAGATTTGACATATAGAATCTAGCTCTTTTACTGCTAGCTATGAACAAGAATCAACAAAAAAAATAATTATTATTTTTTTTAATTTATTTATTTATTAAAGATTTCTGTCTCTTCCCAGCCACCGCCTCCCATTTCCCTCCCCCTCCCCTAATTAAGTCCCCCCCCCCCTCAGCCCGAAAAGCAATCAGGGTTCCCTGTCCTGTGGGAAGTCCAAGGAACCCCCCACCTCCATCCAGGTCTAGTAAGCTGAGCATCCAAACTGCCTAGGCTCCCACAAAGCCAGTATGTGCAGTAGGATCAGAAACCCAGTGCCATTGTTCTTGAGTTCTCAGTAGTCCTCATTGTCCGCTATGTTCAGCTAGTCCGGATTTATCCCATGCTTTTTCAGACCTAGGCCAGCTGGTCTTGGTGAGTTCCCAGTAGAACATCCCCATTGTCTCAGTGTGTGGGTGCACCCCTCATGGTCCTGAGTTCCTTGCTCGTGCTCCGTCTCCTTCTGCTCCTGATTTGGACCTTGAAAATTCAGTCCTGTGCTCCAATGTGGGTCTCTGTCTCTGTCTCCTTTCATCGCTTGCTGAAGGTTAATATTCAGGAGGATGCCTATATGTTTTTCTTTGGGTTCTCCTTATTTAGCTTCTCTAGGATCACTAATTATAGGCTCAATGTCCTTGGTTTATGGCTAGAAACCAAATATGAGTGAGTACATCCCATGTTCCTCTTTTTGTGTCTGGCTTACCTCACTCAATTATTTTTTAAATTAGTTGTTTTGTGTGTTTAGGAATTTTGTCTGTCTCTGTGTGTATACTATACCTGTGAATATGGACCTGAGAGGTCATAATGGGGAACATATGCAATTAAATTGGGATTGCAGGAGGTTTTATCATGGTATTATGCTGGGTAGGAAATCTGGGTTCTTTCCTAAAGCCCTAAGTACTCTTAATAGCTGAACTTTCTCTCCAGCCCCAAATTCAAAGAATATTTTGCAACTCTCTTTAGAATTCACTCCAGAACTCTTTTGTCTTGCAGAATTTATACAATAGACCTGAAAAATTCTTTGGAATGTATGCTTTCTTTGAGTGAAGAGAAGGGAAGGAGAAAGCAAGAGAACAAGTATGAAGTTGGGTACTAAGGAAGGCAGGAGGATATGGAAAAGGGAAAAACATGATCCAAATACGTTGTAAAAAAATTCTTGCCCATTCTCTCCTTTCCCAGTGCTACTTAAAACCACTTTTCTATTACCAGTGTCTCTGATTTTGACAGCTTCAAACTTGGTAGTGTTTATAAAATACTGTGGAAATTATTCCACACACATGTATTCTCGATATTATACTTAATACAATTTCCTCACCATTAACCCCATTGTGCCCGCTAAAGGGCATCTTTCCTTTTTATTGTTTGTTCTACCACAGTTATATCATTTTCATATGTGTCCACATTCAAGGGGTACTGAATACTTTTAGGCCTGTTGCCAGAGGTCGCTAGTTCTTTTCCCAACCTCCCTGACTCAAAATAATCACACAGAAACTATATTATTTGCAATACTGTTTGGTCAATAGCTTATGAATATTTTTAATGAGCTGTTATACCCTAAACTAACCCATCACCACTAATCTGTGTATCACCACAAGGTTGTGGCCTCCCAGCAAAGTTTCAGCGTGCTCTTTCAGAGGCCTCTTTCTCCTGCAGGCAGCTCCATGGCTTCTCTCTGACACAGCCTACTCTCTCTTTCTCTTTATAAATATATATATATATATATATATATGTGTGTGTGTGTGTGTGTGTGTGTGTGTGTGTGTGTGTATCACTCTGATAAGCAATTGGCCAAAAGCGGCTTCTGTATTAACCAATAAAAGGACTTCCCACCACAGCCTTTTTCCTCATTTGTTATTTTCATTTGGCTTCTTTTGCTGTTGATGATATTAGCCATCCTAGTAAATGGAAAGAGAGATTATAATGCTTTGATTTTTTTTTACTTACCCAATATTCAGTAATATTATTTGAGATTTTTATTGTAACATTTTTGTATATCAAAATATCTATGAGAAATGACTAAATCTTTTGGGTTTTATTACTATTGAGTTTTAGGATTATATTGCATATGCAGAAAAACATAATTATTGAATAAAATGGTCTTAATTGTATCAGAATAAAATTATGTAAATATATCACATGAAGGGGTGGACCCTTTTATAGGAAATTGTTAAGATGGTTGAGATGTAGCCCCGGTTTTCAAAATCAGTATCATGCTGACATTTAGACATATTGTGCATAAGTATGTTATTAAAATGCTTAAAATACTAAAATCTTAATTTCTTTATGGGAATATCTTAGTCTCCTTATTTCCTCTAATTTGCAGATTTTACCATAATAATAGTATTGTTTTGGGATTGTGCACTTATGTTATGGGCCCAAATAAAATAATTATATTCTAAACATAGGATTTTGCATTCATTGATAGCAAAATTAATTTTGATTAACTAACAGTAAAACTCATATTTTTAATTTTTTAGAATATGTAAATGTAAATTAAATCCACTATTTTACATTTAGGGCAGTATTATCTAAAATTGCAAAGAGAGAAAAAAGTAATTTCAAATGTAAACATCCAATGCAAAAGTTAATCTCTCTTGAAAAGTGTTATTTGTGTAACTAAACTGATAATAGAAGGATTTTTATCTAAGAAAAATATCTAATTTATTGCATAAAATGACAAGAAAATTGAGGAATTTTGTTATATTCTCGAGCTTTCACAAACCAAAGATAAATATTATAGGATTCTAAAATATTTCACATAGTAGCTTATATAATAAAGATTTCTGACATTAATATCTAGATAGTTATCCCAATTAAATTTTTTATTAGGCAAATATAATACGCATTAATGAAATTGAATCATTTAATTTATAAATTCAACTTCTGAAAATCATCGTGGATTTTGTAATGCTGTCTTCTAAGTTGCTTTTTTTGGTTAACCAATTTGATGTTTCCCCAACCACAATTCCTCTTATTCAGTTGAGTATTTACAGTTAGCCCTGGAATTTATGTGTAAGTATAGGAATTCAGAGAGTGGAAAACATCAGTGATCCCATTAACACAACTGTGGGAAGCCTCAATATTCTCACGTTCATTTCCTTGAGATCTCTTCTCTAACTGGACACTGCAGTATTTTTTATTTTTGCACTGAACAGCAATATAGGCCACTGATGAAAGAGGATTCATCCAATTACTATGAGTAAAGTAGCTTTAACTTCCTTTAGCTATCCACTAGCAAGATATAAAATGACACTTACCGGACACATCAGTAGCACAATAGGGCCTTTATTGATTTTCATATCATGTTCTTCAGTCGGAGATGGCTCCCCAGAGAACACCACTTCCCAGCAGGAAAAAATTGCCTTTTCTATGTTTGAATTCTCAGGTCTATTAATGCATCCCTAGCTGGAGACAGTGTCATTTTCATTCTATTTCTTTGTAGTTGATGTGTCTACAACTTGCTATTGTAGTGCCTAATGGATGTTGGGGTTATAGGTCAAAGTATGAAAACAAAAAAAAAATGAAATTGCTTAGCCTGTGAATCAATAAAAGGGACTCTTACCACTTTTTTCTAAGTATAAAATGTGCAACCAATGTAGGATGATGAGTGCATTCCACCATGTACTAAAACTCTAAATAGAATATTTCTACTGTCAACATTTATGAACTCAAAATGAAGATAAGATGTCATTATTTCTTAATATAGTGTATCTAGGTCAAGGAAATTAACCAATACGCATTTGATTAAAATATAAAAATGTTTTCAAAAGTCACCTTATAATGACATTGGAGATCCTTCTATTACTTCCTTTAAAATGTTTGCTTCAAATAAAAATTTTTAGAAAGAAAGTCATATTTTAAGATAACAAAGGTTACTTTTTAAATGAACTATTTTATAATCATACTTGATTATAGAAAATCCCAGTATTTAAAATTATCTTTATCAGTTTATTCAGGGATGAGACTTACTTAAAATGTCATAAAACATCAAAAGTAAAAACAGTATTATTTTCAAATGAAGTTTAAAGACTTTCAACTGCTATCCAAATTTATTCACTTACAGTTTTGTTAACATGCTAGAAATGTGAGATTTTAGGACTCCTTAGTTGAATATTTTCTTCCAATGTTATATGCTTTTATTCATTTTGTAAATACATGACACACAGAAATAACTCACAAATAATTATGAAGGTAAAAGTAGGCCAAAATACTTCGTACTAATCTTCAAATATTCAAGATAAATGCTTAACTAATTTCATGAAACACACACACACATTTATATACAGGAGAATGTGGTTCAAAGATTGGATAAACACAAAGCTACAGAGCCCCAGAGTGAACAGCTGGTAAGTCTTCACTTTAAAACACATTAATACCTACCCCCTAAATTTCCCCTCAACTACCTATTTAATTTGTTAGCTATTTTATGATTACATGTAAGTGAGAGGGATGTGGCTGGTGAATTTTACAAGAATTGAATGGATCTTGTAAAACACATTCAAACACACTGGTTATGTTTACTCATGATTTAATTTAAGTGTTACTTTACTAGAAATGAATTTCTAGCATGCCACTTTAACTATACCCCTAGGGAGGAAAGGCATATAAAAATGCTTTATGGAAAAATAATTTGGTGGAGAGAATTTATTAAGTAACATAGATACCATTGCATTCATAGCCCATATTGATTTTTGTCTATGTGATATATATATATATAAAATAACTTCATTAGTCACTGATATATTACATGAGCAATCTGAAAGAGATGAAAAGGGAATAATCAAAGATACATAAAGAATAATAATAAAAATCTTCAGTGTAACATGAAAGTGAATACTGTATTTTAAAAGTCAAAGACAAATAAAATTGTTCAAGAACAAAATTTGATGTAGATCAAAATAAATACAGACTTTGAACAAATGTTGTTCAAACTAACACTGGCCAAAAAATTATGAAATTTAATCACCACAGTGTAAAACCATTCAACCCTGATACTATTGAATTGTCTCTTATGTTTTTTTTTGTCAAAAATAAGAAATGATCATATTTGAACATACAACTCTCCTCTAAAATAAATGGTATGGAATTCAGGTAAAATACAATGTGGATTTTATGAAAACTTAAATCTACATTT
Organism: Microtus oregoni; assembly: GCF_018167655.1. Taxonomy (NCBI): domain Eukaryota; kingdom Metazoa; phylum Chordata; class Mammalia; order Rodentia; family Cricetidae; genus Microtus; species Microtus oregoni. The sequence continues at coordinate 27,633,068 of NW_024543089.1, forward strand.
TTACTTTGTTTTCTATTCCTAAAGTACAACATAGCCCAGTATGGTACATACTCCTTGAAGAATATGGATTCACAAAACTTGAATCAGAAAGATCAGAAGGATCAAGGCAGCCTGAGTTATCTAAGGTCAAAAATGATCTTGTCTACATAGAAAATCACTCTCAGTAATGAAAATACAGGCAGAAAAGCAATATATGGATCATCATGTACACATGCATCTCTGGAACACCGACCAATGTTACCACTACTATTTCTTTACCATTATTTCAGTTCATTGTGAGCCAATCTTGTGGCCTTCATTGTGGCGCAATTTCAATAAATATTTTTATTAACATAATGGAACCAGAAATTTGTTTTGTCTCTTATATTTTATGTACAAATTGTTATCAAACTTAAAACATACATTATGTAAATATAGATGCACTTATATACATATAAACAATATATACACCTATCAAATATTTGATATATAGTTTGTTATATTTTTTTAGATATGTTCATGCTTAAACTTGTTCTCCCCAGTAGACTAGACTTTATGAAAGCACGCAGTAAAGCATGCATGTGGCTTTTAGGGAATATGTATTATAACAACATTATATAACAAAGCAAATAAAAAACATATCAAAAATAACTGATTCGATAGTAAATAAAACTTTGTTATAACCCTAGGGACAATAAGTTTCATTCTAACAAAATCTTATTTAGTACTTACAAAGAAATAAACCATCATTGTCCCCAATTCATCTAAATAATATGTATTCTAGGACTGTGTATACTCCATACATATTTTTCTTGTCTTTCTGGAAAGAAGAGAAATGGTTAGTTTAAAACAATCCTGAATATATGGTCCAAGGTCTTTAAAATTATATATTTTTCATAATATTGTGGTTGTAATAAACATATAGATTTTACTTTGTTCACAAGATTATTATTTAATTGTTCTTCTTAAGTTTTCAGATAATGTAGTCTTGAATTTTCCCATATGATTTTTCATTAAAATCCACAATAATTATGTGCAATATGTTAAGCTTTTAGAAACAATAATCTTTTCCAGAACATATTTATTGAATACACACATAGACATATATGTTGACACACACACACACACACACATATATATATATATGGCTGTGATATGTGTACACACACACACACGGCTGTGATATGTGTACACACACACACACACACGGCTGTGATATGTGCACACACACACACACACACGGCTGTGATATGTGTACACACATGCTCCCACACTTGTATGTACACAAATAAATTTACTTCTGTCCCCAAGGCATGCTGTTGTTTAATCTGTATTATTTAATTTAAAAGATGAGGAAATAATTCTACTGTAATATTCGAAGGTAAGTGTTTTATGAAGGAGACCACAAATAGGTCTGTGCTAAATGTCTTGGCTGAATGTTTATTTCTTTAAAATGAAGAAACCAGAGTATAATCACAACAACAAGTGTTTCTCTTACTATGGTTCTTCTAGAGCTTCTCAGAACAGTGCAAACCATGATCTCCACCAAATATGACTCTTTCACCTTGGAGCTGTATCATGAACCAAATAAATTTCTGTATTTTAATATAAAATCTTCATTCATGTTACTAGTAATAAAAACTGATTAAGGAATATTACCTACCAAATAGACACAATTCTCTCAGTACTATTTAAATTTATCTAAATGGCCATGGATATTATAATTCATGTAAAAATTAAATAAAGCTTGTCATAGTATAGATTGTTAGCTCAGTCAGTAAAGTATTTCCCTTGCATACAAACACACCAGACTTTGGCCCTCAGAACACATAGTTTTAAAAAGCTGAGGAGGCAACATTTATAACCCCCATGTCAGAGAGAACAAAGAAAGGTGGACCCCTGCAAGTCAAAGGCCAGCACAGTGTGCTAGACGTGGTGGGGACCTAAAGTCAAATGATACATCTTAGGCCTGAAATAAATTATGTTCTTTGGGAGCCTAGTCTGTTTGGATGCTCACCTTCCTAGACCTGGATGGAGGGGGGAGGACCTTGGACTTCCCAAAGGGCAGGGAACCCTGACTGCTCTTTGGACTGGAGAGGGAGGGGAAGGGGCGTGGGGGAGTGGGAAGGAAATGATAAGAGGGGAGGAGGTGGAATTTTTAATAAATAAATTAAAGTTTCATTTTTTTGATAATTTCACACATATATATTTCAGTTTTACCATTTTATTTCTTTATCCTCCCAGTTACTCCCAGGTTGCTCCTACTGCTTTTATTAACTCAGCCTCTTATGTAATCCCATAAATTGACCTACTAAGTCCATTTAGTGTTGCGAGTATGTATATGAGTTTCAAAATTGACCACCTGGAATGAGATACCCTTTCTCAGGGCTCATCACAAAGAAAACTGATTTTCCCTCTTTCAGCAACCTGCATCTAAATAGGGGATCCTGTGATCTGTTCTCCCTTCCATGTTGGTGCATCCATTCATGTATTTATTATGCATAGTTTGCATAGTCTTACTGCTGAGATTTTGTGTGTATAGCTTCTCCATGATTTCTAGAAGATGTCCTTTCTATGCTGGTATGCCGGTATCCTGACACCCTGGCTCTTACATTTTTGTTTTGTTTTCTCTTCTATGATAATTCTAGAGCCTTACATGTAGGTGTTGATCATACTTTACCAGTTGGGACTGGGCTCTCAAATTTCATTTATCCTCAGCATTTTGACTAGATATGAGTTTCTATATCTGTTTGGGGGTAAGACAAGCTTCTTTGTTGATTGAGAGCAATACTTATCTACAAGAACAAAAGTAAGTATTTATAATGCAGTTAAAAATTGTAGTGATTTGGGTGGTGGTGCACCCTTTTAATCGCAGCACTGGGGAGGCAGGTTGATATCTGTGAGTTCAAGCCCCATCTAGTCTACAGAGTGAGACGCAAGACTTCCATGGCTACACAGAAAAAGATTAATTTAATTTAGAAAAGTGGTGTACTAAATCTTCCTCTAGCTTCCATGACCTCATCATCCAATGGTATTTAGGTAGCTTTGTAGTACTAGGTTTGAAGTCTGTCCTATTAAGAGAGATATAAGTCCAATCAGACAGCTTTGGTTGCTCCCAAAATAAAAGTGTCGGTATTGGATCACTGAGGATGTTTTCAGGGTCTATCCTTGTAGTTCACAGGTTTTATTGTTGGCTGGAAATATTGCGTGATTTTTTCTTTTGGCAGTTTTCATAGCATCTTTTGATAACATGAATGTTCTGTGCTTTATTCTTTATATATTAATTTTACGATCTTGTTTTATATTCCTTTCAATTTTCTTCAAATGGCAGTACTATCACCTAATGTGGGATTTCCCTCTGTATGCTGTGAATACCAATAATGAATAAAGAAAACTGGCTTGGTCTGATAGGGTAGAACAGAGCTAGCTAGGGAAAACTAAATTGAATGCTGGTAGGAAGAAGGCAGAGTTGAGAGAAGTCATGTAGGCCCCACTGGAGACAGACACCTGACAGAACTTCACCCAGTAAGCTCAGCCACAAGGTGATACACAGATTAGTAGAGATGGGTTAACCAGAAATACACTTGGGCTATTGGCCAAACAGTATTGCAAATAATATGGTTTCTGTGTGATGATTTCGGGGCTGAGCAGTCTGGAAACAAACCAGAGTCCTCCGTACAACAATCACCCTAGTTTATCATTCCCTTCTGATTAATTGGATATCAATGAAAGCAACCAGCATTGCCACTTACACATCTGCAGGAGCGATTTTATGTCTCAAAACTTAAGAGAAATTTACTTCTGCCCACTCATGAACATATTATATCATTCAGTCCATTTTACTAGATATAGTTATTTTTATATTTTAAATTTTTTTATTTTATATATGTGTGTATTTTATCTGCATGTATATAAATGCACCACATATGTTCAGTGCCTGTGAAGGCTGGAAGAGAGCATGAGTCTCCGTGAGTGGAGTTACAATGTAGTAGTCAGAGCTCTTATCCACTGAACAATCTCTCTAGCCTCATATCAGAAATATTTAAAGCAGTAACACATGTGCTATATCATTTTCCTTACTATGAATCATTAATTCTTTATAACCTCCTTTTATTAACAACAGAAATTATAGTTATAGTCTGGGCTAAAAATAAGTCTTGAATTGTAAGATAACAAGATATATATTAAAGTAAATTTCAAAATTAATTCTCTTTGACTTATATGACTAACAAATTCACATGTGATATGAGTTTTACTGCTTTGAGAGTATAAAGTTACCAAGATTAACTCTAAGAAAATGAAGGAATTATGAAGGGTTACACAGAGTCTTCTGGTGCTTATCAATAAACTGTTTTAGTTTGTTTATTTTTATGTAGATTAATTTTTTATTAACCATCCCACATCAAGGTTTTCATTAAATTTACACTTGATGTTTTAAGCTTTGATGTCACTTGTCACCTCAAATATTGATCTAAACAGTAACAAGGTTGTCTTTTAAAACCCACAAATTGTTTTATTTTAGGATTTCCCCTATGCACATAGAAGTAATTATTTTAAGTGTGAAGAATACAATAGCAAAATACTGTATGTCAATGAAGGCTTAAATCAGTGTGGCATGCTTTGTTAAACTGGTAGGATTTCCCAAGATTTCCAGGGGTAGGCCTTCCGTCTCCTGACAGAAGGCTTAGTATCAGTCCTTGATTGTGTTTGGATGTTTCTGCAACTCGACAACTGAATTCAGTTTTAAGCAGTCACAACAGACATTTGTCATTGTGTTCACATCCAGTTTCCTGTGGCACTCTGCCCACTTCATCTTGCAAGTGGGGAAATTGCCGGCAAAGCCAGAGGGACCAAGCAAGCCACTGTGACCTAGCAGGAGTCCTGTCAAGAGTAATTACCATAATTTATAAAGATCACTCGAGGCTCTCTTGTGCTGTTGGAGCACACCATTTGGACAATGCTAGAATGTTTTAAGTAAACGTTTGCACGCAACCTGAAGCTGCTGAGAATTTCCACTGCAACTAGGGTTCCCTTCTTATGAAATATTCAGAACGTGAAATGTCTCCAGTGGTGCCGAGTGGTGCGTTTTCTCTCTGATTTGATTAGCAATGATGATTCTTTCATGAGCTGCAAGTGTCCGTTCAGATTACCATCAAAAAGGTTCGTGGATTTTGTCACGGAAAAAGGGCACTGTGGGGACTGTGGCTTCTGCACATGACGAGAGCATGACTTTAACGATCTATGTGCACTGGAAAGAGTTATTTTAAATTTCTTTGAGATGAATTTGGTTGTAATATATTCTATGCAAGGAATGTGCTGCAGATCATCAAGTGAATGCTAACTAGAAAATTTTAAAAAGAAAAAAAACCTAGAAATCAGATAAAATTTGCTTAGTAGAATTTCCTTTCAGAAGTCGCTATGTATAAACATGATCAACAATTCCAAAGGAAAAAAATTTATCTCGTCAATGTTTGAGCATTGTGACTGTTGGGTGTGATTTTGAAAATTTGGGCTCACTAAGAGAACTAGAAATTTGAGGAATTAACTTCATAATTTGAAATCTCAAATACTATTTAAAAAGGAAAAACTGTAATATTTGTCTAGAAAGACCCGACCATATGTAGGTAGCTTGTCATCAATGGTAAAGAAAGTAACTGCACACATAACATTAATTAAAGAGAAGTTTATTGTTCCAATATCTCTACATTTTCATCTCTGTCCGTCAAATCCCAGATAAATAAAATTGTATCTTTCAACTTTCAGAAGATACTCATGGAGTATCTATTTTTAGCGTTTCAGTAATGTTGAATTATTTATTTAATAATTGCTTTTCATTAAGTTATTGTTTCTCATACCCAAGTCACAGGGTAGTTATTCATGTCACAAATAGGACACATAATGCAAATTTATTTAAACACTTACAATCTTTTTATATTTGGAAGGGTTATAATCATTGAAATTATATGCTAATCACAAAGATTTTAAAAACTCTTTATTTTTGCCCATCTGTTTTTAAACCATTTCTTTAATCCTATCTCTCAGGAAGTTAGAAATAAAAATCATATAGAGTTTTTATATTGCTATTTAATTAAAATGCATTATTCTTTCAAAATGTTTTAAAGTTTATTAATTTTCTCTTTAATATTAGCTATGAAAACCTTTCTCAATAATGGATTCTTATATTAACATAGTATGTATTATAATAACATTTCTCCATAATGATAAAAATTCTTTATCTCATATTACTGATTTATCTATGCACAAATTCATAGAGCTACCATATAGGAACATTCTATAATCTGTTTTAACAAAAATTTAATGGCAACTAATTAAAATAGTAATTTCTCTGAATTAATTTGTGGTGTACTAACAACAATTCACAAAACATAACTTTGTTATTTTAAGTAGCACTTAAGAAATGCAAAATAAAAAATGAAAGACAAATAAGTAAAATTTGTTTCCTCTCATTATTTTTAAATTAAATTTGTTTATAATATAAATAAAAACATAAAATTTTACATATTAGAAGGATATCCTATGATGTTTAGATGTAAATACAATGTTTAATGTAAGAATATTTATCTCCTCAAACACTTGCTATGTCTTTATGTGAAATAGATTAAGAATTCCTCCTAGGGGCTGGAGCGATGGCTCAGTAGTTAAGAGCATTGCCTGCTCTTCCAAAGGTCCTGAGTTCAATTCCCAGCATCCACATGGTGGCTCACAACCATCTGTAAAGAGGTCTGGCGCCCTCTTCTGGCCTTCAGACATACAGACAGAATATTGTACACAAATAAATAAAAATTTTTAAAAAAAGAATTCCTGCTAGAATCTTTAACTGTACCTTCTGCAAACACAGAGTTTATCATTGCTAACTGGGAGACCAGCTGCCAGCAAAGCAGGGCTCTCAGGGAATCCACAGATTAATTGCATATTATAACGTTTTTATAAGAGTGGGTTAAGGAAAAGAGATACTCACAATCTCTTTTGGTGGTTTCCTTCTTTATTCTTCTGTATTCTTTCATATTCTCTATTTTTTCCTGGCGATTTCCTTCTCTCGTTCTTGATGTTTCTCTTCTAACATTATCTTTATTCTTATTGTTTTCCTTCAAATTTCTTCTTAATGTCTCATTCTTGATATTTTCCTTCTAACTCATTCTTTATGTTTTCCTCCTAACTTCCTCATTCTTGATATCTTCTAACTCATTTTACCTCTGTCTTTAGTTTTTCCTTACACTGGGCAATATAAAATTACAAAGTGGATATATTGTATTTTTCTAGTGACTGTTTACAATGAAACTAGAAAAAAATAGCATGTTTTTCATATCCCTTACATGATTAAACATTTTACCTATTACAGGTGAAAAGCTAATTATCCCAAGATACAACATGCAGTCATACCTAAGCAACTTGTTAACAGTGTGTAAGGAAGCAAGATTTTTTTTTTTTTTACTGACAAGTTGTGTTTTGCCGTTCCAAAGAAAGGACCAATCACTTTATTACTTATCTTGAAAAATAATATTATAAGGAATCTTAAAGGAATCTCAAATGAAAACTTTTATATATGAAAAAGAATCGATCAGCTCTACTTTAAACTTTTAGGGTGCATATGCACTCATACATAGCTTTTTATTTTTACATAAGGAGATTGGGGGCAAAATGAGTTCAAGGAATTAATCATCATCTTTGGTCAACTAATCCTAGCAAGGAAAGACTATCAGCTCATAACTGGGCTGTTATTATTCCCTGACCATAATGAGTTCCTCATTGAAATATGCGTCTTTCTAATAGTTTAGATTATTTTCTTTGGTTTTTCACCTCAAAGCTATCTAACAGAAACATGATGCACACCTTGAAACTGTGAACAAACATTCCTCACAACATTAAAATTAAAAGAATTTAAACTAGCTGAGCTACTGTTATTCAGTTGTTTTTCTTTTTTTTCTTTTTTTTTATTGAGAAAAGAAGAAAAAAAAACATAAACAAAAAAACAAGTTTCCAACTCCTCCCAGCCTCCCATTTCCCTCCCCCTCCTCCCACCCTTCTCTCCCTCCTCCCACCCTTCTCCCCCTTGCCCCCACTCCTCTCCCCCTCCCTCTCCAGTTCACAGAGCAGTCAGGGTTCCCTGCCCTGTGGTAAGTCCTAGGTCCTCCCCACTCCGTCCATGTCTAGGAAGGTGAACATCTAAACTTTCTAGGCTCCTACAAAGCCCGAACATGAAGTAGGATCAAAACCCCGTGCCATTGTCCTTGGTGTCTCATCAGCCCTCATTGTTCGCCATGTTCAGAGAGTCCGGTTTTATCCCATGCTTTTTCGGTCACAGTCCAGCTGGCCTTGGTGAGCTCCGTGTAGATCAGCTCCACTGTCTCAGTGGGTGGATGCACGCCTCGTGGTCCCGACTTAGGTGAACCTAAAGAAGCTAAGTAAGAAGGTGAACCCAAGGAAAAACATACAGTTATCCTCTTGGCTAAGGGAAGTAGACCAAATTGCCGGGGATAAAATGGGATCTTGGGGGTGGGGTGGGATGGGGGTAAGGGGAGATAGGGAGAGAAAAGGTAGAAGGGAAGGAGGGGGGACCTGGGGAAACAGGAGAATTGGGATAAAGGAAAGGTGGATAGGGGAGCACGGAACCACAATTCTTAGTTAAGGGAGCCACTTTAGGGTGGGCAAGAGACTTGACCCTAGAGGGGCTCCCAAGTGCCCAAGATGAGGTTCCCAGTTAGTTCCTTGGGCAGCTGAGGATTGGGAACCTGAAATGACCCTATCCTAGAGCAATACTGACGAATATCTTGCATATCATCATAGAATCTTCATCTGGTGATGGATAGAGATAGAGACAGAGACCCACACAGGAGCACTGGACTGAACTCCCAAGGTCCCAAGGAGGAGCAGAAGGAGGGAGAACATGTTCAGTTGTTTTTCTTTTTTTTTTTTTTTTTTTTTTTTGGTTTTTCGAGACAGGGTTTCTCTGTGGTTTTGGAGCCTGTCCTGGAACTAGCTCTTGTAGACCAGGCTGGTCTCGAACTCACAGAGATCCGCCTGCCTCTGCCTCCCGAGTGCTGGGATTAAAGACGTGCGCCACCATCGCCCGGCTGTTTTTCTTAATCATAAACCTAAGCCACAGCCAATACAGCTCCTCAGAGGAAACTCATGTGTCCTAGCTGTGTGACACTTCCTTGATTATAATTTTATCATCAAAACCCTAGTTAAACTAACACTATTATTATTATTAAACAGTATAGTTTAAGAAGAACTCATCTTCATAATACATAGGTAAAAATGCCCAGTAGAACAAGGTGTTTCCATGAGATAAACACACTACATTACAGGCAGTAGGGATCTCCCTATAGACATTCATACCTTTCCAGATACCAGAGAAAGATGGTAGTGGCAAACATATAAAGGCATAGCAGAAGCAAAAGACATTCAGGAGTCTGTGGTATTTAGGACTTGCTTCTCCGAGAGTCACCATCAGTTATTTTCCTCCTGGTGGGCTGACACCTGGACTTCAATTGCCACCTGGTGCTCCTCTGTCATGTCATGGCCGCCGATAGTTTATATATCAGGCCTCTATGGGATGATGTATATATTCATGTTCTACTGGATTTTAGCTTAGGCATATCAAGCCATCTTTCTAAACCCTATCATTCCACTCTACTCTCCATAACCACTCATCTCTCAATTTCCATGAAAAAATCCTTAGAGATCTCTGAGGTTTCACATGTGATTGTGTTTATGTAGTTTGTCTTTCAGTTCCTAGCTTCCTACCTAACAAAGAATATGAATTAATCTTTATAATCAAAAATAACAGACTTTCTTTTCTCTTTTCAAAGCCTAGCAGCACTTGGTTGTTTTTGTATCACATTGTCTTTAGACTTTTCTGAATTGTTCAGTTGGTGAAAACATAGTTTATTTCCATTTCTTGGCTAATTTAACAGGACATTGACACATAGATGCACGTAGTACTACTGTCACATGGACAGACAAATTTTTGTCTTTGAGTGTATAGTCTACAAAATCAGCCCCTCAGGAAATATGGTGCTGTTTATACAATAGAGACATTACTGTTATGGGAGTAATAACTACTCTATTATAATTTCTATGACACAATATATTTTTAAGCGGATACCTTTTTTCTTTTTTCAATAAAAAAATAAAATAAAATAAAAAAGAAACAAAAAAATTTTTGATATTTTACACAATACCTGCACTTATTATATATTTTCACCAATATTATGGGATGGATTATTTTGCTGACATACTCAATAGTCCCATTTATATTTTGATTTGTATTTTTTCTTACTGAATGATAATATTGAACACAGTTGTCTCTTAATTTACCAAAACCAAGAGGTTATGACAAGCTGTGAATTATTATTCTGAAACAATATTTTTAAAATGTAATTTTGTTAATAACAGTTTAAAGGAAGCTCCCATTTGTAGCTCGTAAAAGGCTACATTTAGAAGCTATGGACAACTAAACAGAAAGCGCATTACCTGGATGGTGTAGCTCCTCATGAGTTGCCATTTGACGTTAGTTTAATTTATCTTTGAAATTTTATAAAGGTAAGATACTGGCATGGGAATTATTTACTTTTAGTGTTATTTGTTTTCTTTGGAGTTATTAATAAATGCAATAAACTAAAATTTAATTACTTAACATGTTAAACTTTCAAATAAATTTGTGCACAGTGTTAAAGAAAAAAATTAAAACAATTCACACATGTAAAGGTACCTTGTTTAAATAAAAATTGGATCATATCTAGCTGTCATTTATTTGTATGGTCATTTAACTATGAGGAAGTTTCGATCCATGGTAGTATCCTGTCCAAAGTAGTAAAGAACATAGTCTCAAGTTTCTCTAAAAAAAAAAAAAAAAGTATTGTGTCTCTGTCATTGTTCAGGCTGCTTCAATTTCCTCTCAAGTGTGCACATAAAAATCATTAACAATATTTAACACTTTTGTTGAAATCGTGAACTTATTATTCTCTGAAATATCCTTGAAAAATTGATCTAAATAAAAGTTTCAAAATAAGTTAAAGAAATAGTAAGAACAATTTGAACAACAAATAGTCATCTATACAAGTGAGTAATTTATTATATTCATGTGATAGGAAATTAGTTTGTTTCAGTAATTTTCTTTGAATACAGTAACTATTACATTTAAACATACAATGTCAAATTTTGAGAATAGAACGCTATACTGAGAAAAGCAAGAATCTGGGTGCTTGGGATAATTCTTTGATGTACAAAAGTTAATGCGACATCTCTCTTTGTGTATTTAGCTTGCTATCAGAAAGTCGTTTCAGTCTTAGGAGAATAGTTCCATTATATACTGATGCGAATTACCCAGTAATTTCAAATTATTTCTATTATCTAAACTACCTACATCTCTTCTATTAAGACCCATTCTTAGCAATTAAAATGTCTTTACTTTCCTCATATTGTCTCAGAATTCTGAATTGACTTAAACATTTCTGTTAGATATAATTGTCAAGTCATTTGTTCCTCTGGATCTCTAGACTGACTCCAGTGTATTACCTTGCTTTCTAAACCTCTGGTTCTTTGCCTATATGCATGCTGCAATAGATTCTCCTCAGCTCAAGATCATCTGAGAAAATAGTGGGTCAAAGTCAGAGCCAGTGGAGTATAGCAGGTATTACAGAAATCAACAGACCAGAAAATCCCATAGCAATACCAAGGGATTTCATTAGAAAAAAATATCTATGCTTTCTTCCTTGTTCCAATATTTTCTATAGTAAGGACTTTAATAAAATCTAAACTATGAAAGTTTTTATGAAAAAAAACTAGAAATTCTTATTATCCATCATTATGACTATGGTTTCCACCTACCGCACTTCCACAGGAATAGTTTAAACATTTTGAAACACCACTTACAAATTATACAACATTCATTTAGTGTGTAATTGGTTTTCATGTTTGCATACACATACATGCACACACACACACACACACACACACAGAGTCACACATGGCTTGGTTCTCATGTAGATATCAGTGCATGACTTTACCATGTCAATTTTCTACATGTAGAAGGTCTCAGGGATAGGACTCAGATTATCAGTCTTGACAGCAGGTGCTTTTTTCCCACCAAGTATCTCCTTGATACCACTTTCAGACTGTCTAATGAAAGACCAATGATTTCCATAGGATTGTAATTTTTTTGACCACTGAATGTGAGTTTTATTTCTGTGAAATACATTCAGACGAGAAATGCAAGTTGCCTTGGAAAAAGATTAAAAAATAATTATAGTGGTTTGGTCAGAGAAATATTTTTAGAACTAATCAATGTGCAACTATATTTTACCTGTGAAAATACTACAACATTGAAATGATAAACAGACAATAACAAGTTATTACAAAAATATTTTGAAAAGTATTGAATGAGGAAAGATAAAATGTAACATAAAGGAGACAAAAACAGAAGACAGAAATATCATGTAGATAAATATGAATCTTGACTTGGAAACAGTTATATTAATTTTACCTTTGTAGAAACTTTGCAATGCCAAAGTTTTAGATAGAAAAACCACAAAAAATATACACATATATTTCAAAATTTCTGTAAAGATAAGAGACAATGACATGAACATTTTCAAGTTAAAATGAAACAGAAGCAAAGTAGAAACATTTAATTACAATATACAATATAAACTAAAATAATAACAAAATGTTTTTTACAAATAGTAGATCTTAAATTTTATAAAAAAATCAAACACCCCATGGGAGGACTTTCAAAGTGACTATACAAACCAGACTCTCTGTGGCTGACAATGGGGGCTGACAGAGAAGCCATTGATAAAGGCACTAGGGCTTGATTTTACTGCATGTACTGGCTTTTTGGGACCCTAATCTATTTGGATGCATAGCTTCCTAGGCCTGGATGTAGGAGGGAGAGCCTTGGACTTCCCACAGAGCAGGGTTCATCAGGAGTTGGATACCCCAACAGACTGTTCTATGCCTTTTCTGTAATGGTCTCCATTTGTGGAATAATGAAACTTCTTTGGTGAGGGGTAAGAAATTCAGTTATTTGTGCTTATAAGCAAACATTTAGAATTAGAATAGAGTTAGAAACTATACTGCTTTAGTGAAGATGTAGCATCAGCCTCTTCTCTAGTGTCCCTTGCCTCAACACACATGGGGAGAGACTTAATATATAATATAATTCATGAATTACTTCTCATTGAATAGGCCAATTTGACAGCTGGCAATCCCACTTTGTAAAAGTTATTGTTGCTCCTTTTGGGACATCTCGTCATTCAATTCATTGTCATTACTTATAGTCATCACAATTATCTAGATTTATTCTTTGACTTTTTTTTTTTTTTGGCACTTGGAAGCTTGCATAGATCCTGGAGTTGTGAGAGCTAGTACTCAGGAAGGAGACTTCCAGGTCTCTTCCAGCTCCAATATAGTAAATCCTTGGTGTAAAGTTTATATTGTCTCCAGAAGTAGCTTGTTACTCTCAATTTATTTGAGGATACCAAGGACAATAGCAATAGCTTATATTATAGGGAGTTTCTTGAACTCCCCTGGCCACCAACATGAGTAAGGTTTGGTTTTTCATGTGTGTGTCTGGCATTTGGATTTTTAATAGGCTGTGATTCACCAATTAGGATTCTCTCTCTCTCTCTCTCTCTCTCTCTCTCTCTCTCTCTGTGTGTGTGTGTGTGTGTGTGTGTGTGTGTGTGTCTCCTTCTCCCTCTCTCTCAAATGGAACTAAGATGCTAATGCAAGATTGAAACTCATTAAACCACAAAGCTTCTTTAAAGCAGATAAATTATCAGTTCAGGGAACAGGAAGCCAAAAAGCTGGAGAGAATCCTTGTCATCTATATGTCTTTTGGGGGATTTAATTCTAGAATTTATAAAAACTAAAAAAAAAAAAAAAAAATTAAATCACTCAATTGAAAGTAGGGTATTGATCTGACCAGAGACTTTTCAAAAGAAAGAATCATACCTTAGTGATAGCTCAAATCAATTCAACATTTTTACAAATCAACAGAATAGAAATTAAACTATGTTCAGATTATCAAGGGGGCAATGCTTCACAACTCGTGATTTTGATTGATATCTTATCCCCCGCCAGGAAGGAATAAAGTTAAAACAACTTTCAACAAATGCTGAAAACGATGTTGAAAAAGGGAAACACTCATTTGCTATTGGTGACATTGAAATATGTGTATTCACCCTGAAAATATGCGCAGATAATTCTCAAAAAACTAAGACATATGAGCCATATGACTCTGCTATACCACCCCATGGCTTAAGCTTGAGGGTCTCTACCGACATAGTCCTATTCAATATGAACTTTCGCAGGCATGCTCATTGCTGTTTTATCCACAGTAGCTAGGAAATGACAAAAACCTAAATATGCTTCAGAGGATAAATAGATAATAGAATGCACTATTTATTGACCTGGAAACAGAAATGAGGTCATGAGATTTTTAGGTAAATGGATCCAACTTGAAATTGTTTTACTAAATGAGGTGATCCAGTCCTAGAAATGTTGCTGCTGCTGCTTCTCTCTGACTTGATTATTCTGGTTCTGAAGCTTTAGATGTGAGTAACTGATACTGAATTACAGTGCAGTTTAAAGAAACCATAGGGCAGCAGGAGAAAGATCTCTCAAGAGGTGAATAATAATGGAATACAGGTGTTAGGAAACAGACGTAGAAAAATGGAAGGCACTTAGATGCAAAGATGCGGGAGAACAATTCAAAAAGAATGAAAGAAAATGAGATAAATAACACTAAATTGTATATTAAAGAGAGAATTCGAAACATACTGAGATGAGATAATGTTAGAGAATGAAGTTCCTATAATATGCAATTGAAAAAAATACTATAACAGCCAGCATTTATATATTTATATATATATATATATATATATATATATATATATATATATGTTATATATAACATTTTGCAAATTTAAATGTTATAGCCTGCTTACACATATTAGAGTTTTTCTTTATTTTGTGACAATTAAAAGTAACTTTCATATTTTAGATTGACAAAACATTTAAATATTCAATGCAATTATGCTATTTACAAAATAATATAAAATGATCAAAATCTAAATAAATACTGTAGAGAAATTCAGGTTTGCAAAAATAAAATAAAACCATGAGATATCATCTTATTTCTAATATCAAATAAAAAAAAGAAAGTACTAAATGTGGGAGACAATTGACCTTCATTGATTCTTGAATCAAAAATTAATGCAATAATTGTCTTTTTACAAAGCTTTGTTTAATACCGTGAAAGAAAGTAACTTAATGAAATTTTGAATATGGGATTTTATATATATTTTCTAGGTATAATTTCATTTAGTTTTCTAAATTTGAAGGTTGTCAGTAGAAATCTAAAGTCTTAATGAAGTATAAATGTACATCTATTTATATTTGCAGAAACACATACTTATTGAGTTCTATAAACATATAAACAAAATGTGTATATGTTTATAATAAATGTTTATATGTTTATAATACATAAAAACAACTTATTCAGTAATTCATGTTATATAACATAAAATTTTATAAACATAAATATCAAAGCATATTAAGACATAAATATAAACATAATGAAAGCAACAGTGTATCATTTAACCATGATTACATTCCAAATGAACTGCAAACCGACATCTGGTTGTACATTTAATTAGAACAGTCGATCATATAATTTCATTTGCTCATTAACTTTACCCTTAAATGCTAAACTACCCCATTTATGATCAGTGGGGGAAATTCTTAGCATATAAAATAATTGATTAACTTTCATAAAACAGTGAATGTTTTGGGCTGTACTGTTACACACCTGTATATTTTAACTCAATAGATGACCTATTCATTTCCACCGAGTTATTTTTTCTTTGTTGAATCCATTCATTCTTTCATTAAGCTGGCATAAAACTGACTCAAACTTAATTAAAAACTCTGTGCAATACCTTCACTAAAATTTCTCATAGTTTTCATACTCCACTCAATTTTGAAATAAAAAGATATTAAATTATGAAATTTCTTTCAGAGATAATTCCCACTTAGTTCTGCTAACTTTTCTTTTTCTTTCTTTCTTTTTTAAATAAAGAATACATTTAATTGGGGCTTGCTTACAGTTTGACATAAAGTTCATTATTCTCTCTGGAAGGAACATGAAGGCACACAGGTACAGATAACAGCTGAGAGTTCTATATCCAGATCTGACACCAGCAGGGAGACAGAGACACTGAGACAGGTTCTTAAGACCTCCTCATCCAGCCAACTCAACTCACTTTCTCTTCTTTTTAAAAACTAATAAATAAAAATAAAAATCACACAAAATAAATTTCTCAAATTCAGAAACCAAAATACACAACCAATAATCCAATAAGATGAAAATGCCTAAAGAAAGCAATATAAGATAAAAATTCTACAAAAATACCATTGTATTTGATTTCTATGGCAACAACACCTGGGTATGGTTCCTAACATTAAGTGTGGTTAATAAACCTAATTTACTAACTCCATTAGAGAGAACTTCCTTTTTCTTTGCTAGTAGATGTCATTGCAGATATCACCTTAGAAATGAGAGTGAACGCGTACTTTAACCTCTTAGCCTGTCTGGCTTGAACATGTGCCTGCCCTGTGCGTGATTCCACAGACTCTGAGTCCAGATGAGCATCAGTCCTGTTGCTCCTGGAAGACACTGTTTCCTTTGAATCATCTTTC
This sequence comes from Microtus oregoni, assembly GCF_018167655.1. NCBI lineage: Eukaryota > Metazoa > Chordata > Mammalia > Rodentia > Cricetidae > Microtus > Microtus oregoni. Next base: position 27,649,775 of record NW_024543089.1, read on the forward strand.
CTTTCAGGCCCTGGCAATATTTCTTCTGTCTATTCTGCATATTTCTGTGCCTGAGAGGAGGGGTTTGATGAAGACACCCCAATTAGTCCTGAGTTCTCTGGAGCCTCTCAATCTCTGCACATTGTCCTGCTGTGGGTCTTTGTGTTAGTTTCCATATACCGAAAGTAGAAGCTTCTCTGATGATGACTGAGGGAGGCATTAATCTATGGGTATAGCAGGATGCAATTGGGAATCATTTTATTGTTATGCTCCTTTAGTATGAACAATAATAATATTTCTTATTATAAAGAATACATATAATCATGGTATTGTTTGACTTTTTTCTTTAAAATACATTTATAGTGTCATTCATTGTGCTAGCTAGAGTCACAACCAGAATGAGAATAATCCTCTACTGCTCTTTGTAAAATCACATTAGTTTAATACCCATGCTATGTAATGCAGTTTTCATTACATATTGATCTGATAGTGGTAGCTGCTTCATGAAGAACTTGCTCTTATAGCCGTTAGATCATGATATTTTTATCTTTTCATGCCGTCACTTCTTAACTAAGACATACCCTGAATCCCTAAGGACTTCTTTAAGCTTGCAATATGTGTCTACTGGGACTTCTCTGATATTTTTACTATTTACAATATTATGGCAAGTGTTTCACAGAACAAGCTGATTCATAAGTACAGTGTTATTCTGTGAGATTAATTTACTTTTTAAAAACTCATTTGATATAATACTTTCCATTCAGGATACAATGAATTTAATGTGTAGGTGGATCACTCCCTTAGATATTGGGTTCTTGTAATCATTTTTATAAAGATAAATCTATTTTACTCTAAGTTAAAAATGAGACAAAATAATAGTTCTGAAGGATAATTTTTCTGAAAAATAATCTTGATTATAACACTTTAAAACTCAATCACCATTTTGTTATCCATCTTACTTTTGCTATTCTTAAGTAAAAACCACTAATGTCTTCACAAAAATGACCCAGTGTTTCTTCATTACACATGAAATCATAACAAATCCTCAATCAATTCTACAAGATTGAGAAAATTCAAATCATAGCTGTTTCATTGTAGCTAATTTTACATTGCTGATACATTTTGAATATCTGCCTCCTTTAAGACAGATGTAAAAAAAAAACCTTTCATATTCTTCACACTTTTCTGATACAGCTTCTAAAAACTCTAAATCTAAACAATGTTTTGAATATTATTACATCTTACTGCCTAATAATTTCCTATTGATATTTAGTTTCTTTTATCCAAAAAGGTACTCAATTTAAATTCCTATCTTTGTCACTTAAAAAACAATTATCCTTCTTTCATACCTACTTAAAACAATTTTAGTAAATTTGGGTTGATAGTTTGATTCACGTTTCTAGTGATAATAGTTTTTGTCTTATAGTTTATAATGCATCTTTAAAATTTCCAAATAATTCAAATATTAGAATACTAATGAAGTAAATGAACAAAAATGTCTCCTTTTTTCTCTTATTTATAGTTTGATAGGTGGGATATTGTCTAGCATAAGTTTAGTCATTTCCTTTACCGTTGTTGTGGTATAAGGCAGGTAACTTCTCTCCACAGATGAATACTGTTTAGAGATGCAGCAAGACAAGGTCACAGTGTGCTTGTACATCATGCCTGGCATTGTAAGCTGTGGGCCAGCACTGTGAACTGAATCTTCCCCAGTGACTGTTTACACAAGTAAGAGAACTTGAAACAGATGAATCCCAACAAACAACATAGAACCAAGCATTGAAGAACAAGGACCTAACTATACTTTCCCTTAATGGCAGCTGAAAGTAACCAAGCCATTCTGTGAATCTGATCATTTTAATAATAGGTACCTGTTTTAGTACACATTGTTGGGGTTCCTTATTATTAAAGAGTGAATGGTAAATTTGATTTCCTTGGTTCCCAAAAGAAATAGCACTTATTGTGTCACTTTCTAAACAAATGAAATAAAAAGCTGTATTACACTTAACCCCATTTAAGACATTTTAAAATCATTTCTTCCTTTGATTAAGTCTTAATTAATAATCAGAACTCCTAAAATATGTGAGAGAAATGCTCTTTTATTTACTTTTTGCTACTGATAATCATAAAAACGTTTATATCAATATTATATGCTGAAATCTTGATCTTTAAATACTTCGATTACAATTGGAAATTAATAAATTTTATAATAAGTATACTTAACTTATTTACATATTGTTTTTAAATATAATTTTATTTAAAAACCCATAAAATATATGGTGAAGCATATATTTCTGTTCCCAAACTGCTCCCAGATCCACCCACCTCCCTTCCCTCAACTTCATGGTCCAAAAAAAATAATTACTTAGAGCACTGAATTTTATATTCTATGCTTACTAACCTTATAACGAAGTTTTATTTTCTCTTCTAATATTGTTACAGAAAATTATCATGTTAAATGGTTTATTTGATGTGCTTAACTATGTTCATATCAGCATTATTCACAATAGCCAGAACCTGGAAGCAACCTAAATACCTCTCATTTCAAGAATGGATAATGAAAACATCGTACATTTACACAATAAAGTATTATAAATTTGTAAAAAAAAATGACATCTTAAAATTTGCAGGTAAATGAATGAATGTAGAAAAAAAACATATTGCATGAGATAACTCAGACCCAGAAACAAAAATATATGTACTCATTCATATGTGACTTCTAAACATAAAACAAAGAAAAACCAGCCTATAGTCCACAATCTCAGAGAACCTAAACAACAAAGGACTTGAGAGATACATGGAACTACATAGGAAGGAGAAAAAGACAAGATCTGAGTTAATTGAGAGCATGGGGGTCACGGGATAAGGTAGAAGGGGAGAGGGAAGGGAAGAAGAGGAGCCAATATAAACTCAATAAAACAATAAAAACAGTTTATTTGTACTCCAGGCCAACGTCATTCTTTGTAAATTTTATTTCATTCATATATATGAATATATGTATGCACAGAGGTGCAGAGAGACCAGGAAAGGTTATCAGAACCCTTGTAACTGTATTAGAACACAATGTAAATGATGAGGTATTAACCTAGCCCATTGATGTAATAGAGTTTATAAAAGTTGTGACATCTCTTATCATAGGTCATTATTTCTAGTGCATGCTCTTACTTAGATCCCTAGGATCTTCATCTAAGTTACAAATTCCCAATCACCACAATGTCTCTACTTATTCTAATTCTAATTCTTTATCAGTTTGTTGATTTGTACTCTTCAATCTCTTTACTAAACAGAACTCTTTAAAAGAGTCAATTTATGTTTTGTTGCTGTTCCTTTATTGCAGTTACTGATATAACTATTCAAAGTAAATATTCACTATCTATTGAATGAAAAATTAAATGAAATTAAAAATATAATGATATTGGTAACTTTCATCTAACAGAAATAACAAATGTACTATAACTATGAAAATTGGAAATAAATAATATTTATTTGAAAGAGCTCACATTACAACAGGAATAAAAGGATTCTGAGCATAGATATAAGAAAAAATCCTGTAATTTTGTTGGAAGTCATTATGGACACACACTAATTCTCAAATATATTGTTTCTTTCACTTTGATATTTTACTCAAAATGGTTGATTAAAAAGGATTAGCACTTCTGTACTTTATCCAAATTTCCCTGCTATTTAATTAAAATAAGTGCATTATCAAAACCATGAATTTGGCATTTTAATCATGTTAATTTCACAGTACACACACAGACACCCCCCAACACACACACACACACACACACACACACACACACACACACACACAGATACATATACGCACAAAAACCTATTTAGTCCGTTTTATGTTACTTGTCTGTGTGATTTCAGGACTTTATATTGGATAACCAACTGGTGAGTTCATCCCTGGGGAAAAATATTAGCATTGTCTCTAGTGTAATGGGTATGCACATGGACAGACTTATTTTATTTTTACATTTTAGGTAATAAAATAATGAAAACAAGATTCCCCTCCTTTCCTCCTTCCATACCCATTATTTTGTTCTCTTTCACCAATGAATTCTATCTCATTAAGTGAATATATCATAGTTTAATTTTGCTTGACGATCCTTTAGATTTCTTCCATCTGTCTCTTTAAAGAAAAAACTGATATGAACATGTATATTCATAAATTCAACTCTCTACTATTTCTTATGCACATAATGTTTTTCCTACTTGAAGGCAAGTTTTCACTCTTTTCTCCATACACATAGAGGGACATGATGTAAAATACTAAGGATAATTCTAGAATTTTAAGAAACTGTCAGTAATAGAGAGACATGATGTATAAGGGTAGGGTAAAGATATTTCTAGCATTACTCATGCACCGGAGAGCCACCTATTTACCCTGAATCACATTGTGTATTTAATAAATTGAAATGTATTTATGTATTTTTATTAGATAAGCTAAGTGTTTTAAATAAATAATATTGTGCTTTGATGGGTCATTTTATTTTTTGTTTCATGGTCAAATAGTTTTCTAATAAATCCATTTTCACATTAATTCAACATTATATTTGTTCATGAAATATATGTGTTATCTTAATTGTGACAAGACTGGAGGAAGTAACAAAATATACAGATTTATTCTAAATTAGCTAAATAGGAGTACTTCATCATAAATAAATTGCTAACTTTTCATTCTTTAATAAAATGTATTTATCATCTACATTTTAGTGTATAATTTAAAAAAAAACTATTGTCTTGTTCCTGAGAGGTCTTTCTGTTGGTGGTTGAATTTTCTTGAATAATTATGGTGACTTTTGTCAGTAAAGTACTTTCATTTTATACATACAGCACGCATGAACCAGTGTTGTAAAGTTTTCTGTCAGTTCAACAGCTCTTTTTCTGTGCTTTTTACTTGTGCTTTCTATCTTCTTCCTGATTAAAAGGATTCCTTTCAGTTTTTACTCTTGCCCTCTCCTTTCCACATTGGAAGATTATTCTCTCACTATGTCATGTATTTACAGATTTTTTGACTGTATGTATACTTTATACTGCAGGAAAGAAAATCCACTTTAATCTATATTTTATGGAAAGATAAAAGGAACAATATGAATATCAATCAGTATGACTTTGCAAGGATTAATTTAAAATAAAAAGGATTTCTTTCGACATGACTCAGTAGCAAAGAAAACCACCAGTTAAATGAGCAATATTGTGTAGAAATCTACTGACTTCTTTTATATTCTTTCTATACTATCATGTTGTTGCCTTGAGGGTGGATATTTTTCTTCTTTTTCTCCACAATAATTTTGGTAGAAGCATAAAAATTGAATTTGCATTTTTTAAATTTTATTTTTATGGATCTTGCAAGATGATTATTCTCCAACTTGACATTGCATATTATCTAATTTTGTGAAAAGTTGAATTGACATAAACAAGAAAAATGTTATTTTCTTTTTTAAAAACAAATAGCATTTTCTTGTAAAGAATATAACCCAATATGACCTGCTCTACAATGTACTGTTATGAAATTTTCTAGAAGTTAAAATACAACATAAAATTCTCTCTTTCAAAAAAGAGGATTTAACATCATTGTTGATTCTTTTTTTTATTGCGAAAAAAAGAAAAAAAACATAAACAAAAGCAAGTTTCCACCACCTCCCAGCCTCCCATTTCCCTTCCCCTCCTCCCACCCTTCTCCCCCTCCTCCCACCCTTCTCCCCCTCCTCCCACCCTTCTCCCCCTCCGCCCACCCTTCTCCCCCTCCCCCCACTCCTCTCCCTCCCCCCCACTCCTCTCCCTCCCCCCTCCCTCTCCAGTCCACAGAGCAGTCCAGGTTCCCTGCCCTGTGGTAAATCCTAGGTCCTCTCCGTCCATATCTAGGAAGGTGAACATCCAAACTGGCTAGGCTCCCACAAAGTCAGCACATTAAGTAGGATCAAAACCCCCTGCCATTGTCCTTGGTGTCTCATCAGCCCTCATTGTTTGCCATGTTCAGAGAGTCCGGTTTTATCCCATGCTTTTTCGGTCACAGTCCAGCTGGCCTTGGTGAGTTCCCCATAGATCAGCTCCACTGTCTCAGTGGGTGGATGCACGCCTCGTGGTCCCGAATTCTTTGCTCATGTTCTCCCTCCTTCTGCTCCTCCTTGGGACCTTGGGAGCTCAGTCCAGTGCTCCTGTGTGGGTCTCTGTCTCTATCTCTATCCATCACCAGATGAAGATTCTTCTTACTTAGCTTCTTTAGGTTCACCTATTGTAGACTCCGTGGTCCTTATTTATGGCTAGAAATCAATTATGAGTGTGTACATCCCATATTCATCTTTTTGGGTCTGGGACACCTCACTGAGGATAGTGTTTTCTATTTCCATCCATTTGCATGCAAAATTCAAAAAGTCATTTTTTTTTTACCACAGCGTAGTACTCTAGCGTGTATATATTCCATACTTTCTTCATCCATTCTTCCATTGAAGGGCATCTAGGTTGTTTCCAGGTTCTGGCTATTACAAATAATACTGCTATGAACATAGTTGAACAAATGCTTTTGTCATTTGATAAAGCATCTCTTGGGTATATTCCCAAGAGTGGTATTGCTGGGTCCAGGGGTAAGTTGATCCCGAATTTCCTGAGAAACCGAAACACTGACTTCCACAGTGGTTGCACAAGATTGCATTCCCACCAGCAATGGATGAGGGTACCCCTTCCTCCACAGCCTCTCCAGCAAAGGTTATCCTTGGTGTTTTTGACTTTAGCCATTCTGACAGGTGTAAGATGATATCTCAAAGTTGTTTTGATTTGCATTTCCCTGATTGCTAAGGAAGTTGAACACGACCTTAAGTGTCTTTTGGCCATTTGAACTTCTTCTGTTGAGAATTCTCTGTTCAGTTCAGTGCCCCATTTTTTAATTGGGTTAATTAGCATTTTAAAGTCTAGTTTCTTGAGTTCTCTATATATTTTGGAGATCAGACCTTTGTCTGTTGTGGGGTTGGTGAAAATCTTCTCCCAGTCAGTAGGTTGCCTTTGTGTCTTAGTGACCATGTCCTTTGCTTTACAGAAGCTTCTCAGTTTAAGTAGGTCCCATTTATTCAATGTTGCCCTTAATGTCTGTGCTTCTGGGGTTATACATAGGAAGCGATCTCCTGTGCCCATCTGTTGTAGGGTATTTCCCACTTTCTCTTCTATCAGGTTCAGTGTGTTCGGGCTGATATTGAGGTCTTTAATCCATTTGGACTTGAGTTTTGTGCACGGTGAGAGATATGGGTCTATTTTCATTCTTCTACAGGTTGACATCCAGTTGTGCCAGCACCATTTGTTGAAGATGCTTTCTTTCTTCCATTGTATACTTTTAGCTCCTTTATCGAAAATGAGGTGTTCATAGGTTTGTGGGATAAAATCCGGGTCTTCTATACGATTCCATTGGTCGACTTCTCTGTTTTTATGCCAGTACCACACTGTTTTCATTACTGTAGCTCTGTAATAGAGTTTGAAGTCAGTGATGGTAATGCCTCCAGAAGATCCTTTATTGTATAGGATTGTTTTGGCTATCCTGGGTTTTTTGTTTTTCCATATAAAGTTGATTATTGTCTTCTCCAGATCTGTGAAGAATTTTGATGGGATCTTGATGGGGATTGCATTAAATCTATAAATTGCCTTAGGTAGAATTGCCATTTTTACTATGTTGATCCTCCCAATCCAAGAGCAAGGGAGGTCCATCCATTTTTTGGTATCCTCTTCAATTTCTTTCTTCAATGCCTTAAATTTCTTGTCAAAAAGATCTTTCACTTCCTTGGTTAGATTTACCCCAAGATATTTTATTCTGTTTGTGGCTATCATGAATGGTGAAGCTTCTCTGATTTCCCTCTCTGCTTCCATATCCTTTGTGTATAAGAGGGCGACTGATTTTTTGGAGTTGATCTTGTATCCTGTCACATTACTAAAGCTGTTTATCAGTTGTATAAGTTCTTTGATGGAGTTTTGGGGGTCGCTTATGTACACTATCATATCATCTGCAAATAACGAAAGTTTAACTTCTTCCTTTCCAATTCGAATCCCCTTGATCCCATTATGTTGTCTTATTGCTATTGCTAGAACTTCAAGCACTATATTGAAGAGGTATGGCGAGAGTGGACAGCCTTGCCTTGTTCCTGAGTTAAGTGGGATGGCTTTGAGTTTCTCTCCGTTTAATTTGATGTTAGCTGTCGGCTTGCTGTATATAGCTTTTATTATATTTAGGTATGACCCTTGTATCCCTAATCTCTCCAAGACTTTTAACATAAATGGATGTTGAATTTTGTCAAATGCTTTTTCAGCATCTAATGAAATGATCATATGTTTTTTTTCTTTCAGTTTATTTATATGCTGGATTACATTGATAGATTTTCGTATGTTGAACCAGCCCTGCATCTGAGGAATGAAACCTACTTGATCATAATGGATAATTTTTCGGATGTGTTCTTGGATTCGATTTGCCAGTATTTTGTTGAGGATTTTTGCGTCGATATTCATGAGTGAGATTGGCCTGTAGTTCTCTTTCCTGGTTGAGTCTTTGAGTGGTTTTTGGTATCAGAGTAATTGTGGCTTCATAAAAGGAATTTGGTAATGACCCTTCTGTTTCTATATTGTGGAATACATTAAGGAGTATAGGTATTAGGTCTTCTTGGAAGTTCTGGTAGAATTCTGCATTGAAACCATCTGGTCCTGGGCTTTTTTTGGTAGGGAGGTTTTTGATAACAGCTTCTAATTCTTCGCGACTTACAGGTCTGTTTAGATTTTTCACCTGGTCCTGGTTTAGTTTTGGTAAATGGTATTTATCTAAAAAAGCGTCCATTTCTTTTACATTTTCCAGTTTTGTGGCATACAGGCTTTTGTAGTAAGATCTAATGACTCTCTGAATTTCCTCTGTGTCTGTGGTTATGTCCCCCTTTTCATTTCTGATCTTATTAATTTGCGTGCTCTCTCTCTGTCGTTTGATTAGTTTGGATAGGGGTTTATCAATCTTGTTGATTTTCTCCAGGAACCAGCTTTTTGTTTCATTGATTCTTTGGTTTGTTTTCTGTGTTTCTATTTTGTTGATTTCAGCCCTCAATTTGATTATTTCCAGTCTTCTACTCCTCCTAGGTGAGTCTGCTTCTTTTTTTTTCTAGAGCTTTCAAGTGGGCTGTTAAGTCTCCAGTATGTGCTTTCTCTGTTTTCTTTAGGTGGGCACTTAGTGCTATGAACTTTCCTCTCAGGACTGCTTTCATAGTGTCCCATAAGTTCGAGTATGTTGTTTCTTTATTTTCATTGAATTCAAGGAAGACTTTAATTTCTTTCTTTATTTCTTCCTTTATCCAGGTATGGTTCAGTAGTTGACTGTTCAGTTTCGATGAGTTTGTAGGCTTTCTGGGGGTAGCATTGTTGTTGAATTCTAACTTTAATCCATGGTGATCTGATAAGACACAGGTGGTTACTAATATTTTTTTGTAACTGTGTAAGTTAGCTTTGTTACCAAGTATATGGTCAATTTTCGAGAAGGTTCCATGAGCTGCAGAGAAGAAGGTTTATTCTTTCCTCTTTGTGTGGAATAATCTATAGATGTCTGTTAAGTCCATTTGCTTCATTACCTCCATTAATTCTCTAATTTCTATATTAGGTTTCTGTCTGATTGACCTGTCCATTGGTGAGAGAGGAGTGTTGAAGTCTCCTACTATTAGTGTGTGCGGTTTGATGGCTGCCTTGAGTTTTAGTAATGTTTCTTTTACGTACGTGGGTGCTTTTATATTAGGGGCATAGTTATTCAGGATTGAGACTTCTTCCTGATGAATTGTTCCTGTTATGAGTATAAAATGTCCCTCTCCATCTCTTCTGATTGATTTAAGTTTGAAGTCAACTTTGTTAGAAATTAGTATGGCCACACCTTCTTGTTTCTTAGGTCCATTTGCTTGTTAAGCCTTTTCCCAGCCCTTTACTCTGAGTAGGTGCCTGTCTTTGTGGTTGAGGTGTGTTTCTTGCAGACAGCAGAATGTTGGATCCTGTTTTCTTATCCAATCTCTTAGCCTGTGCCTTTTTATAGGTGAGTTGAGCCCATTGATATTAAGTGATATTAATGACCAGTGGTTGTTAACTCCGGTCACTTTTTTAGTAGTAGGGTTTGTGTGTTTTCCTTCTTTGATTTGCGCTGGTGAAGAGTCTCTAGATGTCTGAGTTATTGTGGTCATTGTTGGACTCCTTGGTTAGTGATTTTCCTTCTATTATTTTCTGTAAGGCTGGATTTGTGGCTACGTATTGTTTAAATTTGTTTTTATCCTGGAAAATTTTGTTTTCTCCATTTATAGTGAATGAAAGTTTGGCTGGATATAGTAGTCTGGGCTTGCATCCATGGTCTCTTAGTTTTTGGAGAACATCTATCCAGGACCTTCTGGCTTTCATGGTTTCCATAGAGAAGTCAGGTGTAAGTCTGATAGGTTTACCTTTATAAGTAACTTGGCCTTTTTCCTTTGCGGCTCTTAATATTCTTTCTTTATTCTGTATATTTTGTGTTTTGATTATTATATGGCGAGGGGATGTTTTCTTTTGATCCAGCCTATTTGGTGTTCTGTATGCTTCTTGAACCTTCATAGGTACATCTGTCTTCAGTTTGGGAAAGTTTTCTTCTATAATTTTATTAAGTATATTTTCTGTACCATTGAGCTGCACATCTTCTCCTTCTTCTAGTCCAATTATTCTTAGGTTTGGTCTTTTTATTGTGTCCCATATTTCCTGAATGTTTTGTGATGAGAGTTTGTTGGACTTGCTGTTTTCTTTGATCAGAGTGTTTATTTTCTCTATGTTATCCTCAGAATCTGAGATTCTTTCTTCTATCTCTTGTATTCTGCTGGTTATACTTGATTCTGTAGTCTCTATTCGTTTACCTAGATTTTCCATGTCCAGCCGGCCCTCTGTTTGTGTTTTCTTCTTTGCCTCCATTTCAGTTTTCAAGTCATGAACTGTTTCCTTTATCTGCTTGATTGTTTTTCCTTGGTTTCCTAGGGTATCATTCACTGATTTACTCAATTCCTCGAACTTTCTATTATACTTCTCATCCATTTCCATAAGGGCGTTTTTAATATGCTGTTTAAGGGTGTCAATCACTTTCATGAAGTCAGTTTTATCTACTTCTTCTTGATTAAGGTGTTCATGTCCTCCTGTTGTGAGGTCACTGGCTTCTGGTGGTTTCGTGTTGTTTTTCAGATTGTTGGGAGAATTCCTGCATTGGCGTCTGCCCATCTCTTCCTCCCAATACTCCCCTTTGGATCTTCTTTTACAGGATCAGGTCATCTTGCCCACTGATGTACCTTCCCAGTGATGTCACTCCCCAGAGATGTTTCTCCACAATGATGTTTCACTCGGTGCCCAGATCGAAACTCCGCGCTGCTTGGTTAGCTCGCGAAAAAAGGGTCCACCCCCCATTGTTGATTCTTATGTTATTGAAAAGAAAAATACATAAATGGTCAAATGTCAAATAAAAAAATCAAATTGTTCTTTATTTAATTATTTTTATTTTCAATTATTTTTGGAGGCAATCATTTCTTGAGCAGAGAGAGTCTACTTGAACTGTAATACAATTGAGGGAGGAAAAGTAAATGAACCACTTGAGATGGTACACAGCTGCATTCTCTGTAAGAGAATCTACAGTTAGGGCTGACTGGGAATACACATTAATTTCTATACTAATATGATCTACATCGTTAGATTTTTACCTCACCTGAAAGTGAATATCAACAGCCTTATTATTTGGTCTAAGGAGGAAGGGATAGGCCTAGTGAATGTGGTCAGCATCAGGGTAAAATACCTGAAAATATTTTTAGCTGGCCTAAAGACATGTCCTCCTCTAAAACAAAATATTATTTTCTTTGAGGAAGCATCTACACAAAAATAATAAAATACCATATTTAAAATATGAGAATTAAGTAGTTCAGGAATGAATTATTATCTTTCTTCTTAATATACTGGTGGTATTAATAAATAGTTTTTGTATTTGATTAATTTCATAAGCTCAGCTGGTACCCAATATATTCTCAAGCTATCACAGCCTATTTATAGTTATGGCCATTGATAAGTCATAAATCATAAGCTAAATAGCCTTAGAAAACATGGAATACTCAGAAGTAGTCATGGTTATTAATGTATAAACTTAGATTTCTAAAAAGAAACAAATAAAAACAGATTAGTTGCTTTAGACATTTACTGTTAAAGCTTCTAAGTGACTTACTTTCTTTAAATTATAAGGAAAAGAATTTTTATGTAGGTATCACATTGAGAAATTTGATAGAATTAATAAATAATCATATTACATCAATGAGGACATTAAAGCTTCTTAACTGAGTAGCTACCAGAATAATAACCATGTGTATTATTGACCAGTTATGCAATCTACCTAGAACATGGATCAACAAATGAAATCAAAATGAGAAATTAGATCAATTCTTACATTTGCAAATGCCTTAATATACTGTTTGTTTGAAATAAGGTATGCAATCTAATGGAACTTTCTATTCAACATTTTTTTTATTTGCAAACTCTACACAATGAAATGAATTCAAAGTCCTCGGCTTCCTAAAATAGTGTGAAAGAACATATGAATAATTCACTCTACTAAATATGTACTTCACTCTGATAACCAAAATATCACAACTAAATGGCTTCAAAGGACATGATTATGTCAATTAATGAAAATGAAGACTTTTCCAAAATAGACTTTATTCTTAATTACTTTCTCCTGTATAAATATGCATAGGATTGAAAATATAGAACTGATTTAATTAATTCTAAATTAAGTTACATTAATTGAACAAGTTGAGGTATAAATCAAATTTTATTTTAATATTTAAAACTATGGTCTGGAAAAATCATACATTACAAAAATGGTCTAAGTTATAGATAGAGTGTGTCTTTTCTTTGAAATTATATAGTATAAATGGTAAAAGTGATTGGATTACTTTTGTACTGAAACATTACTTTAGGTGGAGTTTCAAGTCACAGAAAAAAATGGAATTTATGAAGCTTATATATTAAGTGCAAAAAGACTCAGATTATACATAGCACTACCACTTATCAGATATATCATGTAAGTGGAATTGAACGAGGTAATTTTGTGATTAGTTTATTTAGTTTTATATAATAACTTCAAAGTCTACATGTTATCACATGCTGCAATTCTCTTTTCTTGCCAGAATAATATTCTCTCAAGTGCATTACTATTCACTTAAATCTCTTCATCAATGTATAGGCATTAGTTTCTTTACAAACCTCGTGTATTCTGAACAGATTTGCAATGAGCATAGGAAGACTCAGATATCCACAAGTTCCTAATATGAATTACTTTAAGCATATATACACACAAAAGGAAATATTGGATAGAATATTAGTTCTAATTATATTTTGTGATGACTTTTGTATTACTGTTCATGCAATAGCAAAGCTATTAAGCAACCTAGTTTTGATTTCTTCTGATCACAGACACTTTTCCTCAACATGCCAATTTTTCAGTGTTTATTATGAAGTCCAAATGTGGAAGTCTTTGTTACAATGTTGTTGGAGCCACCCAGTCTCAACATTAGTTCATTTTTTAAACCAGTATAACATTAATACAGATTATGTAGAGTATCTACTGATTATGTAGAGTATCTACTGATATTTGAGTTGCTCCTGACATGGTGAAAAGGCAGCTCTCACTCTCTCAATAGTTTTCTTCCTAAGCTTCAGCCAGTAACAGGTGAGGAATTCGTCTCAATAAAAAAGAATCAACTAGGAGACATATTTGCATTTATTAGTCTCTGTACCCTGCAAGATTTGTAGTCTACGATGGAATGTTTTAAGTCGTTTTATTTAGTGTGTGTGTGTGTGTGTGTGTGTGTGTGTGTGTGTGTGTGTACTGTAACTTGCTCTCTAGACCAGGAGGGCCATGAATTCACAGAAATCTACTTGTCTTCCCCTCCTGGGTTCTAGGACTAGGGGAGTGAACACTATACCTAACATATTTATTTTATGTCTATATATTTAATTTTTCCTAAGTATATGTTTTTCATGTTCCTTCGACTCTCCCAATGTTGTCTCTAACCTTCCCCACTGAAGTTCTTGCTCTTTCTTTCTCTTTAAATAAACAACACAAATGCAAAAATAATAATAAGGAAAACATGCACACAACACAATTCCAAAGCATGGAATTTAGCTTTTGTAGGTGAATGAATCTTGAACAATAGGGCTCTCCTAGAGAATGATATTCACAGTGTCACTCCACTGAAGAAAACCGATTTCTCTTTCTTTTCTAGCCACTATCAGATGCAAATGGTTTCTTCTGAAGTTATGGGAATTTGTGCCCAATTTCTCTTCTCCATGCTGGGAATTTATGTGTCTTGAATTGTGTATGTTCATCCATGCTCTCGTAGTTTCTGTAAATTCATATGTATACCTTTATTGTTTCTGAAAGATGTCATTTCCTTGAAGTTTTTATTCCACCTCAGACGTACTTAATCCACTTCTGACTCCTCTTTTGCAAAGATCACTGAGCCTTCGAGCAGAGTGATAAGCACATTCTCTTTATGGCTTAGTGCCCTGAAGACTCTCACTCTCTCCACATTTCCAGTTATTGGTCTCTTTGTTTATTACTATGTCTTATAAGAAGAAGTTTCTTTAATGAAGACTGAGCAATACAGTGATCTACAGTATAGAACAGTCTGTCATTAGGAGTTGTCTTGATATATCCATTTAGCAGAGTAATAGAAGAAACTTGTGTTGTAGAGCCAATGATCTATGCAGTCTCAGGTTCTTAGTTTCATTGAGAGTATGAGGTATGTGTTCAGTCTAAGGGAGACAATGTGCCACTTAAATGTCATTTGCTAAATGAGATAAAACTTACAACTACCACCAGTTTGACTTTGGGAATTTAGTGACATCATGAGAAAAAATATGATATGCAGAATTAGAGGAATATAATAAATTTATCTGATGAATTTTAACATTAAACTCTAAGGAAAAAGGATAAGACATAGCCATTAAAATTTTAATAAGAGACATTTAACCAATATTTAAAAATATTTTTAGCATTTATTTTGCAAGAAAAATAAAAATTATCACTTAATATTTTTATTAGATATAACCAATTTTAATCTTTTATTTAAATTTGGATCTAGATTAAAATATATAATCACAAAAATACATTTACAAAAAGTATCTTTTTGATGTATTATGGTATGAAGCTTATTGCTTCAGTAAACCAATTTTTTAGTACATTAGTTTAAAATTTGAAATTAAGCTTTGAAAGAATAATATGTCATTATTCAAAGCGAGAATTAGTTTGTCTATGTTCCTAATTAAATGGAAACAGTGATGCAAGGGCAAGGAAAAAAGCATCATTTTTAATAGATTTTGACTCATATAATGGAGACACTTTTGCCAAGGAAAGACAAAATGGTGAACCTGGGAAATGGACTACTTTATAAGAGGTGTTTAATATAAACTGAAAGTCAAAAAGAAAATGGGGAGCAATGAGAATGCTTGATTTACACACATAAAAAATAGAAAAGCAAAGAAATATTGATTGTCTCTCTATTGTATTTACACTGGCTCTATCTGGAAGAATTGCACTACAGATGAAAACAATTCAATTTTTATTTTTTAACATTTTGAAAAAAAATATTTCTTGAGTGGTTTTTCCAAAAATAAGTCACATATCTTGAGAGAATATTCACTTTTATATTTATTCTTATGTATTAGTAAATACATATTCTTGTGTATTTATATTTATTCATAAATACATCATTTAATTATTTTTATTTTGTTATTTGTTAACTTTATATTTATTCATGAATATAAAATATCATTTCTTTTCCTCTCTTTGTCTCTATCTTCCCACTTCTACTTATTTGAAACTGAAACAATTTTTAGACAACTACAAAGGAAAGTTTAATTATTAATGAGGAAAATTCAAATAACATTTGAAGAGAGTGATTTCTACTTTAGTTGTCATTATAGGATGTTCATCTCAGAAGATGACATTTAACGTGAAATTATATTACCATAACAAACTACGTTTAAAAGTGGCAGTGCTAAGTAAGAGTGAGACTGCGCTCCATACGGAGAATGGTTTGGATTTGCAGTGGCTTACCTCAAAAGGACCTGGACAAATTGAAGTAGGCCTTTTCACATTCATGTCTTGACACTGTATACCAGCACCTTGAGTTTAGCTCTATCAGACACAAAGTTGTTTAAGATGTTATTAAACTAAAAAGGAGGTCAATATCTAGGATTAGTTCTAGTAAAATCTGGAGATTTTGAGAATTTAGGATGCAAATATAAAAGTGCATGAAGGTCATATGAAAAGGAAGATAGGAAGCTGAAATTCAAAGAGAAAGATGTCACAGGAAATCAACAATACTGACATCTTGTTCCCAGATCAAAGCCCTAGCAAACAACTACATAGTCTAAGATTCCCATGTTTACCGTACTGAAGTATCAGTTTCTGAAGGTTCTCTTGGCAAAATACTACCATAATATATTTGATAATCCATTTTATCTAAGAAAATGTCTTGTTAGCATGCAGCTCCCTTTTGTTCACATTAGTAGGGACAGTATGGAAACAAGAGAGATGATTTTGAAAAATAGAGAAAGTGCTGTGTATGAAATATTTAATGGTTGGCCATAAATGTCAGGTGATCATGTATTTACAGTGCTTATAGATACAATATTTTCTAATAAAATTTTAAAAGCACATACTTGCTTGCTTGCAAATTCTCACTAAGGCTTATTTTCAAAGATAAATTCATGTATTAAGCTAATTCTTCTTATATGCCTGACCCACATTGATGATGATATATTATTGTTTGTTTTGCTTAGTAGGCGTGCTTTCAAATCGGAAATATTAATCTAAAGACTACTACATTGTTTTATATATGTAAAAACATATAACTATATAGATATTTATATACACATAGACTATTTACTTTTAGAGTTTTAAAATAATGGCCTATGAAAATATACAAATATAAGAACTGTTTGGGTAATGCTACAGTGCTAAATCAAAAGGGCAATATCACAAAATGGCTTTATCTCATGAAGAAATTCTACAAATTGTGTACATGTGTGTATGTGTGTGTGTGGTTGTGTGTGTATGTGTGTGTATGTGTGTATGTGTGTGTGTGTATGTGTGTGTGTGTATGTGTGTGTGTGTGTGTGTGGCTGTGTGTATGTGTGTGTATGTGTGTGTGTGTGTATGTGGCTGTGTGTATGTGTGTGTGTATGTGTATGTGTGTGTGTGGCTGTGTGTGTGAGAGAAGAGTGAGAAAAACAGAGATAATTTTGTCTTCCTTGTGGGAAAGAACAGATGTAATAAACTTAAAAAACGGAAAGACAATGCTGTTTTATTCAGCATTTTGGGAGTTCCCTTCCATTACTTTACTTCCTCATTGATTTGGGATCTGTGTTAAGCTACAGTATGGAAAGAAGAAGTGACTGAGGCTTCCTATTGGACATTACATCAATTAACAAAAGATCTCTGCGTAGAATTCATCTCTTAAAGATTTTACTACACTATGGCAGCAACATTGCTAAGAAATGATTAATATATGGTCTTTTTGGACATTTATTCAAATGACAGAAGTATCTGTGAACACATACATTCCTATTCCTCAAAATAAATGTAAAACTGATGAATATGACACTATTTTGAAGACAATAAAACAAACATTATGACAACTATTATAGATATTCAAATACTGAAGATAAATTAGTTACACAATTAACAAGTAACCCAGATAAAAATAAAAATTTTCCTTTCCAAATAAGGAGCTTATGTTTAAAGGCATATCATTTGCATTTGATTTAATATACCAATTTACATTAAATGGCTGTGTATAGTCACTTAACTTCATTCTTCATAGAGATAAAACATATGTTGCCAGTAGAACTTGTCTGATGAGGGTTCATTACTCAGCTCATAAACGTGACTCTGTAGCCATTAGACATCTGACGAAGAAATATAAGGATGACAGCTCTAACATGAGACCGAATTAAGGTGGGAGACAAGAGTATAAAAAAGGTATTTATAGAAACAAAAAAGAACTGAGAATTTAATTATAATCATGTTTTATTATTTGATACTCAAAATTGGTTCTTGTCCATTTAGTTAGGACAAATGAGCAATAGTCAGAACACTCAAGAGACTACTCACTAAGGCAATATTTTATAGGAACATGATAATAGCAGCACGCTTCCATTCAGGAAACTGTATTTCCAGAAACTGCACAGATGATCTGCCTAGAGTAATGTCTACAAATATCTAATATATTGGAAGCAGTCTAGTTTGTTTGTTAAGTGGAGACTGGGAAAACAGATGTTTATCATGCTGGGTAGCTTGCAAGAGGTACTCTGGAGAGAAAGGTTTGCTTCAGTATTCTTATTTCTGACACTGACACAACCAGTTCTTTTTCCCCCGATTTTCTTAATCACTAGATACAGTATCACTGAGAAAAGAACAGGCTTCAGTTAAGGCTGATGGCTGCAAGAAGGACACAGTTTGAAGAAGTTGATTGTCTCAGTTTATTTATGAAATATTCTAGCTAAGTTTCTCATACTTTTATGACACTGGATTTGGGTAGCCCAACACCCAGATGACCTCCTCCTATTATCATATTTCATGGATTTAATTCTGTGTATGTTCTTGGTGTAGCTTCTAATGGCAATATTTTCTTGGTACAAAACTTAAAAGATAGAGCTCAGTAGCATAAAATTTAACACATAAAATTCATTTGATCACTTTTAATTATTTATTATTTTAATTATTTTATTTTAATTATCTAGTCTTCAAATATCCCAATAGTACAACTAAATTAAGTGAGTTAGCTGGAAACAGAACCAGCTGCATTGCTAGGAAATTCTCACAGGCCAATGTATAAATATGAGCATATAAAGGTTATAGGAGATTTAAAAGTATTGTTGAAGTAAAGATCTCATAGGAAAAGCAAAAAACTTGTCACTTCACTAAGTTCTCTCCAACATAGGCTTTCAGTGATTCCATGTTCTGTCATATCTGATCCTTTCTTGGCAACTGACTCTTTAGAAATATAATTGGCTCGTGGGCATGTATGGGTTAGCTCTTCCTCAGAAGGCAAGAAATCATTTGATGAGAAATACATGCTAAGGTACTATTCTCCTCCAGTCTCTAATACAATTCACCTATATCCCATTGTCTTTCTTCGTAAAGACATATTTTAGGTGATAATCAATGTGTTTCTATATTTATTTAAATTAAGCTTCAAAAGATATAATTTAAAAATTCAATTTAGTTTGTGTAGGTTCTCTGGGATTGTGATTTGTGGACTGGTTTTTAATTGCTTTATGTTTAAAAACCACTTATGAGTGAGTATATGTGATATGTCTTTTTGGGTCTGGGTTACTTCACTAAAAATGATGTTTTCTAGCTCCATCCATTTGCCTGCAAATTCAAGATGTCTTTATTATTTTTTTGTGTGTATAGTACTCCATTGTGTAAAGGTACCACATTTTCCTTATCCATTCTTCAGTCGAAGGGAATTTCAATGAGGACCCTAAGAGAGACATACATAAATCTAATCTACATGGGTAGTAGAAAAAGACAAGATATCCTGAGTAAATTAGGAGCATGGGGACCTTGGTAGAGGGTTGAAGGGGAGGGAAGGGGAAGAAAGGGTAGTAGAGAAACATGTAGAGCTCAATAAAAATCAAAAAAAGAAAAAAGAAAAATTCAATTTATCTCTAGTATCTTAATTGATACTCATGTTCACCATCCTACACTGTCCATTTGGGAGCTTTACTTCAATGGGATTTTTGTTCTTTGACTTTGATGGATAACCTATTGCTATGACATAGAACGGCAATAAAAAGATGACTGAGACACAGGTAACCATGACCTATTCAATTGGGATTATTTAAATATATTACCATTTGTAAGGTGGAGTTTCACAAAAGCTTTAAGTCAACTTGTGTAAATGTTTTTTTTGTTGTTGTTGTTGTTGTTGTTTTGTTTTTTTTACATTTTTGTTCAGGATCTGTGACATAACGTAAAAGAGGCTTGGACAAGTTGCAGTTTATAGACTACATTCTACTATACTACAGGATGATCATAACTACAGTACATGTACTCAATCAGGGACTACAATACACTTTCACCCAAGAGTTTTTAAAGAATATTTGGCTATTCTCATTCACCTGGTGCAAGTCACACATGCAAATTTTCATGAGCCTTTTCTTATTTGACTGAATTCTCTTGGAAGAATAATCTATTCATTTAGGTTTTTAACGTCCTTATTCCTAGATATAGAGGCACCTGTTCAATCATAGAAATGATTGACCTCGGGTTCCGATGTTTGAGTTTTCTGCAAAATAGTTTCCACTTTATTTACTTTTTGGATTTTTGTGTTGTTTAAATTCCATGAATCTGTGAGGCAGGGTTAGTTGATAATTACTGAGACCTTGATAGTTATTAAAATTGTAATATCCTACGTATAACAGCAATTGTCATCTCATCAATTATTTCATCTTCATCATCATTCATATTTGTCTGATTGGTACCAATATCTGCCTTTCTTATCCTTGGTCTTATGAAAGAAAGACAGCATTATATTACTTCAGGATATTAACCTCTCTTTCACCAACTATTCACATACCACTAAAATGCTGCACATTCAAAATATCCCTAGAGATATAAGCGTCTTCTTTACTTTCCAGTGATATCTACTTTTCCAGTATGTCAACATGTCTGAGTCTTATAATTCTTTCATAGTTACTTTTTTTTCCCTGGAACTGTGTGGTGGTTTTAATGAGAATGGACAGCACTGGCCCATACATTTAGATCCGTGTTCCCCATTTGGTGATAATGTATGGGAAGGATTAGGAGGTGTGGTCTTTAGGGAAAAGGTGTGTCACTGGGGATGGGCCATGCCATGTCATTTCATTCGCTGTCTTCATGGCTCCAATTCTCTGAAATTTAATCCCCAATCTTTTTCCTGCACAATTTTCCTTGGTCACAGTGTCTTTTCACATTAATAGAAACTACAGCAGACTGGAACTCAATTCATAATGAAGTATTGGAATGTTCTTTTTTTTTCTTTTCCTTCATTGCATCTTTTTTTTTCTTTTCTTTTTCTTTTTTTTTAACTCTTGTATAAATTCTGATACTGACTTTTCAAATCCTGCTTGATATGAGGTTAACTGTACATTCAATGATATATTATCAATTCTTACATGATTAAAATCCCATTTTACTAATAAATAATTACTCTTGTAAAAATATACATATTAACAAAGTGATTGTAGAATCATATTTGTTAAAATACTTTGGAAAAATATATGTAATAATATATAGGTAGGAATAATAATAATTGTGTGTGTGTGTGTGTGTGTAAAGAGAGAGACAGAAAGACTGGAGGAAGCTTCAAAAACTAATGAGCTAATATCCATTCCAGTTTACGAATTTCAAAGACAAAAAAAATACATCCAGGATTAAGAAATTACTTTAGATTTTTCTTTTTCAAAAATAAAAGCCTGTTTTATTATTAAAAACGTGTGTTATAAAAGAATGCTTACTTTTAACATGTGGTTTAAGAAAGCATTGAAAAGAAACTAGTGCTCTTTAATCACCAGAATTTTTCAGCAAATACTTGTGTCCTAAAATGATGAAGTGTTTGACACATAAGACATCCATCATCTAAATAGAGCTTTGATACAAGCTGGATCAGGAAAATTATTATAGCACTATGAAAAGATTACTATCCAGTGAAGCTGGGACATTGTAGCAGACTACAAATGTATAGGAGTCATCTCATGACACCTTTCTGTAAATTATGCACAAACAAAATTTAAAACCAAAAGTTAAATGTAGTATTATTTATAAAGCACAAAAAAGAAATAAAATGTTTGAATTTTAAAAAAGAAAGTACATACTGATAAAATATAAAGGTTTTTCTCATGTTCCTGATCATTATTATTTTACAAGGGGATATTATTTTTAACATGGTCTCTAGAAATGGTGATTAGATATTAACATTTTAAAAATAGGATGTGAAAACTGCTTTTACTCTCAAGAAGTCAACATAACTCTTCCAGGAAAAAAAATGAAAAATTTGTTTATTTGTTTGTTTGTTTGTTATATTTTGTTTTATTGGTTTTTATTAGAAGTGATTTAACAAACCTCATACTCAGGCTATATATAAATCTTTGCACTTATAAATGCAAAACTTGAAAAATGAGTAAAATAATAAGTACTGGATATATTTTTAAATTATTGAAACTAACAATGTTTGATAGTTTGCAAAAGAAAAAATCTTCTAGGGTAAATATCACAGAGGTGAGTAGAACAAAATATATTCGATCAGAATTTCAGTGAGTCACAGAATAGAATCTGAGCTTAATGGGTCATCTGTGAATTGCATCTAAATGGCAGTCTGATATGAGTTCTCTTCTGGAGCTTAGTGTCCATTTTTATCTCAGTCAGCTTATTGGTAGATTTAATTGCTTACAAGGTAAGATCTAAAGCCATCAACTGCAACATTCAGCCACTCTGCACAGAGGCTTTGTCTTCATCTTCCTTGGGGGTTTGACTTCAATTATTAACCGTTAACTGATTCAGACAAGCCTTTATGCAGAAGCATGTTTTCCAAAATAACTCAAAATCAATTGACTAAAAATCTTAAATCTATCTGATAAACCTTTTTTCGTTTAAGACAACCTAACCATAGATGCAATGTCTAATAGACAAATTCCACAGGCAAAGAAATAAGGTTGTGCATAATGTGTACAGAATGGGATGGGAAATTTAAAAAATATTTTTCAGTTGTGCCTGGCACAAAGTGATTATTTAAATTGGGTAACTATTCTAATAATATATTGAATATTGGGAAAATGGGACACATTCAAAAACAGAGTTCCTTGAACAAATTCAAGAAATTTAAAATGTGAACAGCTTTTAAATTTGAGGACAGATTTTTTTAAAAGGAAAAGATTAAGGAAATGCAATGGAAAGCTTTTCTAAATCCAGAGGTAAAAGGGAAAACCCAGAAAACATGCACCGTTCTTTAGAGAAACGGGATAACAAATTTTCTTAACCACCGAGCTGTCCCTCCATCACCACATTAAAACTAAAAGAACAAGCGATGGTACCACAGGCATTGCAAAGAGGAAAGCATGGTTCTGGAATTTGCATTGCTTTCATGGACAAGAAAAACTTTATAAACCATATGGAATATCATCAAGGATGTGAAGGAGTGGAATTTCAAGAGGTAAAAACTGGACAAAAGAAGTGATAACTTAAAATCTGTTCCCCAGATACACACAACATATGTGAAAATTTCTATACCTTTAATCCTCTGAGAATCTGTAGGTCGATAACCTACCAATAATACAATGGCAAAACAGCTCTTGAGATATAGTATTCCAAATCTAGTTCATAGTAAAGAACTACAACTCCCACACTGTAAAAAAAAAAAAATTACTCCCAGCAAGATTTATTTTAGAAAATAGTGCTTGAAGTGGCAAAATGCCCAGGACAAAAACTGCAACTTTGTAACTGTGGTCCTAATTAATACTTTAATGCTAAATTAAATGAAGCTGAAGTAATTTCTTAGAAAGCAACATTTTATACTCAGAAACTTATGGTAGGCAGTGTCACTTTATAATGCATAGGATTGAAACCTGCCAGAATATTTTCATAAAGAAAAATATACCCACATCTTAATGAAATGAGGTTTGGGACATTCTATGAATGACCATTGTCTGTTGCAACATTGTAAAGCCAGGGCTAGTTACAACAAGGAAAGTCCAATTTGATAAGCATAAATTTATTTCATAATATTCATTTCCTTTTGCAGTTAGTGTATAACTATGCATACTGTATATTCAGACAGGGATACCTCATGGTATAGCCGATGTGAAAATGGAGTTCTTGACCATTTTACTATCCATACCTCTGTTTAGATGGCTTTTATGTGATGTTACATAGCAAATGATTCTGTTCCTAAAAGCAAAGTGAGTGGTTTGAATCTTTCATTTGTTGGCAATTTGTCTAGTGAAAATGGAGTGAGAAACTGCATTCAAAATAGCAACCCTGAGTTATGGAGACTATTTTTTTGGTGAAGTATTTGCACACAAGCATGGGGAACTGAGTTCAGAGTCCCAACACTCAAATGAAAATCTGCATGCCATGGGGTGATGTCTATAACACTACCTCTACTGTAGCAGCGGGAAGCAGGTTCTTAGATTTATAGAATACAAAGTCTAGTAGAATCTTTAAGCTCCAGATCCTGGGAGAGAAATCAGTTCTACCAAATAAAGTTGGGAGCAGGTGATATGACTAAAGGCACCTGGTACCAAGTTTAAAAGCCAGAATGCAATAATAGGTAGGTGATATTCTGATTACACATTGTAGCCTATGTGGGCACACATGGATGCTGTCTTAGTCAAATTTCTATTGCTGTGAAGAGACACCACGATTATGGGAAATCTTATAAGAGAATACATTTAACTGGGGAATTTTTATATCCTGAGGTTTAGTCAATTACTGTCATGGAGGGAAGCATGGTAATATGAAGGCATAATTGGTGCTAGAGATGTAGCTGGGAATTGTACATCTTAGCTGGCAGCAGGAAGAGAAAGAGTGACACCAAGCCTGAATTGAGCATTTAAAACCCAAAAGTCTACCCATGATATATTTATTCCCAAAAGACCACACCTGCCTTTAAAACACTGACACACTTCCTAAGAGAGCCACTCCCTAATGGCCAAGAATTCAAATACATGAGCCCACGAGAGCCATTTCTATTTGAACAACCACAGGTAGAAATTCTGACTCTCTGTCTCTGTCTGTCTCTGTCTCTCAGTTTCTCTATCTCCCAAAACAAATAAAATATAATAACTTATTTTAAATCAGAGCCAAGTTTCTGTATGTCAGGGGTTGGGGTAAGCACGGGATCAGGAAGGGTCATTCTGCAACTATTCAGTTATCTATCTATCTATCTATCTATCTATCTATCTATCTATCATCTATCTATCTATCCATCTATCATCTATCTATCTCTCTATCATCTATCTATCTCTCTATCATCTATCTATCTCTCTATCATCTATCTATATATATATATATATTATCTATCTATCTATCCATCTATCATATATCTATCTCTCTATCATCTATCTATCTATCTATCTATCTATCTATCTATCCATCTATCATCTATCTATCTAATCTATCTATCTATCATCTATCTATCTATCTATCTATCTATCTAATCTATCATCTATCTATCTATCATCTATCTATCTATCTATCTATCCATATCATCTATCTATCTATCTATCTATCTATCTATCTATCTATCTATCTCTATCTATCTATCTCTCTATCATCTATCTATCTATCTATCTATCTCTATCTATCTATCGTCTATCTATATATCTATCTATCTCTATCTATCTATCTATCTATCTATCCATCCATATCATCTATCTATCTATCTATCTAAACTATCTATCATCTATCTATCTATCATCTATCTATCTATCTATCTATCTATCATCTACCTATCTATCTAATCATCTATCTATCTAATCATCTATCTATCTATCTATCATCAAAGTCTTTCTTCAGTTTTAATAATATTGTATATTATTCATTGAATGAGTTATTTACAAGGCAGTCTGTACAGTCATTGTTTAATTTTTTCTTTACTTTTATCCTTTTCTTTTCCACATTCTTTGAATTAAATCATCATTAACCAATCCCTTTCTTCATTCCAATCCCTGTCATAACCCACCTTACTCTTTTTACATTTTTTATTACCTAATGTTCTCTTCAATTGCTTTTATATATGTGCATGCTTTGCAATCATGTATACATGGATATTCCTAAATATACAAATACAAACTGCTCAGTCTGTATAATGTCACTTTTATATAGTTTCACACTTGACCACTTGTGTTTGCATAGTAAATTCGGGCTCTTTTTCTTGGGGAAGAATATATTCTCCTTTTCTCAGAATTGTTAGTTGCCTGTAGTTCTTTGTCTGGACTCTATAAGCAATAAATGAAATTATATCTTCTTAAATTTTATTCTAAAGAAATAAATTTGAGTTTTGGAGGACTTGTCAAAGTTTCTAACCTTTCCATGATATTTTTAAAAAGTAAATAATATCATAAGAAAAGCCTACAACCATTTCTGTACTAGTCATTGGCAGAAAACTTTTGTTTAATTTTCCTACTTATTTATTGTTTTATTTTTTTTCTGCAAGGAGCAGAGCAAAGACTGTGGGTATAACTCCAAACATTTTTCTATGTTGTTCGATACCTGAAAAGATAAATACCTGGTATATACTTAGGTCATCAATAATGTTTACTTAGGCAAGCAAGGCAGGAACATGGATTATGGCTGCCTCCACCAACAGTGTAATCCTCAGGAAACACTTACTTTACCAGTGCTTTGACATCTTCATGTTTATCACTGACTTCATTATATCACCGACCTTATGTGTTTTGTAGATGAATTACCAATGTTCATAAATAATTTGAACATTCTGCTAGAGATTTCTCATTAATGATAGCAGCCGCTGACTGCACTTCTTAGCACAACACTACCTTTTCTGTTTCAGTCAACCAAAGTGAGGTGAAATAAAGCACTGGTTATGAATTATACCAAGCTAAAAAGCTTCCTTGAACCTCCAAGCTGTAAGTGTGACTATTAAAATGTTTTGATGATCACTTCTTCCATACAAGTTTTAGGGAAGCAAATTCTTCTACTAATCACCCATTTGCCAAACAATGCAGAAGCCAATATGTATATTCCCAGGAAGACACCTAAATGAGCATTAAAATATGTGCCAAGAGATAATTTCTTCACTATATATATATATATATATACATATATATATATATTCACTCTATTATCATTTGGAAATATTATGTTTGTCGTAGAGAAGAATTAATCTCAAGTAGCATGCTTTGGAAGACATATATGTAAAAATATAATATCATTCAATGTTTAACTTTAGAGATTAGCTATACCCAAATCCAAAGTGCACTATGTAATTTCACTAAGCTGTTATGTGTTTATTGAAAATGCAACAACATGGTATGAAAGATATTTGTGAATAAGTTGCTGAATAAGATCTTACATATTAACTGTTGGAAGATGAAACATGGGGGAATAAAACAGTTTGGTTCTTTATACAGCCAAGTTTATTAATTTATTTATTCATTCATTCATGTATTTATGTGGTTTATTTAGTCATTCATTTATAGGGTTTTATTTATTTAATTTATAGACCAACTACAGTTTTCCCACCCTTCTTTTCCTCCCATTCCCCCCCCACACACACACCACTTCCCTTCTAGCTCCTCGTCTGCTCCTTTGCTGTGTCCATTCAGAAGGGGTACGGTTGCAGACACTTTCAGGGGTTGTACAAGACAGTGTTCCATGTTTAAATACAGCCATATTTTTGATTTTCCATGTAAACATGGAACACTACCTTGAAAAACACCTTACTGCAAGCCTGTCTTTGAAGTTTAGAGTCTTAAATTGTACCTGAGTTTAGAGACAGAGTTAAGGTGAACAGCATTTCTTAATTATAATCATGCAGGCTAACACTACTATTTGAGTCAAACAGGGACAATTTGGTAAATTCTAGTACTTAATTCCTTAATCTTCTCGTAGTGACCTATAACAGCAGGTGCTGTTTCCATACATAGTTAGCTGCCAAATAGACAGTATTTTAGCAAAAGTTTAATAAGAATTGCTTCAGTAAGCTATATAATGTCTCTATATCTAAAGGAGCTATCAAAATTGGGAGAGTCAATGAGGAAAAAGCATGTTTTTCAAGTAAGTATAACAAGATTGTAACTAGGGAGAGAGTACCATGAGAGAGATTGGAATTGGATAGAAATTTACGATAGTGCAAACTTCCTGGAATCTATGAGAGTGACTCTACTGAAGATGGCAAGTAATGGGCAATTACAGAACCTAAACTGGCCAGATTCGATAACAAAGTAAAGTGGCCAGCAGTGGGACTGGAGCAGTAACCCAGGCACAAGACCTTGGAACAACAAACGGTCCTGTCTCCAAAGTGTTCTGAACCTGTGTGAGTGGTCAACCAATGACTGCTCTAACTTAAGATTTTTTTTCTTTTTCTTTTTATTGAGAAAAGGGAAAAAAAAAGCAAGTTTCTGCCTCCTCCCAGCCTCCCATTTCCCTCCTCCTCCTCCCACCCTTCTCTCCCTCCTCCCACCCTTCTAACCCTCCCCCTACTCCTCTCCCCTTCCCTCTCCAGTCCAAAGAGCAGTCAGGGTTCCCTGCCCTGTGGAAAGTTCAAGGTCCTCTCCCCTTCGTCTATATCTAGGAAGGTGAACATCCAAACTGGCCAGGCTCCCACAAAGCCAGCACATTAAGTAGGATCAAAACCCTGTGCCATTGTCCTTGGCTTCTCATCAGCCCTCATTGTTTGCCATGTTCAGAGAGTCCAGTTTTATCCCATGCTTTTTCAGTCACAGTCCAGCTGGCTTTGGTGAGCTCCCAATAGGTCAGCCCCATTGTCTCAGTGGGTGGGTGCACCCCTCGTGGTCCCGACTTCTTTGCTCATGTTTCCCCTCCTTCTGCTCCTCATTGGGACCTTGGGAGCTCAGTCCAGTGCTCCAGTGTGGGTCTCTGTCTCTATCTCCATCCATCACCAGATGAAGGTTCTATGGTGATATGCAAGGTATTCGTCAGTATTGCTATAGGATGGGGTCGTTTCAGGTTCCCTATCCTCAGCTGTCCAAGGAACTAACTGGAGACCTTGGCTTGGACTCCTGGGAGCCACTCTAGGTTCAAGTCTCTTGCCAACCCTAAGATGGCTCCCTTAACTAAGAATTGTTCTTCCGTGCTCCCCTATCCAACCTTCCTTTATCCCAATCATCCTTTTTCCCCAAGTTCCCCACATCCTCCCCTTCTCCCTTTTCTCTCCCCATCTCCCCTTACCCCCATCCCACCCCACCCCCAAGATCCCAATTTTCTCCCCGGCAATTTTGTCTCTTTCCCATAGGCAAGAGGATAACTATATGTTTTTCCTTGGGTTCACCTTCTTACTTAGCTTCTTTAGGTTCACCAATTGTAGACTCCGTGACCCTTATTTATGGCTAGAAACCAATTATGAGTGAGTACATCCCATGTTCATCCTCTCTCACCAATGTACAGGTCAATCAGACAGAAACCTAACAGAGAAATAAGAGAGTTAATGGAGGTAATGAAGCAAATGGACTTAACAGACATCTATAGAACATTCCACCCAAATAGGAAAGAATATACCTTCTTCTCTGCTGCTAATGGAACCTTCTCGAAAATCGACCACATAGTCGGTAACAAAGCAAACATCCACAGTTACAAAAAAATATTAGTCTAACTTGAGTTTAACACCACAAGAGGGAGGCCAAGCCAAGCCCTGCCTGTGTTATTGGGAACCACAGGTGGGACAATGCAAAGACCCAGAATAGAATAAAGCAACAGAGGGAAAAAAAGTCAGTGAATGATTACTGATTCTCTTCTATAAGTGCTTAGTCCAATTGTCAAAAAGAAGTATCATACTCAACTAATAGTAGCAGATACATAGACCAATAGCCAAAAACAATACAGAACCAGAAGAGGAACCTGTAAGAAATGAGAGGAATGAGTATAGGAGTCAGAGGGATCGAGAACACAGCCCACAGAATCAACTAAACAGGCTGCAGCAACAATTAAGTAATCTGTATGGTGTTGAGTTTGGTTCTCTGCATATACATTATGATTGTGTAACTTGGTGAGAGTTGGGGGTGTCTTTGACTCTTTTACCTGCTCATGGGGCCCATTCCCTCCTACTGGCTTGCCTTTTCCAGGCATGATATAAGGGTTTGTGCCTAGAGTTATTATATCTTGCTATGTTGTGTTCACCTGACATGTTTGGAAGACCTGCTCTTTTTGAAGGGAAATAGAGGAAGAGTGAATCTGAAGAAGAGAGCAAGTTGGTGGAGGGAAACTTTGAGGAATGGAGAGAGGAGAAATGGTGTTCAGGATTTAACATATGAGAAACGAATAAAAAGAAAAAATGGAACGACACAGTGACACTCTGGCAACAAGAATATGAGTTAAGATATTTTAAATGTCTTTATGTCAATTTAAAAATGTGATAAGATCAAAACACTATCATAGGTCTAGGAATAGTTACCAATGTATCCATTTATTAGAAAATTAATCAAAAACTTTATTGTAAGGACAGCTGGTGTCATCAAATTCTCAATTTCAAGGCAATCTATTTTTCTTAAATTTACTGTACTTCTCAAGTCACACAGCATTATTCTTTTTACTGGCAGCATGTATTTACAGGAGTGATTTTAAATAATGTTTCTTAGAAAACAATTTACTCTGGTTTTCTATATTTAAACATACTAA
Organism: Microtus oregoni; assembly: GCF_018167655.1. Classification (NCBI taxonomy): domain Eukaryota; kingdom Metazoa; phylum Chordata; class Mammalia; order Rodentia; family Cricetidae; genus Microtus; species Microtus oregoni. The sequence continues at coordinate 27,680,172 of NW_024543089.1, forward strand.
TAGATTTCAAAGACTCACCATTTCCAGTGGTGTGGTAAGTAAGTTTACAGCTTTTATATGCTCCTTTATGAGCGATATTTTTAACAAATTAAAGTTTGGTGCAAATAACTAATATACAAATTTAGTGTTTGTTGCTGAGTGCTGAAATGTTATTGAACATTTGAAATCAAAATGCCACTCTGAACTGGAGCTACTGTCTTACCTCTTTATCTTATCCTTATTTGTACAGAGTCAGTAATCTTTTAGTTCTAATATCCTACTTTTAACAATTTACATGATAATATTTCAATCCAGTTATCTTTCATATCTATTTCATAGTCTTTCAGCCTTATGAATTCATACAAAATTCTAAAAAAAAAAATCTGAGAGCATCAGATGTATAACCACACCCCTCAGTCTTCTGAGGGGTGAGGTCCCTACTTCAAAAGCATTCCATAAAGTTCACTGTGAACAACACCAAGGTGCTTTTGTTTGCAGTAGTTATTTCAACATCCTTTAGCTCATTTTCTGTGGAAGAGAATTATTTCTAACACGACTCATTTCCGTAGAGGTCATTACTCTTCATAAAAGACAATAGCAATATAATATACAGAGAAGGATTGCAAAGTAGATAGTCTTTTACAACAGAAGTTTTATGATAGAATTGGATGAGGAATGAGCTGCTTGAGCATTCATTTAAGGTCTGTGGACTCCCTTAATTCCCAAAATAGAATGGGAGTCACTTACACACAATGGTTTATAAGCAGGATGAAGTCATTTTTCAAAACCAGATAGATTTATGAATACTTTCTTTTTAAATCTGCTGTTTAAAAATTCAACTTTATGGTGTTCACCTCCTTTTCCACCTAACAAATTAGATTGTAATAAAGACTGATTAAATGCTCCAAATGACTTAAAAACAGAGACTAATTTTGACTTTTTGGTTATCTTCAAGAAACTTTACAGTTGCATATATTATATCTGGTAACAATGTGTCAAGTAAGTAGGTAGGAATTAATCTTGTTTTTTGAAAGAATACATAATTCTTCATGAAATATATAAGAAGATATCACAATTCTTAACCAGTAAACACATCTAAGTTACTCTATTTTGTTTATTTTTCATTGTTATGAATATAAAAATTATCTTGGCTAAGGTTTCTCAGCTTCAAAAAAGATTTAATATTAGCAATAGGTGATGACTCTTTAAAACAAGCTAAAAAACTTGATTCAATTCATTTCATGTTAGTTATAATTCTACAAATATATACTATATACTTCAATAAAAACCTTTCTAAATTTTTTGAAGTATATTAATTTAAAGTGCTGTTGAAACTACATTGATAAAAGAAATTATTTCCATTGTTTTTAATTTTCATCATTTATAAAACATGAAATATTTGCAGGATTCTTCAGTGAGTGTATGCTTATATAAATATATTTCTCAGTGATGAAAAGCCTTTCAAATCCTATCAGGATTCAAACTTAAGCCCATGAAGTGTCTTAGATTTTAGAGGAGAGGAAAAATGCAGTCATGATCTGGAAGTCAGTCCTCTTGTCACACTGCCTTCTACATAAGAAGCATGGCACACTGTTCGCCAGAAGTTAGAACACTGAATTCTGATGAAGCCTGAGTAGTTGCAGCTGGCCTGTGGAGTCTTAACTCTCCATGCCTCCTCTAATTTGCTGCATAGAGTTTTGCTGGTGTGAGTGCTTGCTGCCAAATCTGAGGATATATGTTAATTATCACAATTCTCTTATATATGTAGCTGTCCATGTACAATAAAGCAGAAACACGTCCCTGAAACTGTTTCTGGATTAGTTTAATCTATGTTCCCTTTACCTACACATGGGCATTGCTATCCTGTTGGGGGGAGCAGGAGGTGCCTTCCTAACAATGGTATTAGGGTGGTTATAGATCCCTCTGTATGTGCGTGATACTTCACCTGATGTGTCATTTTAAATATGCAGAAATTAAACGTTTAAGAGCTGAGATACCTAAATGTTCTTTATGGTATTCATTAGATGTTGCTGAAGTGTGTCTTTTGCATGTGAACTTTCAAAATAGGAAGGCTGTTTTAACAATTTTAGCACAGAAACTGAACAATTTTACATTATTTACTCAGGTAATGAGTAAATACCTACTCCCTTGGGTAGGACTGGATTTGCTTCTTAGCCATTTTCTTCTTAAATCTTAAAATGCATCAGATGTCAAACTTTATGAGCTTCTAATATATCCATAAATGAAACTCCAGCTCAGCCTCTCTTGACAGCATAGAAGCAGTTATAACATTTTGTAAATTCTCCCTCTGAAATCACAGAGAAGAAACTCCATAGACTCGCCAATGACCCTTGTCAAATAGCAGCTCTCTAGGATGCTCTTTGCCTTCACAGTCTCTCCAGAGGTTACTAACTCTAATGGGAAGGCAATGTACCATTGGCTATTATTCTCACCAAAGGCGAACTTTGAGGGAAGATGCATCCATTAATTCTGTGTCCTCGTTGTCTGGTAGAGATCCCAGTGGAGTGATCATTATATTATTGTGAAATTAATTGTAGATTTTAGAATGCATTTATATAAGAGGCTGGGATTCTGACATGTAGACCTTTAATAAAACTGAAAATAACAGTGGAAATGATGTAATTTCACACTGTTCTTTTGATATGCTTTTTATGAGATGTGAGATTTATTCTACTTTTCCTGCAAAGAAATAGTATTTTGTATATTTCTCTGGAATCACTATTTATAATAAAATGTTTATTACTGTGTCAAGAGTGAAGACGAGTTTTATAAAATGTTTTGGTGATTTCAAATGCATTAACTCATAAAGAGCTTTAGTTTAAACACTTTACAATGATTAATCAATGTATTCTGTTACTTGTATTGACCCATAATGGACTGGTCTTTATTTAAAGGAACAGATTGAAAATGTAGTTTCAATATTAAGAAGGAAATTAGAGTGGAATTAGATAAGCAACTAGATGTGTCTTCCAAAAAAGGACTAAAATGGATTTTATATATAGATCGGTAGAGATGAAATTGAAATACTTGGATTACCTGTTTCAAAAATACAAGAAAAAAAGTCTGTTGGTTATATGAACACATGTATCAAGCCATAGAAGTTACACAATGTCTTCCTTCACTTGGCAGCTTGCATAGTATTTTCTTGCACTACAGAAGCTAAACCTCATAAAAGAGGGATCCACTTTCATGGATACCTAAAGTGATCAAGTCCTGCATCCTGAGAATGCTGTCTTTAACATTACGGGCTTACCTTCAATTTTAAGAGGTATCAAAGGGCACAAAAATACCCTATATTGTTTGGAATGTCATTATATTACTCTGACAAACCACTCAAAAAATTGTGTGTGTGTGTGTGTGTGTGTGTGTGTGTGTGTGTGTGTGTGATGGGTACTGGGGTTTTAGTTAGTCTGCTTCTTATAGGCACCATTGTTATCCAAAATGGTGTGTGTGTGTGTGTGTGTGTGTGTGTGTGTGTGTGTGTGTTCCATGCACGTATATGTTATTTGTTTTTGCTCTTTTACTCTTCCGATATTTTGATCTTTTGGGAGGCCCATAACCCAGATCTCAAAAAAAATCACACACATGGAGTTTTCTTCTTAGTTATGAATGCCTGGTTATAGCTTGACTTGTTTCTTGCCTGCTTTCCTTCATTTAATTTATCACATCACTTTTTAACCTCGAGGCTTTTATCTCTCTCTATTCCTGTTTACCTTTTCTTTCCTTCTTACTCATGTCTGACTGTGTAATTGGGTGTCTCAGAGACTGGTCCCTAAAGGCCTCCTCCTTCCTTTCTTGTTCCCAGATTGTTTCTCCCCCAGATTTCACCTCACATTTATCCTCTCTGCCTGTTAGCGCTGCCTATTTCTCTCCTCTGCCTTGCCATTGACCATTCATCTCTTTGCTAGACCGTCATGTGTTTTAGACAGGCACAGTAACATAGTTTCACATGGTTAAACAAGTGCAACATAAACAAAAGTAATAAAACTTGAAATAATATTCCCCAACATGTGTGTATTATAATTTTAAGCAAATATAAATAATATCTTGAATGTTTATCAAACAGTCTTGGAGTTATTTCATGTGTGTTGCTCTCTCTTATCTTTGCCCACCTCTTTATTTTGTGTGTGTTGATCTTTCTTATCAATGCCATTTGGAGCCTCCATCCCCATTCAGCTATTTCTTTCCTGATATTTCAATATTAGCTGCTTTCTGGTATTCCCATCCCTGCTCAACTCTTAACACTGTCACTTTATACCTTCATGGTTTCTATAGCTACTGTATGTTGTATATTTACATATGAATATTTCGAGTTAAGAATCTAAACATAATAAAGGGAATTTACAGAAATTTTATAGCTAGCATCAAATTAAATGGGGAGAAAAACAAAGTAATTTCAATAAAATCAGGAACAAGAAAATGCTGGTTACTCCTTATATATCTATTCACTATAGTAAGTGAAGTTCTAGCTTTATCAGTAAGATGACTGATGGAGATCAAGTGGATCTTTATTTGCAGATGATATGAGAGTATACTCCACAAATTCTTCCAGGGAACTCCCACAGCTGATAAGCCCCTTTAGTGAAGTGGCTAAATACAAGAATGATTGAAAAAATCAGTAGCCATCATGTAAACAAATGACAGACTAAGAAAGAAATCAGTGAAACAGCACCCTTTACAACATCCATAAATAATAAAAATAAAATATATTTGGAAACTTTAACTAAGCAAGTAAAAAACCTATATGATAATAACATAAAGTCCTTGAAGAAAGTAATTGGAAATAATATAAGAATAGAAAGGTCTCTCATGCTCATAGATTGGAAGGATTAACATATTAAAAATGTCTGTCTTCAAAAGTAATCTACATATTTAACATACTCTCCATTAAAATTTTAACACAATTCTTACATACTTTCAAAGGACAATACTCCACTTCATATGGACAAATAAAGCAAAGCAATGCGAAACAAAACAACCCAAAAATCATAGGATACCTAAAATAATCATGAATAATAAAAGAAAATCCAGAAGTATAACCATCCTTCAAGCTCCACTACAAAGCTATAATACTATGAACCGCATGTTATTTCTATAAAAAAAAGTTCAATAATGGAATCAATTCTAAGACCCAGATGTATATGCACATACCTATGAATACCTCATGCATCTTTAACAAATGGTGCTGTTTTAACTAGATGTTATCATGCAGAGGAATACAAATTGATCCATATCTGTCACCCTGCAGAAAACTCAAGTCCAAGTCCAAGTTGAGTCCATAGACCTCAAGAGAAACACAGATAAGCTAAACTTAACAGAAGAGAAAGTAGGAACTAGACTTGAATATATTAGTGAAGGAGACACATTCCTGGGCAGAACACCGATAGTACAGTTAATTAATTAACAACAGTTAATTAATGGAACCTCATGAAACTGAAAAGCTGCTGTACGGCAAAGGACACTGTTAATAGGACAAAATGGCAGTCTACAGGATGCAAACCGACTTTTCATCAACCCCATATATGACAGAAGGCTAATATTAAATATATTTAAAGAATGCATGAAACTACACCTCAACAGATTACAAAATCCAAATATCAATGAGGTACAAGCCAAGTAGTAGTGACACAGGCATTTAATCCCAGCACTAGTGAGACAGAGAGTGGTGAATTCAATGGTAACTTGGCCTACAGAGTGAGTTCCATGACATTACAGGCTATATTGAGAAAATCTGTCTCAAAAAAAAAAAAAACAAATGAAACGCAGGGTATAGATCTAGCCAGAGATATCTCAGCAGAAAAATTAAGGTGGTCTATGTTGGGGACACAAAGATCCTAGTGCTCCCAGAGAACTACTAAGAGAACCAGGGATGTCAATCATACACGGGTGTCTCCTCAATGGAGGAGATAAAATCAAATACCTGCAGTACTTTCATTTAGCTGAAAAAGGAGGCTGTCCTTTTCACTATCTAAAGGGACAGATCTCACCATAATTTCCCAGAGTGATTACACTAGACTCTTCTCTCCCTAAACCATCATCCATCTTTAGAGAAGAAATTAAAAGTACTTATTGGAATGCTGACCTCTAGGTTTTCTGTCTGTGAATAACCTATATTCTAGGTCTTTAACAATAACCCACATGTCCTTTGTAAACTAGTCACTAGGTCATCACACCTAAGCTTTATTTGACTAATTGAATTTATTGTTATCTGGAAACCTTTTCCCAAATTTTACAGTGTTTTAAATATGCTGAGAGTAAATTGTCTGGGATTATTTTCCTCAAAGTCTGATCCAGGTTGATGAAGTCTATCTGCACCAGATTTTCATTGTTATCATTTTGTGGGGTTCATTTCCCTGTATGAAACTTGCTAGGACCCCTTCAGGCCCAGAACCACTTAAGAAAATATTCAACATCCTCAGCCATCAAGGAAATCCAAACCAAAACTACATTGAGATTCCATCTTCTGCTCTTATGAATGACTAAATTCAAAATCACAATTGACAGATAATTTTGCAGAGGATGTGGAGTAAGATGAACTCTTCTCCATTGCTGGTTGGAATGATTTGTACCTTGGAAATCAACAGGGAAATTTCTCAGAAAATTTGGAATCTACCTACTTTAAGACCAGCTTTATCATTCTTGAGCCTATATCCAAGACACTTGCTCAACCATATTCATTGCAGTTTGTTCATAATTGACAAGAACTGGGAACAACCTAGACATCCATAAATGGAAGAAAGGATTTTAAAAATTTATACTCAGTATTACTCAGCTGTTAAAAAATGATATTATGAAATGTACAGTCACATAGATAGAATTAAGATCATCCTGATTGAGGTAACCCAGACCCAGGAAAATAATGATGGTACGTAGTTTCTTATAAATGGTTTTTAGTTGCAAAGTAAAGGATAACCATGGTACAATTCGCAAACCTAGCAAGGCTAAGTAACAAGAAAGTATCAGAGAAGGATGCATGAATATCCCTGTTATTAAAAATAAAATAGATTTTACAGATGGAGTAGGGACATGTGGGGATGAAAACAGAAGGGGTGAAGTGTGGGAGGTGAGAAAGGGATATCGTAGTGGGAGAGACAACAGGAATGGGAGAGTTTTGGAAGAATGATGTAAAAGCTGTGGAAAATTTCTTGAATCTACAAAAGTGACCCTAGTAAAGTCTTCTAGTAATGAGAGAAAGTGGAGTCTGAACTGGCCATGTTCTGTATCCAGGCAAGGCTTCTAGCAGTGTTACTGGGACATCAACCAAATCACAAAAACTTTGACCTACCATCTGTTCTATCTGACAGATGTACTGGGGTATGGGGGCTGAGAATTCATGGGAGTTGCCAACAAAAGACTGTTCCAACTTGAGGCGCATGACAAAAGAGGGAACTCATGCTTAATATTACTTGAATGGGCAGTAAATAGAGGCAGGACAATTCAGAGATCCAGATAGAATCAAAGACTGATAAAAATTAGTCAATAAAATGGTTTTTAATGATATTCTCCTATACTCATATATAAGTGCCTAGACAATAGATGGGTGCCTAGATCAATTTTCATCAGAGGAACATCATCCAGAAACTAATGTGAGCAGATGCAGAGGCCCACAGCTGATGTGGGATTTTCTTTTGTATGCTGTGATTACAATTAATAAATATAGAAACTGCTTTGGACCTATAGCAGGACAGAACTTAGGCAGTGAAAACTAAACAGAATGATGGGATACAGAAAGGTGGAGTCAAAGAAAAGCCAAGGAGCCACTGCAGGAGACAGGTGTGCTGGAACTCTGCTGGTAGGCCACGCCCTCGTGGTGATGCACAGACTAATGGAGATGGGTTAAATTATGATGTAAGGTTTAGCTGATAAGTTGAAGCTGATTGGCCAAGCCGTGATATAATTAATACAATTTCTGTGTGATTATTTCGGGGCTGAGCAGCCAGGAACCAACAAGTTGCCCCTCCTTCTACACACAGCCAAACATAGGCAAATCCAGGAGAAACCTGCAGAAGAGGGAAAGAAAGGATCAGAGGAGCCAGAGAGGAAGAAGACACCACTGGAACATGACTTAGAGAATCAATTAAGTGGCGCTCATACTCATAGTGGTTCATAGAGACTGAAGGGATAGTCACAGAGCCTGTATGGGTTTGAGGTTGGTTCTTTGCATATACCTGATGATTATGTAGCTTATTGTTGTTGTGGGACTCTCAATAGTGGGAGAGGATGGTGTCTGTAACACTTTTGCCTAATCTTGGAACCCTTGCCTCCTGCTATATTGCCCTACCAAGCCTTAACATTAGGGTCTGTGCTTCATATTACTAGAATGTATTAGGACTTGTTAAATGGATATTCCTGGAACGTCTGTTCTCTTCTTGTTGTTGTTTTTTGAAGGGAAAACAAGGAGGAGGAATCTGGGAAAGGGGATTGTGGATAATGGGAGAAGTGGGGGGAGAGGAAATATGGTCAATATGTAATGTATGAGAGAGGAATATAAGAAATAAACAAAGTAAGCAAAATAACAGTCATCTGATATTTGACAGAGGTCAAAACATACATTGGAGAAAATGTAGCATCTTGAAGAAATATTTCTGGTGAAACTGGGTACCCTTTAAGAATAATTAAATTAGGCCCATATAAATCACCTTGAACAAAAGTTATCTCAAAGTAAAAACATCCAAAATAATAAAACTGTTAGATAAAAATATAGCCAATAACATAAAAGTTGTAAGAGTTGGAAAGGATTTTCTGAATTGAAGAACTCTATTGGTCCAAGATTTAAAGCAAATGTTTGATAAGTGTGACATCAAAAAAACTAAAAAGATTCGTGACGCTAACGGAACACTCAGTCATGTGAAGAAGAAGCATAAAGTGGGAGATAACTTTGCTAGGTATATATATAATGGAGAATTAACCTCCAGAATGTAAAAATGACTCAAAAAAAACAGAGAGTCAGGGAAACAGATATCACATTTACAAAAAAGGAGTTAGGTAATTAAATAGAAAATTTTCAAAAGGAGAAAAAAATAACTAATATATTCTCAAAAAAGTGCCCATCATCCTTAGCAATTAAGGAAATACAAATTCACACAACTCTTAGATTTCATCTCACCAAGTGAGAAAGGCTAAGTTACACAAAACAAATGAAAATAGATACTGGCAAGAGGAAAGAATGAGTTATTTTGTTTGTTTGTTTGTTTGTTTTGTTTTGTTTTGTTTTTTTGGTTTTTCGAGACAGGGTTTCTCTGCGGCTTTGGAGCCTATTAGGATGAGTTATTATAACCATCTCCACACATTCAGCAACAGACTCTTAGTAACATATTGGCTATCTTCTATTAAACTAAACATCCACTGGTTTATTTTTTTTTGAGTTTTTTTTTTAAATTTATTTATTAATGATTTCTGCCTCCTCCCCTCCACCGCCTCCCATTTCCTTTCCCCTCCCTCGATCAAGTCCCCCTCCCTCTTCAGCCTGGGGAGCAATCAGGGTTCCCTGCCCTGCCCTGTGGGAAGTCCAAGGGCCACCCACCTCCATCCAGGTCTAGTATGGCGAGCATCCAAACTGCCTAGGCTCCCCCAAAGCTAGTACGTGCAGTAGGATCAAAAACCCATTGCCATTGTTCTTGAGTTCTCAGTAGTCCTCATTGTCTGCTATATTCAGCAAGTCCAGTTTTATCCCATGCTTTTTCAGATGCAGGCCAGCTGGGCTTGGTGAGTTCCCGATAGAACAACCCCATTGTCTCAGTGTGTGGGTGCACCCCTCACGGTCCTGAGTTCCTTGCTCGTGCTCTCTCTCCTTCTGCTCCTGATTTGGACCTTGGGATTTCAGTCCGGTGCTCCAGTGTGTGTCTCTGTCTCTGTCTCCTTTCATTCTCCAAAATATATAAAGAACTCAAGAAACTAGACCGTAAAAGGCAATCAACCCAATTATAAAATGGGGCACTGAGCTAAACAGAGAATTCTCAACAGAAGAAGTTAAAATGGCCAAAAGACACTTAAGGTCATGCTCAACTTCCTTAGCAATCAGGGAAATGCAAATCAAGACAACTTTAAGATACCATCTTACACCTGTAAGAATGGCCAAAATAAAAAACACCAATGATAGCCTTTGCTGGAGAGGTTGTAGAGAAAGAGGTACACTCATCCATTGCTGGTGGGAATGCAAACTTGTGCAACTACTTTGGAAAGCAGTGTGGCGGTTTTTCAGGAAATTCGGGATCAACCTACCTCTGGACCCAGCAATTCCACTCTTGGGAATATACCCAAGAGATGCCCTATCGTACAAAAAAAGTATATGCTCAACTATGTTCATAGCAGCATTGTTTGTGATAGCCAGAACCTGGAAACAACCTAGATGTCCTTCAGTGGAAGAATGTATGAAGAAAGTATGGAATATATACATATTAGAGTACTACTCAGCAGTAAAAAAACAAAGACTTCTTGAATTTTGCATACTAAAGGACGGAAATAGAAAACACTATCCTGAGTGAGGTAAGCCAGACCCAAAAAGAAAAACATGGAATGTACTCACTCATAATTGGTTTCTAGCCATAAATAAAGGGCATTGAGCCTATAATTCGTGATCCTAGAGAAACTAAATAAGAAGATGAACCCAAAGAAAAACATATAGGCATCCTCCTGAATATTAACCTCCACTGGTTTTATGACTTTCTGCCTTGCAAAAAGTGTTATGTCATTGCCCAGATCCCGATCATGTAAAAACATTCTCATAAATCATTTCTATTGCCTGTAGACTTTGCTTGTTCTATTCTTAAATAGAACTGGGTTTATCCAATTTTGTTTTGTTATTACTCCAATTAGAGAGCAATGACAAAAGCAAGGACATCAACCAATGAGTTTATTTATTTATTTTTTTTCACTACAGGAGCCAATTGACTTGAAGCCAATTGCATCACAGAATGTCCACCCCATTGTTTCTTATGTTAGCTCATGAAAGATATATGCTTATTTGACAGGAGGAAACCTTTCTTCTCTTCTTCAGTCCTGTTATACAATCGTATGGAGCAAAAGATCTTATGCATTAGCTAAGTTTTAGGACTTCCTGAGATTTGTGAGTTATTTATTACCTGAATCATAAGGAATATTCATTCAGAACCTACTAATCCATAACAAGTATCTTCTGAAGTGGAATGTCTTAACTGCTACAAATCGCTCAAGAGAAACTGTGTCCTAAAATGACTTAGTTTAAGGTATATTCTTCTTTTTTAACTGAGTTGTGACACTTACATCCTAAAATAGGGAAAGATCATCATAGTTTTTATTAGAAGGGTAATTTTAATCTATTTACATCATGTTCTTGTTTTATGATAATTTTCATTGACATCCTGACTAGTTTTAGAGTCATGGAGAATTCATACCTCTGGGAATACCTATGGGGACATTTGAAGAAAAATTTTGCTGTGAAGGGCAAATTGAACTTGAATATGGGTGATATCACAGTGACAGAGGTCAAAGTCTGAGGAAAGAGGAATCAGTGTCAGAGTTCCCTCCAGTCTGCCTCCCACAGTGGCCACAAGGCCATCAGTTGCCTCACACACTGCCATCATGGCTACAGTCAATTGCATTTTTCTTCATCTCTTTTGTTTTGCATTGAAAAGTGATTTTTCATAGAATAGTTCCTGATCAGTTTCCTAGCCCCCCCCCCCCCCAAACTCCTCCCAGATCCTTTGGTCATTTTGACAGCTACACCTTACCCACAGTGATGGGCTATATCCTTAAATCATGAATCCTAAGATAAACTTTCCTGTCTTTCCTGAGTTACTTTTTGCAGACAATTTATCATAACAGCAAGAAAAGTAACTGAGTTGTTTAAAAGCAGTTGGGGCAACAAATACCATCATACTGTTATGCATAACGTGGAAAAGAAAGGTTTGTAGCTAAGATGAGTGTTATTTATTATTATTGTGCATCTATATTCAAAGTTATGTTTATGTTTGCTGTGCTTCCTTAGAATTTATATGTTCTCACTAAGAATGATTTATGCACTGGCATATCCAATACAGGGGAAGATTCTTTTTATTTTTATCTTCTCATGCATTGAATATACAGCAAGTATTAAAATTCTTCTGGAAATACTTTAAAAACAATTTGTATTTTAAACATCATTAATAATGCCTTTGCATTGAGCTAGAACTTATATCTCTCATTTAATAATTTTATAAACATTTTATATTGTATGAATATATAATGAAACATTCCAGTTTTCCTCCTTTTTATAGGTGTTCCTATAGTTAATTATCATTTGAAAAGCACCTAAAATTTATATTATTATATTTCAGACCTTGACTTCCTGAGACATTTTGTGTGAATATATTAAAAACTTCCATAGTCTGATTGTGGATTTAGAAATAGTTAAATGGTGCTTTAAAGGTGCATGCTAATGCCTAGTTATAATACCTTTAAAATCTATTAATTTTTCATGGATTTTGATCTGGCAGTTGTGGATATTCATATGTACTTATTTCAAAGAAATGTGGAATGATTATAACAGTTTACATAAAATATTTTGCTCCCTTACTCATGTACAATTTAAACAACATTAATATTTAAACTTATATATACTAGTTACTGTAATGGAGAGATAGAAAATGTTAGTCTAACACAAAATTAAATTTTACACATAAAACAAATAAACAAAAATCAAGAAGACTTCATTAGGTGAGGATTTAAACTAGGTATCTATTAACTATATACTTAAACTCATGCAATATTTATCAACAATCCAAGATAGTGTCCCTTTGGGTCATTTTGTTTATCACTTTTATTTGATTCTTCATTTATTATGTTATGTAGCTCACTGAATTCTAACTAACTTTTAAAGGCTATGCATTTGTGCATTTAATAGTACATTTCATGCATCTAATAGAATACCAGTGGTGATGCAGAATAATAATGATATAGACATTAGACACACAGGAAGCCTAAGGATTGAAAATAACTGTAGATACATGGTTGAGGAAAATAGAAATTTTGGGAGAAATTTTTGGGTATCAGAAAAATCACACTTAAAGTATATAAGCCTATTTTATGCCATGTTTATACCATATGCATGACTTATCTTAACCCAGAGAGTTCATTCTTTGACTCAAATAATCCATCAAATATTTAATGGTAGTATAAAAATTTTTTTCTTATTGTACATAAAAGCTGATTTATCTTTGTAAAATAAATATTAGAGTAAGTGCATTTTGCCATACATTGACACAAAATGTAACCTTTTAATAAATTTATGTAATAACATGTATTACTCACAATAAATATAAAGTGTGTGTGCAGTGCTTGCACAGACAAATTCCTAGGCACACACAGACACACACACACGAGAGAGAAAGAGAGGGAGGGGGGGAGGGAGGAAGAGAGAGATGCATGTTATTAACCTTCATTCATACTTTTTACGAAAATTTGTTAGCAAGCCTATCTAAATCATTAGTCAAATATATATTACCACTGTTACAGCATTTGAACAAAAATTGTAACTTTTCCAGTTGGTAAGTTGCTTTGGTTTTGTTGCCTTGGATCTTTCTCCATTTGACTATTTTGCAATGGTTTCTCTCTCTCTCTCTCTCTCTCTCTCTCTCTCTCTCTCTCTCTCTCTCTCTTTTGATTATTCAAGACAGGGTTTCTCCGTAGCTTTTTGGTTCCTGTCCTGGAACTAGCTCTTGTAGTCTAGGCTGGCCTCGAACTCACAGAGATCTTCCTGGCTCTGCCTCCTGAGTGCTGGGATTAAAGGCGTGCGCCACGACTGCCCAGTTTGCAATGGTTTCTTAGATTAACCTCAGCTAAACAGGACCAGACCTGTCACACATGCATAACAAGATGCCAGCATCTATTTCATGTAAATGCAATTGATGTCAACTCTGTTAGACAAATTAATGAACTAATCTAAGATGAAAATCATGAGGAATGAAAATTTCTCACAATGGCAAGTAGAAATGAGGTTGATGATGAGACTTATGATATATGTGTTAGTCCACAAAGAATCACTTAGTCACTTAATGAATGGCATTGTAACATGATAAACAACTAATAACTAGAGGTATTCTAAAAGAATTAATTGATTATAAGTAGATATTTGTAATATATGTTTTATATATAATGCAATAATTCTATAAATAGTATCTTATAGTATTATTATATGTACTCATACAAATCTTATAATTTTGGGGGAAAATTTAGATTATCCAAGACTGTTGTTTGACATAAAACTACCAGAAGTATCTTATATCCATAATTTCAAATAATACTTTAGAGCTGTAGTAATAATAACATCTTGGTTCTGAAATGAGAGCAGACATATGGGACAATGGAGTAGAACTGGGAACTCAGGTATAATCCCTTTTTCTTACAACCACTGACTTTTGACAAAAATGCCAAATTGATGCATTTGATGAAGAAGAGACAGAATCTTCAAAAAGTAGTTCTGAACAAAATAAAAAAGAGTGTATAGAGGATTAAATCTAGATCCTTCTCTTGCTCTGCACAAACTCATATCCATGTGGATCAGGGACCTCATCGTTAACCCAGGTAACCTACATATGATAAAGGAGAAACTAGAAAATACTCTTAAACCCAAAGGAACATCAAAGAACTTTCTGAATTGACCAGACAACACAGGCATTAAAACCAATCATTAAGAGAAGGGAATTACAATACTCTTTTGAGTCTTAAAAGGGGAAGATACTGTCATCTGAGTGAAGAAGCAGCTTACACGGTATAAAATATTTACCAACTATTTTCTGGTATAGAATTAATATTTAGTAAAAATCTAAAAACTATAAAAATAATGAAAAACCAAGACACCAAGAAAGAAAATAACGCAGAAGCACAACATAGTGCAGTTAAGCCTGTGAATCCAGTCTTTTTTACTTTTTCTTTTCTTTTCTTTTCTTTTCTTTTCTTTTCTTTTATTTTATTTTTAATTTATTTATTTATTAAGGATTTCTGTCTCCTCCCCGCAACAGCTTCCCATTTCCCTTCCCCTCCCCCGATCAAGTCCCCCTCCCTCATCTGCTCGAAGAGCAATCAGGGTTCCCTGACCTGTGGGAAGCCCAAGGACTGCCCACCTCTATCCAGGTCTAGTAAGGTGAGCATCCAAACTGCCTAGGCTCCCACAAAGCCAGTACGTGCAGTAGGATCAAAAACCCACTGCCATTGTTCTTGAGTTCTCAGTATTCCTCATTGTCCGCTATGTTCAGCTAGTCAGGATTTATCCCACGCTTTAAGAATCCAGTCTTAATGGCAACCTTTCTCCCATTCAGTGAGCTATTCTACCACTGTCTTGACTTCTTTGCTAATCAGTATTTTTAGTTGATATACCACTTGTCTCATTTTGTTATCTGTGTTTTGAAAATTTTATGCAATAGAACCGCCTTTTTCTTTTTGCCACATTTATAAAATTTCATGTTTTATCCCTAAGTCTTTAAGTGGTTTGTATATTTGATATTCATATGTTATAAGAGAAAATATGTTTCTAATCTCCTACATAATAATATAAAATAGTTATTTATTATTAACATTATAAAATATATAAATTGTTTTTCAACCAAAATCTTAATTTCATATTTAGTACATTTTGCAAGTCAGCATTATATTTCCATTTCTTAAAATGTTCATGTTTGCTCCCAGCTTCAGATCAGAGAGATACATATGGAAACAGAGCTTGCTCTTGCACCGTTCCTGCTGACTTTCTGGTAATACTGAGTCAATAGCTTGATTTGAAATAATACAACCTCTCAACTCTTTATTATTTTTATAGAAACAGTCTTTAATATTATCAAGAAAGTTAATGTATCTTTAAAATATATTTTCTAACATATGAACAGACTAGGAATTAAACAGAATATATTAGATTTAGAGTTTACATGGAGAGAGCACCTTAAAAAAGCAAAGCTGTCTTACAAATATATTGTTTTCCTAACGAAGAAAAAGGCTTTATAAGATTTGTTATCTTCCACTGGTAAAGATATTTTGACAAAATCCAACTGACAACAATCTTTTTTATTCTTAAACGTCTATGATAGAATACATATCTTGCACTTTTTTCTACATGATTTTCAAATATTGCAAACCAATCTTTGATATTAGATATACTCTGTTCAATGACAAAACCCAGCAGAGAAGAACAGATTTGTCCTTTAAATATGCATCTAAATTTGTTTCCTAAAACACCCAGGGAAAAAATAATAGTATACAAAAAATATACAAATCAACAGTATTCATATATTATGAGTGTTGGTAAATGTGGGAGTATTTTAAGAAAAATGTTCTTAAAATTCTGTGTGGCTATTATGTCCTTGAGTGTTCCAGTAATTTAGAACACAGGGAAAAATCAGAGCCATCAAATGTATCAAGAGGAAATGAGTTGTAATAGAAAAGCAAGTGTATATGACATTGTAGCATCTGTGCCAGCCTCCTTTACTAGATAAGAAAAGGGAGTGGTGGTCCTTGTTGAACATGGAGAGGTTATGAAATGACAAGATGGTTCTACAGATATCAGATTCTTTGAGCTAATATCATTAAACCAAATGGTGGAATGACAAGTTCCTATGTGCATTTTATAATTATCTGAAAATTGAAAAACTTTAGTAATGGTAATAGTAGTGTGTATGTCAATTTCTTTGAAATATTTTACTGAATTATCCAGGTGTCCTCAAACAATTCAGAGATAGTCTTAGTAAGGACATATGGTAAAAGCGCTTAGAAACAGCCAATCATTCATTCAATGAAGAGTAAGATAGGTTATAGTTAGAGCCTTTTCAAGTAGTATAATAGGAAAAAGAATGTACTAATAAAGAAAGGTGATTTGCAAAGTACAGAAAATGAAGTATTATGCACTTTATATGAATTGGCATTGCTCTATAATTTCAATATATTTTGCATATACTAATAGTGTCTGTAAAACTATATCAGTGGTTATGAGAACAAAATCTCAAGCCAGATGCCAGGAACTTAGTGTTTTAATACTGATTATGTGACATTGGAATAGTAGCTTAAACACTCTAGGCTAAATTTATCAAGCTTATGTATAAAAAGGCATTTATCATGTTAAATGTTCATAGCGCATCTGCTACACATGGATACATAATAAATATTAAAAGTAATATACTTGTAATAGAGTAGAAAAGGAATTTATACGACATCATAGCCAACTTTTGTAAGAGCATGTTATAAATATGTATTGAATTACTGGCAAAATTTGGAGGTTTTAATAAAATATAATAACCATAAAATACAAGATAAAAATGTATTATCCATCTGATACTATGAGAAAAAATCTAATGAAATCTCAAAGAAACTTGTATCAAAATAATTAAATTAAATTGGTAGTTCGATCCATGCACTTCATTGTTTTAGTACTACAGAATAAAAATAACAAACCAATACCAACAAAGTTTTCTTATAAAAGAGAAAACAATAGTATGAAAAAGTGCTTTTTTTTTAATTTTTAAAAAATTAGTAGAATTTGAGAGTTAAAAACAAATATAAATTCAAGTTTCAAAGACTTAATTAAAAAAAAAAAACCAACAACTGCACCTCAATCACCAGGAAGTTGATTTTTTTTTTTAAAGAGATCAAAGCATGTTCGGTCTACCAGGGACCACATTCCAAAGAAACCAGAACTTCATCCATTAGCAGCTCTCAACTGACACTCCAGTGGCAACCCCACACACTTTTTCTCCTTGGATAACTGGAAATGTTAGTTTCTTAGACTGCTAGCAGTTCGTGTGTAATCTGTGTCCCTCTTACCTTGTTTTCTAGAAATTGATGTGGGAGTCCCCTCTGTGTGTTGTGAATACCCTGGCCCTCTAACAAGGCAGAATTGGGGAGGCAGGGAAAGCTAGGCTGAATGCTCGAAAGAAAGAAGGGCAGAGTCAGACAGAACCCATGGAGCCACCATCAGAGTCAGACACCCCAAAACTTTGCCAGTAAACCACTGCCACATGACGACGCACAGGTCAATAGAAATGGGTTAAATTAATATATAAATGTTGACAACTTATGCTGGAGAGGTTGTGGGGTAAAGGGAACTCTTCTGAATTGCGGAGAGGAATGCAAGCTGATACAGCCCCTTTAAATGTCAGTGTGGCGATTTCTCAGAAAATTAGAAAACAGCTTTCCACAAGACCCAGTAATAACACTTTTGGGTATATATCCAAAGGATGCTCAATTGTGCCACAAGGCCATGTGCTAAACTATGTTCATAGCAGCATTGTTTGTCATACCTAAAACCTGGAAACAACCTAAATGCCCCTCGACCAAAGAATGAATAAGGAAAATGTGGAACATTTACACAATGGAGTACTACACAGCAGAAAAAAAGTATAATGACAGCTTGAATTTTGCAGGAAAATGGATGGAGCTAGAAAACTATTTTGAGTGAGGAAACCCAGACCCAGAAAGACAAGTGTCACATGTACTCACTCATAGGTGGTTTTTAATCACAAAGAAAGAAAACCAGCCCACAAATCACAATCTCAGAGAACTGAGACAATAACAAGGACACTAAGAGAGACATACATAGATCTAATATATATGGAAAGTAGAAAATCACAAGATCTCCTGAGTAAATTGGGAGCATGGGGACCTTGGGGGAGAGCTGAAGTGGAGGGGAGAGGCAGGAAGGGGAGCAAAGAAAAATGTAGAGCTTAATAAAAAATAAAACAAAAAGAGTTAGCCAATAAGAAGCTAAAGCTAATGGGTCAAACATTGATTTAATTAATACAGTTTTCTGTGATTATTTCGGGTCTTAGATAGCCAGGAACCAACAAGTGGCCACCTCCTTCAAGAAGAAATGTTAGCATAGAAGTTTGAACGATATTCTGTTTTCTAAATTAATGTCTTCCAACTCATCAGATTTGCATTGTGTTTCAACATGCACCCTAGCTCAATTGTGTGTGCTTTCCTCTGCTGAGAAACTCAATTCTGTTTGGAATCACAATTAAAGAAGTGTTCTACTGTAATAAAATAAATAAAAAACCACTGCCTCTCCGGTGTCAACAGTTGTTTATATTTTGCTCACATTTCTTCAACAAGCTTTTCTCTTTCACCATGGAAAAGCTAAAGCAGCTTCACAAAACTGTTTTACAAACTTGTGATGTCTTCCTGAATCATTTTACCATTGTTTATTACTGCATAATGTGACAGTTCTTCCTTTGTGATTGAATTCTTCAGTACAACAGGCAGTCAAAGATGATATTTGGGTGTGGGGGCTTATATATGTCATCCCAGTCTTCAAAAGGTTGAGGAGGGAAGATTCTTTTAAATGAGTTCATAGCCGTGGCTACCTAGTGAGATAATACCCCCTTGAGCTACTCAAAGATACTCTGGCTCTCCAAAGAATAGCAGCAAATTACGATTTGTACATCTTTATTATATAATGGAATAAACTTCATTGAGATTTCTTCATATACACTCCCTATTTTACTACTATCATTGTCCCCTTGCCTCCATTTTAACTTCATACATATCCTGATTTTACTCATTTTAATATTTATGACATTTGTCTTCTTTTTTCTCATATGAGAGAAGTCATGTATCTCTAATTATATAAGTACAGTAATCACAACTTGAGTTGTCTTTGAATAACTTGGAGTCAAAAAAACCTTATATTTCTTTTACTTATTCGTGAAATAATTCCTATAAATCCTTAAATTTCAGTTATATTAGGCATCTCCAAAGAGTTATGAGTAGCAGGTCTTCTATGAATCTTCTGTCTGAAAGGTATCAAAATCACAGAATGCACAGAAGTGGAAAAATAGCATTGAGAAGGGCAGGACTGTGCTTTGTAAAAATGAAGAGTTGTGCTTTTTCTAATTCTATTTCTGTTGCTATGATAAAATATTCTCACAAAGGTAATTTTAAAGAATAAATGGTATTCTTTAGTTCCATTTAGTTAGAGTCCACATAGCAGGGAAGTCAAGGATGCAGAAACATGGGTCAGTCATTTCATATCCAGGCCCAAGAATAAGAAATGGTTGCACACATGCTTACAACTGAGCTGACTTTTACCAGTTTTATAGGTATAGGACCCAAACTCAGGGGACAGTGCAACTACTCAATTATAATTCTACATAGACTTTTTTTATGGTCCACGCTAATCTAATGTAACTCCTCACTGAGACTCCCTTCCTGAAGAATTCTATACTGTGTGAATTTGACAATTAAAGCTAATCATTTTTGTGCTATTAGAGAACAATGATGGGGAAATCAATCATGTGCAATAAACCTATGTCAATTGATATTTTTAGTTGGTCACTATAAAGAAGACATGCAAAATTCTCACAGTATAAATATTAAAAGTGCCTGTGATAGAGCCTCACCTTATTAAACCTAGTATTTAAGTTCCAGAAACAGTATATTTTACATAAATTTGGGGTCAATATGAGTTATGTACTGAGTTTCAGGCCCACTTAAGCTACAAACTTGTATTCCCAAAATATGAAAAATGACTATAATTAAGAAAGGCACTAATATAAGACTATGTAATATAAAATTCATTTACCCAAAGTTGAAAAATAAGTAAAATTAATTGTCATGGTGGATTTGGAAGACTTTTATTCTTGAATAACAGAATATTAATATAATAACCAGGAAGCCTTAGCATAGTTTGTTTTCCATTTCTACCTGTCAAAACTAATTATGACAATATTTTCTGGGATCCGACTACAGCAAGGTTTAGGTCCTAAGACTTGGATGGATATAGGTGTGAAGATGTCTCTTATCACAAATGGCTCGCTCCAAATTGCTTAAGTCATCTTTATTTATACTTAAAAAAACAAACTTTTTGGGCTGGAGAGATGACCCTGCATTTAAGAGTACTGGATTCTCTTCCAAAGGACGTGGGTTTAATTTCCAGCACCCACTTGGCAGCTCACAACGGTCTAACTCCAATTTCAGGGATCTGATACCCTCATACATGCATGAACCCTCATACAAAACATGAACACATTAAAATAAAACAAAATAAATTATTTTTAAGAAAGCTTGTTTTCCACACCTTCCAAGATTAATGTCAGGGGAAAAAATCAAATATGGGTTTTCCCAACTTTTGCATCAAAGCAAATTGAAAATCAAAAACAATGCTTAGCAATTTTTTAGGCTGACTAAATATTAGGTCAGGCACATCCTGTCCTTACAAAGCTAGACGAGATACACACAGACAAACATTCTCAAGAACAATATCAATTACACCTTATCAAAGCATATTTAGAGAAATAGGGATCATTTACCATAAACTGGCTGCATACAGTTATCTTGTGTTTCTCCAATTGTTCCCTTGTCCTACAAAATGGTCCTGCACACCTGATCCTCTCTATAAAGGGTGAGCTTTTGATGAGGAACTCTTTTTTGTTATTACTGACTTTTTCTAGGATTGGGGATGTAGTTAATAACCCTGTGTTGATGCTTTCGTATGTATACACATTAGCTTTTATTGCCTCTGATCCTGCCAGTACTGAATCAGAATAACTATTGGTGTTTCCAGATAAGAGACCCAGAGGCATCAGTTCTCAAAGAATCTTAACAGGAAATATTTGTGAAAAAAAATGGGATATCTGGGAATGATTGCATTTGTCCCATGTGCCAGTGGCACAACTAAAATCTGCCAAGAGGACCATCAACCTTATGTGAGAGAAAAGAGCATGCAAACTGAAGGGACCCAAAAGTATTCAATACTCTCTGGATGGCTAGTGTTTTCTTCCAAGTGAGAGACTGTCTTCATAGGTCTTGCCTGGTGGAGACCCATTGGACAAGCATTTATATGATAGTCTCAAACTAGGCCACATGGCTTCAGCGAATACTTACTATTCGGTCTCTTCGTGAGTTTCCTCTTGTGGAGTAAGTAAGCCTTAAGTCAAGTCAGTCATTAGCTGTTTTTTTTTTTTCCACAAGTATACATACTGAATGTGCCAACTTAACTGCACTCTTTTGTATTATATAGCCATTAGTAACTTATTAGTCATTTAAGCATTCATTTATCTCTGGGCTATGATATGAGAGATGATAGAAATATTTTTGTTTGTTGAGAATCTGAAAGATCTTAGAATCTGAACATGTTCAGTTTATATTCTAGTTGGTACCTACAAGTAAAAATCTATGAAGAATTTTGCATATAGTTTTTTAAATGACCACAAGTAATCAAGAGACATGGAATTTGCAGAGAAAATGTATGATTTTCAATTACATAGTATTAGAAAGCTTGATTGTAACAATGACCTTAAAAATGCATGGACTAGAAAATGATGCTAGGCTAGACACTGTCTATATGCTGTGTTGCTAGACAAGACACTGCCTGCATTTTGTGGTGCAAAAGGCAAATCCAGAATAAAAAGTAGAAGATTTGATTCTAAAGGGAGAAAGAAATTGTATCAAATGCCTAAACATTTTGATAAGATACATAAAACAAGGAACACTAATTCCAGAAAGCCCACAAACACATGGAAATTAGGTAATGCTCACCTAAATCATCAATGGATCAAGGAAGAGATAATGGAAGAAATTAAAGACTTCTTAAAATTCATTGAAAATAACCACACATCTTACCCAAATTTATGGGACACAATGAAAGCCCATAACACTAAATGCCTACATAAAGAAGCTAGAAAAATCTCACCTTAGTGAGTTAACAGATTATTTGAAAACTTTAGAAGAAAAAAATAAACAAAGTTACCCAGGAGAACTAGACAACAGGAAATAATCAAATTGAGAGCTGAAATCAACAAAATAGAAACAAAGGAAACAATACAAAGAGTCAATGAGACAAAGAGTTGGTACTTTGAAAAAGAAATCAACAAAATAGACAAACCTTTAACCAAACAAACCAAAAGGCATAAAGAGAACATTCACACTCAATATTTGGAAATACATTCACTGAAATATGATACCCGTTCATGAATAAATTAAATTTTAAAAACATTGATTCATTTAGGAGAACTACTTGTTCTCTTTTTCTTTGCATACTATATAATAATTGAATTGGCCATTGAAATAGTGATAATTAATTTCTATTTAATCAATATATTTGCTTTATTGAAAAATGACATCAAAATATCATGATTTACTTTTCACCAGGGAAGTCACTTTATGGAATGTTTAACATGAAAAAAAATATGCTTCTTAACACTGTTTGATACTTTAAAATAATAAAGTCCAATGACTGGCTATAGTTTAAAATAATTTCATCATCAAAACATTCATTCGTTATGTAAATTAGATGGGGCAGTAGAAATGTAGCAGTAGTGTCACACCTAATCCAATACCCAGTATCCGTAACTAGTTCAAGTTTTACTGAGGATTTTGTAAATTGTCTACTAATCTCAATAATAAGATACCTAATGATCCTTGAGCATGTGGTATCCTAGGGAATTTCATTTTAGTTTTATTTTTCCCAGTGTGTACTTAAATTTTGTTAGCTGATTTTTGTAATTCAAGCATTTTATTAAACTCTTAAGAATGAAAGTTTATGAGCATAATTTTTCTTTAAGTATTATGTTCATCTTTTTTATAGAATGGTCATACTAACATTAAAACTCAATTGATGATCTGATTGCATATAAATATATGAATACATTTCATAGGAAATTTAGTATCGATGGACATGAAATCAAAACTGTATTAATTCTAAGGGACCTGACACATGTTTTGATCATTTGGAGATGATTTTATAGTCGGACATTTCAACAAGGCCATTAATTAAGTTTATAAATTTAAATAACAGAAATAGCATAAATAACTATTTATTTAAATAAAGTTCCTATTTTTCTTCTATTTTTTATAAATGTGCCAATCAGTTTCTTTATAAAATGACACAAATTAGAGGGATTTTCAAAAATGGAAACTCAATGAACAAATGACCCCTAACAGACTGGCCTGTAGTCAAGGCTGTGATGCATTTTCCCAGTTAATGATTGACTTGAGAGGTCATAGCTCACTGTGGTCAGTCCCAACCACCGGATTTCATTCTGGGTGCCATAAGAAAGCAGCATAGGTAAGCAATGAAGGACAAACTAGTAAGGAAAACTACCCGGTGGCTTCTGCATCAGTTTCTGCCTCCAGTTTCCTCCCTTGCCTGAGTTCTTGTCCTGACTTCCTCCATAATGGACTGTGAAGTGCTGATAGATCAAATCTGCGTGGGAGGTGGAAAGTAGAAAAAAAAAAAAGATCTCCTGAGTAAATTGGGAGCATGGAGACCTTGGGGGAGGGTTGAAGGGGGAGGGAAGAGACAGGGAGGGGTGCTCTGAAAACACAAAGGTTAAAGATGGTACATGAAATTCTCTGTATGTGTCACAGAGGATAATTACACCTGTTTGATTGTATTTTGTGGAAGTGTCAGGCAATGCAAGTAACAACAAAGTAGTGATGATGTTATATTTGCACATGAATAATCCATCAGCCTACACTAATTATTACTGCATAAAATAATTAGTTTCCATATTACTCACAAGTCCCATCGGTCTGGTGAATCCCCTCCTCTCCAGAAGTTCCTTCTTCTCATCCTGTCCCCCTAGGGAGCCTTGATCCTATTCTTCGCCAGGACAGAGGAGTCTGTCTGGATCCTCACAAGTCTACTTCTAGTCAAGAAGCATATCTTATGTGCCTGCCCATCCCCTCCGTTACTCAAAACTTATTCTATCATTTCAAGGTATAAGAATCCTGCAGGTCTCTCTAAATGCATTAGTCACTTAAAATATGAAATATTTTTGATTGTTATTTTAGTCAAAGCACTGAAACTGACATCATAATTTCAAAAATTATAACATATTATCAGTGTGACTGTATTTATATGACTGATGCACAATGAACTTGAACATGAATTATTTAAAATAGTAACATGACAAGTATAACACATGATTGACATTTGCACAGTTATGAAATATACACATTTCTTACTTGTATAATTATAAAATTATTCATTATTGTTTTATAATTGTCTTATGAAATTGCTAAGACAGTTGTAGTTGTAAAGTTCCTGTGTGAGGCCCTCTTTGCATGCTGATCCTCCACTGATAAGGGTAATTAAAGAAAACAAAGGAAGCTTCTGGCTCAGGGTTTGAGAAGGTAGTTTGAAACAACAAAACAACAATAGAACAGAAAATTTTTAATTAATTCTAATAAATTAGTACTTTTGACAAAACGAATATTATATCCATCCTGCTACACTTAAGAAATGGTTTCCTTCCCTGGAGTTCAGTTTGAGGCATGCAGTTCTACATGTTGAAGTCATTCAACGAGAGGAAGCATGAAAAGTAACAATTCAAATAATGTAATGTTTTAATAAATAAACCCTTTTACTCATTTATTTGTGTTCCAATTAATATGAGAATGTATCTGCATAAGCAAACTCAGAATCTGTTTCCTACACTTACATATCCTGATAGAACCCTCATTTGGGGGTGAACTTTGAGTGATTTCCATTAGAAATGGCAATACTTGACTCTATCAATTTCATCACATGATGTCAGTGCTTAGATTTTCATATGGTTTAAATGTGATTTGTTTTTCTCTAAAGTACTTGTTGATATTTGTTTTGCAAAATGCAATAGTTGGGGTTAAAGACCTATGATCTTAAGAGCTGATGACATTTTGGATTTTGCGCCCATGGAACGAACTGGATTATTGATTCAGGAGTGGGTTGCCAAGTCTCATATTGTGGCATCTGTTCTGCCCTTTGATGTTGCACTCTCCACCATGAACACAAGAAATATGTTCTCTCAAATAGGCAGATTTGAGTATAAAATTTTAGAACTTTTAAGAGACAGATATAAGCATTAAAAAATAGTTTTTTTTAACAATTTAATGAAATTTCATACAAGGTATTTGATTAGATCTATGCCCCGCTCTTCCCCCGATATCCTCCTGGATACACCCTCCTTCTTACACCTACCCACATTTTCTTTCCTTTTTCTTTGTTTTGGATTTTTTCCCATTTTTTTAAGACATTATTTTGTAGTGGATGTCCTGGTCCTCTGGCTTTTAGAATCTCTTGCTCTCCCTCTTCTACAGTGTTTTCTGACCTATGATGTATGGGTTTTGTTGTAGATTTATAAACTTGGAACTGCCACTCGGGTGTTCTTTATGTTTAGACCAATTTGGTTTTCAATAATGATGGGCAATAGCAAAGGGAAACAGTAACATTGAAATCTTGTCAAAATGCAGTAAGATCCCTCAGGAACTGTTAATATTTAAATGAAAGCTCTTTACTCTTCTGTTTTGTACTGTAAAGGGCTATCAAATGAATGTATACACAAGGCAGGATCAACTGAAGAACTTCTTCAGATGATGGAATCTACAAATGAAAGCTTAATTGATCCTAAGTAATTCCCACAATTGAAAATAAAATGGATAGAATTATTACTTGATATTATAAATAAAAAGGAAACCATGCTATTAACAGATAAAGAGCTGATATAATATATGATTTCCATTGAAGGCTTCTTTTACTTAAATGGAGTAGCAGAATTACATCCTAATTAGACTGTTTAAAGTATGTTAATTTCCCAAGGTATGGAATGAATAAAACAACAGGACGAGTATTCTTTTATCTGTGTCAACTTTTCTAATAACATTGAAAATACGATGATGTGTGTTGAAATGATAAATAAAAGTAGCATATATTTTCTTTGATAGGATACAAAATGGATAAAAAGATATTTTCAAGAGTACTATTGTATCTGATATCTACAAATTCCTGCCATCTCAGTATTTCTAAAGCGTACAGGCTTGTCCATCTTCAGCTTTCAGCTGCATATCTGTTGCTCTTTACAACACAGCACAGAGAGCTACCCTAACCCACAGAAGGATGAAAATGTAATGCGGTCAGAATTTCTAATCTCCCAGCAATCACAAGCTTGCCTTGAAGCTCTTCCAGGAAGTGTTTCCTCTGAGAACAATGTCAGCACTTTTCATTATAGAACTGAAATCTCCTTAAACACAGTATCTCAGATGTCCATGTTCCCAGGAAACTCCTAAGAGCAGTACCAAATTCATGTGGGTATCTGAGTCTCTCAACAAAATTACAAACAGGTTTCTGTCCTGGAAATTAAATACCCTGTGGAAAGGCATCATTAGACTGGGTATCCACTTTGATTTTGCAATTGCATGTCTTCTGGGATGCTATGTTTTGTGGTACGTTGTGAATAAGAAAGTAAGATGCAGGGATAGAAGACTCCCTTTGAGTATTTTCGTTCTTTTTTTTTTTTTTTTTTTTTTTTTTTTTTTTTTTTCACAGTCCAATTCCGTTTATTAGTTGCAATATCGGTTCCCCCGTGCCTCGTAGGGACAAAGGAATGGTAGTACCTAACTATGAGATCATTGAGGAAAAATGGCTATAGACAATACAGCATGCTACCCAGCCCTTGTCTGTGGCCTATTATTGTTGCTGTCAATCATTGAATTTAGTCAAGTGCCTGCTGTTCCCAACTTACCATGGTTCTGTTTTTTTTTTTTTTTTTTACATTTTTTTTTCTTTTTTTTTTTTTTTTTTTATTTTAATTTATTTATTTATTAAGAATTTCTGCCTCGTCCCCACAACCGCTTCCCGTTTCCCTCCCCCTCCCCCGATCAAGTCCCCCCCCCCTCATCTGCTCGAAGAGCAATCAGGGTTCCCTGACCTGTGGGAAGCCCAAGGACTGCCCACCTCTATCCAGGTCTCCTAAGGTGAGCATTCAAACTGCCTAGGCTCCCACAAAGCCAGTACGTGCAGTAGGATCAGAAACCCACTGCAATTGTTCTTGAGTTCTCAGTATTCCTCATTGTCCGCTATATTCAGCTAGTCTGGATTTATCCCATGCTTTTTCAGACCTAGGCCAGCTGGCCTTGGTGAGATCCCAATAGAACATCCCCATTGTCTTAGTGTGTGGGTGCACCCCTCGTGGTCCTGAGTTCCTTGCTCGTGCTCCGTCTCCTTCTGCTCCTGATTTGGACCTTGAGATTTCTGTCCGGTGCTCCCGTGTGGGTCTCTGTCTCTGTCTCCTTTCATCGCCTGATGAAGGTTAATATTCCTGAGGATGCCTATGTGTTTGTCTTTGGATTAACCTTATTTAGCTTCTCTAGGAACATGAATTATAGGCTCAATGTCCTTTATTTATGGCTAGAAACCAAATATGAGTGAGTACATCCCATGTTCCTCTTTTTGGGTCTGGCTTACCTCACTCAGGATAGTGTTTTCTATTTCCATCCATTTGTATGCAAAATTCAAGAAGTCCTTGTTTTTTACTGCTGAGTAATACTCTAATATGTATATATTCCATACTTTCTTCATCCATTCTTCCGTTGAAGGGCATCTAGGTTGTTTCCAGGTTCTGGCTATTACAAACAATGCTGCCATGAACATAGTTGAGCATATACTTTTGTTGTATGATAGGGCCTCTCTTGGGTATATTCCCAAGAGTGGTATTGCTGGATCCAGGGGTAGGTTGATCCCGAATTTCCTGAGAAACCGAAACACTGCTTTCCAGAGTGGTTGCACAAGTTTGCATTCCCACCAGCAATGGGTGAGTGTACCCCTTTCTCCACAACCTCTCCAGCAAAGGCTATCATTGGTGTTTTTGATTTTAGCCATTCTGACAGGTGTAAGGTGGTATCTTAAAGTTGTCTTGATTTGCATTTCCCTGATCGCTAAGGAAGTTGAGCATGACCTTAAGTGTCTTTTGGCCATTTGAAGTTCTTCTGTTGAGAATTCTCTGTTCAGATCAGTGCCCCATTTTATAATTGGGTTGATTAGCCTTTTACGGTCTAGTTTCTTGAGTTCTTTATATATTTTGGAGATCAAACACAATGATTGTGAATACATGCATGTCTACTGGGGTATATATATAAATCTGTCTTCCTGTCTATAAAACTGTTTTCCTGACTGGCCCATTGTAATATTAGAATTGAGATGTATGGTGTATTACCCATTCCAAGTTCACCCTTACTAAACTCTGAAAATAACTCAGCTAGAGTTTAGCTTATTTCAGCTGCCTCAGAAAAATTCCTAAGTGGAATTTGAGGAAGGTCCTGAAAAAGAACTTCTTTTTAAAATTAAATAAAATTAAGCATGATTTTATATATAAGCATTTCCACAAAAAAACACAATTATCTAGGCAGTTTGTTTCCCATGTGCCATAGGGAGGGGAAGTTAAGAAAATGTCAGCACATTTTTTTTTTTTTAGAAAAGAACAACTGGGAAGTAATTTTAGATAAATTTCTACCTTCCACCTACTCAAATTTCCCATTGTATCATGAAAGGCAGCTGGTTATGCTTAGATGAAACTTTATTTCAAAAGTAGAAATTATTTGTATTCTAGGACATTAGTGCCTGTGCTAAGGAATCAGAGATTTATTTTATCATAGTAATTCTATAAATGTTCAGGCCCCAAATCTGAGGACTTCACAGGAGGAACAACAAATCTATACTCATAACAAGTACATTAATATTGAATTATATCAAAGTAGAAATAAGTCAAATTTAAGAACATCACTTTTATATTCACTGAAAAAATATATTGCTCTTTAAAGATTAAAGAGACAGCTATGAAGTATATACTTTTAGGATATCTAATGCCATATGTTACCAAGTTCCCCATGACTGTAAATTTTTAATTCTAACTATGATTGCTGCATACTTTGGGTGAATACAGGATTAAGAAAGATAATGACTGGCTATTAAGTGAACACCTGAGACCTCAGCTGTGTTACTCGTTTCCTTCTGAGTGACCACAAGAATACCTAATGATTTTATAACTACAAATGTGTTTAAGTGAATTCTATCCACTGATAGCAAATCTGCTTTCTGGTTCTAACCCTAAACTTAGCGTTTAGTGAACTTGGTTCTGTCACTACAACATACTCCAAAATAATGCGTGTGACACTTTAAAAGAATGATTAAGCATCATCAGATTATTACAGCAATTCATAACCACAGGGAAATAGAGTTGGTTGACATGAAATACAACTTGTGGCAGAGCCCGTCAAGTAAAGTTTAAAACTACTAAGGACAAAAGGCAGAGATAGAAGGAGCATTACCTGTTCAAATACTTCACATGAAAACATAATGAAAAATATCAGCAAAATAAAATTTAAGACAATTCTCTTGAAACCGAGTACTTTTTTTGAAGTTATTTCAGATTTTATTTGATCCATCATATGTATAACTTTAACTCTTAAAGTTCAGAAACAAGGAATCCAGAAATACAGAAAGGAAAATGGGGCTCCAACTTGTAAATAAAAAAAAAATATTTAAAATGTCAATTTATAAATCAAAGTGTTTGTGTTTTTAATTATTATTATGGGATAGTCTTGGATAGGGAACTTTAAAAAAAATCATAGCTTGTATTATATGGCAAATGTTTAGACAAATTATGTTAGCAGATATTAATTCCTGATGATACATTAGCAGATTTTAGATACTGTTAAATGCAAAGTTGAAGATGACACATGTGTGTGCCTGTGTATGTGTGTTTGTGTGTGTGTGTGTGTATGTATTTGTACGGGCATGCATTTGCACAATATGTAACACCTAAAATTATCACTCCATGCAAATGATTCACAAAATTTAATTTTGATGTGCAAATTAGTTTCTCACCATAATATTTTGTGGAGTATAATAAAGGTTTACTTATTTGATGATAAACTTACAGTAAGGGTAGAAATACACAGTGCTATACATGCACTGAAAACTGGAACTAAATCCTTTAGAAAAAGAGTACATACCTGTTTTTCTTCTGTACTTATAGTACATGAAACCACGTCCATATTAGGCTAGTATCTTTTTCATTTTTATTTGTTTTCCTTTTATTTTTTTAAATACTATCGTTTACTTTTTAAACTAAAAGAAAACTATCGTTTTTCTCTTCCCATTTGTTCCACTTTCCCCTCCACCACATCCCCATCCTCTCCTCACAGAGCATAAGGCATACTGATTTGGGGAAGATTCAAGGCCCTCCCTACTATATATAGGCTCAGTAAGGTATCCATGCAAAGAGAATGGGTTCCCGAAAGCCAGCTCAAGCTGTAGGGATAAATCCTGGTGCCTCTGCCAGCGGTATTTCAGTCTGTCCCAGACATACAACTGTCACCCCTATTCAGAGGGTTTAGTTCTGTCCTGTGCTCTTTTCTTCCCTATCTGCCTGGAGTTGGTTAGCTGCCATTAGTTCAGCTAAACTGTTTCTGTGGGTGTCCCTTTCTGGGTCTTGACCTCTTTGCTCCTGTTCTCACTCCTCCCACTTTTCAATGCACCTTGGGAACTGGGATTATTATGTGCCTCACCACTGCCTAGAATGAAATAAATATGTTTAAAAAATGTAATATGGTATCATTCATTTCACCTTTAACAGATTTGAATTATAATTTTAATTTTGTGAAAAGGGTCTTTTATATAATGAATAATAAGCATTACCCCAAATAGATTAATAAATCATTCTAAATGAAACTATTTAACTTACTTTGATCTGATATTCCTTTGTTAAATTTTAACTATACAACCAATAAATTATTTAATAACTAAATGAAAGCATCAACCAAATATCTTTTATATGTCTTTGTCAAAATATAGGGCTTCAAAGTATCTAAAAGGAAAATATGAAGTTATTTACTAGATTATTTCGTTTTGCAGTGATTGGTAACAGGTTGAACCGATCTGTTTATGCATATCAAATTTAACTTTCCAATACTGACTATTTCATGAGTAATGTAAGTTGATGTGAAAAATGTGGAAAGATCTCAGTAAATGCTACATAATTCCTTGGCAAGTAAAATCAGATTAATTTAGTTCCATGATAAGCTGGCAGAACAGTCCACCTTAAAAACATTTACAGTGTGAAGTAGAATCCGTTGGCTTTGATGAGGGTGATGGGTGCACATGACATGAAAATGGAAGGCAAGACTCTGAGAGAAAGAAGGGAAGTAGGAAAACTGTGACGACTGTTAGGGATAACAATGGCGTAGGATGTTGAAGAGAAAGAACATATGATGACATGTCTGTATGAAAATTCCATAACGACGCCATCATTTTATAAGCCAACAAAGGAAGAATACAATTACATATTAATAAAGAAACAAATTATTAAAAATTTCCACCTTCACCCCTCCTTCCATTTCCCTTACACTCCCCATCCCCCTCCTCCTCCAGTCCCAAGAGCAATCAGGGTTCCCTGCCCTGTGGGAAGTCAAAAGTCCTCCCCCACTTTATCCAGGTCTAGGAAGGTGTGCATCCAAACAGACTAGGCTCCCACAAAGCCATTACATGCAGTAGAATCAAAACCCAGTCCCTTTGTCCTTGGCTTTTCAGTCAGCCCACATTGTCAGCCACATGCAGAGAGTGCGATTTGATCACATGCTCCATCAGTCCCAGTCCAGCTGGCCTTGGTAAGCTCCCATTAGATCAGTCCCACCATCTCAGTGGGTGGACGCACCCCTCGTGGTCCTGACTTCCTTGCTCATGTTCTCCCTCCTTCTGCTCCTCATTTGGACCTTGGGAGATCAGTCCAGTGCTCCAATGTGGGTCTCTGTCTCTATCTCCATCCATCACCAGATGAAGGTTCTGTGGTGATATGCAAGATATTCATCAGTGTGGCTATGAGATAAGGCCAGTTCAGGCACCCTCCCCTCTGCTGCCCAAGGAACAAGCTGGGGACATCTCCTTGGACACCTGGGAATCCCTCCAGAGGCAAGTCTCATGCCAACCCTAAAATGGCTCCCTTAATTAAGATATATACTTCCCTGCTCCAATATCCACCCTTTTTCCATCTCAACATCTCATTCCCCCAAGCTCTCCCCAATCTTCCCCTTCTCCCTTCTCCCCATCTCCCCTTACGCCCACCCCACCCTCACCCCCATGCTCCCAATGCCCAATCATAATATTTATTTAACTATATTCATAGCAGCACTATTTGTAATAGCCAAAACCTGGAAATAACCTAGGTGCCCCTCAATAGAAGAATGGATAAAGAATGTGTGACACATATACACTATAGAGTTTTACTCAGCGGTAAAAAAAAAAAAAAAAAAAAAAAAAAAAAAAAAAAAAAAAACAATGGCATCTTGAATTTTGTATGCAAATGGATGGAAATAGAAAATACTTTACTGAGTGAGATAACCCAGACCCAAAAAGATGAATATGGTATGTACTCACTCATAAGTGGATTCTAGCCATAAATAAAGGACATTGAACCTATAATTCATGATCCTAGAGAAGCTAAATAAGAAGGTGATCCCAAAGAAGAACATATAGTTATCTTCCTGGATATTGGAAGTAGATAAGTCTTCTATCTTCTTAAACTTAAGGAGCAGTATGATTATCATTTAAACGTTTATTCCAATAAAAAATCCCAAAGCCAGTGAACTAGTTTCTAAATTAATAAGCATATCAAAATTTTATCAAAATGACCATTAGAAACATAAAACTTGGACGAACTATTTTGATATACTTCATATTTTTTTTCATTGCTTAAAGCTTCTATATCCCTGAATATTTTATATTAATGTGATTTCATGTCCTTTATATGGTACTTGGAATGAACCCAGAGTCTTGACTATACTTAGGAAAGCACTCTACAACTGAGTTACCCTGCCTCAATTTTGTTATAAATAAAAAACATGAACATCAGTTAATTCAGCAATATGCTTTTATATACATGAGTTGCAAAAGCAGTACACAAAGCATGCCCTAATTGGAAAACTAAAATATTTGACATAAATATTATGTAACACAACCTTGAGATTTTATATAATTGTATAAGTTTAATTAACTTTCATGAAATGGCAATATTAATTTTTAGCTAGAAAATATTACTAAAATGCAATTAAAAATTTTGAAAACAATTTCTTTGTCTCTATTACTCAACTCAAAACCTTGTTATTTCAAAACTAGATAATGTTTTTAAGTAAGGACTATAATAACATGTAGTTAAATTATATAGTAAGGAAATAACAATAGATTCAGAAGGTAAGAAAATATTTAAAAGTCATCAGAAATCTCAAAGCAGGGAAAACTTTGTAGGACTTTTCCTGTTAAATGAAATCAATCTCTAATTGATCCATCCATTTGTGAACCCTTTATACAAACAAACAGACTTATAGTGCTTTTTAAATGGTAAATGTGTCTCTTATTTATTCTGAACAAATCTGTCGACCTCCTACATAGTTTTGAGTATAACTTCTACTATATTTTTGCTCTGTTATTTACTTGCATGCAGTCTTTATGTCGAAGAAATAAAAATAGTAATATAATAATGATAATTATTATTATACCTTGTGTTTATCAATTGCTTGCTATCTATTGTGCCAATTTTGTAGGAAATTATAAGCTCTATATTTAAGGAAATAAGATATAAACATGATAATGAAGTAAGGTAAAATAAATTTCAGACTTATGCTGGGTGTGTGATACATGCCTGAACACCCTACAGGGCAAAAAGGAAGGATCCTCAATGATCTTTATGAATTTAAGGTAAAAATGTCCCTATGAGGATAAGAGTTCTCCAATCTTAATAAAATAAGAAAAGAAAGAAAACATGTGTTTGAACAGAAAAATATGATACAAAATAGACATGCTAACATAGGTGGTGGAAAAAGGGTAGGAAGCCTGAGTCCTAAATACAGTATTATAGGCAACGAAAGAATGCTGATAGAGGAGTAAATTTTCTTCATTGAGGAAGAACATACCAAATAGCCTTGAACATGTATACATACAATAGCATTATATTGACTGGTACATACAATAAAATTATATGAACTGAGCAGATTGTATTTATGAACTTATAAATAAAAACACATTTTTTACTACAATTAGTGAAAAGGGGGTCATGAAATTGAAAGAGAACAGGAAGTTATATGAGAGAGTTTGTAGGGATGAAGAGGAGGGGAAATTTGTATAGTTCCAATATATTCTCAAAGCATAAAAGAAATAATTAACAATAACCTCCAACACAGGAAATTGGGTTCTACTGATTTAATCAGAATCATTTGATTTATAGATAGAGCTTTCTAAAACTTTGAAACTATTATATCTATGAACTATATTTATGTTATTACCTATTTGTCCCTTTAACAACCACCAAATCACACTTTCACAAGGTTAGTCTTTGTGTTTATGTATGATATTTTTACAGCCATTTGAAATAAACACATTGTTCAAGATAAAACCTGAAGAAATATATGAGCTGCAAATCAAATGGATATATTTATTAAAATGGCTACTCTTATGGAGGTTTTCTTGGGTTTGTATATCACGTCATTAAACTAATATTCTAATTTTGAATTAAGTAATTAAGAATAAAATATAACCAGTACTGTTCCATACATTCAATTTCAATTAACATTTTAGACAAACTAAGTACTTGACATTTACTGAAGTCTTTGCTTAATGCCTTTGTGATGATGAATAAATTGATACTGTAAGTTTACTAGGGGAATATAATGAGCATCTTGTGGTTACTGGGTGAAACTCACTGAAGGCTGCAATGTGCACCATTGCATTTGTGAATTAAATAGGTACACTTACCTTGAATAAATTGTTCTATTCAATAACTATGAACTTCATCCATAACTGCTCAGACAATATTTGGTTTTCTTTTTCTGTATCTTATAATATTGTGTCATGTGGATGCCCACAAGAATGTGGCTGCTATTTTTGGAAAGGCCTTGTTCAGGTATGACTTCTGCAGGAGATCGTTGTGATTTTATTACCACAGTGTATATGTAACCTAAAGACTGTAGGATTTAATGTCAGTGCAGACCTAGAGCCAACAGTAAGAATGATAGTAAAAGACAAGTATGTACCTTGTTTTATTTATGAGAGCAAAAATATTTTTAAAATGTTCAAAGAATGTAGATCTTATGAAATGTTTTGGCTACCCAACACTCCAATAAAGACATGGGACATGTTAGAGACTTCTTTTAGTGTGACAATGTCTTGATTTGGAGTGATTATCCAAATTCCCCAATTTTTCATATTAATTATGTTTATTTTAGCAATTATATCTCAACATAGAACCTTTGTTGTTGCTGTTTCTGAAATAAATATAAAGACTAGAGAGATCATTACATACACATTCCTTTTCAAGAGGTCTTAAACTCAGTTCCCAGATCTCATATATGGTAACTAACAGCAGCCTGAATATCTTTACCTTAGAGACCCAACTTTTCTGATTTCTTCATTTACTTGCTTGCTTTATAGCCCTAAGAAACATGAAACTTGTTATGTAGATTAGGCTGGCCTGAAATTCACAGAGATAATCCTTCTTCTTCCTCTAATGTAATGGAATGAAAGGTGTGTACTATCAAATTCAGCCATGATTTTTAGAATTTCCTATATGTTCCTACAATAAATTTGACATAAATTTTTATTATATAAATATATTTTTCTAAATTAATATGTATCAATTCACTTTAACTGTGTCTTATGTCATAGAGCTCTTATTAGTAAACAAAGACACATTTACATTTTTAATAAATTCTATTGAAAATATTGCATTCAATTTCTACCAATTATAAGTATAAAATTGGACAACTTTTGACAAATACCTACGTTTTATGCCCAGTATCAAAAGTGTGAAGAAGATAGTATTACCAGGTAAAATTCTTTTTGGTCCTAGTACAATCTTCTGTCCTCACTTCTGAGTTCAAATGCAAATTGATGTACTAAATTATAGTATTAATTTGTCTAGATTCTCATTGTTTTCCTTACATCCATCCTCTTTTTCAATCCCCTCAAGATCCACTCTTCATTTCATCCCAACACAACTTTGTATTTTCATTTTTTTTAAAACCCATTGAGTCTCATTAGAGATTTCTCTGCTTTCTTAGGCACATGGATATTCTCTGAAACATGGTCAACTTTCCAGGAGTCACATCTTTAAATAGCTAATATCCCATCTTCCAGATTCTATGAATTAAAAACATTGACTAACTTAGAGTTGGGACTATATGTCTACTTCTCATGTTAGGCAAGGATTTTGTATTGCTTGAGCTTAACTAGTTTCTGTGCATGTGGTAGCTATTGATTCAAATGTATAACTACTTTTTAGTGTCCAAGAAAGAGTTAATATGTAGTTATCTACCATGTCTGGATCTTGCAGTCTTTTTACTACTGCACTGATCTATGAGCCATTGAAATAGGAAATGTAATATAGATGTTCCATTTAAAGGTAATTCCTCTGAAGTAACTTAATCTCTTACCTTGACCATTAGGGACTCTCTGTGCTAATCTCCATCCACTACAAATAAATAAATGGTGTGGGATTCTCCTCTGCATGCTGTGGATATCATTGGTTAATAAAGAAACTGTTTTGGGCCTATAGCAGAGCTATAGGGGAACAGAGTTAAACAGGGAACACTAAACTGCATGCTGGGAGAAAGGAGGCAGAGTCAGAGAGAAGCCATGTAGCCCCACCGGAGACAGATGCAGGAACTTTAGACAGTAAGCCACAGCCACATGGCAATGTATAGACTGATAGAAATGGATTAAATTAATATGTAAGAGTTAGTCAATAAAAAGCTAGAGCTAATGGGTCAAGCAGTGATTTAAATAATAATTTAAATATCATTTCTGTGTGATTTTGGGGCTAAGCAATTGAGAACTAACTAGCAGACCCTTCCAACAAACAAATAAAGTTCTTTAAGATGTTTAAGAAATGTACTAATATATGAGTATAAGGAGAAACAATTAGCAGCCAATTTACTACTATTTCAACTAGCATAGTAAATACTAATTCCCTATGGCCTGCAACTTATCTATCCAAAGTTATGCTTGCACACCAGTGAGAACATCCCAGCTTGCCATTATGGCAGCTTCTAGGGTTCTCACAGTTGGATAAAATTGATGATCACTTCACTCTTCCAATATATGAATAGTACCTTCTACTACTATGAAAGCTAACCAATAGGAATGTAGTTTCCCGGTCAATACCATGTTGATCTTTCCAGGTTTTATGACTTAAATGTATGATATTTTCAGTGATTGATCTTACCAACAAGTTTTTTACAGTAACAAAGAGTAATTGCAATACCCTGTAATGTATATGAGTTTATGGACCCTCATTGGCTAGCAACTCTGATAAAGTTAATCTGTTTATGGTCTGGACTTTTTGTTTGTTAGTCCATGCTATCCAGAAGGGGTTCATTGATAATTATATTGCTGTTCCATTTATGTTCTTTTTATATTTGTATATTTTTATGATTGGGAAATGTTATCAGCAGTTGTTTTCATGTGACTTTTCATGTCATTTGTTGTTAGCTATCCCTCTGTAGGGATAAGTCCCGCCCCTTAGGGAGCGTGTTCGCCTCGAGCTAATGTCTGCCTATAAATTTGGCAAGAGTGCTCCCAGCCATTCCTTCTGCTTTCCTGGTCTCCGCGGGAATGGTGGTTCTGTAAGTCTATTTCTACATTAAAGATATATATATATATATATATATATATATATATATATATATATTTACAATCTGTCTGCATTCGTTTACGCCATTACATTTTGGCGTCCAACGTGGGCTATTTTGCCCCCAACTCAAGCAGGTAGCTCGCTAGCTAACATAGCACCCTCCCGGGTGCTGTTTTTTAGTTCGTGACTCCGTGACTCCAAGTCCGAGACATACTCTGCCACACAGGCCCATTCTGCCTGCCTTGGCTAAGTTTGCCGCGGAACCCCACTGCCTGAATTAGCAGAAACTCAAGTACCTGCAGTTTTGCAACAAAAGCTGCCACAGCGGCAGATTTGGTCTGATACAAAGTGACTTGTCCGGGCAGTGGTGGCGCACACCTTTGATACCAGCACTTGGGAAGCAGAGGCAGGGGGATCTCTGTGAGTTTGAGGCCGGCCAGGCAGTGGTAGTACACGCCTTTAATCCCAGCACTTGGGAAGCAGAGACAGGCAGATCTCTGTGAGTTCGAGGCCAGCCTGGTCTACAAGAGCTACTTCTAGGACAGGCTCCAAAAACACAGAGACCACCACTGGCAGGAACCGATCATTGCAGGTAAAAAATTTTTCTTTTATAAATAAAATGTCTGAACACATTAGTATTCAAGAATTTAACAGTTTTTTTAATTGTACCATGTGGGAGATCTTACAAGAGGTGTCTATCACCCCACATCTATGGATCCTTCTGGGATTCGTAGTTTTCATTGGCACTAAATGGCTTGATAATAGAAATATGATAAAGTCTTTACGAGATGAATCCAGGATTCTTAAGGCAAAGATTGAATGCTTCAAAACAATTGAGAATGACAACAATCTTCTCAAGAATCAGTTTGAAGTTCTCCAGGCTGATGTTAAGGAGAAATTCATTACTATGGAAGAGGGAACAGCTGATCTGGATAGTAAGCTTCAGTCCCTTTCTGTAGGAAATGAAACATTAACTGAGAGAATCAAAACTGCTGAATGTGACAATCGGATTTTGTCTAAAGCTTATGACAGGTTGACGGAAAGATTGTCAATACAAGAAGGCACGGTTTATAACATAAAAATTATGTCCAAAGATGAGATGTTATCTCTAACGGACAAACTTCATACTTTAGAATCCTCAGTGAAGGCTTTGGAACATAATTCTGGACACGAGATTCAGACACTGCAGAAGGCAATGGTGAATAGAATTGTAAAGATTGAGGAATTTCTAAATTCTGATGAAGAAGAGCAAAGGGTAGAAAGGCAAATTTTAACTACATCTGTGGGTAAATCTCTCCAGGACAATTTCCACAAAGCTCTACCTACAGCTCTACCTGCCTTTCCAGTTATAACAACAGAGAAGGTGATTGGTTCCAGAAACCCTAGGGTCATCAAGGAGGATACATGGGAGGGTGTCTGTATGAATGACCTCAAGGAAATAAAACAGGTTGTCATGACTTTTGGGATGCAGCCTCTTTTGTTAAAGAGATGCTAAGATCATGGGCCACGACAAGCAGAGCAACTCCCTCAGACTGGCTCCAGCTGAGCTCTGCAGTACTTGAGAGTGGACCGCAATTGAAATGGAAATGCTTATTCAGGCAAGAGGCTAGACTCTTAGAACAGCAGGAAAAAGTGAAGGGAATTGACATTTCCCTAGATAAAATTCTAGGTGAAGGGCTCTTTTCCGACCCTCAGGAACAAGCTAATTTGGATGAAAACACACTCTCCATGTGTACTACAGCAGCCTTAAGGGCTTGGGACAGGGTACAAGACCCAGGACAGAGAATGGAATCATTTGTCAGAGTTAAACAGGGTCAGAGAGAACCCTTTAGTGACTTTTTACAAAGATTAACTAAGGCTGTACAAATAGGGATATCTGACCCAGAAGCAAGACGTATAATTATTGAGTCTTTGGCTTATGAAAATGCAAATGTGGAATGCAAAAGGATTTTGGGGCCTTTAAAGCTCAGATCAGCGCCCTTGGAAGAATGGGTCTTGCATACACTCAATGTTGATACATTTGATTATGGCACTGAAGCCTGGGTAGAAGAAGCAATTTCCAATGGTAAAAGGAGACACCAGAATACCAAATGTTTTAATTGTGGCAAAATGGGTCATATGAAAAGGAATTGTAAACAACGGATTTTCAGAAATAATAATAATAATAATAATAATAATAATGCATCTTTCAGAAATAATAATCATAATGCATCTTCCAGAAATAACAGAAAGAGGAGGACTCAGCCTTCAGGTTTATGTAGAAGATGTGGAAAAGGCAGACATTGGATGAATGAATGCAGGTCTACAAGAGATAGACAAGGCAACCCGATACAGTCTGGAAAAGTGAGAGGGGGGCCTCAAGGCACCCATGGCAAACATGGTTCAGTCATTTCCAGTTTCTGCAGAGAACATGTCTCATCAGGACAATTAGGAAGCCCCATGCCTACTGTTACAAGCAATAATGATCAGAAAGATAAGTTACGTGTGTTTTGGAAAACTTCTATAAATAATCAAAAACCTAAACTGAGAGTGTGTGTAAATGGCATTTTTATTACTGGCATGCTGGACACAGGTGCTGATGTAAGTATCATTACCCCAGAATCTTGGCATCCATATTGGCCTCTTCAGAATGTAAATGTTCAGCTCCTGGGAATTGGAACCCTATCTCGAGTAAGGCAGAGCACGAGATGGGTTGAATGTATAGGGCCAGAGGGACAAATAGGAAAATTAAAGCCATATGTAGCCAATATCGCAATGAATTTATGGGGTCGTGACCTATTACAACAATGGAATACCCAAATTAACATGCCTGCTACTTCTAGAGCCCATATTTCTGAAAATAATATTAAAAGTTATTACAAATTATAAAAGGCAAGCTGAGACTTCGTCAACTAGCAGGCATAGACCCAGCAGAAATTATAGTGCCTTTCACTGCTGATGAACTAAAGAAATTATGGGAAGATAATGAACCATGGCAAAGAGCTTGTGCTAATTTTTTGGGAGACATTAATAACAACTATCCAAAAAGCAAGCAGCTCAACTTCATAAAGAAATCTTCTTGGATTCTTCCTCGAATCGTCTGTGATGCTCCAATAACTGGAGCCCGTACATTCTATAATGATGCCAATAAATCAGGGAAGGCAGGTTACAAATCAGAAGACTTGGGTAAGGTGGAACAAAGTCCTTATAATTCTGTCCAGAAGGCAGAATTATATGCCATTCTTATGGTGCTAAGGGATTTTAAAGAACCTATTAATATAGTCACTGATTCACAATACACAGAAAGAATTATTTTACATATTGAAACTGCTGAATTTATACCTGATGATACAGAACAAACCTCATTGTTTCTCCAGGTTCAAGATTTGATCAGGAACAGGCTTTGCCCTATGTACATAACACACATCTGATCCCATACGGGTCTGTCAGGTCCTCTAGCACAAGGTAATGCAGAAATTGATCAATTATTGATTGGCAGTGTGATACAAGCCTCTGAATTTCATAAAAAACATCATGTTAATAGCAAAGGTTTGAAGAAAGAGTTTTCAATTACATGGCAACAAGCTAAGGAGATTGTAAAGAAATGCCCTACTTGCTCTTTCTATAACCAAATGCCACTGCCTGCAGGGGCTAATCCAAAGGGCACCCAAAGGAAGGAAATCTGGCAGATGGATGTGTTCCACTTTGCAGAATTTGGCAAATTAAAATATGTTCATCACACCATTGACACTTATTCAGGCTTTCAGCGGGCAACTGCTTTAAGTTCAGAAAAAGCTGATTCAATAATCACTCATTTATTAGAAGTCATGGTTATCATGGGTATACCTACACAAATAAAAACGGATAATGGTCCTGCTTATATCTCTAGGAAAATGAAACGTTTTTTTGATTATTACAATATTAAGCATGTTACAGGTATACCATACAATCCTACAGGTCAAGCAGTCATAGAAAGATCAAATCGAACTATAAAGGATATGTTGAACAAACAGAAAGGGGTGGAAAACACCCCCAGAAATAGGTTACATAATGCTTTGTTAACCTTGAGTTTCTCAACGCTAATGAGAAGGGAACAATGGCTGCAGAAAGACATTGGATAATGGAAAAGTCTACTGAACTAAATCAACCAGTTTATTTCAAGGATGTGCTGACCTCACAATGGAAGCCAGGAGATGTGCTACGTTGGGGAAGTGGTTTTGCTCTCATCTCCACAGGTGAGAAAAAATTGTGGATACCATCAAAATTAATAAAGGTTCGGTTTGAAGAAGAGAAGTCACTTGGAAAAGATTAATAACAATTCTTGCATAAGGATGGTGAACATACTGATGGTAAGAAATATAGATAGGTTGGAGGCAGGGTTCTTTTCTTATCTCCACAGGAAAATACTCATCTTCAAAGAAATTGAGGGACCCTGAATATTTAATTACTGATGGATGGACACATTTTGTAAGTATTAATTTATGTGTGTGTATGTGTGTGTCTTATTAAACATTTCTTTATAAATATATAGAGCTGGTTTTGAAGTTGGACTCTGGCTCAGTCTCTCTCCAATTCCAAGCCTGTTAGTAAGAGAAAAACCCAGAGTTTCTGGAGTTTCTGTCTCATGTCAAGAGCCATGATATGGGACAGAAAGAAATATGAGTTTATAAAACATCTTTGCTTTTCCTCATATCTATCATACCTTTCATTGAAAATATCTATGATGCCTTTCATAGAATATATATATATATATATATATATATATATATATATATATATATCTGTATGTCTATATGTTTGTTTAAGTTTTTCTCAATGAAAAATGAGTTTTTCCTGAAGTGACATTTGAAGTTTCCAGGAAGAAGATGGGGCCCCACAACAACAACTCTACCTGGTTGATATGATGTCATGATACTGATAGCTCTACTACAAGACCTGTTTTGGATATCAGCTGCTCAAGACGATCCCAAATTGCTTAGCTGAAATGGTGCACATCTTGTACAACATTCTGGCCAGACTTCCACAAAATACTCAGAGACTATTTGCAATTTTAAAAGACATTGATCTTGAAATTTAACCATCATTTTACTTTCACAGGATCCCCCAGAAAGAACTTCGCCCCCATGACAGCTGGAAGTAATTCTAGAGGACGACGTCCAGTCTCCCAGTAAAGTTTACCCCTGGGTTTAAGGACATCATTTAGGGGTTGGGAGGTTGGGGGAGGAATTTTATAAGCTCAGGGATCATTTTGAAAAAAAAAAGAGGGAATGATGGGATAATAGATTTATAATTGTGAGTTACTGCTTTTAGACAAATATATTGGTATCGATTCTTGTATATTGATACAAAGTTAAATTATATTGACTATTGTATGCATGCATGTTCTATGTCTGTTAAAAACTTTTTTATGTATTGACATATATTGTATTGATATATATAAATATATATATATATATATATTGTATATATTTACCATATTGCAGTGTACATTTCTACCTCTGATTAAGATACTTATATAATATTTGTGTGTTGATATATGTTTGCCATATTGCAATGTATATTTTTACAGTGTTTATATTTGGATGTCATTATCCTCATTTGTTACACAGTTGTTTATTGTCTTAGTCTTTAAGTTAGATAGATATTGAGAATTATATAGATAAATAGTCATCTAAGTTTGTCATTTATAATAGACTAATCAGGTTCTCTAGATATATAGAGATTATACTCAGTATAGATAGATAATCTTCGACCTCTTCAAAGAGCTGTAGAAAACGGCCTTTAATCTAACTCAGAGTTTCGTGATAGTGAGACACAATTGCTCCTGGCAACACCGCTCTATTCCCGAGAGAATGTTGAGCACCAAAGACACTCCATCTGGAGCCTTTCTATTTGGCAGAACTGGCCTTTGGGCAAATAAATGCCCATACCTCAACCTCTGACAGAGATACAGAGCATGCATCAATGGATAAAACAGGACTGTCATATCCTGCCAAGAGAGGGTAAGATAGTTTTGAAAAGTTCCTTGCCTTTAATAATGGTATGTCAGTTATGTTAGGCCTTAGCCAAAATTGGTTGACTCAACGTTGCAAACGAGACTTTGGGTGATTGCCCAGGTAGTCAGTTGTTTCTGTCAATTGTTGCACATTTTGGATATATCTCGTTTGTTGAGTAGTGTTTATTCCCTTCTCAGATCTTTGACGGAGTTGAAGATTATATAATTGTAGTTACTCTCTACATTATTTGGATTCCTTGAGATAGAATGTTTAGCAAACTTTTGTTCTCAATATTGTTTGTTATATTTATTAATTTTTGTTATTGTATATAGTTGTATTTGGTTTAGTTCTGTCTTATTTAGACAAAAAGGGGAGATGTAGGGATAAGTCCTGCCCCTTTGGGGGCGTGTTTGCCTCGGGCTAATGTCTGCCTATAAATTTGGCAAGCATGTTCCCAGCCGTTGCTTCTGCTTTCCTGGTCTCCGTGGGAACGGTGATTCTGTAAGTCTATTTCTACATTAAAGCTATAGATATTTATATATTTTA
This sequence comes from Microtus oregoni, assembly GCF_018167655.1. NCBI lineage: Eukaryota > Metazoa > Chordata > Mammalia > Rodentia > Cricetidae > Microtus > Microtus oregoni. The sequence continues at coordinate 27,725,059 of NW_024543089.1, forward strand.
ACAATCTGTCTGCATTCGTTTACGCCGTTACATCCCTCCATGTATTTCCTCCTTGACCTTATCATCCCATCTTCTACCCCATTTAACCTATCCTATACCATAATTACTCTTTCTTCATTTATATCATTTGGCTCTACCTCCTTTCCATTGAAAATTCCTACTTACCATGGCTCTTAATTTCTAAGTCTCAGTTGGTTTTCCAAATGAAACACTCATATCTAAAGATTAAATCTTATCATACACAAATGACTGGAAACACAAGACTGTGTTTCTATACCTGATCTTTTTCACTCAAAATTAATACCACATTTTATAATTAGAAATAAAAGTAAAATTAAGTTTCAAAATTTTATAAATTAAGTTTAAATGAATTCATTTCTTAATTTACTTTTGCCATATACACTGGAAATATTTATTTATTTAAAGCAGTATATTAGTTAATAAACCTCTAAACATAGTTTTCTATTTTATTCAAGAGTTTCATATAATATGAAACATTGAACTATATTTTTCTAAATCTAATATATTCTAGCCTCAGAAAACTATATTCCCAAACTGTATTTAGTAACTCATTTCTACTGTGATTTTGAAAGAAATAAAGCTTGATCTATCATTTTAACCTTGAAAATGAAAATGATTCATTATATTATTTCCTTTGTAAATTCAATTATAGAAACAAGTCCTTTACCAGACATATATTTTGTTTTTTATAATTTTTCCTTTTTTGATTTGAGTTTGAATACCATACATTATTTCTTTATTGATTAAGAAATTTAGTAACTAAAACATTAGGCTGAGATTGGGGAATACCGCTGATGAGAAGGAATAAGGAATATATGGGCCAGATGGTTAGGGCATAACAAGAAAACCCACAGAAACAACTAAGGTGGGCTCATAAGAGCTCACAGAGACTAGGGTGACCACCAGTGAGCTTGAATGGGACTGACCTAGGTCTTCTACATTTATGTAATAGTCATGTAGCCTCGTCTACTTGTGTGACTCCTAACAATGGCAGCAGGGCCTGTTAATGCTCTGGCTGGCTTTTGGAAATCTATTCATCCTACTGGGTTACCTTGCTCAGCCTTAATACAAGTGGAGGGTGCTTATTTTTACAGCAATTTGGTATGCCATGCTTGGAACAGAAGAAACCTAGGAGAAGTAGATGAGGGTAAAGGGAAGTGGGGGGAGAAATAAGAGGAAAAGAGTGTGGAACTGTAATCAGGACATAAAACAAATCAATAAATTTAGTTTAAAAAAATAGTAAATAACTTTATTTACATAATAACTTCTAAGATTTTTATATATGAAAGTATTTGCTTACTTTATTATGTTAGACCAGATTAATGTAATTTTGAAATTCTCAATATCTCTTATGAACTTTGTTTTGCTTAATTCGTTTCATTGTGATAAAATATCTGAAGAAAATAAATGATGTTGCAATTTATTTGCAACCTTTTTCTCTTTTGTCTTTTTAATGACACTGTAATATTATTTCTTTATGTCTGTGATTTTGACTAATAATTCTCTGTCCTTAATATTACACTGACTTATCTTTCATGCAGTTTTATCTTATAAAGTCCATATACATAGATTTTGCCACCTTAAAAGTCATTTATTTAATAGGATTATTAAATTGTTGTAATTACTTATATTATCCTTGTTTGAATTTTTGAAATTCTTCCACATTTCATTTTATATTATAGCATCTTAATGTTTTTATTCATAATATTACTGAGAAAACTTATCTTTTCTCATGCACAGAGTCTAATGATTTGCCAATTTGTTCATAGAATATTATGCTGAAGGATTATAATATACTGAATAAAGAAACAAACTGAGTTTTTCTACTAAATAAACAGTAGAAAGTCCCTGACTCGCTGTAGGGAAGGACAAGGATGAGTGCCAGAGAAAAATGAGTATGTATATTATTAAAGGCTTTGGATCTCTTGTCTTTTCCATTAAGTTTTCAGCTATACTCTTAATTCAATTATAATCTTTGACATCAACTTAACTGTCTTCTAAGATTTCCAAAGGAGGCATATGTAGTGATGCATCAGAGAGTTGAGATAAGAAGATAGTGGAGAGAAGAATAGTGTTCTAGTTAGGGTTATTCTTGTTGGGAGGTAATTCTGTGACCACAGCAATTTGGGGAGGAAAACCTATTTAGATGATGCTTCCAAATCACTGTTCATCATTGAAGGAAATCAAGACAGGAACACAAATAGGGCAGGAGATCCTGGAAACAGCAACTGATACAGGGGCCATAGTGCTGTGCTGATTATTGTATTGGTCTACCTATCTTATTCATCGTACTTTCTAATATAACCCAGGACCTCTATCCCTGGCGTGGCACTATCCAGAAAGAACTGGGCCATCTTTGGTTAATCAGTATTTAAGAACATGCCTTAGAAGTTTGCTTACAACCCAATCTTTTTTTTTTTTTTTTTTTTTTTTTTTTTTGGTTTTTCGAGACAGGGTTTCTCTGTGGTTTTGGAGCCTGTCCTGGAACTAGCTCTTGTAGACCAGGCTGGTCTCGAACTCACAAAGATCCGCCTGCCTCTGCCTCCCAAGTGCTGGGATTAAAGGCGTGCACCACCACTGCCCGGCTTTACAACCCAATCTTATAGAGGCATTTTCTTTATTAAAGTTCTCATTTCATTCAGTGCACATAGCTAAAATTAATATTGATTGAATAATCCACATTGAAACCTACCCTTTGTAAGGTATTGTTGTAGTAGGAGTCTGCTTGTTTGTTTCCCAGCCACCCAGCAGCTCAGACCCGTAAATAATCACAGAAACTATGTTAATTAAATCACTGCTTAGCCCATTAGCTCTAGCTTCTTATTGGCTAACTCTTTTATATTAATTTAACCCATTGCCATCATTTTATATTTTACCACATGCGTCCTCTTCATGGTTATGGCATGTCTGTCTCAGGCGGTGGCTACATGGCTTCTCTTCGGACTCCACCTCCTTTCTCCGATCATTCATTCCCCGCCTATTTCTACCCTGCCCTATCAACACACCAGGGCAGTTTCTTTATTAACCAATGGTATTCACAGCATACAGAGAGGAATCCCACTTCATTTTGTGGTGGTTTTGATGAAAATTTTTTCCATGGGCTGAGGTGTTTGCATCCTAGGCTCCCAATAGGTGGAACTGTTTTGATAGGTTTTGAAGGTATGGCTTTGTTGGAGGAAGTGTGTCACTGTGCACCATACTTGGAGTTTCAAAATCCTTCTTGTATCATAGTGCACTCTCTGATTCCTGTTAGCAGCTCATGAAGTAAGACACCATCTTCTTTGCAGTTACCATATTTGTCGCTTGCAGCCTCACTGTGCCATCTTTCTAGACTCGTATCACCCTGAAAGCCAAATAAAACCTTCCTTCCATATATTGTCTTTGTTATGGTGCTGTATGACAGCAATAGAAAATAGCTAGTCGTTTCACACGTGACCATAAGTTGAGTTAGACCTACCCTGTGCTGTGGGAACTCCTTCAGTCAAAAACCTTTAAGATACCAGCCAACTTGGTTTAATTTGCCTTTAAGAAAATGGCATAATCTATGTTACTATGCAATACACATTCCATGAAATTAACTTTTACAACTTAAGCTAAACATATAGCTTTCATCATAAACTATATATTTTCCTTTATGAATTTTGGGGGTGGAGAATGAGGGATGTATATATATTCTGTGGTAACATTTTGCTGAAATCAGCCAAGAGATTGAAAGGAACCTTAAGCAGAACAAAAATCTATCATAAATGTTGGAAGCATAAATGGATACAGGTTGATAATCTCTTCAAGGTTTTGAGTGTTATTTTGTGTCTTTTCGGTTAATAAAGTAACATCTTTCTGCAGAAAAGACTTTCTCACCCCTTTTTCATACATTTGTCTTGTACTGTTCTATAAAGACAGTATATAACATGAAATAATTCCTAATTCTAAAACCTATTCCTTTGAATTTAGCAGAAAATCAGTTGGGTTAGCAAAGACATGAAGCAAATAAACTGTGGAAAAATAAATGAAATCCCTGCTTTGGGCCCTTACTGACTTTAGGGTTTTACATGTTTCGCTAAATTGAAATTTCATACACTTAGAATAACCCTGATAGCTTCCTAATCCCATGCTTTTCCGATAATGTCCTTTTTGGAACAGAAAAAAAAGAGAAGTTAATTGCTTACACTCTGAAAAATGCTTTTCTTTGAATTCAATGAAGCAAAAAGATAAATAGTGTATTACTAAAGGGAATTTAGCTCTATTTATGACTGCTTGTAGTGTGAAATTGGTTGTTTGTGATCTCTAAAGGCTTCCTTTCTTTTCACAACATAGCATGCCAGCTCTGACTACAGAGAACATTGGAATGCAAAGCTAAATTTGAATTAAGGGACGTGTCTTCATTTAAACATTTTTTTAACGTGGTTGTGTTTTTTTTCCCCTTTTCTGTTTTGTTTGAATGTGTTGAAATTTATTTAAAATTTTAGGTCTTAAATAATGTGCTATTGAATTTTTCACTCTGTCTTTTGTCCTGAATGATGGTTCTGTTGTTATGTTTTCCCTCCATAATAATCGCTTTGTGTAATAACCATTCAGTACAATATAAATTATTTTATTTTGTTTTCCTATGTGCATTATTGAGATATTCAACCAAGAATCAAACAGGTCTTTGAAATCAGTATTTGGATTTCTTATAATACTCTATTCTTAAAATAATTCTTTACAATTTGAAATATGCAATATATTATAATATTTTATAGCTATTTCAAAACACAGTCACTGAATAAAGAACTCAAAATTGCCATGAGTGCTTACACTGGGAATGCACAGGCATGGGTCTATCAGCAGGCATCACTGGAGAGCAGTGCTCTGTGTTTCGCTGCTACTGGGAAAAGGGTAAAAGTTGTGTGCACATTGTTGGGTGAATGTGATTCCCCCTTCTCTCATAACTTTTCTCTCCTGTGCTCTTTTTTCCTATTATTCATCCGTCCTCATTTTCTCTTTTGCTTGCAGAGGTATCATTTTAGGTACTTTTGTTTTGTGACTGCATACCCTTCACTTGAGCAATGTATTACTAGTTATGTCACAGATTAGACTATACTCTTTAAACAGGGAGACATGAAAAGACACCTTTTTGACGTTTTTTTCTTAAAATACATGAATGATTACATTTTTTTGTCCTAATTTAAGAATAATTTTCTTTAAAGAGCTGAAAATTACGTTATTGAGCCCAATGACTTAATTCTTCTGGAAATTTGTTCTTTTAACTTATTTCTGAGGGCTGAGTTAAAAAAATTTTACAAATATTTCCTTCTAAATCATGACTATGAATTATTTATGGTGGTCAAAACACAGTTAATATGCTGAAATCAAGTACTGAATGAAGAGAAAGAAATTAAGTCATCTGACTGAACATTCACAATACTTATTGGTAAGCAATGTGTATAAACATACATCTACTTACCAATTTGATACTGATGTGACAAAAATAACACTCATGGTTGAAATTATACAGAGAAAAAATAAACCCAGAAGCTCTGATCCAATGAAAACATCCTTTAAACTTAAACAAATCATACATTTTCAGGAAAAAAAATGTAAGAAACTATTATTTCCGATGTGTCAAATTCTTCTATCTATTTATCTTTCCATATTATGTCTATAACTCATTCTAATTAGCCACAGTACTGATATGAACAAAGAGTTGGGAACTGTTGATGACCAGCATGTCTCTCTTGGTGAAAGAAGAAAAATAATCTTAATTGTTTGACATTTTGGATATAAAAACCTTGATATTTTAATATTTTTATTACATTTACTTTTGTATTTTTATTTATATGTTCATCATGTGGTGATAGAAGTACATGTGATGTCATAGTTCTCAAAGTCAGAGGACAACTTAAAGGAATCAATTTGTTCCTTCCACTGTGTGCTTCCACAGGATCAAACTCAGCTACTCTGGTTTTACTACCAATGCTGTTTCACTATCAAAGATATATCCTTGACAAATGAGATGATTTTTGTGGAAATCTTGGTTTCAGAACAATATGAAGAAGATGGTACAGAACTTCTCTTATATCCTGAAATATGCATAGATCGCTTCACTATCAATATCACCCATCAGAGCATTTGTTAACATTAGACTAGCCTACAGTGATACATTTTTATCCAAAGACTCTCATTATAATTGCATTAGCATTCACTCTCAATGTGCTGCATTTTGTGACTTCAAATATCTAAGGGAATACATCTACCATAGTATCACACAAATAGTTCTGTTGTGTGAACTATTTAGAGATAGTTCTATCTATTCATAGACTATCCAAACTATGACACCCCACCCGTTCACAATTCACCATTTTCTGGATCTTATATTATGTACTTTGTAGTGCTAACAGACAGGTTTCATTATTATATTACTATTTATTCAATTTCTTCCAGTGTTAAGATTCCATAGCCCATTTATTTTAAATACTGGGTAATATTTCTTAGCTGAATGTTTCAAAGATTATCCTACTAAAGGACATTTGGGTTATTTCCATGTTCTGAAAGAAACTTTATAGGAGTCGGGAGAGATGGCTCAGTAGTTAAATATTTGCACATTATGGGAACATGGGTTGAGTTCCCAGAACTTCTGTGGCAGCTGACAACCACTTAGGGATTCATAGAATCTGCTCCCCACTTCTAGCCTGTGTGAGTACAAGGCATGTGGTGTACATTTCTACATGAAGGCAAACAATCATACACATAAAATCAAAGTAGATAATCTTTAACACAACAAAAAACCATATGTTTAATAATTTAATAAGCATGATTTTTGTGGGTGTAATTTAGATCATAATCTTGATTGAGATTTGCAGTTATTTATGTTGATATTTATGATGATATCTCTTATATTTCATTTTATATTTAATTTTAAGTTGGTAAAATAGAAACCAACTTAATTAATTAAGTTGTCTTCTTAATTCTTTAGCAGTGCTTGAATTGTTGTTGCTTGTTTCCATACCCTTTTGATATTGGTTCTTGAATATTTCACTCTGATCCTCATGCTTATGTGGCAAGCCTTAGAACATATCTCTAGTCCATTATTATGCCTTCAATGGAATCTGTAAATAATGACTGTAGTTCTAAGATAAAGAATGAGGCCAATGATGCTCTTTAAGGGATTATTCTAGAATATTCAACAGTATACAGTCTACGTTTTTTAAATTGTATTTTAAAATGTTCTTAATTGTCTTCATTTCCATATCATAGTTATGGAGAACTGGCGTCCCCAGATCTAAGCATCAGAAATTAAAATTGCGAACTAACCTCAAAGCAAGCATTCCTGGTCATGAGGAGCATACTGTAACAAAAAAGTCTAAAAAAAAAAAATCTCATAAATTTAATTCCTAAACATTGTGTTATATTGCAGAGACAAATCATACTGAGAAGCAGAAACAGGTATTTTCCCATAACCTGCTTATATAAACTTTGTGTATATATGTGTATATAATATATATATATATATATGTATGTATGTATATATATATATGTATGTATATATATATATGTGTGTGTGTGTGTGTGTGTGTGTGTGTGTGTATACACACACATATGTGTTGCAAGGAATGGTACTTGTTTGTTCCTGGTCACCTGGCTAGCTTAGTCCAGAAATAAGCACATGGAAACCATATTATTTAAATCACTGTTTGGCCCATTAGCTCTAGCTTCTTATTGGCTAACTCTTACATATTAATTTCACCCATCTCTATTAATATGTGTATTGTCACATGGCAGTGCTTAGTGGCAAAATTTCGGCATGTCTGATTCTGGTGGTGGTTCCATGTCATGTCTCTGCTGTGCCTTTCTTCTCCCAGCATTCAGCTTAGCTTTCTCTGCCTAGTTCTGTTCTTCCCTGCCTATGGCTCAAAAGAGTTCTTTATTCATTAACCAATAAAAGCAACACATAAACAGAAGGAACTCCCACACCACATACATGTACAAATATATATATATATATATGTAAGTGTGTGTGCACATGAGTGTGTTTGTAAAAGAAAGTGAATGAAGTATTGGTTCATTGTAGTTTGAAATGATATTGCCATTGTGGGATGTGATCAACACCACTGTGGAAGACACTGATAACAGAGTCATTGCCATGTTAACATCATGAAGGAAGAACTGCACCAGTGTGTCATGTGACTTTCCTGGAGTTACTGAAGTACAGTTGACTCAATTGTTACCCAACCATTATCTGCAGGTAAGAATTATTATATAGTAAAACACAGAGAAAAGAAAGGAAGAAATGACAAATGAAAATCAGTTCAATTCATCATAAACCATTGGTGGGTTACTGTATGGCATTACCCATAGGGAACTGTGAACAAATATCTACTCACTACACGTGAGGAGCTGACATCACCAAAGGAAGTATATCACCAAAGTTGAACTTTGAGAACCTGTGATTTTACCAGGGTCATTTGTAAGAATATGGGTTAAGGCCGGGTGGTGGTGGTGCACGCCTTTAATCTCAGCACTCGGGAGGCAGAGGCAGGCGGATCTGTGTGAGTTCGAGACCAGCCTGGTCTACAAGAGCTAGTTCCAGGACAGGCTCCAAAACGACAGAGAAATCCTGTCTCGAAAAACCAAAAAGAAAAAGAAAAAAAAAGAATATGGGTTAAGGTTTAGTAACTGCAGAACAGATAACTCAAAGACAGTTGCATCACCAAAGTCCACTGGATTATGGATGACAACCCATGCAATCTGGAAACAAGGATCACATTGTACAACCAACAAGGAACTGAACAGATTAGAGTGAATATTTATCAAGTGGCTTATAATGTCTCTGCTTCCTCCAGGAGGCTTGCCTGGCTGCTTCCTGTTCTAGGCATCTTGACTATTCTCTGCTTCTTGTAGGAAACTCAACTAGACAAAATTCCCAAAGTAATTTTTCTCTAAGAAGTACTTACTACATATATGTGCTTGAAGAGGAACTGGCCTGGTGATTTTGGTAAGGTCCCAAAACTTCCATTGGTTGGCTGACCTGCTGATCTCACTGGCCTTCTCTGTGTTGTCTCACATCTCCTTTAACTTCCTGCATCACAATGAGCTTCTCTCCAAAGTGAAGGATTTTAATTCCTGGAAAATCTGATAACTGTGAGATATGGATATTCTGATTACTTCGATTTCTCTTTCTTCATTACATCCTGGGGAAGGTTTTTATTCTTTTAATAGAGGAGATAGGATACTCAATACTGTTGTAATAAGGGCGGCAGGGCTGCGTCCCCAGCACCCCAGCCGCCTGCACGGCTAGCTTATGCCCCGGAATAACAACACACAAACTGTATTCATTTAAACACTGCTTGGCCCATTCTCTTCTAGGCTAATTCTCACATATTAATTTAGCCCATTTCTAATCATCTGTGTGTAGCACCACAAGGTGCACTTACCGGGGAGATTCTAGCCTAGTCCATCCTGGGTCGGAGCTTCATCCCGGGAGCGGGGCATGGCGTCTCTCTCAGGCGTCTGCTCCCGAGAGCAGAGCGGTCGAGACTGACCTCACTTCCTCTTCCTCCCAGCGTCCTGTTCTGCCTACTCCTCCCACCTATCTTTCAACCAATAAAATGGGCCAAGGCAGTTCCTTTATTAGCCAATGACCTTCCTCCATCACAATACTATAGATTTTAAGTTCAAAATCTCAATTCAGGGACCTGCTCAGGAAATAGAGGTGCTGCCTGTTTAAGTGTGATGACTTGAATAATTTCTGGGACCAAACACTGGCCTAATGTTCTGACTTGCATCAATAATCCATGAAAACTCCACTGTGATGGTAGGCAAAGAAAAAATAATCACCTGGAAATTCCTGGATCATCTAGTAAGGAGTACATAATTTGAAGCTATAGTAAGACATCATGTCTCAACAAGGGAGAACCATGGAATCCACTTATAGAAGTTGTCTGACTTCTAAATGATGAGATTTACACACATACAGACACACACACACACACACACACACAACATTTACACACAGGCTGGAATCAAGGAAATTTCAGGATATAGAGGTATAAACAGCATCTGTTGCCTTGTTAATTTCAAATTTATATTTGGGTATTTATTCTGGGGTGTGTGTGTGAGAAAGTGTGTGTCTGTGCCTGTGCATGCACTTACATGTATGTGCATACCTACAGATATGCATGGTCATCATGTAATTCTATGTGTATATGCATCCACAAATGTGTGTCGCATGCATATGTGTGTAGTGACAAGTCATGGCACATTAATGATGTCTGATAACAGCTGGGAGTTCTAGGGTCTGGTTGAACAACCCATTTTGGGGGATTGGAGCTCAAGTTGCCAGACTTCCTTCTTAGTTTTCTCACATATAGCTTGATTGGATAATTATAGAGGAACACCAATCACCTTCTCTTAGAACAATTCCCTCATTCTGTTCTTTTCTTTTTTAATTTATTTATTTTGGTGTTTGGAGACAGGGTTTCTCTGTAGCTTTGGAGCCTGTCCTGTAACTAGCTCTTAGACTAGGCTGTCCCCAAACTCACAGAGATCAGCCTGCCTCTGCCTCCCAAGTGCTGGAATTAAAGACATGTGTAACCTTTTGTTCTTGAACAAACAATGAAACAAGCAATTTCTGTTGACTCAATGTTCTCAAATACCTCGAAGAAAAGCCTGAAGATTGGAACACAAGGAATGATCAAATGCTAACCTTAACTTCAGAGTATGGCCTTAGTACAAATGTTGTAATGCTAAACGGTTCAAACCAGCATGATAGGATTCCAACAAGTGTGGTTATATAAGAAATACTCTAAATACTTTAAACTTCAGCCACTTTTTTTTTTGTTTTGTTTTGTTTGGTTTGGTTGGTTTTTGTTAATAGATAACTATGTGAAAAAGGCATGGGTTAGAATCCCTGTAAAAAGACTATAATGTCAATAATGAGCAAATAGAAAACACATATTATTTCCAACTATATTCTCATTTGAAAATGTGCCTTGCAGAATCATGAATTCTATTATACAGTTATAAGCGTATATTGAAGCTAGTACTATCAAAGAAGTAAACCAGTCACCAAAAACTCTACTACAGAGCTACAGAATTGAAAACAGCTTGGCATTAGTATAAAAACAGAGAAGTCGACCAATGGAATCGTATAGAAGACCCAGACTTTAACCCACAAACCTATGAACACCTCATTTTCGATAAAGGAGCTAAAAGTATACAATGGAAGAAAGAAAGCATCTTCAACAAATTGTGCTGGCACAACTGGATGTCAACCTGTAGAAGAATGAAAATTGACCCATATCTATCACCATGCACAAAACTCAAGTCCAAATGGTTCAAAGACCTCAATATCAGTCCAAAAACACTGAACCTGATAGAAGAGAAATTGGGAGGTACCCTACAACAGATGGGCACAGGCGATCGCTTCCTAGGTATAACCCCAGCAGCACAGACATTAAGGGCAACATTGAATAAATGGGACCTACTGAAACTGAGAAGCTTCTGTAAAGCAAAGGGCACTGTCACTAAGACAAAAAGACAACCTACTGACTGGGAGAAGATCTTCACCAACCCCGCAACAGACAAAGGTCTGATCTCCAAAATATATAAAGAACTCAAGAAACTAGACTTTAAAATGCTAATTAACCCAATTAAAAAAATGGGGCACTGATCTGAACAGAGAATTCTCAACAGAAGAAGTTCAAATGGCCAAAAGACACTTAAGGTCATGCTCAACCTCCTTAGCGATCAGGGAAATGCAAATCAAAACAACTTTGAGATATCATCATACACCTGTCATATTGGCTAAAATCAAAAACACCAATGATAGCCTCTGCTGGAGTGGCTGTGGAGGAAGGGGTACCCTCATCCATTGCTGGTGGGAATGCAATCTTGTGCAACCACTGTGGAAATCAGTGTTTCAGTTTCTCAGGAAATTCGGGATCAACCTACCCCTGGACCCAGCAATACCACTCTAGGGAATATACCCAAGAGATACCGATCATATGACAAGGGCATTTTTTCAACTATGTTCATATGTAATAGCCAGAACCTGGAAACAACCTAGATGTCCTTCAATGGAAGAATGGATGAAGAAAGTGTGGAATATATACACACTGCTGCTTTCTTTGTTTATATGTAATAATTCATTACACATTTCTTTTATAATATGTTGAAAACGTAACAAAAAATAACTGAAAAATTAAAATATATGTCAATGCATAGATGGCATGGGATTCTGCGGAATAGAATTGCTCTTTATTCAGTTTTACACAGCAAAGCTAGGAGAGTTAGACAGTTCTAGTTTCACTGGTATAAATACAGTCTATGAAACGAGATAATTGGGGCGATAGATGATCAGACTGCATAAATTAGATATTTATTCATTCAGTGTGCTGTGCGATGATCTTCTTATTCATATCTCTATTTAAACTGAAATTGAGAAAATTCATTTTTCAATCTACATGGAACTCTAAGATTAAATGAAGAAAAATCACAACCACTTACCCATCATTGCTATAACTTTTCTTTTCGTATTAAAAACATCTGAGCAAATCTTATCAAAAATGTGAACTATGCTATCATGGTATCTGAAATTTTTATTTTTAATTTCCTGACAGGAGGCTCATAACCCCCTTCTATTGTTGGTCATACTGTGCCCATTATTTTAAATGCCAGACTAAGTTCCAATGAACCACAACAAAACAAAATGGCAGTAGTATGAATTTTGACCCCGAGGAAATGCCCTTAAAATGTGAGCTGAGGAGCAAACCCTCATTAGTCTAATGAGTACGCCAGTACTTTGTCTCAGTTGACTCTTTTCATAATTAACTCTTGCCCAGATAATCTCTTTTCCTGAACTACCTTCTATTAATTCCAGACAGTCAGTAGTCTTAACTCCTTTGTATTAGGTAATTATTGTGCACTGCAGAGTTTAGCCAGTCAAGCAGGAATCCATTTCCATGAAGCACTAATTTCAATCCAAGCATATGAGAAATAATAACTTTGATTTTTATACAATTTATGAGGCAACAAAAGAACCCAATTTAATATTTTGATCCTAATATTTCCTTTTAACATATGGCTAAAGTATATCTTTAATTTTACTCTTCGATAACATTCAGGAGTATATATGCAGAAATTTCTATAAGTCAACAAGAGACTGTATTCTCTAAAATGTCATTTGCTGTAACTCTTATGAAAAAACACACCTTTTATTTTATCGTGTCTAAAACCTTGACAAAAAGTGTTGAAAAGGTCAAATTTTCATATAATTCAAATATTGTCAAGAGAATAAAATATCTTGGCATCAATTTTGAGAAATTAGACACTTGAATGCATTGGTAGCTTTCTGGAACATTTTTAACCTGATCAATACGATTGGAAATAGTGTTTTCTGTCTCTTTATTTTACAGAAACAGCGTGTACACCTATGCATGGTATTCAACAGCAGGTCATTTACATAGACATGTGAGGATGAAATAGAAAACACTGAGCTTGTTGGCCGTGGGCAGACTGCAAGTTTGGAAGCTACAAAAAAGAAATGTGCATTCACTTAGACACTAGGATCAAGAGAAAAGAGATTGATATCTGTTAGAGTAGTGAGCTGGGGATCCATCATCAGAATTAGATGCTTTTCTTAAGTGATTACAGTGGCTAGCGGATTGAATTGATTTGGTCAACTGTAGAGCAATGTGTAAGCATTTAAAAGAACATTTAATACTGCTGTGTTCTAGTTTGTTTTTATGTTACTGTGATAAAACTCTCTGAATAAAAGCAGCAAAGTGGAGGAAAAGGGTTTATTTGGTTTGCAGTACTATTATTTAGGAAAGTCAGAGGAGGGAGTGAAACAGAAGCCTTGGAGTGACACTGCTAAATGAATCATTTTCTAGGTCACCTGTTGACTAATTCTCTTCTACTACTTACCTTATGCCCCACAGGTTTATAAACCTGGGAATAATGACACCTCCAGTGGTCTGGTGCCTCTCATATCAATCATTAATAAAGACAATCTCTTAAAGACATGGCCAAATTCCAATATGAACTGGGAAATCCCTCAGTGGAGATTTCCTCCTATGACTCTGTGGCATGTTGACAGTTGAAGCAAACCAGGACAAGTTCTGCTTCCTACAATAAAAAACATATTATTTTAGGAGCAGCTGTTCTACTCACTGGCTGGTAGGTTTGGCAAAGCTAGAGTGATCCTTGAACTTGGTAGAAGGATTAGGGATTTTGAGGACACTGAAGGCACAGAAGCAACAATCACTGCTGAAAGGCAGCTGCGGTACCATGAAAAGGAAGTGGTGACTCTTTGCACTGGAGTTGTTACACTAGGAGTAGATGTGAAGGGGCCTAACTAAGGGAATAGAAGCAAAGTGGCCTAACTCCAGGTTCAGTCATGTTTCATGTAGAAAGAAGGCAGTCACAAGAATCACTCATGGACATTATTGCAAACAATCATCAGTTCACGCTGCTGAGTTGTTTGATTCATTAAGAGTTATGTTAAATTTCTGTTAAGAACAGGAAAACACAGCACCTTAAAGTTTATTCAAATAAAAAATACTGGACAAAAATTAGAGATTTAGACAGACAAAATATGTACCTTTTTATGATTCCATATTTTAAAATTATTGGAATAAGTGTGTCATCTAATAATGACATTAAATGATAATAATGATAATAAATGCACAGACTCAAGATATGAATTCAGTGTTGGTATATTCTTTGGTAATTTTCATATAATAATAAGTATAACTGATTTAGGAAGAAAATTTTTAGTGTGTCTATATACAAATTTAAATATGTTTTGTTGCTATTGTTCCATGTGAATTTTTGGTAAATGGCATCTGACAAACATGTGATTCTTCTGATCTTCTGTTGACTTTTGTATTGTTCTCACGAATTTACACTCATCCGTAGTATATTGTGTTCTTCTTTTCTTTTCTTTTGTTTTACACATACTAATACACCAGAACTACAGAAACTCTCTAAACTGTAAATGAAGATCAGCAAAATAAGAGCTACTAAGTTGGAAAATGATAGAAATCAATTGTGACATTAGGTATTAATATATTTATGTAGAGAAAAATGGGACATTACAGACCAAACTCAGAAAAGAATATGTAGCTAACATTAACCAAGTTTAATATGGAAAAAATAGAAAAAAATTGCAATGACTGTGTGTCAAAATGACAGGTATGACAGGCACATATCAGCCGCGGAGATATTTACCATGATGCATTACAGCTGTAGGCAACATTGTGAAGCATGCCAAGTTTGTTTTCAGTGCCCTCTCACCTCCCGTGCAGCATCCCTGGACCTTTCTGGAAGCACTTGATGTCCTCATACTGAACCCCTGACCTTATCTGGGTTCCTTACTAGTCAGCAACTCTCCATCAGCAGCTCACAGCTGAGTCAAAGAATCTATCTGACCTGCATTACATTCATCCAACCCCCGACACCTCAGGAGCAACTAACTCAGGAAAGACATGTATTGTTTCCAGTGAGCAGATGCATTAGCAACCCACACGTCATACCTATATTTTTGTTCACATGTAATTTAAGTAACTCAGTTTCATTTGCATTGCGAATCTAGAGGAAAAATAATTGGCCTTTTAAAAGGTTAATTAAAACAGGAAATGGGACCCTGGGGTCAGAGTGCCACTCTAGCAGAGGTGATTATTTGTGCCATGCTGAGTCTTTTAGAATAAAACTTTCCCAAGCGGCTGTACAAGTTTGCACTCCCACCGGCAATGGAGGTGTACCCCTTCATTCCGAACCCTCTCTAGCATAAACCGCCATTTGTGTTTTTGTTCTTAACCATTCTGATAGGTAAAAGGGAATCTGAGTTACTTTGATTTGTATTCCCCAGATGGTTAAGGATGTTGAACATTTATTTAAGTGGTTCAATACTGCCCTTTCTCAGAAAATTAGGAATCACTCTACTACAAAATGCAGTGATACCACTTTTGTGCATATACTCAAAGGATGCTCAATCAGTCTACAAGGACACTTGCTCAACTATGTTCCTAACAGCTTTATTTGTAATAGTCAGAACCAGAAAACAATCCATATGTCCCTCAGCTGAAGAAAGCATAAAGAAAAATGTGGTACATTTTTAAAATGGACTATTAATCAGCTGTTAAAAATGACATAGGGAAGATTGAAGGCAAATGGTTAAGAACTAGAAAAAAATAATCCCGTATGAGGTAAGCCAGACCCAGAAAGAAAAACATGATATATACTCACTCTTAAGTGGGTATTAGCTGTAAAATAAAGGATAATCATACAGCAATTTACAGATTCAAATAGGTAAAGTAACAGTGAGGTACCTGGTGGTGGGTATGGATCTGGGAAGGGAAAATAGAACTCTTCTGGGTAGATTGGGGACTGATAGGGATGGGAACTTAAGGGATGAGGTTGTGCGGTGGATGGAGAGGGAGAGGACTGAAAAAAAATGACTTTAACTGAGGAGGACACATTTACCAATCAGCTAGAAACCTGATGCATAGAAAATTTCTACCTACCTACAAGAATGAACTAGCAATAGTGGACACGTAGCCTGCACTGGCCATCTCCTTTGATCAGATTGGTGACTATCCCAATTGTCATTAGAGAGCCTTCATTCATTGATTGATGGGAACAGATACAGAGATCCAAGGAAAACATTATGCCAAGCTCAGGAAAGCCAATTAAAAGGAGGGAAGGATTATAGGAGCCAGAGGGATCAAAGAGATTACAAGATAACCCACAGAAGCAACTACCATGACTCATAAGAATTAATAGAGTCTGAAGCAACAAGCAGTGAGCCTGCATCTGACCGAACTAGGCCCTCTACATATAGTTGTGCAGCTTGGTCTTCTTGAGGAACTTGTAATAAAGGGAGCAGGGACTATTCCTCATGCTTAGCCTGGCTCTTGGGAACCTATTCTTTATCCTGAATTGCCTTGCCCTGACTAAATACAATGGAAGGTCTTATAGCAGCTTGATTTGCCATGGTTTGTTGATAGCTGAGGAGGCCTACCCCTTTCTGAACAAAAAAAAAGGGGAAGAGTGGATTGGGGCTTGGGGCAATGAGGGAGGGGAAACTGTGATAGGGTAGTAAAATAAAATAAATTAATTAGACAATTAAGAAAAATAAAACATATTTGTCAGATAGGTGTTTGAAAAACAGTACACATAAATATTCAAGTGAAAAAAATCTTTGACATATTGTTTTGGGTGTCTTATTATGAACTACCTGAGTAATGTATTTTATTAACTATATATTTTGAATAGTGTATCTTTGGTGAGATGAATTACATTAAAAACGTACAAGAAAAAAAAAGGATGTTAAAATTTCCCTTGAGAGAAAAAAAAAATTCCCTTGAGGAATAACTTGGATATATACATGAACTTTCTACATAAAGCTGATTTTATTCTATTTAAATTAATCATTCTAATAAAAATCTTATTTTCTACCAAATGGCATGCACTTATTAAGCACAAGATTCTGTTTATTTTCTTACCTCAATGGTTATGAAATAATAAACCATCAGCGATGCACATGCAGATAACCAAAGTAATATAATATAATTGTGTGTCAATACTTTACAAAGTAGCATATAATGTTGTGCTATGAAAAAACTATAAATACAAGCAGCATGCATATTAAAAAAAATGCTTCCCTCCACCAGTGGAAGGACCTGAGGGTGGGAAAGAAAATGAAGTTTCAGATAATTGACACCCTGTCTGAAAACTCAAATAGTAATTGTCATTACACACACAAGCATGATTGTGTTTTGTTGACTGTGGTAAACTACCACGCAGTAAATTCTTCATGGATAAAATTATGGGGCATGGTCTACCAATCAAGCACCTTACTTTTCACTGTCGTTGTCTTTATTGAAAATATCTTTTTTCATACAACATATTTGGGAATGGTTTACCCTCATTTTTCTCTCTACATCACCACCCTTCCAACTCCATGCCCCCCCTCTTTAAATTTTTTTATTTATTTTATTTCACATGCATTGGCTGCATGTATGTATGTATGAGGGTGTCGGATCCCCTGGAACTGGAGTTACAGTCAGTTATGAACAACCATGTGGGTGCTGGGAATTAAACTTGGGTCCTCTGAAAGAGCAGCCAGTGCTCTTAGCCACAAAGGCATCTCCCTAAGCCCCTCCTTGAGAAAACAGGCAAATAAATAAACAAACAAGAATAAAACAAAAATGAGTAAATCAATAAATACACAAAAAGAAACACACTTGCTCACATACTCACATGCATGCACGTGCTCATGAATGCACACACACACATTGCATACCCTGCTGAAGAGAATGGGCTTCCCTAAGGAGAAGGGGGACTTGTTTTCTATTAAGTGTATGTGAGAAGCTGCACTCCCCTGCTAGAACTTCTAAACAAGCTCCCACTTACATTGTCAAATGACTCATTGGCACATTGAGTAGAAAATAAAAAGTTCTTAGCAAACAGATTAAACACTCTGTTTCAAAAAATCTATTTTCTTTAGCTCAGAGCATCAATGGCTAACATCAGTTATGAGCACTATAAATTGTTCCATATTTTCAGCAAAGATTTTCAGCAACTCAGTAATGACATTTACCTAATGCCACTTTTAGTCAAATGGTGTGGCCTCAAAACAGCTAGGATATTCCAGGAGAATGGAAATGGTGTTGTTTGTGTTTTGCCTTTTAACTTTTGTTTGTTTGGTTTTGTTTTCTTACATATGTGATGTGCATGCATATGTATATGTTCATATATATGTAGTATTTAAGTGTGTGTGCAGTGCACATGCATATGAGTGGGTATGCCTGCACAGGCTCATGTTGAGGGTCTTCTACTGTTCCTACACTATTCATTAAGAAAGGTTTACTCATCTGAAACCAAAGCTCACTATTCTGGTTAATAAATTAGTAAATTTAATCTAGAGTCTCCTGTCTCTGAGTTTTCCAATGTGAGAATTAGAAGCAGACTGCTATACCCAACTATATTTACATGGTTGCTGGGGATCCCAACCTTCACACTTGCCTACAGATTCCTTTAACTGCCAATCTACCTCCTTAGATCCTGTTTATGTTTTAAACCTGTGACTTAGGAACTGAGTGGTGAGTTCTGCGCTCAGCAAACTGTAGTATGCTGCTAAATGTTTAATTTTGTGTCTAGGAGAAACAGGAACACCATGGGAATTACTGGCTTGTCTGAGCTTATCCTCTTGATTTTCTGGTAAATAGATCACGAACTATTCCCACCTCATTCATAATATCTTAGTCACGTCCATGTAGCCTGTCATACGAGCATAAACCTGAATGAAACACGTATTCCTTCCCTGTGGAGCTTGTCACTTGCTCCTGCCTATCTAACTCTGAAATATAATGAGTGGCTTTGAATATCTTGAATATTTGAGTACATCACTCATTTACAAAGATGTTTGAAATCACCTTGATATCAAGTAACTACATTTAAAGCCTGAAAATATTAAATCCCAGGAAATAAAAGCACCCAATTTTTAAGAGGCATCAGTATATAAACAAAACACTTTCTTCAGCTACACACTTGGGCATTTCCTTGAAAAAAAAATAAATCTTCTAAAATATAAAAAATAAATAAACAATTTAACCACACTCTTAAAATGCATTCTACCTATAATCCAATGTAGTTCTGAAGAAAACAAATATAATTTAAATAAATATATTTACATTTGGCCAAAGTTTCTATTTCAGATACTATTTATGACTCTGTTCATCTTATGCAAGCCCTATTCATCTTTATGGAAATAATACACAAAATTAGTAGCCACTTTTTCAAACATGAACCTCAGTGATTCTTGATAACAAGAAAATTTAGTCAAAAAAATAATTTACATCTGAGCAGGGAGAGGGGAAGGAGGGAGAACTGTGGTTGTTATAAAAAAATGAATAAATGTTTAAAATAAAAAAGGACATCATACTATTAAAAAATGGTTTACCAAGACAAATTCTGCTGGTGTATTTTCAAAAAGTATTTAAAGAAAAACAAGACAGTTACTCAGGTGCAAAGTTGACCCATAGTGACACAATTTTCCAAAAATATCTCTTCTATAAGGAGACCAATCTTTTCCCCAGACCCCTTGGCCAAGTTAATAACAAGCCCTGAGAGCATTCATGACTAGGTATTTAGTCTACTAAAGTACTGTGTTCTCAGCATGTTCAAGATTAACCTGCCTTTCAGAGAACAATATAGTCAACTTACTATGTCTTAGATTTTTGATAAAATCAGTTTTTACCATCTAATCTAAATGGATAGCTTTAATCTTGTTATATACTTTTCCATTTCCTAGACCCAGAACAGTGAGTGTGTGTGTGTGTGTGTGTGTGTGTGTGTGTGTGTGTATGTGTGGTGTTAACTGTTTTTAAATAACCAACATATTGAAAGAAATAAAAAAACACCATGTTGAAAGCAACATGCAGCTAACAGCTATTAGCATTTTTTATACTTTCATTTAAGTAAAATAATCAAATAACGAATTCCCTTGTAAAACCTGGGTTAAATGCTTCTATAAAAAATTCCCAGCCGGGCGGTGGTGGCGCACGCCTTTAATCCCAGCACTCGGGAGGCAGAGGCAGGCGGATCTCTGTGAGTTCGAGACCAGCCTGGTCTACAAGAGCTAGTTCCAGGACAGGCTCCAAAACCACAGAGAAACCCTGTCTCGAAAAATCCAAAAAAAAAAAAAAAAAAAAAAAAAAAAAAAAATTCCCTATTCCTTTTCCAAACAATCTTGTATGCGTTTGTCAATATTCCTTTTCCAAACAATCTTGTATGTGTTTGTCAATAAATACAGAGCAAAGACCTTTGTTAGTGACATGTATGAAAAATAATATTAGAATCATACACACCTATCAGCACATAAATTCACAGTTTATCTCTCTCTCTCTCTCTCTCTCTCTCTCTCTCTCTCACACACACACACACACACACACACACACACACACACACACATACACACACACAACACACACACACTCACATACACACACTCACATGGGGCAACAGCCCACACAGAGGAGGATAACACGTAGAAACAGACAGATATGAAACACAAGAGACAGGACAGTTGGATTCCATATGGAAGGTACAGAGAATTTAGATTTGGGCTTACTCTTGACTGAACTTATCAGAGAAAGTTGTATTGACTTCATTTCATAATAAAACAATGATGAATTTGTCTGTAATTATTAAGAAGAAATAATATTGTTTAAATAACAAATAAAGAAATGTTTATATTCTTCCCATTGTTTTTGTATGCCTAAAATGAACTATGTGCTCTCCCTGCTAAAATATGAGCTAGTCCTACAATTTATCACATGATTGATTCTTCTCTAATACTCCTAGTATAAAAATTACAGCTCATATTTTTAAATAGATAGAATATTTATATCTATGAAAAATTTGGGCAATAATTTCGTTGGAGTAGACTGAAGTTTATGTTATAAATTATCATTCACAATAGCTACAAATAACAAAATATTTTGGGGTAATACTAACCAAAGATGTGAAAGACCTGTTTGACAAGAACTTTAAGTCTTTGGAGAAAGAAATTGAAGAAGATACAGAAAATTGTTATTAGCATAAAATTAGACAAATTGACCATGGAAATGAATCAAAGACATGGATATTAATTCATACACCTATGAACACCTGATTTTTGACAAAGAAGCTAAAATTATACAATGAAACTTTTAAAATTTATTTTTAAAATTATCTTTTCTCATTCTACGTAACAAATCCAGTTCCTACACCCTCCCCTCCTCAGATCCTCAATAGAGTATTATTTAAATTTTATTTTGAAATTATTTTATAATTTCAACATTTTTCCTTTTTTTCTTCTGTCCAAACCATCTCATATATCCCTACATTTTTTTTCTCTATTTCACATTTATGGACTCATTTTCATTAATTGTTATTTTATACACACATGTATGTATGTGTGTGTATAACTAAATAGTACATGTTCGGTTTCTATAATATTACTTGTATATATGTTTTCAGGGCTGACCGTAAGGTACTGGACAACCAATTGGTATGCTTTTCTCTGAAGAAGACCACCTTCCTCACTCCCAGCTTTCTTCACTTGCCTATATTTCTTTATTTAGGGTTGAGGGCTTCTAGTTTTTCTCATTCACTTCAGCAAATTTGTTGGTTTCATCCTTGTTCAGTTCAAGTTTGAATGTTCCTATCATTTTGATTTTATGGGTGTACCTTCTGATATTATTATGAGATACATCCTCAAAGAAAACTTTCTTGTCCTCTGGCTCTCACAACCATTTCATCCCTCTTCTATAATGCTGAGCCTTAGTTTTCGGCTAGCTTCAAATCTTCAAATATGTGTATATACTCTATATTAATTCCAGAAACAAGGGTGATGCCAGAATAGGGAGTTGGTGCTAATGAAACAATTGAAACTGGAAGGAGAGGGAGGTCCATTAGGAAGGGGGAAAGGTAAACACAAAGAAAGTGAATAGAAGATAAAGGAGAATAGCAGGAAAGTAGTGATTTAATAGCTAAAGTGGAAAAGGGGGGGTTTCAACATAGTGGAGTTATTGAAGTCCAGATTATTTGCAGTTCTTGTCTTAATTACAAACCTTGACTCAGATGTGGCCTGTGAGTTTGATTGAAAAAGATGGAGTCAGGAGATAGAGCATCAAATGAATTTCCTTTGAAGCAAAATAAGCTCAAATTTCAGTGAAAAAGGAAGAACTCAGGTAAGAGCATAAAATACACGATTTTCAGGGTGTATGTGAGAAAGAAATCACAAACTTAGGACAAAAATGCTGCTTTCTGAAGTTTAGTTCTCAGTGCTAGTTTGAGTAGCTTGTTAAACAACATATAATCAATGAGAGAAAATAAATTTTTTCATTCTTGAAGTGAACATCAAATTTTCTCTGTCTATCATTATCCTCGCTTCCAGGTCTTTATGATGTCCATGACTGTGTTAGTCATGGCAGTGGGAGGGGATGCCATGACAAAAACAGAAAAGTGGTAGATAAAATGATATACAGTTGTTTAAAAAAGCCACAATGAATAGTTTATGTTTTATTAACCACCCAAACTATAGTTCACATAATTCCAAGAATAGATAATTTTACGGAACTTTTCTTATCTGGGCTGATGATACTCCCCTCAAAAACCATTGGCCTCACATCAAAAATCCCAGAACCAGGAAGGAGAAACTCTCTTGAGTTGTTGACAGTGCTGTTCAAGAGATTTCAAAAACATACAGTCTATTGATATTTCCCTTGGTTATCTAACAGCAACGGAAGGTAAGTCACTCTTGTTGAAGACACCATGCAATTCAGTAACAGGGTCTAGAGATCCCCAAATGTGAATTTACCTAAATACCTCCTTACTCAGTCTTAACATTCATTGGACTGGAACGTACCATTTAAGCTTCCAAAGGAAAGAAATAAACAGCAGTTCTACCGTGCTACGAACCCTATGAATCACATCAACAAGCAACATGGCATGATAATTCTAAAATTGTCAATAGTGGCGCACATAACTTTAGGAAACCAACAGTTCTCTGTACTTAAGACCCACTAAACCACAGGTAAACTATGCCTGATACTGAAAAATTAGCTAACTACTCATTGCTAGTAAAGTCATGGATATTAGAGGAGGGTCTACAGTAATTAATTTATTAAACCAGCATGTTTCCTAATAACAATCTAAACATAAGTGTCTTTAAACAGATTAGTGTAGTCTTCACTCCTTCGAGGAAAATTTTACTTCAACAGATGAGTACCACTCCAGAAAATCTCAACCAAACAAAATTCAGAGTTTTGTTGTTCATTACTACTGGATATATCCACAATCCTCCTTCTCATTTTCTTTAAAGCTATGTTCCTGGCTACCAGCTTACAATTTCAGGAGAATGACTTAAGATTTCTTGAGAACCATCAGTGTAACTTCCCTGTATGGATTGTCCAAAGGCCTCCAAATTAAAATATAGTATAACTTTGTTATTTTATTTGTAATTTCCTCTTAAACCTCTTCTCTATTTCAATACTTTTATATCAAATGGGTGATATACATCTTCCTTTCTGAAATCTTGTTTTCATCCTTCCAGATCTTTCATCTCTCTTCTTCAATTTATTTTATAGAAACAGTATATTCTCACAAAAACATGTGAAACAAATTTAAAGTTTCTAAATATATTTAACTCTATTAATTTGGGACAGCTTTTCAGGAGATACATGACATGATTCTTGTCTCTCTTATGTCAAAAATATTATTGCACATTTTCCTTCTTATTTCTGCTTTTATGTGTCTGGTAAAATAGAAACCAAATAAATATTGCTTATGACATTAAAGTAAATACAGTATTGCTCCTTTGGTTGCTTGTAGATTAATATTTTATAATACACAATGAAAGCTCCTTACTCGTTATGTTTCTTAACATAAAAATTCACATCTATAACACCTTTACACAAAATTTTCAAAAATTAGGTAATTTTTCTTTACCATGGGCTGTTGTGACTGACTTTTCCTGAGAAAACACAAAAATACAACTATGGCCTCTAGATTGGGCACAGATGACAGTTCAAAGAAGCAAATACACATAGTTGTAGATTAGTGAAATAATGAGGTGTTCCCCCAAAAGAATGCTCCTGTTCCAAGGACGAGGCTAGAGAGCATTTCTTTATTTATCTGTGAATGGGGTCTTGTGAGAGTCTCCATCCATATTAATATAGGAAATACTGTTGTCAGTTTTCAGATCTTGATAAGGTTTCGATATTGTAAATATTACATAAATACAGTCATCTTGTTTGTGTAGAAGAAACAGTCTCTCAACAGAAACAGTCTTCCCTGGGCTTCTGGTTCTTTCATTATTTGTGTTTCTTCTTCTGCAATATTCCCTGAGACTTATGTGTAATGGTTGTGTTGTAGATATATCAGCTGGCAGTAAATACCACAGGGACAGTTTTTCTCTAGGTTTGAAGCAGCTGTTTCTGTAATAGACTCCATCTACTGAGAAAAGGGGCCTCTTTGATGAAGAATGAGATCTGCTCTTATTAGACTGGATCTGTGCATAGATCTGGTTCTGTGTCCCAGGCCAGGTCATGAGTCAAATCACTTATACTAGGATGCTTATATCTTCTGCAATGATCTGCAGTCTCTGGAATCTTTCAACTGTTTTCCTCCAAGTGAAAGTAGATAGTATCATTTTATCAGTGATAGTTCAGAGAACGAAAGCAATAGTATTATGTCTTTCAGATTTTTTATTGCATCATGAAACTGGTACCTAACCACACAGTAGCATCAAGTAGAGAAAATAGGTCTTTTTCTAACTACATGAAACTTACCATAGCCATTATTACGAAGCTCTTACTACTTCCAGTCCGTTTCTCTGGAACACTCTTTTTATGTCAATTATTTGCCTGATGCTTTAAGTGAAAAATAAATAACTAGAGACAAAGCCTTTAAATGTCCTTTATAATATTTATTATCCAGTCATGCAGTTCAGTACAAAGCTATCTTTTATTCCTGACACTCTTTAAACCATACCATGCTCACTCTCTCTTTTCACATTTTTTTTGAGAAAAAAATGGCAACATATTCTATGGGGTAAAAGTGAAGTTACACAAGTATAGTGTGGCAGATGTTTTATTTTATGATATAAATCCTTAAACTAACATGACAAACACAAAACAAAGAAAAAATTTCCAAAAAACATTATTTAGGAAATTTGCTAATTTATTATTTATGAAATAAGGTTGGGGAGATATAGCATCTAAAAAAAGAAAAAAAAGAAAATGCTTATTTAGTTAGCCTTAATTTTTATTTATATAAGTTTCACATATTGTCCTTTGAATCATTGAACAATGTAGTCTACTCCCTTTACAGAGTGCAATGGGATTCTAAACCAGGAATCTGTGAAATGTCCAGAGACATTTTGGCTTGTTACATACTGTAGAAGAAAGATGTTATTACTTTACTATTTAGCGAGTCTGGGCCATGAGTGCTGGGAAATATCCTGGAATGAAAAGCAGAAGAATAACAATGAAGCATTTTTTTTTCATATGAAATGACAATAGAGCCAGGAGATAAGTAATGCATTGTTAGAAGGTGTGCTTCAGTCGTGATACAGATGGTCACACAGCAACAGAGAAATATGTAGGAGCAGCGGGCCACTTCCTGCCACCCAGCTCCTGGCTACCTGGTTAGCATATGCCCCGAAATAACAACACACAAACTGTATTCTTTTAAACACTGCTTGGCCCATAATATCTATCCTCTTCTTGGCTAACTCTCATATCTTGATTAACCCATTTCTAATAATCTGTGTAGCACCACGACGTGATGGCTTACTGGGAAAGATTCAGCATGTCTGACCTTGTGGCTGGCTTAATGATATCTGACCTCACTTCCCTTCTTCCCAGCATTCTGTTCTGTCTTCCCCACCTACTTATGTTCTGACCTTTCAGGCCAAACAGTTTTCTTTATTAATCAACCAATGAAACAACAGATAGATAAAGACCCTTCTACATCAGAAATACATATAAACATATCTTCCTGTCTTAGCATTGGTATTTATAAAAAGCTCAATGCTAATGGATGCTAACATATCATTTTGATATTACAGATTAGAAGCATATGTCCTTAACATCCCTAAAGTAATCAGTAAATAAATGTTTGGAAATATTTTGAGTGGCAGATTTCCGGTTCTGCAGAAATCATAAAACTGGTCTTAGAGATAGAATATCATGTTCTATTGGTCTATGTGCCAAACAATTCTACCCCAGGTAGCATAGGAAAGAAAATCTTTCAAATTGTGCAAGAGAAACACACAGAGCACCATATGGCCCTCACTTTTAGCAGTTACATAAACTATTTTGAGATATTATGTGTTGTTTTGGATAAACAAACCTCTTACTTAGGTGAGAAGGATTTTTAGTTTTCCTTCTGGCCAGCACATTAAGAAAAATGTCAAACACATTTTCCATATGGGAGGTAATATGTTAGTACTTAGAACTGGATGTAACCCCTTAGGCTGTGAGCTGGAGGTGGAAGACAACTTGAGTGAAAGATCCTGTGATTTCTAAATAGACTGAAAAACCAGTAAGAAAACACTCAGGGCCACAATGCCACAATGATAGCATTTGTCAAACTAAGAACAAATATATTGAATGATAACTGGTACAATCTGAGAGAATCTAATAAAACTCCCTTTCCTTACATACCTTTCACTTTTTCCCTGCTCAAATTTTGCAGTTAGGATAATTACAGAAATTACCATGATGAAAACTGTGAACCTTCTAATTCAATGTATATATCTCTATAAAATTTCCTAGTATGACACTTAGAATTTTGCAGTGTTAAGGAAAATTGATGGAACAGAAAAGATATATTTAGTTGGGTAACTCAGGTTCAGAAACCGACTAAAATATATTTAGGCTGTTTATAATGACCAAGTTTGCAGTATTCAGTTGGGTCGCCATTAGAACTGTGCCTTAAAATAAGTGGAGAGAGAAAGGCAGAGGAAGAGCTACTGTGCTCTGCTTGTCTGTCTCCAGTGGACAGAGCAGCACATAGGAGGACAATGAGTAAAACAATAGACTGTGAGGATGTGCTTGCAGAGGGGAGGAGAAGAAGGTTTAGAGAAGATGGGCAAGAATTGTTGTAATAGGAGCGGCGGGGCTGCGTCCCCAGCACCCAGGCCGCCTGGCTAGCTTATGCGCCGAAATAACAACACACAAATTGTATTCATTTAAACACTGCTTGGCCCATTTCTATCTAGCCTCGTCTCAGCTAACTCTTGCACCTGGACTAGCCCATTTCTTATAATCTGTGTAGCCCATGAGGTGGCTTACCTGGGAGATTCTAGCCTACATCCATCCTGGGTTGGAGCTTCATAATGCAACTGCCGGGTGAGGGGAGCATGGCGTCTCTGAGCTCACTTGCTCTTCCTCCCAGCATTCTGTTCTGTTTACTCCTCCCACCTATGTTTTAACCTATCAGGGCCAAGCAGTTTCTTTATTGTTTAACCAATGAAATCAAAAGATTGATATATGACACTCCCACATCAAAGAATGATACAGAGCACTAAATAGTATTTCTGTGAAAGGGGTCATTTCACAAGAGACTGGGAAGTCACTTTCATCAGAAAAAAATAAAGAAATATGCAGGGTTTTCCATA
Source organism: Microtus oregoni (assembly GCF_018167655.1). Lineage (NCBI taxonomy): Eukaryota > Metazoa > Chordata > Mammalia > Rodentia > Cricetidae > Microtus > Microtus oregoni. The sequence goes on from NW_024543089.1 coordinate 27,753,230, forward strand.
ATTCTGTGAAAATAATTTTTGGGTTCTCCTCATCTGCTTGGCAGTTTAGGGCAATGCAGATTTCAAAAGGAACAACTCAATCAATATTTAATGGTAGGACTATATTATGTAAAAAGGAATCTGAAAGTTTCAAAGTAAATAAGTAAGATAGGTATGATTATGGGTTTTTAGGTAAGAATTCATTGAATGTCTTTGACTATAAAATTCAAAACATATATATATATATACATACACACATATATATGTATATATATATATATATATATATATATTGTATGTGATATCCCATAGAAAGAGAAATTAATGTTGAAAGTTAAAGTGAATTAATAAGTCCTAGTATTAGTATCTGGCACTCAAATCCACTGAGAGAAATCAAAGACTTAAGATCAATTCAAATATATATTTAAAAAACCTTTTTTTAGTACTAATGGACCAACAGCCTTAGTGTCAATACAGTACAACATGTGGAAGGGTTGTTAGGTGGAGTCTTAGGGGAACTCAGAAAGATGTGCAATATCTTATCCACGGAATTCACAGCTGGCCAGGAAAGTTTACTTCTCTCATTTCATTTCTTTCTTTCCAAATATATAATAATAAAAGGATCAACTGGGTGGTGGCTGCACACATCTTTAATCCCAAAACTTGGGAGGCAGAGAGAGGCAGAACTCTATGTGTTTGAGGCAAGCCTGGTCTAAAAAAGCTAGTTTCAGGAGAGCTAGGTCTGTTACACAGAGAAACCCTATCTCAAAAAGTAGTAACAATACTACTACTACTACTACTACTACTACTACTACTACTACTACTACATATAATCATTTCATTCTTTTCCCATAGCAAAAAGCAGGTTTTACAGAAGCAGAGGCATTTGTTAAGACCCCACAGCCCAATATCCTATTCTTACCTTACTACAGGTCACTAGGATCTCCCAGGCATTTCAGAGCAAAGGATCAGAGGTCCTAAGGCTGTTTAAATCCATAATAAATTTCTTAAGTCACCACAGGGTACCTATGTAAATTATTAGTCATTTTTCAGCATTCAAATGACTGGGATAGAATAGTTAATTTGTGAGCAAGCAAAACACATTGCCGTCAGGTTAGGGCTGGTTATCACCTCTCCACAATCATAATACTAAACGTTTAATAAAATTAAACATTATATGTTAATATAATATGAAACACACATATGCATTTTAAGAAGATAAAATTATTTGCTTATGAAACATTTTAAAGCAGTTTTTCATTTTATGTTTAAAATATTACAAGATTTAAATTCACATAAGGACTAATAAAACATGAAAGGCACCAATATAAAAATAAATGTGAAGACGAATAGATATAGTGTAATTCAATGAAATATGTAGAACCATAATACTACAAAAATCTGAGCAACATTACTAATCAGAAGAGGAAATATATCAGAAGTAAATGAAGGTAGTAATTGTAATTGAACACATTCAGGAATTAAACATTACTCAATCGTGGTCTGAAAGTATCCTATCCTCGTGACATTTTGTTCTTTTAGCAAAATACTAATTTTGAATGTTTAATTGGAGTTATTTTCTGATGAAAGTATTTTGCCCTTTTCATAGGCACCTGCTGTCCACAACTCTCTTCTTCATTCTCTCCCTCTTACTGTTATGCTTTCTCTCTCTCTCTCTCTCTCTCTCTCTCTCTCTCTCTCTCTCTCTCTCACACACACACACACACACACACACACACACACACACATTCATGTTGAGAGCTGCAGACAATCAGACCCTGAACTTTCTATGACTCCTTGCCTGCTGGAGTAAACAATTTGCTTTTCTTTGTTTTTTGTTTGTTTGTTTGTTTTTGTTTTTTGGGTTTTTGTTTTTTGAGATAGGGTTTCTTTGGAGCCTGACCTGGGAATAGGCCCGCCTCTGCCTCTCGAGTGCTGGGGTTAAAGGCATGCACCACCACCACCCAGCTCAACAATTTGCTTTTTTATGCTTGCAGCTGCTCTGAGCACAGAACCCTCATGTGTTCCTGATAACAAGCCTGGTGGGCTTGCAGCTGAAAAATTATTAGAGCTAGGGCATGGCCACTAGTTAAGGAGAGCACTATATAAGCTGCCTGGAAACATAATAAAATTGGCATTCTTGCTTCAAGAATGACCCGTGTTTCTGTGTGTTCTTTACTTCCCAGATCCTTGCCTGACCACACATTTCCAGGCACCACACACACACACACACACACACACACACACACACACACACACACATTTATATAGCTACAAACAGGCCAGCATGGTATAGGCGAACATGATTTTTGCCATATCAGATGAAATGACTCTAGGACTAAATGGAGGATGGAGAGGATGGAAAGGATGAACTTTCACACACCATCTTTGCTAGTCCCTACCTCTTCTAGACAGTTCAGCTTGTCAGAGAGTATATATCAATCCTTAAAGTCTTACACAGCAATAGTTTTCCATCTTTCTAATGTTGTGACCCTTTAATACAGTTCCTTGTGTTGTAGTATCTCCTAAACACAAATTATTCTAATTGCAACTTCATAACTATAATTTTGCTGCTGTTTTAAATCATAATATAAACATTTTTGAGGACAGAGGTTTATAGAAGGGGTTGAGACACACAAGTTGAAAACTGCTGTTATATAGGCTTGGGGAGAGATGGACTTAGTGATCTGGTCACTTTCAGGGACTTCCTGAAGATTTTGAGTTTCTTGCTTCGTTAGCTTTAGGAGATTTCATGCACAATGTAATGTTTTGTCAACCTTTAGAATAATTGTTGCCTAATTGAGTTTCCCACCAGATTCAAAAGTTTCACATTAAGAAAAACTGCTTTACAAAAACACAACATTTTCAATATCCATATCCCTATTATTGACATTTTGGCTGATTCAGTTTTCAAGCTGTCATGTATATTACAGCAAAAAAGACATAGATAAGCAACTCTGTAGTATAATACGATATCCTTTAGGTAAATACAGCAGTATAACTGCATCATATGAAAGTTCTATTTTTGGCTTATTGAAAGCCCTTCGCAGAATGGCTGCATCCATTTCTAATATCTCTAGCAAAGAATCATGATCATATCTTCCAAAATCTTCTGCAGAATTTGCTTTGTTTTCTTGATGATAGCTATGGATGACATGAAACTATAGAATAGTTTTGTTTAATATTTCCTAGTTAGCCAAAGATGTTGAACACTTTTTTTTTATTTTTGGTAACTTTACGTCTTGTTTACAATGCATGTAGGTCATATCTAATTTTGAATTTCTCTCAAAATTTCCACTCCCAAAGCACATATTCCTCCAACTCCATGTCCTTCTCTTTCTGTTTCTATTTTTATTTTACTTTATTTTTTCTGCTATTGCAAATAGATGTTTTTCCCTCAATATATTCTGATTGCAATATCTTCTTTCTCAGCTCGTGTGAGATTACTACCATCACCTTCAGTCCTATCAGAATCTGCACACTGTGTCTGTCATTAGAAAATAACAAATCACCTAAAAAATGATAATAAAATAAAACAAAAAATAAATTTCTTTGAACACAATTTCATCTTACATTAGCCAGGATTAATAAAATAAATGACATCTTAAATTGTTAATGGTGTGGAGTAAGCAGAACATCCACCATTCTTGGTAGGAGTAAAAAATTTGACAGCCATATGGATATCAGTGTGTTTGTACCTCAGGAAAATGGGAATTAATTTACCTCAAGATGAAACAATAGCACTCTTGAGCATATATCCAAATGACACTTTATACTACTACAAAAATACTTGTTCAAACATGTTTATTGATGCTAAATTCTTTATAGCCAGACTTTGGAAATAGCCTAGATGTCATCAACTGATAAAAGACAAGAAATGTGGTGTATTTGTGCAATACAATATTACTCTACCATTAAAAAATGAAATTAAGAAATGTGCAGATAAATGGATGAAGTGAGGAAAATCATCCCAGTGGGGTAACCAAGACCCAGAATGACAAATGTGGTATATTTTCACTTATGTGGATATTAGATATTAACTCTTCAATGCACACTCTAGAATCCTTATACCACAGATACTAAGTACACCCTAAAGAAATAGTTTGGGAGTAATGTGGGATTCCCCTATGTATGCTGTGAATATCATTAATTAATAAAGAAAAGGTTTTGGACATATAGCAGAGCTATAGGGGAACAGAGCTACATGGGGAAAGCTAAACAAAATGGGGGTGGAAAGGAGGCAGAGTCAGAGAGAATCCATGTATCCCTGCCAGAGACAGACATGGGAAATTTTGCCGGTAAACCACAGCCTTGTGATGAACACATGATGGACGAAGGTCATTGGTTAATTAATAAAGAAACTGCTTGGCCCTGATAGGTTAGAACATAGGTGGATGGAGTAAACAGAACAGAATGCAGGGAGGAAGAGGAAATGAGGTAAGATGCCTCTGCTCTTGGAGGCAGATGCTATGAAGCTCTGACCCAGGATGCACGTAGGCTAGTATCTTTCCAGTAAGCGCACCTAGGTGCTACACACATTAATAGAGATGAGCCAGACAGTGTTTAAATGAGTACAGTTTGTGTGTTGTTATTTCGGGGTATAAGCTAGCCAGGCGGCCAGGAGCCGGGCTGTGGGAAGAGGCCCGTAGCTCTTACTAGAAACACATATTAATAAAAACGGGTTAAATTAATATGTATGAGTTAGCCAATAAGATGCTAGAGCTAATGGGCCAAGCAGTGATTTAATTTATACAGTTTCTGTGTGATTATTTCAGGACTAAGAGATTGGGAATCAACAAGCAGCCTCCTCTCACAGGGGAGGGATTTAATCTTCCTAGGAAAACAAAATAGAATAGATAGATTTTTTTCAATAGCCCAATAGTTCAATTAATGTTCCCCACATATATTGTGAAATCATTAAAGTGTCAAAAGCCAGTCATGGCCCACACCTCTGAAGAAAACCTAATCCCCTCCATCAGCACTCATCAACTTATCAAGACCTCCTCAGCGGGGAATAAAGCACAATGATCCTCTTCCTCTGGCCATTCTGGAATATTGACTACCTTCATCTTATACAGGTCTTGTACAGGCAAGCAGACATGTTCTGAGTTAATTTGTGTGACAACTTCACCATGCTTAGAAAACAATAATTTACAGCAGTCCTGAAACCTACATTAAGTTTTTATTAGTAATTTGTATTAACTACTTGGAGAACTCTTTATTTTTAATTGAAAATTGATTTTCCCATATAATATATTCTGATTGTGTTTTCCTCTAACTCAGCACCACCCAGATATTCTTTACATCTCCACTGACTCTTATCTTTACCCCAATACTAGAAAACAAATGGCATCTAAAAAACAATAAAATTATTCTTGGTTCAGGTTCTCCATCCACTTTTTTCTTATTTTTATTTGCTTCTTTTTTTTGTTTTGTTTTTTTTTGTTTTTTTTTGCAGTTTAAGGTTTTGCTTTGTTTAGCTTTGCAAGTTGAAAAATTTTGTTGAGTTTTATGTAAATTTAATTGAATCTCTAGAGTATTTTTTTAGCAAAATGACCATTTTAACGAGATTGATTTTTAGCCTGATGGTGGTGGTGCACACCTTTAATCCCAGCACTCGGGAGGCAGAGGCAGGCAGATCTTTGTGAGTCAAGGCTAGCCTGGTCTACAAGAGCTAGTCCCAGGACAGTCTCTAAAGCTACAGAGAAACCCTGTCTCAAAACACAAAAAGAAAAAAACCAAACAAACAATTAAACAAACACACCCCCCCCGCAAAAAAAATATTGATTCTTCTGGTACATTCACATGGGAAATCTTTCTATAATGTAATATTTTTTAATTCCTTATTTGAGTATTTTAAAGTTTTCATTATAGTGATCATTTGCTTCCTCGGTCACGTTGATTCAATGTTATCTTACTTTTCTTTATTTTTGAGGTAATTATTAGTAAAATGTTTATTTTTATATAAGAAGGGAAAACATTTTTGTATGTTACTTTATATCTTGCTGCTCTTTTAAGATGTTGATCAGCTGTAGTAGTCTTGGATCAGAAAATTTAAGACAATATGATATTGTGTTATAAAAAATTTCTTAGGCAATTATCTCCCATCAAGAGGTAAGAAGAAGTAGATGATAATAAAATGCTCAGGGATTATGAGCACCATCACGTATTCCATTCCAAAACTATTAGACAGGCTTTCATCTCCTGAGGGCATGTCTCACTTAAGGAAGTCATGGTGAGCAGACAGATCAAAATTAGAGTTCAGTTAATTAGATGGCACCAATTTGAATTACAAAAGAACATAATTTGAGGAAAATGGGAATAGAAAGTGAATAGACAAAAAATGTTTTGCCCCGTTAAAAGAAAAATACATTATCCGAGAAAAATACTTTCTGAGGGAAAAAAAAAACCCAAATACAAAATTGAGTGAGAGTGAATAAAAATATTATAGACTTTAAAAGCCTTTTAAAGTAATAATGATGAACAACTTGGCTGTCTTCCAATAAGAAAGTAAATGATACACGAGAATCGATATAGAAGAAAACGGCTTTTTTAATAGTATCTCTTAGCATAGGCCAGGATAAGCAGAATAAGTCAGAGAAATGAATAAATCTAACAATCAAAGAAAGAGTACTCAACTGCCATCATCACAGAAGCTTAGTCTCACAGAAGATGAAAACAAACACAGAGACCCACCAATGGACAATGTCCAGAGAGCAAAAACCTTAGAGCAATCAATCCTAAGTGGAATATCTCCATGAAACTCCTCCTCTAAGCGTTCAGGGAATTATGAAGAAAGGGAGGCAGAAGGAATGTAAAAGTTAGAAGGAGTAGAGGCCACCAAGGAAGTAAGGCCTTTTAAATAAGCAGGACCAGCAGACATATTAAGTTACTGAGAATAGAGCAGCATGTCCTAGATATAAAGTTCTAAGTCAGATGGGGTCCCTGTACTGAGTGTGGTAGTGGATACAAGTCCCTGCCTCTGACAAGAAGTCATATATAACTCATAACCACTGAGAAAAAAAATGATAATTTTTTTCCAATAGAATATGAGTATACAAACCACACTTACGTGCAGGCCTCATGCTCCATGATAGATGGCCAACAAAAAAAAAATGAACTCAATGGCCTTATTGGTGGATTTTCTCTCATAATGCTTTGTGAGGGTTGTCTTTTGTTTTATGTTTTGTTGTTCTTTTTTCCTTTTTTGCTTTTAGCTTATAGGTTGGTTGTCCATATAGTGTGATCACAGGTTTTTGGTTTATATGAGATTCATGTGTATATATTTATGTGCTTCTTTGACTCATTTGCTTCTGTTTATTTTTTCCTTCTCTTGTTTTTTTTTCTTTTTTCTTTGATCAACACTTTTTCATTTATTCTAGAGTGAACTCAGTTTCCCCTCCCTCCTCTCCTCCTCTTCCCTCATGTACCACTCCCATCTACCCCCACCTCATACACTCCTTCTCCATTCAAAAACCAGCAGACCTCCCATGGGCTTGAACAAAGTAGGCACATCATGTTGAGGCAGGACCTAGCTCCTCTCCCTTGCATCTATGCTGAGCAAGGTAATCCAGCAAGGAGAACAGGTTCAAAAAAGCCAGCAAAACTCCAGGGACTGATCGCTTACAGGCAGACCAAGATACAAAACTGTCAGACACCTGCAGAAAGCCTAGGCCGATTTCATGCAGTCTCACTAAATGGTGGCACAAAGTCTATGACCTCCCACAAGCTCAGGTCAGCAGTCTCTGTGGTTTCTCTGGTCATGACCTTGACCCACCTTGCTAGTACAATTCCTCCTCTTTCCTCAGGTATTTTACTTGCTTAGTCAGTTACTCCAAGATATTTTATATCATTTGTGGCTATTGTAAATGGTATTATTTCTCTGATTTATTCTTCCAGCTTTTTTTATCGTTTGTATATAAGAGGGCTACTGTTTTTTGAATTAATCTTGATAATGCCACATTACTCAAGGTTTCTTATTAGCTGTAAGAGTTACCTTGATAGAATTTTGGGGGTCACTCATGGTATCATATGATCTGGCAATAGTGAAGTTTGACTTAATTCTTTCTAATTTGTATCCCTTGAACTACTCTTGTGGCCATATTGCTCTATTAAGAACTTAAAGTAATATACTGAATAGATAAGGTGAGAGTGGTCAACTTTGTCTTGTTCCTGACTCACTGAAATCACTTTGAGTTTATCTCCATGTAGTTTGATCTTGGCTTGCTGCATGTTGCTTTTATTATGTTTAGGTTGTATTCCTGATCTTTCCAAGACCTTTATCATGAACAGGTGTTGAAAAATGACAAAGGACTTTTTAGGATATAATGAGATGATCTTCTGAATGTATTCTTGCATTTGTGCCTACCTATCTCTTCCTTCAACTGTTTCAAGCAGTATCTTTGTTTGTTCCAAACCTTGCAGGTGGTATTTGTGTCTCAGGAATCCAATCTTGGATGGATAGTTGCAGCTGCTGTCTTTGTCACAGGAAGCCACTGAGTTCTTTGGGGATGGGTGGGTTTGAGGTCTGAATGGAACTTGTAGATTACAGGGTCCAATGGCAGGTGTTAGTGCAGCTTGCCTACATGAGGCTTTCCCACTGACTGTCTCGTGGTCCCGGGGCTTGGCCTTGGGGTCTAGGGCCTAAGGACTGGGCTATCCAGCCTTGGGGTTGCTCACTTACTTCTTGTCTGTTTTTTATGCTGTCACCTGAATAAAAAAAGAGACTATTGAGGTTGTGAGCAAAGGGTGGGTTTGGGGGCAAGGTGGGACTTGTGTATTACGGGATTCAATTCAGAGGTGCTGGAGAAATCTGCTTGCAGGATGAGATTGAATTCAGGGGTGATGGAGAAATCTGCTTGTAGGATGCTTGCCTGCTGGTAGGTGGGGGAGGATCCCGGGGCTTTGCCCTGAGTCCTGGGACCTAGAGTCTATTTGTTTTTATTTTATCATTTTTATTTCATTATTGACTTCAGATATCTATTTGATTCCAATGAGAAAGAAAAAGCTGTTATGGATCTGCGTGAGAGGGGAAATGGGGAATTGGGGGAGGAGAAACTGTAACCTGAATATATTGTATGAATTCTGTTTTCAACAAAAAGGAAAAGAAACTCACAAGAACTTAAGAAGAATCCACAAATTTGATGAAATTCATGTTTTTAAAAAAGTGCACTATTATTCAAACTCTGGCGGTAACTCATTTTGTGACAGCTAGGGCGGTGCAAAATGAAGGTCTTTTCTTCACTGATACCTATTTTGTCACTTGGAATATTTTAGAGTACTTTTCTTTGATTTGGTTTACATTAAGTGAGTCAGGATTAAGGTCTAAAGTGTGTTATATTGGTGAGTAATTGTGAGACACAGCCAACAAAGTATATCAAATGATATTTAGATTTATCTTACGAAGTAAACCATGAGCTGATAATTGAAGTTTATAGCGATCATACCTAAATATATAAAAATTTTGTACACCACAAAAGGCTCCTCTTAAACTTTCATATCAATATAGGATCTTACAAAACTTACTCATTGAGAACCAACTGTTTGTGTTTAAACATTTAGTAGTCATCAAAATGAAAATAATATACTACAAAATGTATATATTGACACTTAATATAAAATGATAGAGAATATAATGAAACTGTATTAAGAGATTAAAATATCTATTTTTATTTGCTTTACTTTTATCAAAAATTAAAAAATGTTTTCCATACACTGTTTTTATCTAATCATATTTATTTTCACCCCGTCAACTCCCGTATATTACTATCCATCCAAAAAGTCTTTTAACTTCACTAAACTAAAGATATTTGTATGCAGGCCTGAGGTCAATCCCTTGGTCACAAAAGGTAGCAAGAAGAAACCTACTCCCAAAAGTTGATCTCTGATCTCATATATTCTGTGACATTCATATTCCTGCTCACAAATAAACACACATTAATTGACGTGTTCAACACAAAACTTACACTGTATTAATTACAAAATTAGACACTCACCATTAATGCAGAAATGTTTAGTGTCTAAAATTATAAAAACATATGTTATGTTTTATATAGCACTTTCAAGTGTAGATTGGACAGTTGCATGGACTGAGGAGGTAATTTTATGTGGCATGATATTTATATATTTCAATATGACAAACGATTCTTGCAATCTAATAATAAATCCAAGCAAATTATTGTGAATTATCAGTATAGCATCATGATGAATACTGAAGTATTTTTTTAAAAACTTTGGTATTCTTCAGGAAACAACCTATACTTTTCTTCGTATTAGGCTTTCATTCAGTTTAATTTCAAAATAATGAACTATCTTACAATGTGCCCTATTTACTGTTTAAGTTTGAGTATTAATTTAAGTTCTAGATCTTAAAGGCAACAGATATACACATCATTAGGCTTTTCTATGGAGACATCTTTTCATTACCGTATCCATGTAATTGCCTCTTCTTTTTCTGTTTACATTGATGCTTGGATTTAATATTAGTTATATTCTCTTGGTTTTGTTTACTTTTCTCATCTGTCTATAAAAGTCTTTGAAATTTCTTCTGTAATACTGACTTGCTGGACATGAACTCTTTTCATATGTGTTCAATGTTGATGAGTTTTATTTCTTCTTAAGCTATGAAAGATAGCCTTGGTTGACACACTAATCTATGCTGCCAGTCCTTTTATTTTGATGATTGAAATATCATACTGAATTTTATAGATTTTGTTGATAAGTCTGTTACTTGTTTGTATTTATGTCTAACCTTCTTGCTTGTAGATATGGCTCAGTGCTCCTTTTCTATAGTTTTCCATATTAATTTCCCCTACACACTTCACATTTTAATATGAATAAGTTCTAACCTACCCTAATTTATCTATGTGGCATCTAAGGCATGCTAGTCCTTAGATATCAATTTCCTCCCCTATATTTGAGCCAGTCCTGGCATGATCTCAGAGGATATGCTTCATATATATTTAGCTTACATGATTTCCTTTGTACTCAGGATTCAATAGTGTCTTCTTTCCAAAAAATGGTGCTGCGTGTGTCTCGCATATTCTTTTACACTATTCTTTATTATAGCTCAAATATTCCATATGTCTTCCTATATTTAATTCCTGGTATTATGACTTCTTCTTCTAGTATACTATTCATGAAGCTTCAAATGAGAACTTTATCTGAATTGTTTAGCTTTTAATTTCTCAATTCTTTACTTATACTTTCTTGTCTTTTTATTTTTTACTAAATTAATTTTGCATATACTTCATTGTTTTCCTTTGTGTGTGTGAGGGTGTATGTGTGTGTGTCTGTGTTTGTGTGTTTCTTTATGGTAATTTAAATGCCATTTTAAAAATTATATTAAGAATTCTCAAAATCAATTATTTTAATTCCTTCATTGGGATTTCATCTACTTTCTATTGTACATGATGCAATAATTTTTGTTCCTGATGAATTTCCCACATGATACTCTGTGATTGTCAAGTCTACATGTCTCTTTACTTTTGCAACTTCAGTGTATCAGTACCCAGTGGATCAAGCCCTAATATTTGGTAAAGATATGTTCTTGAATATAAATGTGGGAACATTAACCTTCTAAACTTGATGACTCATAGTAATTTTTACATGATTGTCACAGTGTTTTAACAAAACGTTGAGATAAAGGCAAAATTTCTTGGCACCTATATTTATGCTTATTTTATGATTTTTGAGTGTCATGTTAATTGAGTTTTCAGAACCTCTTGTACTTATTACTTTAAGATCTGTCCATGCTCTCTCTTTTCTGACTCTCTGTTCAATCTCTTCCACCTGAGTGTTAGAACCTCTCTCTCTCTCTCTCTCTTCCATTTTTTTTCAAATTTTAAGGGTTCTATCTGTTTGAAAATTAATGATAGTGTTTGCTTAGGCTCTGGTAAGTCTTTTGTTGTTGTTTTTCTATTATTATTATTATTATTATTATTATTATTATTATTATTATTATTATTATTATTATTTGGTCTCAGACTCCACTTCCAAACAATGTCCATACTCTCACTGACCTGTGCTCTCCAAAAAATGGACTGGATTTTCTTTCCCACTACTCTACTTTCAAATGTTCCTTCATTGTTTGTTTTCCTTTTTTTAAGAAAAAATATATAGTTGTCTGTTGCTATTTGCTATTTAATGACATCCTACTATCAGCTACAGCCACTTACGTGGAAGAAAGCTTCCCTTTTTTCTCTGAGTAAATGTGAGCATTATCATCCTTCTTTCTTTATAGCTTCTTTAAAAATTTTGGCTTGTGTTATATGACTAGGAACAGATAAAATTGGAGATTGATTCACATTACTTTTAAGAACTGTGCAATCTTCTGTTCTTGGAGAAAGCTCTTTCATAAATCACTGAAAATGGGAATGCCTTTTCGAAGTGCACAATGAGGCTATTTAGTGGCTATTTTCTCTATCGTAGATTATTTCTGATGGAGGATGGTCATTGGTTAAATAAAAAGAAACTGCTTGGCCCTCATTGGTTAGAAGATAGGTGGGAGGAGTAAACAGAACAGAACTCTGGGAGGAAGAGGAAGTGAGCTCAGACTCCACAGCTCTCCTCTCAGGAGCAGACACCTCAGAGAGACGCCATGCTCCCAGCTCCCGGGTAGACATGATAGCTCTGCTCTCTGAAGCAGATGCAATGGAGCAAGCCGCCAGGTCAGACATGCTGAATCTTTCCCAGTAAGACCGGTGCTCACAGTTTATTAGAGATGGGTTGATTGGGATATCAGAATTAGCCAGTGAGGGCTAGAGCTAATGGGCCAAGCAGTGATTAAATGAATACAGTTTGTGTGTTGTTATTTCGGGCATAAGCTAGCCAGGCAGCCGGGGTGCTGGGGACACAGCCCCGCAGCTCGTATTACTACATATATCTACACAGATCTCTATGTTATAATCCACTACATTCCAAGCTACATAGTATAACTTGTTGCTTTGGGCAGAAAAAAACCATTATATCATGTTTCCTATTTTAGGTTACACTACAGAGTGCCTAAACAGAAATTAATGTATTTTATTTATATAAATATAGTCACATCTATAACTGTTATACCGAGACATTAAGAAGGTTGGAACAGAACATTCCTTTCATAAAACAAAAATAAAGACAATTAATTTTGGTAATATGTTAAAAATAAGTACCAAATTATGTTGTAAAATATAAATATTTCTTAAACTTGATGGTTAATTAGTCCATTCCTTGATCAAAACAAAACAAATCACAGACACATACTGAAATGCTTTCCACTTCACTCTCAAATCTAGTCTTGTAATTGAAATTTCTTCTAAAATGAACATCTCATATACCATAGCTCAGATGATGACATCTGGGGAGAAATACAAATTTCAGAAACTTAGATTCAGAGCTAACTTTAGCAGTAGAAGCTAAAGCAAGATTTTTTTAAAAAGACATGAAAATATAATTAACATTTGACTCAATTGCTTATAAGAGAACATAAATCAAGAAAACAATTTGTGCTGAAGATATAGTAAAGATTTATGCAAACTATAGCTGACATAGGAATGGAATTTTGTAGCACTAATTAACATTAGCATATGAAATACATTGAAGAATATATCAAATGTCAGTGAAGAAAGAACTTAATTCAAACCTTCGTTTTCTAGGTGTTTATCTTGAGTTTTAGTTGAAGTCAACACCCTACCATGTACTGTAGTTTCTTGGAAGTTTTAGATTTTATGATTTCTAGCCAAAATTATATTTAAAATCTCATTAAAACTCTATTTATTATATGATAAGATTTTTTTTCCTGGTGTGATACAGCACATATATCTACTCATTCCTGGTGGGGAGTATTCATAGCATCAAAGCACAACTTGAACCAAATGAATTTTGTCATATTTACTAACAGCAATATGGGAAATGGGTTTAATATAGAAACAGAAATTACTTGGAAAACTCCATCACCATAGCCCACTTCAGCAATGGTGACAGTTCATAAAAGTTCAGAACTGCGAACACACTGCACAGCCTGAGACAACTGAACAGACTTGAATGTATCCTTTCCAAATAATTCAGTTTGTCTAAATCTCTTCCAGGAAACTCTGTTAGTTTCTGCTTCTTCCAGTCATCTAGTCTGGTCTAAATGCCCTTTTTGCAGTTTGGCTTATTTTAAATTAAATCACAGCAGTCCTTATTGCATACTCTGAGTAAGAGTGAGCGAATTTGATCAGTTTCAGGAACTTCCTGAGTTATTCTGAATTGTTTACTTTCTGTCTTAAGGAGCTTCCCCCAGGAAATTGTATATTTCAATCCCACAGAATACTGATTCATAGTGCTACCTAACTCTGCAATTTCATTCAGACCTGAAAAAACATAAAATAAGCTAGAGTTTGTTTTCCTTCTGAAATTACATTAATTTTATCTAGGAAACATTTTTATTCTTTAGAATGTTAACTGTTAACATGCTTTTATTTCATAAAAGGTATAAAATAATTTCACAATATAACTCAAACATAACAATTAGAAGAGATATTTGTCTTTTGATATTTTTAGTAGTTCCTGTAAAACATAATCACTCCCTTCCTTTCTCAGAAATGTACGGTCAAAATGTTAAAGAAAAAAGCATACAGTGTAGTACCACTTAAGAATGGGTAGGGATTTGTTCAGGGCATGTATCATTAGGCAACTCTGTCATTCAGTGAATAGAATGAAGTTTACACTGAAACAAAGTCATATATGGTATCACACGGTCAGAATAGTAAAATCTTATAGGTGTATTCTTGCCAAGAGAGTGTACCATAGCCCAACCCTCAATATATGACATAGAACTGTACATTACTTTAAAGGAAAATATGGCAATTTGAAAAATGTTTCTAATATAACAGGCACTAGAATTGTGAAGAGATATTGGTAGCATAAGTAGGTCTAAACTAAGAATTCTTTCATTATTGAGACATCTAAAATACTAATATCCCATGTTCTCAGTTGAAGGAGTAAGAGTTTATGAATCTAATTATGGGAACAATTGGTCTTCTTCCTTTTTTAATCTTTCATAGCAAACTTTTTGTGGTACCACAGCAGTGATTTTGCTTTAAAATGATATTTTCAGAGACTTGAATATTCTGACAAATTTGCATCCTTTACAATGAGAATCCCTCTGTTTTATTGAAAAACACAAAGGGAAATCATGGGAAGCAAATGTAATTTTGGAACCATTTCATTAATGGAATTTTAATGACAATATTTGATGCATGCTTGAAGAGAGATAATCACCCTACACACTCAGCTTATGAGAGAGGAAAAGAGATAACATTGCAAAAGATATCCTTATGGCCAATGATCAAACTTTCACTTGAAAAGTGGATCCTCTGAAAAGGAATGAGTGACATTACAGAGCTAACATTGGGAAAATGGAAGGTAAAGCTTCCGTTTTGTCTACTGTCCTTGACTAACCAGATTAAATAAGAAGTGAATTATAAAATACATTTACTTCTGAGTTACCAAATTTCCTTCCTCGTATCTTCTTTATTATGAGAATGTTCAGAGTTAGTATAATGCAATTTTATAAACAACTATGTCTATGTGGTACCAATGGAAATGTACCCATTCCATACTTGCTTCTCTTAAGTGGAGTAATGAAGTATAACTGAATAAATCTAATGATCAGTATGAAAGCTTCTATAGAAAAATGAGGTTATTTTTTCTATTTGTATAAAGGAAACATTTAACATCAGAGAGATAATTAACATGATTATATTACTTCTTATAAATATTTTAAAACAATTGTAAAACAATAGTTCAGCTCACCTCTATCTTGCAGTCCTCAACATTCCCTGCAAATTATGGCTAAAATTTGAGGAGAGAAATGTGATTTTACACATGCATTTAGTTTAATTTTTAATTAAGGTCATCTCTTATAACACAACAACTGAACACATGAGCAAACGAATGTGAACAGAATATAGTTATTGTACTAACCTAAGCACGGGGCATCAAAGGAAGCGTGGATCATGAAGATGTAGAGAGGATATCACCTGAACTCTTTCTCTCATCACAACTCTGTGGTCCTCATGGGGGGATCCTATTTTATAGGGAAGGAAACATTGTGTAGCGAGGTGAAGGGAGTTATTTCTGGTCACAGAACTAGTGAGTGGCTGAGCACGCATTTTTGCCCAGACTCTAGGGTCCATCCTCCTCCTCAGACTCATCTACTACCTACTGAAACATGGATGGAAAAACTGTCGTAGTGACAGTTGGAATAATTTTATAGCCTTATCAAAGTCCAGAATGAGAAATGTATTGTAAAAACATAAAAAGGGTTTAAAAACCTGGCGTTTATTTTAAGGAATGCATAGCATCCTCCTCACTTGTTAATTACATTCACCAGTTGAGCTTAAATGCTTCTTCTAAGTCTCTAACGACATTTGTCTTTTTGTTGAACCTGATACCAAAATTATTTTAACCATTGGATAAAGTTTTACATACCTCAAGGGATCAAATACAGCACGTAAGTTTCAGGTGTCACCTTACTTGATAGTTGCAAGCAAATAGAATCTGAATAGCATTCTCGGTAGAGAACCTGTGATGGGATCAGTAGTTTGGTTATGTGGATAATCAGCAAAGGCAATTACATTAATTTGAAGATGGGAAGAAATGTCAATCTATCTTTATAATTGTGTCAGTCTTTAGACCAAAATGGTGCATACTGACTGAGAGTGAATGCTTCTTTCTCATCATATCTTCTTTTGCCCTGATCAAACTGATGCTGATCTTTTTACTTTTTAATTCAAGCCTAGGTATTCCTCTACCTACTGTCAAGAGATTTAGATAAAGTATCTGTTCTTTTTGACAAAATAAACTTGTAAGTGTATTTTCCTCAGTTTGCTGTGCAGCATTTAATAATTCACCCCTTGAATTTAGAGTTTCTTGAAATGGGCTGAAATCTAAAAATATTTCTGGCAGAAGCAGTTGTACCAGACATCTTAATTATTATGTTTCCAAGGAAATGACAGGCTGTGTAAGGGAATCTGACATGTCTCCCTGCAGCTATGTGCTTTTTATATTGGAACTTTAGGGTATTATAAATTACCTAGGCCCAAGACTGGCATAAGCACAACGCTTCTGATTCAGACCAGATGCCACACACTGAGACTGGAGGTTAACCCCTTCAAATTTCTTTTTTGCCTTGGGGTGCACTTCCCAAATATAACATTGCTAGGAGCACAGCAATTTCTGGATGGGCAGCAAAAATATCCATCTGTCTCACTCCCCTTGTTTTCTTGAAGCCTTGCTGTTTATTTGAACTATTAGAACCACACAAAAAGATCAAAGTAACCATTAAGGGTGCCACTGGAGGGGAAACGGTGGTCATAAGAGGAATGTAGGGGGGCTGGCGGGTTTTCTTTAGAGCTAATGCTTTTCACAGCTATTGTGTGATCAGAGTCCCTGCTTGCTCTCTCAAATGCCATGTTTCCACATCAAGAGAGGAACTTTTCTTTGCACCTGCTACCTCTCCCTTGGGCTGGGAGGAACTGAGTGATCTTTGAGTCAAGCAGCTGATATAACAGTGTTGCGCAGCCGATGGAACAGACTGACTTGTTAAAGTGTTTCCTGCCAGAAGCTTTGCTCTCAAAGTACTACAAACTCTTTCCGATGTTTCCTGAACCGAAGCTGCTGTCCTGAGAATTATTCCACTGCTAAAATCTACAGCCAAGCTTATTCCCACTGCTGATAAGGAAAAAGGCAATAATTAGAAAACCACGATTCTTTAAAATGCCAGGAAGTATTAAAGGGGGACTATTTAAATTCAACATCATTAAGCCTGTAGCATTATGTGACTGATGCATTTGATTTTCAAACTGAGAATAGTGTTGTATTATATAACCATATATTTGCAAAATGTACTGTTATCTGGTGAGCAGAAGCAATGCAATATTGAAGGAAAAGGGAATTTTAGACATCTCTAGAATGAGCTCAATTAAGGCTTTGTATAGAGTGTTTCTCTTCCATAGAACATTGGAAATGTCTGAATGCTTTCCAACAAGAGCATAAAACAAGACAAACAAAAAGAACCTCTCATGATGTCTCTTGCCCTAATTCACAGTGCAATTGTAAAACCAGATGAAATGGAAACCATAGCAGTGGTTAAGATACTGTACAGTGCCATGAAAAAAATATTTTAAGTGAGAATTTCTTTTACTAGAATATTTAGAAATTCTGAAAGCACAATTCACCAAATAGTGTAGGGAAGAATTACTGGCTGATGTAAATTTACTAATTTAAGAATGACCTTCCTTGCCAAAGGAGTGCCTTGTCAATCTCATTGCTGACAGCATCCTAGGAGATGCTCCACCACACTGACAGAGCCATTAGCAGGAATCCTACCTGGGACACCTCAGCCTTGTTGGTGACTTTATACAAGTATACTCTTTACAGATATGCTTGATTAGCTATTTCAGGAGATTTCCCAAAGAATTTGTCACTCCTCTTACCTATATGATATATTTCAGGCATAATATATATCCCCAAGCATAAGGAGTGAGGTTTTAAATAAGAGAATTAGCAAAAACCACCATAGATATGATATTATACTAAAATATAATCTCTTCTTTACTATTAAATGTTTTTTTTTAATTTTTGAGCAATATTTAATGTTGTTCCTAAAGATTTCAAGGGTTGATGTTCTCAACAATTTTGTGGCAAGCTATAATTAAACATTCTCATTGGCAACTATAGGACATGTAGGAAATGACCTTAGCTCACAAAATAACATACTATACAATACGATTGAAAACTTTCAGTTTTTGCTTTTGTTTATTGGAGACAGATTCTCTCTTTGATGCTTATGTTAGGGATTCATGTTCATGCTGTTTTAGGTAGTTAAATTTCTACATGACCATAGCACCCAAACCAGCTAAAGTTTTTTTTTTGTTGTTGTTGTATTCGTTCGTTTTGAAGTGAATCCAGAATATTTTTCTATTATTTTGATTATTTGATTTAGTTTGCTTTCTTTGTTCATTTCAGCATCTCATCCCACAGCCTTGGTTAGCCTAGATGTCACTATTTAACTCTGAAGAATGATGCATTTCTCCTGGTAGTGTACCTGCCTCAGCTTCCCAAATGCTAGGACTAGAGTAATGAGGAACAATTCCTGGTTTATCATATTTTGATATAATGAAATACCAATTAACAAATAAGCTGCATGCATAAAATTTCCATTTGAATTCTTGGGTCCTGCTTTTACAGTTATTCCTAAATTGTAAGCCTCCTTCCCTGGACCAGTTTATGCTCCTTCCTGGAGTTTTGTTTCCTGATTATGGCTCATATTCTCCTCTTTGGAAAATTACTCTTGGCAAAGGACACACTCACTCTCAAGAGAAATTCTGCATGCCTAGGGATAGCTGAAAAGTACCTAGTTATTTGTATTATGGATTTTCTGCATCTTGGCTTTAAATTGGGACCAACAAACATAGCTAATGCTCCAGTTAAGCCCAATAATTTCCTTTTATGTGTCCTGCGTTCCTTTTATTCTGTCTTGCTTTTTGTTTTCTGTAAACTAATTCATCTAACATTAGAACATTTAACATTATCTTCATATAAAGAGTACATTTTTCTAATGATGAAGATTTTAACCATTTCTTATCCCTAGATAATACACTTTTATATTAAGGAAATCTGCAAAATATTACAATACAAGGTTAGATTATATGCCAGATAATTTTTTCTACTTAGTCATATGCTACGAAAGCCAACCTAAGGTAATTGAGGTAAATAATGGCTCCAAGAAGTAGATTTAAAGGATAATTTCATTCCTTATTATTTTAAAGAAAATGACATTCCATCTCTATATAATGGGGCATTGGTGGATTTTGTACTGGAAAAAGCAATTACTACATTTATAACTGGTGACTAGGAGAATAGTAGTAGACTTAGCTTTTCCACAAAATTAGAGGGGTAAGGTCAAATCACTGCAAGGGATTGTAGTCAGGTGACTCTATCCCAGGAATAAAGAAACAAGGAGTTACAGTGGGAACTAAGAAACAAACTTTCCATACTGTTTTAGGTTTAGGCTACTCTTGCTGTAATAAAAAACATGACCAAAAGCAATTTGTGCAGGAAAGGGTTTATTTCACCTTACACATTTCTCTGGTCACACAATTTGTGGAGGAAAGGGTTTATTTCTTCTTACATATTTCTCTGGTCACACAATTTGTGCAGGAAAGGGTTTACTTCATCTTACACATTTCTCTGGTCACACAATTTGTGGAGGAATGGGTTTACTTCATCTTACACATTTCTCTGGTCACACAATTTGTGGAGGAATGGTTTACTTCATCTTACACATTTCTCTCCTCACACAATTTGTGGAGGAAAGGGTTTACTTCATCTTACACATTTCTCTGGTCACACTCTGTTCTGAGAAAATTCAAAACAGGAACTCAAGACAGAATCCTAGAAGGAAGATCTGAAGCAAAACTGTGGAGTAATGCTGCTTGTGCCTGCTCCATTATGTTCTGGTGGAAGCTTTATCCCAGCTCCTTGCATCAGTATACCCAAAGAGTCTAGGATGTTCAGGTAGAAGCTCCATCCAAGCCCCTGGCATCCATATACCCAAAGAGTCTGGGATATTCTGGTGGAAGCTCCACCCCAAGCTCTGCCCCATTTCTCTCCAAATCCTGCTGCATCTCAGAAAGCCTACCAGATGATAACCTCTTTCCAAGGGGTACTCAAGACCTCTCCCACAGGATAGTTAAAATGCCCTTCCCCCAGAAAACAGATATGTGATTTTCCAGTCTTCTTTTCTCATCTCCTCCCTGGTGGAAGGGCTGGAAAATCATCTGTCAGCATTTTTATCCATTAAACCTGACCTTTTTTTCTAATGAATCTTCATTTGGTTGTTTCATTGGCAAATAGGCTTATTGGGGACCAGAAACTTTCACATTATACTACCATAACCTCCTGCCTGGACTGAAGCCATGCACAGTGGGCAGGGAACTCTCACATTAATTATTAATCAAGAAAATGCTCATTAGACTCAGTTGCAGGTCAATCTAATAGAAGCATTTTCTCAAATAAGATTCCCTCTTCCCAGATATGTCTAAGTGTGTGTCAACTTGAAAAAATCAACCAGGACATAAGTGGTAGCATATATGTCCCTAAAATATAAAACAGACTCAAGATTCAACCCTAAGAACAGATTTTCAAAATTGCTGACATTGCAATTTTGGCAGGAGTTCAAATGAGAGCACTGAAACAAAAAGAAAGGAAAACTTGGATTGTAACAACTTATATTTTCTTAATGTTATCCTGAAGTTTCTGGGGAGGGTAAATGCTCAAGATAGTCATTACTAAAAGAGTGAACTCTTCTTATGAAAATAACATTAAATGTTCCAGTGAGGTCAATATTCCACTAGAATTTGCTATCACCTAGTTTCCCCTTCTGAGCAGAAAAGAGTTAGGTATAGTTTGAAGCAGGGAAATTTTTTATAACTTATGACAGCTTCTTGTATGCTTGGTTTCACATTCACCAGGAACAGGCACACAGGATGGAAGAAATCTTGAGGTTTCTGGAGGGATAATGTCATGATAGACAATTAAATATGTTGTTAAATAGGAGGGCCACTTGCTGGTTCCTAGCTGCTTGGCAGCTCAAACCCAAAATAATCACACATAAATTACTTAAATCACTGTTTGGTCCATTGGCTCTAGCTTCTTATTGGCTAACTCTTACACATTAATTTGACCCATTTATATTAATCTGTGTATCACCACACGGCTGTGGCTTACCAGCTAAAGTTCTGGTGTCTGTCTCTGGCATGAGATGTATGGCTTCTCCCTGACTCATCCTCTTTTCTCCCAGAATTTAATTTAGTTTTCTCTACCCATCTAAGTTCTGCTCTATCAACAGGCCAAGGTAGTTTCTTTAATAACTGATTGTATTCACAGCAAACATAGAGGAATCCCACAACATCTCCCCATTTCTCTTTAAATAAAAAAGAAGGTTTTAACTTTAACATAGCAAAATTACATATAACAAAACAGATATCAAGCAAGAATTACAGTTACAATGTTTATATATACTTTATCTTTTATCATAAATAAGGAAAACTATAATTTCTTCAACTCCATCAAATACTCCAGAAGGATATGATAATACCTAAGTAAACAGGAAATGCATTGTAAACAACTTCCAAAACTCTAGAATTGACAGAGCCATCTTGCTGCCTGAACAGTCACCCAAAGTTTTTTCTGGACCATTGTGGCATCCATCTTTAGCCTACAGGCCCATAGTATCCAGCAGACTTTTCCATGAAGCAGGCAATTTCAAAGAAAATTAATTCTGCCTATACTGGCAGTTTGTCAGTCACTTTCTTCTGTGACCCGCAGAATGTCTACAAGACTCTTTCTTGTAACAGGAACCACAAAGGACCGCATCAGCTTTAGGCAAGTTCAGCAGTCATTTCTCGGTGGATCCTGCAACATCCAGTTCATGCAACATACCATCAAGCAGTCAAAGCAACAGCAATTTCTTACCCAAATGTCTAACCAACTCCATAAGGAGCCTCTTCAATGCCCATCTTCCTCTTGCAGTAATTGATGCTGCCAGAAGCAGATATGTCTCATTGTCAGGAAAAAGTCCTGCGTTCTTATAACATGTTGAATGCCATATTCTGTAGTCTTTGAATGGTTTGATGATTAACTATTAGCCTATATTGACAGAGGTTTCTGTTGACAGAGATTTCCGACCCACACATTCCTGCAGTCATTCAGTCCTAAAGAAATACACAGAGGCCTATATTAATTATAAAATGATTTGTCTAGTATCTCAGGTTTCTTACAACTTATATTAGCCCATAATTCTTATCTGTGTTAGCCATACAGTGCCTTTTTTGGTGAGGAAGTCACATATTGCTTGCTCTTTGTCTAGCTTCTTCTGTGGCTGGTAAGACTTCAGACTGACTCTTTCAACTTCCCCAAATTCTCATTGCCCTGCCTCTACTTCCTGCTTGGTCACCCCGCCTATACTTCCTGCATGGCTACTGGCCAATCAGTGTTTATTTAAAATACAAGTGACAGGGTACAGATTATTGTCCCACAGAGAACCTATATTTCTCAATTATGCATTACATTTTTACATGAGCTTCACAAACACAACACCTTAATCAAGATCAGAAATACATACACACTATTGCTTCTTTGAGAAAACATATATGATTTTTAATCCCTGTTGATATTTTCACACCTACATGGTAAGATTATTACCTTTCATAAACCATAGGTTTTCACATTTATTCTGTGTTTGAATTTCCCTTGAAGCAGTTGATGTCTCTGGATATTAATTATGACCAGTACTTTTAAGATATTGTTAGTTTTTATAATATTAATAACACCTAATAAATGACTCAGCTAAGGTTGCTTAAATATTTTTTCATAAATCTATAACATACTAATATTCAGTTTTACCTCTCTGGATGTGATATCTAGATTGAGGTATCTAGAAGAGAGTACTTGTCAAAGAGTTGAAGGTTGTGATATAAAAACCTGTAGTCAAGTGTTGTGAGCAGAAAAATCATTACATTTACGTTGAAATGGGCCTCTTTGCTTACTTTCACAGCTATTAAAATGTATGTAATATTATAACATATTACAAACCAAAGCAGGTAATAACTCAACCATTCATTAAGAAGCAGAGGTCTCTTTCCTACTTCCTCAAACTAATCATTCTCTGAGTTTTACTGTAATTCTCTTCTGTGATTTTGAATTTCATATAACTAAATTTACAAAACAAAATCATTCTTGTCTACATTAATTCATCTAATGTCTTCCATGCCCTTCTTCTTCATCATTTTGTGGTAATAAGAGATATTCTAATTTCTTTTTGTATAACCTAGTCCATTCTAAAATAATTTCTGTAAGGATTCTTGTTATAATCTACTGGCTTAATGATCTTAGAAGTAAGAAATTCTGTGATATCTGCTCCTATAGCTAAAAGGATTCTATTTTCTATAGGTTATTCAGTTAACAGAACAAAGAACTACAAATGTATAATTAGATATATATCTAATCAGATATATATTTATTGTACATCAGTTTAAATATATATTCAAGGTAGTAAGTAATATATACATTTATACTGAATATATTTGTGTGTGCGTGTGTGTGTGTGTGTGTGTATACTAGATCCAAAGGGAAGTCATACTGAGGTCTATCAATATTAGTCTTTATTGTTTGGATTAATAGTTATATACTTGATTGTGTCTTCTTGATTGAATTTACATATATAAGAAACTGCCCACATGAGTAGGAGGAGCTTTAATCTAAATTCTTATGAATCTGATATGATTAGATCTTTGTGGATTTGAGGCCAGAGTGGTCTACAAGGGAAGTACATGCCAATAAGTTTTAGAGAGTATCAATCCATTCCAATAATACAAATAATAGTAAAATTAGACAGAACTTGCACACACATTAAGCATTCCATAGCCCCCCCCCCTCTCTCTCTCTCTCTCTCACACACACACACACACACACACACACAGACACACTCACACAGTCAAAAAAGTGTCATGAACATTAGAGGATAATTAGATGGGATAAAGATTTATGGAATAGCAGAAAAATGAGGAAGAACGTGGTTACAGTGAATTGTGTTTATGCATTAAATTATCTGCTTTATAAGCATTTATAAAATCATGTATACTACAACTCAAAGAATGTATGGGCTGTTGTGAAATGTATTTCTACTGAGATTGCTTCTTCATACGATATAGAGATAATTGTGGAATATTTCACTGGTTTTGATAATATGTTGGGGTTTCAATATTATAATAGTTTTCTGAGTATTATAGCTCCACAAAATACTAGTATATGACATGAGTGGACATAAAGGATATTATTTCAAAGTTAAAACTACTTACTGTTTCCTCAAGTAAATGACATATTCAGAAAATTACACACTAGTTTACATCTGTTTATTCATGTGCAAAATGATTTTGGAACTATGTTAAGACATACATTTTTATTATAATCTGTGCTATAATTTTTCACAATATATTACTGTATTTAGTTTGGAGACAGAAAATAACAATCAACAAAAAATATAATGAGCATTTATAATACTTTTGTTTATTTTTAAACATAAATTTTAATTATTTGCAAATTTTACATCATGTACCCTATGTCCCTTCATATCATCTTTCTCCCTTGCAGTGCTCCCCTCAATAAACGTCATTCCTTCAGTTTTTCCACCTCTTTTCACATCTTCATTTAACTTAGGGGAGCTGCAGTATCTCATCAAGTATACACTTTTGTCTAAACAATTTCATTTGCAAATGTACATTGAAATGGGGTTTTGGTCTTATTCAAGGCCTTTGGCTTCTGTTACATCATCAATACTGTGCTGTGGGATTCCCATCTGTATGCTGTGAATATCATTGGTTAATGAAGAAGCTATCTTGGACCTGCACAGGGCAGAATAGAGGTGGGTGGGGAAAACTAAACTAAATGCTGGGAGAAAGAAGGCGGAGTCAGTGAGAAGCATGTAGCCCTCACTGGAGGCAGTAGTGCCAGAATCTTGCTGATAAGTCACAGTCACATGGTGATACACAAATGAATAGAAATGGGCTAACTCAAGATGTAATTGTTATTTAGAAATATGCATAAGCTAGTAGGCCAAGCAGTGATTTAATTAATACAGTTTCTGAGTGATTATTTCAGGTCTGGGAAGTCAAAAATGAATAAGCAACCTCTGCCAACAATACTGGACCCTTATCAAAACTCTTCCCAGATATCCTGTTGCACCCCCACACTGTCATAGAGATCAGTCTCTTCAGGTGCTCCAACAGGTCATAGATGGGGTAATGTTTGGGGTCACCCAACTGAAAGCATTGGATGTGGACCTGGGTGGCAGCTAATTTGGTTAGTGTGGTAATTTGAATGCAATTGGTCCACATAATATCATAGGTAGTGGTACTATTAGGAGCTGTGTTTTTGTTGGAGTTGGAAACATCTTGCTAGAGGAAGTATGTCACCGAGGGTGTTGATTTTGTGGTTTTCTATGATTAGACTATGGCCCAGTGTCTCAGCCAACTTTTTGCTTCCAGCAAGATATAGGACTCTCACCAACTCCAGCACCACCTCTGTCTGCACGTCACTACACTCCCTGTCATGGTGATAATGGACTGAACCTTTGAAACTGTAAGAAGTGATCCCAATTGAATGTTTTCTTTATAAGAGTCATCCTAGGTGTGGCTTTTTGGAGCCCATTCCACATGTGGGATACCTTTCTCAAGCTTGATGCACCCGGGAAAGGCCTGGTCCTCCCTCAACTAGGTATGTAAGACTTTGTGGATGACCCAAGGGAGATATTATATCCTCCAGGGAGTCCATGGGGGATGGAATAAGTAGAGGAAGTGGGAAGAAGACAAGGACGGAGGGGAAACTGGAATTGGTATGTAGAAATAAATTTAAACAGAAAAACTGGGGGAAAAAAGGAGTTCCTATGGTCATGGTGTATCTTCATAACATCAGAAAGCCAAACTAAAACAGTCTGTGACTCTACAGGGACTGCTTCACTAAGTCTAGGAGAAAAGACAACTTTCCTGGATCCAAACCATCAGGGTCGGCTTTCCTGCTCCTGTGGTGAGTGACAGGCCTGCTCTCCAGTTTGGGATTGGGCCTGATCTCCCAAAGACAGTGAAGGGTTGGGCCAGCTCAACGGTGCCCTCAGATTTCAAAACTATGGTTCACATGGCCTCTGGTGGTAACATGGACTATGGACATTAACACAGACTCCAGCGGTAGCAGGACCAGGGGTACAGACATGGCCCTCAATAGCAGTTTGGGCTCAGAAGACACCATGGACCTTCTTGGTAGTACATAGACCTTCATAGCCCCAGCAGCAGTACCACACTTGGATATCAACATGGTTTAGACCTTGGGCATCTGTGTGGCCTTTAGTGGCAACACACACTACAGATACCAACTGTGGTAGAACCACAGACCCAGACATGGTCCTCAGGAATAGTCCATGCCCAGCTGTCATCATGGTCCAGATTGCCAGTGCCAAACACTCAGATAGCCATGGTTCAGGCATCTTAGTGCCTCTAAGGCAACAAGATGGAACTAAGTGATAGCCGAGACTCGAGGCACAGGTTTTTAATAATGACAGGAGCCATAGGCATCAACACAGACCTCAGTAGCAGCTGGACCTGAACCCAGACATGGCCTAAGGCAGCTACTTGCCTGGACATCTCTAAGGTCATTGATAGCAGCACAGGCCATTCAGGTGTTCCTACCAGCGGCATGACTCTTATGAACCAACGTAATCTCAGCTTGCAAAATTCCAGGACAGGAGAATCAGGAAAAAAAAAAAAAGAGGAAAAATACACACACACGCATTGCTATATTGCTTCTAGTTTCTAGTTATGTAACTTTATAGTATGAAATAAAACATGGTATATTATAACATACATCCATCAAGGTATTTTTAAATGTTTTGCTTTTGATTTTAGCACTGGAAACATTTTTATAAGAAATTTAAAGAAATACTTTCCTGAAGGTATTATTAATCACCGGAGTCAGTAAAGCATAGGTATTCTGTCATAGGTTACATACAATTTTTTAGTTATGTTTATGTTTAGGGAAGAAAGGTTGTTATTTGCTTGTAGGTCACATCCATTTTATATCTTAATATTCCAAAACTAATGACCTTGTTTGCCTACCTGGTAAGGTTTTCTAATTATACAACTTCAACCTGTGTGGTTTGAGTAATCTTTATACTTATCAATCATGTTAAATTATGTCTTTCTTCTATTGTTTCTGAGTATTCAATTTCTTCTTTGACAATAAAATATGTTGTTCTTTTTATCTCTCCAATTAAATTCTCTCATGTAGTAAATCCTGACCACAATTTCCTATCCTTCCTCTTCTCCCAGCTCCTTACCAACTCTTCTCTCCTTCACTATATTTACTTTTCTGTAAAGGACAAGCATCCATGATACAACAGCCAAACGGACAAAATAAGATACAAAAGGACAAGACCAAATAACTTATTGAGGCTGGGCAAAGGAACCAAATAAAAGGAAAAATTCTCAAGAGCAGACAAGAGTCAGAGACATGCCTCCTTCTACTGTTAGGAATTTAACAAAAACACCAAGCACATAGCCATACTATAACAAGCAGAGGACATGGTAGAGATCCATATATGCCCTATGGTTGTCACTCAGTGTCTGTGAGCCCATGTGAGCCCTGCTCAGTTGATGTGGTGGGCCATGTTCTCCTGGTGTCTTTCATTCCCTCTGACTCCTACAATCTTTCCTCCTTTTATCCCCATCAGTTCCCCAATCTCCATTGGGAGAGAACTGATGGAAATGTCCTATTTAAACTCTCTCCAAATAATGTCTGAATGTGGTTCTATGCATCCACTCCCATCTGCTACTGGAGGAAACCTCTCTGATGATGACTGGGCAAGGCATAGATCCATGAGCATAGCTGAATATTATTAGGAATAATTTTATTGTTTATTTCTATCCTACTTCTCTGCGCTATCCAGTGTAAATGGAAGTTTCTGTCCCACCTGCTTCTGCAGCCATTCAGTTCCAAAGAAATACGCAGAGGCTTATTACAATTACAAACTGTTTAGCCTGTTAGCTCAGACTTTTAGTTATTAGCTCTTAAAATTTAAATTAAGCCATAAATCTTGTCTATGTTAGACATATGGCTCGGTAACTTTTATTAGTAAGGCATTCTTTTTTTCCTTTATTAAATTTTTTTTTATTGAGAAAAAAAAAGTTTCCGCCTCCTCCCAGCCTCCTATTTCCCTCCCCCTCCTCCCGCCCTTCTCCCCCTCCCCCCCCACTTCTCTCCCTCCCTCTCCAGTCCAAAGAGCAGTCAGGGTTCCCTGCCCTGTGGAAAGTCCAAGGTCCTCCCCCATCCGTCCATGGGACCACGAGGGGTGCACCCACCAACTGAGACAATGGGGCTGATCTATTGGGAGCTCACCAAGGCCAGCTGGACTGTGACTGAAAAAGCATGGATAAAACCGGACTCTCTGAACATGGCGAACAATGAGGGCTGATGAGAAGCCAAGGACAATGGTACGGGGTTTTGATCCTACTTCATGTTCTGGCTTTGCGGGAGCCTAGCCAGTTTCGATGTTCACCTTCCTAGTAAGGCATTCTTATCTTGCTTCCTATGCTTCTTGCTGGTGACTGACTCTGCCTTTGCTCTTCCCCAAACACTCTTAGTCTGGTTGCCCTGCCTTTTTTTACTGCCTGGATACTGGGCAATTGGTGTTTTATTAAACTAATATAAGTGACAAATTTTTACAGTATACTAGAGAATTTCTCACATCATTAACCTTTTATCTTTTCAAAACAAGAACCCTGAATCTACTTCCTTTGCTTAGCTGTTTTCCTGACTGATATCCATAACAACTTGTAACCAACATTTCAAACAAAGACAAACATCAATTATCTATGTTTGGGGAATCTGTGCAAAGTTTTTTAGGCTATTTTCTGCTGATTGTGGGTGCTAACAATTTTATGGGAACACAAAGAAAATTTAGGATTATGGTCAGGAGTTGACTGGAGTATCCTGTGAGGCTTTATATTCTCAACCAGCAGTCTTGAAGCTGTTTTGAATGTAGAATTTGGAGTAAACTCTTCAGTAGAGGTTCTCAGAAATGTGGTATCATTTGGGCTATCCATTCCCATTGGAGATTTTTTCAGGGGATCTTCCTCAATGAAACCTGATTTTTCTGAACCCAGAATAAATCTAAAACTCTTCATTTCCTGTGAAAATAAAAGTAAAACCTCTTCTCCAAAGTAACATAGCTTTTGTCATAAATTTTGAATTCAAGGTTTTTTCAAAATATACACAAAATATATACATTGCATAAATTCAACAGCATTTATTTATAATCAAATATCTTTCAGTAGCTGCTGTTCCATCCTCAGCAGTCAAACAGTCAAACATCACAATAACATGTAATATCCAGACTGTATTTCCCAATGTTATGTGTTTTTTTAAACTCTATTTCTTATATTTTTATCATTAATTTTTGGAGGATTTTTTTTGAGATAGGCTTCGCTGCTTTCTTTGGCTGTGTTGGATCTCACTCTGTAGACCAGGCTGGCCTGAAATTCACAGAGATTTACCTTCCTCTACCTCCATGGTGCTGGGATTAAAGTCATGTGTTACCACACCCAAATATATTTCTTTTTTAAAGACTTGTTCTATCTTTTTTTCGTTTCTCTCCAAGCCCATATATAGTTTAAACACATTGTAAACTGTTTATAGGATTTTTTTTCCATCTGAATCTGTCTTTGTTGTATATCTTTATCTTTATCTGACCACGTGAGTCCTTAATTTGCTAAACCTCAGATTTGGTGCTTGAAATCCAGTCTCCAATTCTATGCTATTGAGGCAGAGTAAGGCATGGTCTCACTCTTATGGCATGGACCTCAAGGTTAATCATACACTGCTTGGCCACTCACAAATTCTGTGGCACCATTACAAAACACATCTTGAAGGTAGGACAGATTATAGGTCAATGATTTTGAGGTTGGATTTTTGTCTATGTTTCTCTTTCTGTAGTATACAGAATACCTTCTCATGCCAAAGAGAGTAGAAAATGAGGTGAAAGCTCCATTTGAGTGTCAGTTTGACCTCTCTAAGTTCAATGAGCTGAGTGGATGTTGTTCTGAGCAATGGGGCCCTGCTGTCAGTTTTGGGAGAGGGAACATCTGTTCACTCAGAATGGCTAATATTGAAAACACAAGTAACAGCACATGCTGATGATGACTTGAACAAGGAGCATTCCTCCATCACTGGTGGGAATGGAAACTTGTAAAGCCACTACAGAAATCAATATAGCATTTGCTTAAAAAGTTGGGAACTGATATATCTCAAGACCCAGCTATACCACT
The DNA here is from genome assembly GCF_018167655.1 of Microtus oregoni. Lineage (NCBI taxonomy): Eukaryota > Metazoa > Chordata > Mammalia > Rodentia > Cricetidae > Microtus > Microtus oregoni. The sequence goes on from NW_024543089.1 coordinate 27,784,108, forward strand.
CTTGGACATATAGCCAAAGGATGCTATCACAAGGGCACTTGCTCAATTATGTTTAATGTGGCTTTATTGATAATAGCCAGAAAATTAAAAAGACATTTTGCTTAAATAATAATTCCATTAGCAACGTTTCTGGGCAATGTCTATTTCCAAATTCAAAGAAATTATTTTCTTTTCTGGTTTCAAAAAGGAAACTGCAAACTTTATTGTACCCTGGGATTAGGTAGGCCCCTTCTGCTCATTTGGCTTGAAAAATATCCTATCGTACGTTATTTACAAAATTAAATAAAATTCTTTGATCAGAATATACTTATTATTTTTATATATCTTAGTGTACAAAGAACCTGTAGTAAATGCAGTAAAAAGAAACACTAAAAGTTTAAAGACAGAAAACCTGTTTGTTACACAATGGTAATTTATATTGTCCTCAACTATTTGCTTTTTTTTTTCCCTGTGGATTCATCCCATAACTCTACCCCTAGAATTTTAGTTATTCCTTCTTTTCACCATTGTTAACATTATTTAAGCAACAGAAGCAGGGAACAGAATACATTTATCTTCTGAGCAACTACTTTGGTAGCTTTGTCTTCTGCTGTGGGACAATGGTTTTACCCTGTAAGCATTTGTTTCTTGTACTTGTTTAATAAAATGCTGATTGGCTTGTAGCCAGGCAGGAAGTATAGGTGGTGCAATGAGAATAGGAGGATTCTGGGAAGGGGATTCTGCAGTCTGCAGTCGTGGCCCAGCCTCAGAGGAATCAAGATGTGACTGCCTCGCTGAAAAAGGTACCAAGACATGTGTCTAACACAGACTGAAATTATGGGCTAAAATAATTATAAGAGTTAATAACAAACCTGAGACATTAGGCCAATCAGTTTTAACTAATGTGGACCACTGTGTGGTTTCCTTAAGACTCAATGACCTCAAGAACCGGGTAGGACAGAAACCATGGAAAACAGTCTTCTCCCCATACCCCCTTGGACCTCTTGTGTTTAGTGTTATTAAGTGGCCCAAGTGCTTTGTTCACTGGGATGGCTAAACGAAAAGACATACGATGTTTCCTTGAGCTCGGACTATATCTCAATTGGAAAAGAAGTGCATAAATAGCTATGTAATAAAAAAAAACTGTCCAGTAATTTAAATTTCTGTATTTTTTCACTTTATTGTAATCATATCTGGTAGATTCAGCATTGACCTTGAACACTGAAAGTTCTTGCACCAAGTATGTTACTATATAAGACTTCTCTTTTCATCTATAGGTTCAATAAGGTGCACTATACCAATGAAACAGTAAGAAATAGTCATAAAAACACTAAATATGTTTTTTAAGTCTATTGAAGATTTCATTTCTAAAATAATGCTTTTATTTTAAAACAGGTAAAAAGATTTAAAACTACATTGCTTAGTATAACATTTGAAATGGAATATATGTTTAATATTTGTAAAAGTAAAACAAAATATAGACTGCTACATAGCTTCTTAGTCTGAATAACTCGGTGATAGCATGCTAGTTTAATTTAAAATTATATTTTAGGGAATCTATAGTACTTGAGTGCAATAAAACTCCCATTTCTTAATTATAGTATATTTTTACTATGAAATGCTCATAGTAAATCCTTGGCCCAGTCAGTATTACTCTTGGGAGATGAGCACCATTAAGATACTCAAGTGATGGGTAAAACTGCTGGTGAAATCATAGCTGAGTGTGTTATGAAGAGGTGGGACATAGTTGGAGTAAATGAAAGTTCAGATTTAGTTACTAATCATGGTATCCTCAATACTTAATAAACGTGGTACCCTCAATACCTTTCTCTCTCATTGTCATTGCTTTCTGATCCTCATGTAGTGCACATACCTACTTTACTATGTAATCTCTTCTTCAGTGATCTTTCCCATGCCTGGAACAGGAGAAGCAGAGCTAAGTGACTATGGGTTGAAAGCTCTGAACCATGACATAAACCAAATTCTTTCTTCTAAGTTTTTGTTTTCAGTATTTTGTTATAGTAAGAAAAGTGACCAACACACGTGCCTTCTTATGGCCTTGACTTTATCTTTTCTCAAAATAAAATTTAAAGACAATCTTAAATATCGTTAATAACATATTTATTCAACATTACCTTACCACTAGCCTAGAGTTTCTGATAGAAAGGTGTCACTAATAACAAAATAACTAGAAAAAATAAAAGAGATTTACATGTGTGCTCTTTTAAGATTCTTTGACAATAAATACCTAATGGCACACCATTATGTGAAAATATATAAATCACTGAATTCTATAACAAGTAAATTTTATCATTGTGCTAATAAATATAAACCCATATTCCAGATAAAATCATTGTCTTCCTAAAATATTTATTGATTGTATTTATTTTATTTGTATTTTAATCCCCATTGATTATCTTCCTAAGATAATAGACTTAATTATGACTTTAATATATTTTAGACTATTCTAAATAAAGCATAGCAATGTTGGTGAATGCAATGATACAGTTTACACCTAATTTGATAGGTTCTTCTTTTTCTCTGGATTCAGTTTTTAACAATATAACAAATGTTATTAAAAATGTTTTCAAAGATTAGACAAATGCCTTTGTTTTTTTCATCTAAGAAATAAACTACTACACATTTTTGTGTATAGATAACTGGTCTCTGTGATGTTTTCATCTAAGAAATAAACTACTACACATTTTTGTGTATAGATAACTGGTCTCTGATTTTTTTTAACTTAAGTGGCTTAAAATCTAAGGCTAACATTAAAAACAGTGTTAGAAAGATTTCAGAACAAGAAAATATATCCATTTTCTTAATACAAAGAATCTGGGTCACACATTCGTAAGACTGGAAATTTAACCATTTATTGATAATATAAGCACATTAATTAAAAATTATATAACATTTCAAAATTTTCTATGAGTAATAATATTTTATATAGTTATAATAATTCTTTCTTTTCAGGCTATAACTTACAACACACTGACTATGTGGTTTATAGTTGTTCAATGCATTGTGATAATTTAAAGATAAATGTCTAATTCATTACTATTAATTTGCCTTGTAATTAATCCTTATTTTGAATTTATTTAAAATTTTTGTTTTGGCAATTTCAAATTTTCAATAACCCTGACAAGAGGTCTTTTACCCATCCTAACCCAATTTTCACTCTATGCACTAGAAAATGAAATAAAATTAATACTTCATATCTTATTTTCTATAACTTGTACTTTTAATTTCTATCTAAGCACAGTTTCGCTACTCTCTATCCCTCAAAGCTTTGCTCCACATTCTCTCCCATGCAGAATTGACTCCATTTCTGACTCTCATTAGAAAAGAACAGGTTTTGAGCTGGGCGGTAGTAGCACACATCTTTAATCCCAGCACTTGGGAGTGAGAGACAGGAAAATCTCTGTGAGTTTTATGCCATCCTGGTCTGCTACTAGTTAGTTCCAGGACAGGCTCCAAATACTACAGAAAAACTTTGTTTTGGACAAAGAAAAAAATAACAGGATTCTAGGAGATAACAAAAAAAACTGTCAAAATAAAATATAATATAATACAATGAAAACCATCACACCAAAGTTAGGCAAGACAAACCAACAGAAAAAAAAAAAAAAAAAACAGACCCTAAGAGAAGGCACATGAATGAGAGACCTCTGGCCCCTTTGCCTGCTCTTGGAACTCTTTTCTTCCAATTGTGTTGTCTTGTCCAACCCTCATAGTAGTGTTTTCGCCTTGTATTATTGTATCTTGTTTTGTCAAGCCTTGTTGTCGTCTCTTGAAAGCTTGCTCTTTTTGAAGAGACATGAAGAGAGAGCGGATCTGGGAAAAAGGTGAAACTGGTCATAGCTGGGAGTAGTAGGCAGAAGGGAAATTGTGGTCCAGGTAAATTATTTAAAAGAGGAATTTATTCAATTAAAAAATAATCAGAGACATGCCTGTTTACACTTTCAAGGGTTGGATAAAGGGACTAAACTGAAAACTATAGTGTATATGTTGTAGATCTATTAGACCCATAAGACCCTGAGCATGCTATAGAGCTGTGTGCTCCAAAATCTCTGTGTGTGCGTCTGTGTGTGCGTGTGTGTGTGTGTGTGTGTGTGTGTGTGTGTTTGTGTTTGTATTTAATGTGCAGATGTGGGGTTTCTGTATTTGTTCACATCTGCTACAGGAAGATGCTTCTCTGATGATGACAAAAGAAGGCACTATTCTATGAGTGTAATAGGATCTCATTAGAAGTTATTTTATTGTTACACCTTTTTTTTACACCAGTACTATTTGGGTTTACCTTATATTTCTGGGATATCTAGACTCTAGTTCTTAGTCACCCTAATAGTGTCCAGTATGGATTCTATCTCACGGAGTGGGTCTTAAGTCAAATCAGACATTGGTTGGATACACTAGCTTTGTGCCACAGTTTCTTTAGAATATTTTGCAGGCAGAACAGATTGTAGACAAAATGTTTTGTGGTTGTGTTAGTATTTACTTTTCTATTTTGGTAGCCTAGAGAAACTCTCCATGTCACCGGTACTAGAACTTAGGGGAAAAGATTCTATGAGGGCACCAGCTTGACCTCCCTGAGTCCATTGACTTCTGTAGATGTTGTCTTAGCATTGCGGTCTTGCTGTAAGTGTATGGAGATCAAATGGTACTACTTGTCTGAACATGTAATCCTATGTATTTAAGTACTTTGAAAAAGGTTATTTTCAAGGAATGAAATAGCCTCGAGGTAACTGATATTTTCTTTCATGTTTCTCCTTTTTTTGAAAATAAATTTTCTCATAAAATATATCCTGAATATCATTCCCCCCATTCCCTCTCCACATTCCTCCCATCTGGATAAATTCCTGTTTTGTTTCTCATGAGAATAGAATAGGCTTCTAAGAGATAATAACAAAACATAATAATAAAATATAATAAGAACATAAAAAAGCATTAAATGAAAGTTGGACAAGGCAAACCAACAGAAGGAAAAGAACTCAAGAGAAAGCACAAGAATTAGAGAACCATTCATCCACACACTCGGGATTTCCATAAAAACACAAAACTAAAAGCGAAAATACATATGCAGAGGGCCTGGTGCAAATTAAAACAACTTTGAGATACCATCTTCCACCTGTCAGAATGGCTAAAATCAAAAACACCAATGATAACCTATGCTACAGAGGATGTGGAGTAAGGGGGACACTCATCCATTGCTGGTGGGAATGTAAATTTGTGCAACCACTTAGGAAATCAGTGTGGTGGTTTCTCAGGAAACTGGGAGTCAACCTACCTTAGGATCCAGCAATACCACTATTGGGAATATACACAAGAGATGTCCAATTATACTACAAAAGCATTTGTTCAACTATGTTCATAGTACCATTATTTTTATAGTATGTATACCCAGAACCTGGAAACAACCCAGATGCCCCTCAATGGAGGAATAGATAAAGAAAGTGTGGCACATCTACACATTAGAGTACTACTCAGCAGTAAAAAGCAATGACAACTTGAATTTCGGATGCAAATGGGTGGAAATAGAAAACACTAGCCTAAGTGAGATAACCCAGACCCAAAAATATGAATATGGTATGTACTCACTTATTAGTGGATTCTAACCATAAACAAAGGACATTGAGCTCATAGTTCATGATCCTAGAAAAGCTAAGTAATAAGGTGAACCAAAAGCAAAACATATAGATCCTCCTGGAAATTGGAAGCAGACAAGATCGCCAGGCAAAATTTGTGAGCATCAGGGTGGGGGGTGAGGGAAGGGGAGAGGGGGAGAGAGAAGGGAGAAGGAAGGGGAGGGATGCAGAAAGCTTGGGGGAGTGGGATGGGTGAGATGAAGAAAGGATGAATATGGGAGCAGGGAAGAAGATATCTTAATTAAGGGAGACATTTTGGTGTTGGCAAGAGGCTTGGCTCTAGAGGGGTTCCCAGGTGTCCATGGGCATGTCATCAGCTAGGACCCTGGGCAGTGCAGTAAAGGGTGCCTGAGCTGGCCTTGTCCCAAAGTCAGACTGATGATTATCTTGAATATCACCATAGAACCTTCGACTGGCAACAGATGGAGATAGAGACAGAGACACACATCAGAGCACTGGACTGAGCTCCCAAGGTCCAGTTGAAGAGCAGAAGGAGGGAGACGATGATCAAGGAAGTCAGGACCACAAGGGGTTGGTCCACCCATTGATGCAGTGTGCCTGATCTAATGTGAGCTTATCAAAGCCAGCTGGACTGGGACTGAAGAACTCATGATCAAATTGGACCCTCTGAATGTGGCTGACAATTGGCGTCAACTGAGAAGCCAATGATGATGGCACTGGGATTTGTCTCTGCTGGGTGTACTGATTTTTGGGATCCTAGTCTATTTGAATGTATACCTTCCTAAGCCTGGATGGGGGGGGGGGGGGGTTGGACTACCCACAGAGCTGGGTACCCTACCCTCTCTTAGGACTGGAGGAGGGGGGAAGGGCGAGTCAGGGAGCTGGAGGGAAATGGGAGGAGAGGAGGAAGTGAAAGTTTTGAATGGCATTATTTAGAAAGCAATAAAAAATGTGGTCTCTGATAAAACTCCATGCAAATTAATACAGTAGTTCCTTTTAGAAGTCCAAATGCTCAAATGCCTGTTGATAGAAAGAGTGCCAGTACTGTGTCATGACTCCTTCTAATAAAGAACTATTGCAACTTTCATTTTCCATTTTACCTAACAGTTTAAGTTAATTAACGCACACTAGTTTTCTAACTTGGACCAACCATTTTCATACTTAATGAGTAAATTCTCATAATGCCCCAGCAAGACTGTATTAATATCCCCACTTTGCAAATAAGAAAGAAGTAACATAATTTGTCTAGAGTAATTAATTTTAAAAAAGTGACTGAACCAGGACTGATTGTTTAAAATCCAATATTTCCTCATAATCCCCTGCTGTGAAGACATTTTTTACTGCTATTGAACACATCTCTGCTAATTTACATAGAGAGCTGATGTCATAGAACTATAGCTGAACCCATTTGGCTCCTAAAAGTCTTTTGCTGTGCCTCCTCCTAGCCATAACTTGTTGACATTATCAACTTTATGATGCCTTGCATACATGTTGCTGGCCTAAATCATAAAAATCATTTAAGAACATACTTGTATTCTAAATTCTATCATCTTTCAACTAAAAATTACAAGACCCATTTAGGTAATGTATTTATTACCTGCTTGTAGAATGCCTATATCACATATTTTCTGTCCCAAGATTAGATTTTAGGCTGGCTTCAATAACAGTTTTTCTTCTGGTGATTTTAGTGTTCAGTGCTAAAAATCTCACCCTCACATTAAGCTCATTATTTATCTACTGACCTTTCTTTTATTGAATGTGACCCAAAACACATTCTGCGGCAAACATGGTCATAAATTGAAAATAAATCATGCCCAAGACACAAGTTATGTACAGAAACTAAAATAACACTAATTCATAGACCCTTAGCAATGAAAGGAAATGGAGGGCTATGTATTTTGAAACAAAAGTCCTCTCTATGACCTGTTAGAAAAGTAAACATCATTCGTTTTTCTCTTTGAAATATTTATCTTTTATTCTACCTTAGGATGTAGAAATTTCTTTAAAGTAACAATCTATTAACAGTCCTAAAGAACCTGACATCTGAGAGATAAATCCCAGATCTCTAAATTCTATGCTTCAGCTAGTAGAAATATGACAAATATTTCTTTAGATATCTGAAGACAGTCTATTGAAGAGTTTAAGTCATTGATCAACCTCGACTCAATATCCTCTGAAAGTGAGCACTTGCCTCTAGTTGATCTTTATCCACTCATGATCTTCTAGTCTTTTCTGCTTCAAATTATGTTTGACATTCCTACAGTGACTGTCAGCTCTTAGTAATATTTATTTCATACACTGCTTATGTATGAAAAAGTGTATATATTGAGCATAATCTTTGATATGTACAATAACTAACTAAGCTTATTTTTGCCATCATCTCACTCCTTTCTAACTTTAAGAATATAATGTTTAGGCCGGGTGGTGGTGGCGCATGCCTGTAATCCCAGCACTCGGGAGGCAGAGGCAGGCGGATCTCTGTGAGTTCGAGACCAGCCTGGTCTACAAGAGCTAGTTCCAGGACAGGCTCCAAAACCACAGAGAAACCTTGTCTCGAAAAAACCAAAAAAAAAAAAAAAAAAGAATATTATGTTTAAATAGACTCAAATACGTAAGGAAACATAGAATGTAATATATTGCATAGATATTATAATTTCAATATATTTTGTTTTTAAGTAATAGTAAAAGCTATAAAGAATTATTTGCAGTGGAGAAAATAACTGAAATTCAGTCACATTTTATTATTGTATAAAAATAAAACTAAGATTCAGGCACTTGATGTTTCATTATTGTTTTTGTTTAATGTATTTGTTCTTGAGAGAATGATTATATTTTCCACGCATATGAATTATGATCCTTCCAACTCAGTCTCTGGGTTGTTGAGATATTTTATATCTAGGTGCCATCATACCACACCTTCCTATGAATGCTTGACAGGCAGAAAAAAGGTCAGAGGAACTGGGTAGCGGCATCCTTGGCATTAACAAGACATATTGTTACTGAGACGAGCAGAGCTCAGCCTCTCACAATTCCTTCAAGTTCATCCTCTTAAGAACTAAAATGTTTTATAAATATACAAGCCTATAAATAAATTTAATTATGTAATTTTATTATTAATATGCTAAATATTAATTATTATTAAAATTCATAAACTACACTTTTAATAAAATAAGACATAAGCAAGAAGTACATTGTCTTCCTACATACTGTCACATTATGTTAAAAGGAAAAATGGAATTTTTAATTCATCAGCAACCTCTGTGAAGCTGTTTTGTCCCATAAAAGAGGACCACTTGATTTCATTTACTTTCAAAGATTACTCTCAAATAATGCTCAGAATAGAAAGGAACGTTGTAGAATGGCACACAATTAAGTATTGCCACTGGCAATTATGCCACAGCCTGTGACATGTGCTGTTGCTGGAGGCTAGATGGAAGTCTGTAATCCATGCTCCCACCAACTGTCAAAGGCAAGGAAGGTTCTTTTCTGGTGCTATTGATGACAGCAGACTCAAACTTAAGAATGAGAGCTATAAAAGACTTCTGTGACAACCCCTACTCCTCACCCCCACAACCCAAAAAGTAACAGTCTAGGCATGAAAGTATTGAAGAGAATGCATAAAAATTGTGATAAAGATACTGAAATACAGATCTCCACAATTGATTACTTGCAGTGGGAGTCCTGGTGGTGAAGGACTCAGTTTTCATTAAAAGGCTAGCCATTGAGAGTTTGACCATGTTCAAGGGACTATATGGGCAACACAGTTTTGACTTGGGATTTACTTGTTTGCTTAGTTTTGTTTTGTGTTTGCTCTCTTGGTTGGAGGTCACAAGGGTGAGAAAACAAACCTACAAGACCAGGAAAGTGAGTGTAATTGGTGTACATTATGTGAAAATCCCAAATATTCTATAAACCTATTCTCTTGGAAAAAAAAAAACAAAACAATTAAGATACTAAATGAAAAGTTTCTGTACCCTAACAAGCCTCTCAGCTAATGCGATAATCTAAATCTGACCAAATCAGACCAAAATTGAAAAAGCCCAGGTTTAATGAATACAAAGGCTCCTGGATGGCTTTGCAGGCCCCAGAGAGGTGACAAAAAAGAAGACTGGAAAACTACCTGTTTACTCTTGGGGGATGACATTTAAATACCCTGTAGGAGTGGTATTGAGAATCTCTGTGGAGGGCTCATTGTTTAGTGGGCTTTTGGGTGGATAGAGGCATGAGGATTAGAAAAATGTAAAGTAGGAGGAACAAAGAAAGAATCACTAAGACACAGGATAGTAACTGGAGGCAAACTCAGTGAATACAGAATGTTGAATTCACCCATTTATTTTATACCCCAACACCACAGGTAGAAAAAGACAAAAGACTTTTTTTTTTTAACATGATACAAAGGACAAATATAAAAGTTACTTGCTTCAATACTTTGAGACATCAAGTCATTAGCATTCTGTTGTTTAGGCACTGAACCTGTTGTGGGAGCTGTGGGCTGTGTTCCTGCCGCCCCAGCTCCTGGTCATCTGGCTAGCTCATGCCCCGAAATAACAACACACAAACTGTATTCTTTTAAACACTGCTGGGCCCATTAACTGTAGGCCTTACAGGCTAATTCTCATATCCCGATCAACCCATCTCTAATAATCTGTGTAGCATCAGTCTTACCGGGAAAGATTCAGCATGTCTGACCTGGCAGCTTGCTTCATGGTGTCTGGCTTTGAGAGGAGCTATGGAGTCTGAACTCACTTCCTCTTCTTCCCAGCATTTTGTTCTGTTTAATCCACCTACCTATGTTCTAACCAATCAGGGCCAAGGCAGTTTCTTTATTTAACCAATGACCTTCCTCCATCATGAACCCATCCTTGACCAAGTATCCTGAAGGCAGCCACTTCCTTGGTAAAATCTCTTAAATCAAAAGAAGGAGAAGAAGTAAGCTTAAATTCTCTGACATTGGTCAGTGTGGAGGGAGTATACTTTTATGGGCCATCTTAATATCAAAAACACCTAATAACTACACCTTAGGTCAGGGTGTGTAGCCCCTTGTTCACAATAACTTTGAACAAACTAAAACTCTCAGATCTTCATACAAATTGGAAACGGGCTTACATTTGTGGGCATCCACAGCAGGCAGATCTTTGTGAGCCTGAGGCCACATAGGACTACACAGCAAGTTAAAGACCTGACAAAACTATGGATAAAAAAAATGACTACTATTTTTTAAGACTAAAGACTAGATAGACTATAAATAGAGAAATATATTAGTTACATATACCAATGAAACATAGTTTTTAATGAAGGAATATGTGGCTTATTACAGAAAAAGCATAGACTAAAGACTAGATATAGACTATAAATAGAGAAATATATTAGTTACATATACCAATGAAACACAGTTTTTAATGAAGGAATATGTGGCTTATTACAGAAAAAGCATCCAAAATTGTAGTTATACTAATTCTTCCCTCCACAGACATCTTTCTGTTCTAATTTACATTCTTCTTGTAATAATAATAATATCATAGATGATTTAAACAAAGTTCTTTGGTGATATATGGTTTATAAATGGCAGCTATTAAGGTATAATTATAGGAGTTTGCATATCATTTTAAGGAATTTAAACAGATAAGTAATGATATATTTGAGTTCTTAACAAGAATACCATATCATAAAAAATTTGGATAAGATCAGCAATAGAAGATTCACTTTGGAGGTATAGTACACATGCACAACCTACCCATACCACTAATCGGCAGGCTGAGTTAGTAGCCCTTACTCATGCCTTCCAGTTAGCAAACAGACAAGCTTTAAATGTTTGCATAGACTCCAAATATGCCTTTCATATCCTCCTGTCCCACACAACTATCTGGAAGGAGCATAGGCTTCTTACGACAAAAGTAGGATCCATAACTAACTCAGATTATATTATGTATTTGTTAAAAGGCCTCCCATCTCACCAAGACTATAGGAATTATTCACTGTCAGTCTCATCAGTTCCCTGGCATTTACATATCCCATACCATCCTCAGTCTTCAGGAAAGGTAGAATAAACTAACCATTCCTTTAAAAATGTTCTTGTTGAGATGTTACAGTAGCTTCACCTCAACTAGGAAAAAAAACTTTTGCCTCTGGCCCTTCTTAGGCTTAGGGCTCTCCCCAAAATCTCTCTTTTCATCTCACCATTTGAACTCATGTATGGGTGGCTGGTTTTAACTCCTGGACTCACACCTAAAATGTCTCCCATTCCTGATCACCTGATTACTCCACAGTTATCCCATCTTTCCTCCCTATTAAGGAATTTTATCAACAACTCATTACCTCAACCATGTGCCAATGTATTCCCGCCACCGATTAAAATAGGAGATCAGGTACTATTCTCTCCCCCAGACCAACACCCTTCACCCCTTTCCCTTAAATGGCAGGGCTGCTTTAAAATAATTCTTGTAACTCCTCCCACAGCTGCCAAGATCGAGAGCTCTTATTGGATCCACCTGTCCCACCTTAAAACATTTAGTTTTCCAGCTCTAGATACACTCTCATACACAGTAACTCAAACAGGTCCCTCCTCCCTAAGTTCCAGTGGACACCAAGATCAGCCACTCTTTCTCCAGTTCCAGAAAAAATAAGCCTCATCACCATTCTCAATGCTCCTGTGCCAAAAACTTTATATACTCTCCCATTTTCTCCTATCTGCTTTACCAACTTTTCTATATCTCCAATGTCATACTTAAATTTCCAGTTAACAACTCAGCTGTTATTACAGTGACCATCATTAAACATAGAGCTAGAGGTGCAAGGATTGTCAAAAGCCCAAGTGGTAAGAAACAATAGCAAGTTTAGGGACATTCAGAGCCCCAAACTCCAAAACTTCACAAAACAGACTAACATAACAGGTTTATCACTGACTGCAACAGTGTCTCGTGGATGTTAAGGTAATTCCATGATGATAAAGAGAACAAGTGCCTTAAGATTTGCTTCAGGTAAAACATTAAGGTGTCTAATAATTCCCCTTTATTGTAATAGGGGAGCAGGCTGCTTTTCTTCCCACATGGCTCCCGCACAGCTTGCTTTACACCTAAAATAACAACACACAAATTGTATTCATTTTAACGCTGCCTGGCCCATTAGTTCTAGCCTCTTATTGGCTAATTTTCACTCCTTGATTAACCCATTTCTAATAATCTGTGTAATATTACAAGGTGGTGGCTTACTGGGAAAGATCCTAACCTATGTCCATCTAGAGTTGGAGAATCATGGTGACTACCTGACTCTGCTTCTTTCTCCCAGCATTCTGTTTGGTCTACTCCACCTATCTAAATCCTGCCCTATCAAAAAGCCAAGGCAATTTCTTTATTTAACCAATGAAAGTAACACATACACAGAGGATCCTCCCACATCATTTTCCCTTTTTCTGTTTAAACAAAACAGAAAGACTTCCACTTTAACATAGTAAAATTACAAATAACAAAACAGTTATCAAGAAAGAATTACAGTAACAATATTTATATCTATTTTATCTTTATCATAACAATAGAAAACTATAACCATCTATCTATTTTTTTACTCCATCAAAGACTCCAGAAGGATATAATATCACCTAAGTAAATGAGAAGTAAGAAACTTCTAAAACTCTAGAAATGACAGAGACATCTTTCTGCCTGGACAGTCACCCAAAGTTCTTTTGTACTGTTGGGACATCCATTTTCAGCCTTCAGGCACATAGTATCTAGAAGACATGTCCATGAAGCCAGAAACTTCAAAGACAGTTCAGCCACTATCTGCTTTGACCTACAGAATGTCTCGCAGACTCTTTCATGATTCAGGAACCCCAAAAGATCATCTCATCTTTAGGCAAGTTCAGCAGTCCTCTCTCTGTGGGTTCTCTGTGTCCAGTTTATGCAACAGTCCAGGCAAGAGCACTTTCTTGCCCAAATGGTTATCCAAATCCATAAGGAAGCACTTCGATGCCCATCTTCCTCTTGAAGTAGATTGGTGCTACCAGGAGCAGAAGTGTCTTATTATCATGAAAAGCCCTAAGTTATTAAAGCATTTAAATGACATATTCTGTAGTATTTAAAAGATATGAAGAATGCCTATCTAACTCAAATATATCTCTCTATATATAGAAAATCTAACTAATATGACTACAAGCTTGACTATTATAGATGATTATTCATTAACAATCTATATTTCCTAATTATACATTACATTTAAAAATGAACTACACAATCTCAATACCTTATTCAAGGTCAGAAATACATATACATATAACAAAATTGACCTTAATTTAGTATCAGTAAATTAAAATTCATATCAATGAAAATAATTCATATCTCTATCATATCCCCCTTTAAATGTAAAAGAACATTTATAGACAATATTTGGGAATATGGGCACAACTATTTCTTTTCAAACTTCTTCTTGCTGTATAGGGGCGCTGTTAATTGGGTCTTTCATGGTGTATCCTATGTGCTAGGTTCCTCTCAGTCAACAGTTGAGCAAAGTAATTTTCTGAAGGTGTTTTGGTGATCTTTCAGGAGGGCATGGTCTATCATACCATATTGGGAAAGAAACAATCCACAGGGTATCATCCTCTGTGAAAACAAAAGAAGAACCTCTTTCTGAAAGCATCATATCCTTAGACCCAAATTCTGAAGTCATAATAGCCTTATGATATCCATTCTGGTTTATCTTGGCAGCCCATATAATGAAATGTCTCTCTGTACTTAGCTCCTTCACAGTCAAATAATTCAAAGAAAATACAATATACAGAATTTAAACTCTCTGTGAATTTTTCATTTTTACGTGGCTTGTTTTTCTTTATTTTTTTTAATCTATAACTATCTGTACTCTGTCTCTTTAAAGACTTTACCCTTTTTAAGGCATTAACTTTATACTCTATATTCTTTTCCTTCTCTCTCCCAAGCCTACATATGTCTAACACCATGACACATTCAGAGGTCTTTTATGCCTGAATCTGTCCTATTGCATTGTCTGTAAATTTTACTGTCCAGGAACATTTTGCTTTGTGCTTTTAAATCACTAAGTGCTTAAGAATCTAAGCTGTGACATTCCTAGATCAAAAACAGACACTGTGAGCTTGCCACACCTTGTCCAACATGGTGGAGCCGCTTGTGACTCTGAGTGAGTTGCACCTCTGAGCTGCAGAGCAGTTGGCTGCTCTGGATGCTGGTTCCACCTCTGTCTAATTTCAAAATGGAGGACATAACATTTTCTGCTAGCTCTGGGGTCTCCAGGTAGGAGCCGCACTCAGAACTTTAACTCTGAGACTGAGCAAGCAGCACAGAAATTCTTTCTATCTGAGTTACAGCCAAACTGGCCAGGCAGAGCACTGTGCAGTCTGGAAACTGATCTCTGTATGGAGGCAGCAGTTCTTCATGCTCTCCCGCTTGCCTAAGCCTGATTCTGCCATCTGCCCAGGTGCAGGCGGGCGTTCTTCTGATCTGAAGGGACACAAAAACATCCGGTCCCATAACAACCATTGAAATGCTTTATAGCTGGAGTTTGCACTGGTGGCACAACCCAGGAAGCCACGTTTTAAATTGGTGTGGCTTTTTTTTTTGCCACTATTGCTGAAACAGGAAATCTCTCTATGGCACATCCTAGCAAACAGCAAAAAGCTGTGTTAAACACTCTTTCCCCTTTTTAAAGCACTCTCAGGTTTTTAAGTGGATATAGTTACCACGTTGGGCACCATTCTGTAGTGATGAGGTGAGCAGGCCTGCTTTTTGTCCCACCCAGCTTCCGCATGGCTAGCTTAGCCCCAGAAATAATAACACAAAAACTGTATTCATTTAAACACTGCCTGGCCCATTAGTTCTAGCCTCTTATTGGCTAATTCACATCTTGATTAGCTTACCAGGAAAGATCCTAACCTACATTCTTCTAGGGTCAGAGAATCATGGCATCTGCCTGACTCCGCTTTTTTCTCCCAGCATTCTGTTCAGTCTAGTCCAGCTATCTAAATCCTGCCCTATCAAAAAGCCAAGACAGTTTCTTTATTTAACCAATGAAAGTAACACATAGAAAGATGACCCTCCCACATCACCCCTTTCCAATAATTCCCCCTTCTTTTCCTCCCTCTTTCCCTCCCACTGTCTTTCATTCCAACACTATACCATCATAATCATAAGCTTTTAATATGTCTAAAATTTATTTCTTTTCAAACATTTTTTTCCTAAGCTCCAGGGAGCCAATTGTACCTATCTAAATGATTCAGACACGCCAAGAACAAGTATCATTTAACTTTTCCCTTATCATTCCTAGTCTCGGAAACCCCTGGGAAATTCCTTCCACCACCCCCCCAGAAACCTCCTCTATCTACCACCTTGGGGCTCTCATCCCTTAATCATCAGCATCTAAGATTTTTTTTAGACATAATTCTCTGCCTTTACAGCATCTTGCAAGTTCTAAACTGCAAGCTAGCCAGCTCCACAGAGCCCAGAATAAACACAAAAGTAATCAGCCACCTTAGTACGTGGTCAAGCATCTCAACTCTTTAATGCAACAAAATCAGTAGGAAACAGTCATGAGAGACCTTACAACACCTAATTCTCACCCATTTAAGACCCTAGAATCCCCAAACTTTTATAATTAACAAAAGAGTGGAATATTATGATTTCAGCCACAATAAGGCTGACACTTCTGGTTTCTAGGGCCATGCATGCAAGTGTGGGCAAGCCCACGTGCATGAATAGTTGCATCATTTATGTATGACTCAGCTAAGCACATATGTGGTTGCGTCACGCATGTATGACTCAACTAAGCCCTTGTGTGCATGTGTGAGCCCTGTCATCTGCGTATGACACAGTCACATCAACCCCCTGTGTGCATGCATTAAGCAACTTTTAAAAGCTGAATGCGCCCTCTCTCTCTTTCTCTTATTCTCTCTCTCTCTCTCTCTCTCTCTCTCTCTCTCTTTCTCTCTCTCTGCATACCAACCTTTGCCAGGTCTGTACACTCCGAATAAACTCCTAAGAGGATTTGTTGCATGTTCCTTGTTTCCTTCTCACTTGCATCAGGCAATTTCAGCAGGGAACATGGTATTATGCAGGCAGGCATGGTCCCGAATAAACTCCTAAGAGGATTTGTTGCATGTTCCTTGTTTCCTTCTCACTTGCATCAAGCAATTTCAGCAGGGAACATGGTATTATGCAGGCAGGCATGGTAGCTGAGAGTTCTACATCTGGATCTGCAGGCAACAGGAAGAGAGAGCTACTGGGCATTGTTTGGGCTTTTGAAACTTCAAAGTCTACCCCCGGTAACATACTTTCTCCAATAAGGCCACATATCATAATCCCACTCAAGTAATACCATTTCCTGATGACTATGCATTTAAATGTATGAGCCTATAGGGGCCATTTCCAATCAAATCACTGCAGGAGATCACACCATTTACTTTTGCAGACTTAAGATCTTAAGTAAAAAAAATTCGTAGATCCTAAAGAAACACTTCACTATCATCAGTTGGTCTTGGGTGATCATTGCCTGTTTTCTATTTTCTGGTGGTACCTCTATGATGTTGATTCTATATAGTTTCCCCTGTAATGTTTCCCTGTTATTTAATTTGTTCCACATAATGACGCAAAATTTACTGACATGTTCTTGTTTATGTTGTCCTTTCCCTACCGACTCACTCAAATTTCTTGATGTTACCTCTTAAAATGAGATGTTGCCCATAAATTATTGAAAGCACTCATGAAAGATGACAGCACTGCATGAAATAATGGCAGTAGAGCCTCTCCACCAGTGCCTTTTTAATTATGTGCTTAATCTTCAAAGCAATAGCTTATGCAGAAAATATGGTTTTATAAAATGTTAAGCTGTGTACGTTAAAATCAAATTGTAGGACCCGTGAAGTTGAGTTTCATTTCTTTTTTTTTCAGTTATAGTCATCAGTTTGTTGTTCATTTAGGTGGATTTATCATATTAAATATGCTTTTTGTAGTGCAGTTATATTTTGAGAACAGAAAACTGAAGTCAAAAAAGATTCCATTTTTGTGCTGAGACGCTTTGGGACATCAGACTACCCCAAACCCTGAGAAAAGTCAGGAGCCATGAGGTCCCTACTAGTGCAAGTATTAATTAATGGAAAAACCTGATATACACAACACTTCTTACTGCCACCTATACTCCCACCCATGATTACACAAAAGATGTTGACCACCTAACTTCCCTTATAGATGAGTAACAATTGACCAATCAGATAAGTTTCCAGACAGAATCTGTGATTAGCAAAGGGTCAGCAGATGTCCCAAGGATATAACCAGTGAATAGTGGACAGTACTATGGGAGGACAACTCCCCTAAACAACAAGAGTCTATCAGAAAATAAACGCTAACCTTCACCCAATTGTGATATATGATAAACAACTTTGTACTTTGAAACTGTAATTTTGTGACTGCTTTGTGTTTTTTGTCTTTAATATCCCTTACAATAGTAGATGGGGTTCTTCTCCCCCATCTGCTTTGTTAGACTGTTGTGTGTGTGGGCGAGAACTCATGTTAGCTTGTATACAGAAATAAAACATTGTTTTTACATTAGGAAGATTGTAGCTCTGTGGTGATCATGAAGACATCAAGACTTAGAGACAAAAATATAGCAAATCTCTTATTTTAAAAATATCATTTGATATTTTTAAATATTCATATTTAAAAATTCATTTTGTACAATGAATCCTGACTATATACTCTCTCCTCCAATACATCGCAGACCCACTCCTACCTCTTTCCTACCTTCTGAACTTTATCTTTTTTGATTTTCATCATGATCAAGGACGAATTGTGCTGCCCACATATTTATGGATGTTTGACTTTCCCTTGGAAAATGGTTTACCTACCAGTAGCAATACTCATGAAAAATACTGACTACCCTTCTATCAGAAGGTATCAACTGCCTATAGCTATTAACTAAGGGTGCCTCTTAATGTGCACTTTCTCTTCGGATGCTGGGACTTGTACTGGGTAGAAAATATGCCGAGTTAGTGTTGCTATCATCACTCTAAGATGATATATGCACCTTTCCTGTTGTTCCCTTTGTATTCATCCACTGACTCTTATTTTTAAATCCTTCCACCCCTTCCCAAGTCTTAGAAGATTGATGTTATATTTATCATTAAGCATTCCATAGATCTCATTCTTTACACCATGGCTAGTCATTAGTTTCTTTGTTAATCACTGTCTACAGCAAATAGAGAGTTCTATGATGAGGGATAAGATGTGCAACCTATGGATATAACAATAAGTTAAGTCATTAGGAATTAAATTTATACAATGTTATTTTAGAATACTTGAGGTAGTTTCTACCATAGGATCTATGACATGTCTAGCCCTGAGATTTTTGTTCTTAAATGGCGTAGGATGCGAACTTTATTTTGTGTAGTGGGACTTAAATCCAATCATAAATGAGTTGATTGTTCACATGATGTTCATGCAAATTTTGCATCAGTGGTCTTCTATTGTCAGGCAACTTATTACTATAGTTCACAGAACTCATATATGATATAGTTGATGAATACTTTTCTTCTCTGGTAGTGTGCATAGAACCTTTTATCACTGTGAATGTTATTCAGTAGCTATGAGATGTTCAGGTCCATATCATCTTCTTTTATTTATTCTCCATGAGTGAAATATGTAATATCTTCAGCAATATGGTATTACTATCAAGTTCTGAAGAATAACCAAGAGTTTATTGGACTTCACTAGCCAACAAATTTAAAAGGGATTGGCCACATTCAGTGTAACATGGTGCCTTGACCTAGCTAGTGGTCATGAGAAAGTGAAGAAAAGTCAGACATGGAGAAATGTACAGAAAAGCATCATTTAGGAGGGGCATAGTACACTCTGATGGAGTTAAGCAGTCTTGAGCTTTAAACACCATAAAAAGAGGAAAAGAACTAGCTGTAGTTGCTAGGTTTTTCACTCTTTGGTCAATTTTTAATAAACATTCATTTTCACATGCATTTCCAATATTCAGCCTCAGGCCAGAGAAAAACATTGACTATCAGGGAAGGTTTTTCCAATCTCTCCTGGGTCTGAGATTTTGCTCCTTCATTTGACTGGTTCTTGTCAAACAATAGACATTCTCTCAGGAATGTCTTGCTCACCCCCTATAATGGTCTGACTAGTAAAGGTTCTCATAAGTGTGTCTCTGGTAGACTGGTAGAATTTCCTTATCTCTTCCTTGCTTCCAATTTCACTGCCACCTTGTATCTTTATCACCCGTTATCACTTCAGTCCTGTCACCCAACATCAACTCATGCAGTCACCACAGTCACCGCATGCTATACCCTTACTACTCATCACTCATAACCAACTCATGGCTTTGTTATATACCATCACATCATATCCTCAGTATGCACACAGATGGGGGAGAGAAGGAGAGAAAGAGACAGAGACTGAAAGAGATACGGAGAGACACATACATACATATGATGGTCTATCTATCATCTATCTATCTATCATTTATCTATAATCTATGTGTGTGTGTGTGTGTGTGTGTGTGTGTGTGAGAGAGAGAGAGAGAGAGAGAGAGAGAGAGAGAAAGAGCAGAATATGGGAGGATGTGAAGCAAGAAAAGGGAAGAAAAATTATAATTATATCATAGTCTCAAATTGTAATAAAAATAAAATCCTTCAAAATATATATTAGATTACATGTTGTACATAAGTACACATAATATATTTATTTATGATCTTTCAGTTTCAGAAGAAATTGTTAGGTTAAAGTTTCCAAGAATTGGAAATGCTTCTTTACTTTTGATCCCTCTAATCAATCTTTATATCTTTGATGTTTGAAAGACCAAATAAAGGACTACTTCTCTTTTAAAAGAGAATTGTTCAATACTGCATGATACTCACCTCAAGTTGATCAACCAGCATATGAACTTTTTTTTCAAAATCCAAAACTATTGAAAACACAAGCAATCATTTTTGTTGCTTGTTTAGTTGGATGGTTGTGTTTTTGCTGATGTTTTGTTTTTTCTTTTACTGAAAAAATAATATTTTTTCTTTCATAATATATCCCAATTTTGTTTTCCCTTCCCTCTACTTCTCACTAGTTCTTCCCTACCTCCCTTTCTATCCTAATATAACCTCTTTCTGTCTTCTGTTAGTAAACTAACATTTTATAAAACAATCACAAAATACAATACAATAAAAAAAGAACTTATCAGCATAGGATGAAATAAGCAGAATAAAAGGAGCTCCCCAAGAGTCACAAGACAAAGATATAGAGGAGAGAGTTGCTCCTTGGCACACTCATGACTCTCACTAAAACATTAAACTGGAAGCCATAATATATATAAAAGGGCCTGTAGGACAAACAGGGAGAAATAAGCAGAATAAAAGGAGCTCCCCAAGAGTCACAAGACAAAGGTATAGAGGAGAGAGTTGCTCCTTGGCACACTCATGACTCTCACTAAAACATTAAACTGGAAGCCATAATATATATATAAAAGGACCTGTAGGACAAAAAGGGAGAAAAATGAGAAAAAATAAGATAAAATTTAAAATATTAAGGTGCTGACATGACATCATGAGACTAGGAAGCTCCAAAGAAGCTGTTGATTCTGTTTTTTTGCTTGGCATGCATCCTATTCTTAAGAGTAGTTTTTCCTCAGTGATACTCTTGCAAAGATTAAATTTTTGTTTGCCTGTTGTTATTTATTTGAGGGAGCTTATGGGTAAAGGACAGGGGCATGGGTCTATTTCTCCTTTCAGTTCTAGAACCTCATTTCAATTTCCAAATATCATTATTTAGAGTTTCTTTACAGATGACATTTTTACTTCCATACTTGAAATGTCTTCTTCACTTACTTCCACTTTTTAATGTTTTCATAGAATTCTTTATGTGATATATTTATTTTTAATGAAATGTATCATATTCTTAAAGCTATTTTAAGTTTTATAAAAGGAACCTGTCTGATGCTCAGTTGAGTAAAGATAGTAGTGAATTTTTGGAAAGATACCACCCACCTAAGTTGTCAACTTGTAAAAAATCTGGAGAAAAACTTAAGAAGTGAAGATAACCAACAACAGAAAGTTGATACAAAATGTATTTGAACCTGGGGATAAGTTCCAGCCCCATCAAGCAACAGAGCTTGGCAACTTCAGTCATGTGGTTCTGACTTTGAAGGCAAGAATATAAAAAAGTGGTTATGGAATCTTCTTACACAGCTAAGGAAAGCCATTGATGCCAGACATGTGTCAGGGGTATGTCTGCATGTAGGCCTAGAAAGACTGTTTCATGAAACTTTGAAAGTGAAGCCAGCCTGAATTGTGCTGGAGTCCTCGAGATGTTGTAGATGCCAGAGTCTTGGGATCTGATCCTAAACTGCAGACTAGATGTGGAACCAGCACAAGAGAGAGGAATATGTTGCAGCCAACAAATCTGAAAGGAGGCCAAGATCTGAGAAGAGTTTTGACTCAGAATTTCATGTTTGCCCTAATAGTTTTCCTTCTTGCTTTGGTACAGTATTTCTTCAATGTTCCCTCTTTCATCTCTTTTGTAATGGTAATGTATATTCTGTCCTATTATAGGTTAAAAATATGTGATCCATTTATTATTTATTTTTTTCATGGAATTATAGCTAAAAGATTGCCATAAATTTCAGAAGAGATTTTGAACTTTGAAGTTTCAAACAGCATTGTGACTGTTATAAAGTATGGAGACTTTTAAATGTGGAATAACTGCATTTTGTATTATATGTCTACATGACTATGGGGGCCAGGGAGTGGAAAGTTGTGGTTTGAATAAGAATGACCCCCATAGGCTCATGTATGTGATTGTTTAATCACCATGAGTGGAACTGTTTTAAAGAATTAAAAGGTATGGCCTTGTTGGAGAATTATGCCAGTGAGGTTATAAAAACTGGTAGGTTTCAAATGCCTATGCCAAACCCAAGTTCTCTTTTTCTGTCTAGGATCACAATGTTGTTCTTATCTACTGTTCCAATGTAATATGTGTTATTATGTTCTCTACCATGATGATAGCAGATAAAACTTCTGAAATTGTAAGCAAGCATTCAAGTCAATGTTTCCCTTTACCAAATATTTTTGGTCATGATATCTCTTCACAGTAATAGAAAGTGACTAAGAGAATCTCTCTGGATGACATGACCTCATATGCGCAGCACAGTGAGAGCACTGAGCATCTAACCACCAGTTTCTTTTTATAAAGTTTTAGTGCTGTTGGGTTAAGACCCCTCTATTATAGCCATACATAACCTTAATTATTTCTGGAAGTTCTGACTTCCTAATATATTTTTTAGACATTGCCTATAGCTTCTTAATAATTCACAATGGGGACTCAATTTATACATGCATTCAGTGAATGACCTCAAAGCACACCAGATTCTTTGACACTCATATACTTAATAATGACTCTATTCTTTTAATTTAACTCAGATATAAGGAGAAAGGGAACAAGATAATAACTTACTCCTAGTAACTTGACCTTTATAAATGTAAAGTCAGTTATCTCAACCACAACTTTGGATTGCCTTACAATTGCAATTGTTTTAGTATAGCACAGCACAGAGTTAGTTTAAGAAAACAGTATGCATCTAAGTTAAAAATAAAATATTTTTTAAAACAATATATCACTAAATGTGGCTTAATGCCTTCCTTCTGTGAATTTATCTAGATAAATGTCTATGGCTTTTAAAAATTTGTTCACACTTCTATGAGATTACCTATCTATAATTTAAAATGAAGCATTTAAGAATTGTTTTATATTTGTTATATTAATAAGTTTTAATAGGAAGTTTGGCATAATAATTATCATTCATTAGCTTGTGATATTTGAAATGTTGTGAATATGAATAAAATGTAACAAATTCAGTTATAAAGATATTGTAAAATATAAAGACAAACTTTATTGAATTTCAAAATAAAAGTAAACTTAATTTTAAACAGATATTACTATAGATATTTTAGAAGAACATAAGACACTTATTCTACAAAAAATATTTCCCCTTCTCTATCAAAAAATTCATATTGGTGAGAGGTCAAGACTATTCAGCTAAAATTGGCAAGTTGAATAAATATCACCAGCTAATTCTTAGGAAATATAGCATGAATAAACAACAAAGCAAATTATTTTACAGGGTTAGGTTATTTTAACTCCCTTATAATACTTGCTATTATTTATTTCTCAATTAACAAAATTTTAAAGTCAGTCTCAATACTAGGTGGCTGATAAAAGTAATAATGGAATACAATACTTATTTTATTTGATGATTGCTTTTAGCTGTTAAGTTTTAAGGCTCTCCAATCACTTGGGATGTCGGTGTCAAGGCATGTATCTGGGGTTGTTTCATGATTCTGGTAAGTGAGGTGGGACAGTCTACCTTGGGAATTGGTGTCCTGAAGTCTATACATGGAGGACAAGGGTTGAACATCAGCATGTCATGCACTCATGATCTCTGTTTCCAATTATGGATGGCATGTGACCATCTGCCTCAAGTTCATAATTCTTTGTCTTCCCCAATATCATGAACTATATTATTAAAATGTGAGCCAGAAACACAAACTTCATATCTCTTTTTAATTGCCTTTTCTAGGGTATTTTCTCTTAGCAGCAGAAAAGTAGTTAAGATAGCTACTAAACATCTGACCACATCTGACCACATACATGTGAGTAGGTGAGCAGAAACTCTTCCTATTTCCAAATTAGAAATTTGGGTACAGTTTTTTAATGGCCTGATCCCTAACTCCTCCTTCCATTTTTTTCAAACTTCATGGAGGGCTCTATTCCACCATTCAAAAATAAAAATAACCAAATAATATTCATCTATTTATGTAAGATATTTCAACAAAATTAAATAAATATTTTATAAAAATACTCATAATCATGTTTCATTGGTATTTCATCTTTAACTTCATTGATTTGAATCTTCTCTCTCTTTGCTTAATTAGGCTAAGGGTTTGTCAATGTTGTCAATCTTTTCAAAACAACCAATCTTCCTTCTAGTGATTCTTTTTGTACTTTGTTGTTGTTTTACTTTTATTTTTTTATACTTTTTTGAGACAGGGTCACTTTATACGTCCCTAGTTATCCTGGAACTCACATTGTAGACTCCCAGAAATCTGAAACTCACAGAGGTCAACCTGCTTCTACCTTTTTCTCTAATATGAGAATTAATGTTATGCTTTTTTTATTTCTATTTCAGAAGTTTCTGCTTTTATTTTAATTATTTCTTTAGATCTGCTATTTTTGGATATTGTTTTGTTTTGTTTTTCCAAAGCTTTGATGTACATCAAGTTATTTTGTATTCTTTTTTATTTTCAAAATTAATAATATTTTCTAATATGTGTATTTTGCATGCATGCATATATGGGTACCACATGGGTGAAGTACCATGATGAGCCAAAAGAGAGTATCAAATTCCTCAGTAACAGATGATTGTAAATCACTAGATAGGTGCCGTGAATTATGCCAAAGTCTTCTGGAAGAGCAACTGAACCATTGTTCCAGTCCTTCTCTATAATTTTTAACTACTTAATACTATAAACTCTTATAAGGATTTCCTTAGTTGTATCCCATGAATTTTGGCATGTTATGTTTTTATTTCCATTGATATTGGAAATTTTTTTGAGATTTCAATATAATTACATAATATCTCCCTTCTAATTCTTCCCTCCAATCTCAGCCATATTTTAATCCTTAATGTCCTTCAAATTCATAATTTCCTTTTTTCCCCTCTAGTTGTTGATGGTGTATATGCATTTCCAATCATTGTAATTTTTTAAAGTGATTCATGTGTGTGTATTACTGAGTAGAATGTCATTCAATCTATATGATTGTGTTTTCTATTATCGGATTTTAGACCATCTTAGTGATGTTTATTCTTGGTGATAGTCACTGTACATGTTTAAATTGCATATCAGTAGTGGTCTCTTTTGGGATATGTGTGATCTGGACACACTAAACAAATTTTCCATATATTTAATAGGTTATCATTGTAGAAAATCTGCAGTCATCCTCCACTTATGGGGTTCTACCAGTGCTCAATAGGTGACAGGAGCTGGAATCAAAGCGGGACCAGACAATATTAAGTAGGAGGATGTGCTGAGCTCTCCAGAAAATCCTTAGATGGTGAGGTGGGGTTGTAAGCAAAGGTACACAGGATTTACTACCTGGAAATGTAACAGGAATCTAAGCACCATGACTAATGTGGGATTCCCCTCTGTAGGCTGTAAAAATGATTGGTTAATTTAATAAAGAAAACTGGCTTGGCCTGATAGGGTAAAGTAGAGTTACATTGGGGAAACTAAATTGAATGCTGGGACAAAGGAGTCAGTGTTAAAGGAGAATCCATGGAGACACTACTGGAGAAAAATATGCTGAAACTTTGTTGTTAGGCCATGACCACATGGTAATGCACAGATTAAAGGAGATGGGTTAAAAGAAGATATAAGAGTTAGCCAGATATACTAAAGATATTGGCCAAATAGTATTGTAAATAATATAGTTTCTTTATTTTATTTTATTTCTTTATTTATTTTTTAATTATTTATTAAAGATTTCTGCCTCCTCCCCACCATCGCCTCCCATTTCCCCCCACTCCCCCAGTCGAGTCCCCCTCTTATCAACCCAAAGAGCAATCAGGGTTCCCTGTCCTGTGGGAAGTCCAAGGACCACCCACCTCCATCCAGGTCTAGTAAGGTGAGCATCCAAACTGCCTAGGTTCCCACAGGTACACTCATCCATTGATGGTGGGAATGCAAACTTGTGCAACCACTTTGGAAAGCAGTGTGGTGGTTTCTCAGGAAATTCGGGATCAACCCACCCCTGGACCCAGCAATACCACTCTTTGAAATATACCCAAGAGATGCCCTATCATACAACAAAAGTATTTGCTCAACTATGTTCATAGCAGCATTGTTTGTAATAGCCAGAACCTGGAAATATAGTTTCTTTGTGGTTATTTTGAGAGTCTGGGCAGCCAGGAAATGAACAAGTCGAGAGTGGCCTTCTTACAACAAATTGGTGCTCCACCATGCTTGACTATATCCACATAAAATCCGAGGAAGCTTGAAAAGGAACTCAAGATACAGAAAAGCAAAGTTATATAGGCTAAACTTTGTTTTTATGTATTTTGGCTGGTGGCATGCTGCAGTTCCCTTAAGAGATGTTTTCCTGGTAGCAGAAAAACAGCCACATGGTTATGAAATGTTGGCATTCTGGGCCATGCTGCCAGTATGACCTCTGGCTATTCCAGGAGACCAAGCATTTAAACGGGTTTTGTGAGCAGAGTGCTACACCTTGCCTAATGGATACTTAGACTTGTGTGCCTGAAAATGGAGCTATGAACATCTCCCTGGACACTTCCCTGCTCCCATATCCACCCTTCCTTTATCCCAACCATCCCATTCCCCCAAGCTCCTCCCATCCTCCCCTTCTCACTTTTCTCTCCTCATTTCCCCTTACCCCCATTCCACCCCACCTCCAAGTTTCCAATTTTTGCCTGGCAATCTTGTCTACGTCCATTATCCAAGAAGATAACTATATGTTTTCCTTTGGGTTCACATTTTTATTTAGTTTCTCTAGGATCACAAATTATAGCCTCAATGTCCTTTATTTATGGCTAGAAACAATTATGAGTGAGTACATCCCATGTTCATTTTTTTGGGTCTGGGTTACCTCACTCATAATAGTGTTTCCTTGGGCAGCTGAGGAGAGGGAACCTGAAATGACCCTATCCTATATCCATACTGATGAATATCTTGCATATCACCATAGAACCTCCATCTGGCGATGGAAGGAGATAGAGACAGAGACCCACATTGGAGCACCGGACTGATCTCCCAAGGTCCAAATGAGGAGCAGAAGGAGGGAGAACATGAGCAAGGAAGTCAGGACCGCGAGGGGTGCACCCACCCACTGAGACAGTGGGGCTGATTTATTGGGAGCTCACCAAGGCCAGCTGGACTGGGTCTGAAAAATCATGGGATAAAACCGGACTCTCTGAACATACTGGTCAATGAGGGCTGATGAGAAGCCAAGGACAATGGCACTGGGTTTTGATCCTAACTCATGTTCTGGCTTTGTGGGAGCCTAGCCTGTTTGGATGCTCACCTTACTAGACCTGGATGGAGGGGGGAGGACCTTGGACTTTCCACAAGGCAGGGAACCCTGGCTGCTCTTCAGTCTGGAAAGGGAGGGGGAAAGGAGTGGGGGGAGGGGGATTGGAGTGGATGGAGGGGGAGGGAAATGGGAGGTGGGGAGGAGGCAGAATTTTTCTTCAATAATAATAATAATAAAATGGAGCTGTGAACATGGCTCATGCTAAACAGACTTCTGTCCCTCAATGTTGGACTGGGCAGAGCAAGGAGGCAGGGCTGTAGTTCCCCTAGCAAGGTTGTTGCTGAGGTTTTTAAGAAGCACTTAGCCCTGGTAAGAAAAGGATTACAGATACACAGTAAGGACAGATGCAGACACAAAAGACCTCTAAATGAGACTCAGAATGTTTACAAAATGTACATAGGCTTGAGAGAAAGGTGATAAAGAGTCTAGAGGGTCATAAAAGAAAGCAAATGGTTTAGAAAAAATACATAAAACAAAGTCTTTAAAGAGATGGAGTACAGATAGTCATAGCTTAAAGAAGTAAAGATACTAAAATAAATATTAAAAAATAATAGATTAAAAATAATAAGCTACATAAAGAGAGAAAATACACAAAAAGTCTGGATTCTGTATGTTATTGTGTATTATTTGAATTTTTGTCTGTGAAGGAGCTAATACATCTATACTTTAAAGGTATTTTGTCTTCAAAATTTGGGTCTAAGTATATGTTGCTTTGAAAAAGAGGTCCTTCTTTTATTTCCACAGAGAATGAAATCCCCGGAATCCTTCCAGACTACTATGGTTTGATGGATCAAGAGCCCCCTAAAAAGTTGCTATGAACATCCCCAAAATTACTTCACCCAACAAAAATCATGAAGCAGTTTGGAGAGAACTACACCCAAATTCACTAAATGATTGTTTATAAATGTTTATTTACATTAAAAGGGGGATACACTATAGAGATTTGCATTTGTACGGATTTTGGGTTTTTGATACAAATTTAAGATCAATTTTGTTATGCTGTGTATAGGTATATTTCTGCTCTTGATTAAGGTTTTGTGTTTGGGTAGCCCATTTAGAAGTGTAATGTATAATTAAGAACATAGCTTAATAGAGAATCATCAAATAGTAAAGTTTGTAATCATCTTAGGTTTTCTAGATGTACAGAGATGTATTTCAGATAGATAGGTATTCTTTAACCACTTAAAAGAGCTACAGAATATGGCATTTAAAATGTTTTAGGAAGTTAAGGCTTTCATGATAGTGAGACACATCTTCTCGTGGCAACACCAAGATACTTAAAGTGTATGATGGGCATGAAGAGATTCCTTATAGAGTTTGCTAGCCATTTGGGTAAGAAACTGCATTTGCCTGAACTGTTTAATGAACTGGACATGAAGAACATGCAGAGAAATGACTGCTGAACTTGCCTAATGGTGAGGGCTTCTGGCAGAAAAAGTCTGCCGGACATTCTTCAGGACACAGAAAAAAATGTGAAGGATAAACTGCCAATATAGGCTGAACTGTCAATGAAATTTCTTGCCTCATTAAAGTATCCTGGAGAATATGGGCCTGTAGGATGAAGATGGATGCTCCAATGGCACAAAAGAACTTTGGGTGACTTTCCAGGCAGTGAGATGTCTCTGTCAATTCTAGAGTTTTGGAAGTTGCTTACAATAAACTTTATGTTTACTTAAGTATGATCATATCCTTCTTTAGTCTTTGATGGAGATAAAGAATATAGTTATAGTTTTAGTTCTTCTTAGATATGATAAAAGTAAAAGAGTTATAAATATTATAACTGCAATTTTTGCTTGATATATGTTTTGTTAAATGTAATTTTAATATGTTAAAGTTGAAACCTTCCTTTTTATTTAAACAGAAAAGGGAAGGTGATGTGGGATTCCCCTCTGTATACTGTGAATAAAATTGGTTTATTAATGAAGAAAATTGGCTTGGCCTGTGTTACGGGAGGTCCTCCCACTCCTCCAGCCTATTGCTGCTGAGATACCAGCCCATTGGGGCGTGGTCTCTCTCCCTTTAAAAAAGTGGCCACTTCCCTCTCCTCTCTCTCTCTTCACTTCCTGCTCTGCTGGCGACTAGACTCACTTCCTGGTTGCGCAGAGGGCTGACAGTGATCTGTAAGTTTTTTCCCCTTTAAATAAATACCACCCTATTAATCATAATTCCAAACTGGTGTGGCATTGTTTATGACTTACGCCTTCAGTTGGCACCCAACGTTTGGTTTTAGAACCTCTCCTTTCCCCGCTCAGCTGCCGGCGCGAGTTCGGCTTGGCGGGAGCCCTCCCTTCCTCAGCCACCGCCGGCGGCCTTGGCCTCCCCACGTGGATTTAAACTCCACAGGCCCGCGTAGTCTCTGCCACATGGTTTGCTCTTTTCTGAGTCGTTTTTAAATCTCCCTTGCCAGCACAGATCTTAAGTGGCACGAACCAGAGCACGCAGTTGCTGAAAGCTGCAACCCCTCAGGGTGACTCTGTCACGTGGAGGCATAAGCAGCTTCCAGGTTACTCTTCTCTCTACGCCTGGATTCTGGGTTTCTGGTTCCGTCTCTGGAATTGATTTAATTACATTTACTTTGTTGAGCAACTTACATTTTCCAGTTTTTAACAAATACTAGGCGGACTCTGAAACAGGACTCTGTTTTCGTCGCGACTTGGCAACAGCGCCACCTGCTGGATAATAGGTAATATGGCAGTTTTCATTTCCAACACGAATTTTACTGTTCTGGTTGCCAATACAATTGGTTATATCATGCAAGGTTTATATGACTATGGGGATAACTTAATTTACTGGTTACTAGGCTTCAGTATTCTTTTGAATATTCTATCATTTAGGAAGATCATGGCACTCCTAAGAACCATACAATCTTTACTAGAAACTCATGCAGGTCAGGAGATTCGGGATTCAAAAGAGACAATAATAAAGACAATAATAAAAAGACTTGAAATGATTGAAGAAATGATTGGAGCTGGTGAGCAGAGTAATAAGGCACAAGGACAGGATACAATGCCAACACCAGCCATTAGAACTGGCTTACCAAAGGTTTTAGCGGCATACCCTATACTTAATTCTGACAAAGCGTCAACTTCTAAAGGCTCAAAGGGAGTCAGAGAAGCTAGTTGGACGCCAATAGCAATGAATGATCTAATAGAAATTAAGCAAGCTATTGTTAATTTTGGCTTGCACTCTGCATATGTAAAGGAAATGATAAGGACTTGGGCTTCTAATTTTAGAGCTACCCCCCCATGATTTGCATCAGTTAGTGTCTGCAGTTTTAGATAATGGACCTTCCTTGATGTTTGGAATTTATTTCAGAGAAGAATCCAAACATATGGAACAGCAAGGAAGAGCAAAAGGTGTTGAGGTTTCCCAAAATCAAATTCTTGGTGCAGGAGAATATGCTGATCCACAGGTCCAAGCTCTTTATGATGATGAAATACTGTGTCTATGTCACCAAGCAGCTTTAAATGCTTGGAATAGGATACAAGATCCAGCAAAAAGGGTTGAATCATATACTAGAATTAGGCAGAGACCGAGAGAACACTTTATTGACTTTTTGCAAAGATTAATTAAGGCTCTGGACATAGGGGTAACAGACGAAGAAGCTAGATGAATACTTCTTGAATCTCTAGCTTTTGAGAATGCAAACATAGAATGCAAAAAGATAATTGGGCCTTTAAAATCTAGATCAGCACCTATGGATGAATGGATTCAGCATACGATGAATGTTGAGACGTTTAGTTATAACGATGAACCTTGGGTAGGAGAAGCGATTTCCACAGCAATGAGGAGACATCAAACTGCCAGGTGTTTTAATTGTGGTAAATTAGGACATCTGAAAAGGGATTGCAGGCACAGAATTTCTAGGAATATTATCTCCTCTGGGAATGACAAAAATAGGAGACCTAGGCCTTCAGGTATATGTAGGAGATGCGGTAAAGGCCGATATTGGTCCAATGAATGCAGGTCAACAACAGACAAACAAGGCAACCCGATACCATCGGGAAACTCCTTGAGGGGCCTCTCGCAGGTCCCCAAGCCAACAGTGGCCCAGTCATTCCCAGTCACATTGGAGAACGTGCATCAACAAGAAAATTAAAAGCTCCAATTTCTGCTGTAAAAAGTAATACTGGTCTAAATGATGAAATACGTGTGGAGGATGAGTCAAAAAACCCAGTAGGACAGAGTAAACGTGTATTTTGGCAGACTTCTATTAATGATCAAAGACCAAAGCTAAGAGTCTGTATAAATGGCACTTTTATTGAAGGCTTATTAGACACAGGTGTGGATGTAAGTATCATTACCCCAGAATCTTGGCATCTGAATTGGCCTCTTCAAGAGGTAGATGTTCAGTTCCTGGGAATTGGAACCCTATCTCGTGTAAAACAAAGCACAAGATGGGTTGAATGCATAGGGCCCAGAGGGCAAATAGGAAGACTAAGGCCATATATAGCCAACATTGCCATAAATTTCTGGGGCCGTGACCTGCTACAGCAATGGAATACCCAGGTTAACATTCCTGTAGTTCCAGGAACTCATAATTCTGGGAAGGATATGATGAGATATTATGGAAAAAGGTCACCAGCCATACAGGCGGTACAAGAACATACAGCAAATACCAAACCTTTAGAGGTACCAACAGCCCTACCTTTAAAATGGCTAACTGAGAAGCCAATATGGATCAAACAGTGGCCTCTAGCTGAAGATAAACTACAGGCATTGGAACAGCTGGTGCAAGAGCAACTTGATGCTCACCATATTGAAGAATCAACCAGCCCTTGGAATTCTCCTGTGTTTGTTGTAAAAAAGAAATCTGGTAAATGGAGAATGGTGACAGATCTAAGAGCTGTCAACAAAGTAATTCAACCTATGGGCCCACTACAATCTGGAATTCCTTTGTGTTCTCTGTTACCAAAAGGATGGCCTCTTATAGTTATTGATTTGAAAGATTGTTTTTTCACTATACCGTTACAAGAAAAGGATAGAGAAAAATTTGCCTTCACAGTGCCTACTTATAATAATTCTCAGCCTAATAGGAGATATCAATGGACTGTCCTCCCACAGGGTATGCTCAATAGTCCTACACTGTGCCAATATTTTGTAAGTAAGCCATTGGAAATAATTTGTAAACAATTCCCCAAGTCCATTATTTATCATTACATGGATGACATCTTGTTATCTGATTCAAATAAAGATACTTTAGAAAGGATGTTTGAAGAAGTAAAGAAAGTCTTGCCTAGGTGGGGATTACAAATTGCCCCTGAAAAGATTCAAAGAGGAAATTCTATTAATTACCTAGGTTACAGAATAGGGTTAGAGAAAATTAAAACACAAAAGGCACAAATTAGGAGAGACTGCTTAAAGACTCTTAATGACTTCCAAAGATTGTTAGGAGACATTTCCAGTCTACGACCAGCTGTTGGGATAACACCTGATCTAATAGTTCATTGAAACAAAACCTTAGATGGTGATAAAGATTTGAATAGTCCAAGAAAACAGACAGCTGAAGCAGAAAAGGAACTGACAATGATTGAGGAAAAATTACAGGAGGCACATGTGGATAGGGTGACCCCAAATCTTAGCTGCATCCTAGTCATATTGCCTTCCAGAATTTCTCCTACAGGGATTCTAATGCAGAGGGAAGATATTATTTTAGAGTGGATATTTATACCTAATGAACCAAGTAAAAAATTAAAAACTTATGTGGAAAAAGTCTCTGAATTAATTATAAAAGGTAAGCTGAGACTTCGTCAACTAGCAGATATAGACCCAGCAGAAATTATAGTGCCTTTTACTACTGAAGAAATAAAAAAGTTATGAGAAGATAATGAACCGTGGCAAAGAGCTTGTGCTAATTTTTTGGGAGAAAGTAATAGCAACTATCCCAAAAGTGGTAGACTTAACCTCATAAAAAGAACTTCTTGGATTCTTCCTAGAATTGTACGTGATGCTCCAATAACTGGAGCCCGTACATTCTATACTGATGCAAATAAATCAGGGAAAGCAGGTTACAAGTCAGATGAATTGAGTAAGGTGGAACAAAGCCCTTATAATTCTGTCCAGAAGGCAGAATTATATGGCATTCTTATGGTGCTAAGGGATTTTAAAGAACCTCTTAATATAGTTACAGATTCACAATATGCAGAAAGAGTTATCTTGCATATTGAAACCGCTAAATTTAACCAGATGACACAGAGTTGACTTCATTGTTTATCCAGGTACAAGACATAATCAGGAACAGGCTTTGTCCATTGTACATAACACACATCCGGTCCCATACAGGTCTGCCTGGTCCTCTAGCCCAAGGAAACGCTGAGATTGATCAATTATTGATTGGAAGTGTGTTGCAGGCCTCAGAATTTCATAAGAAGCATCATGTCAATAGTAAAGGCCTAAAGAAAGAATTTTCCATTACTTGGCAACAAGCTAAGGACATTATAAAGAGATGTCCTACTTGTTCTTTCTATAATCAAACACTGTTGCCTGCAGGGAGTAACCCAAAGGGTACTAAGAGAAATGAAATCTAGCAGATGGATGTGTTCCACTTTATGGAATTTGTTAAATTAAAATATGTACACCACACCATAGACACGTATTCAGGTTTTCAATGGGCTACTGTCTTGAGCTCAGAAAAGGCTGATTCAGTAATCACACATTTATTGGAAGTTATGGCCATCATGGGTATACCTGCACAAATAAAGACAGATAATGGTCCAGCATATGTATCTAAGAAAATGAAACGCTTTTTTGATTATTATAATATAAAACACATTACAGGTATACCAAATAATCCTACAGGTCAGGCAGTTATAGAAAGATCAAATCGTACTATAAAGGATATGCTGAACAAACAGAAAGGGACCGAAAATACCCCCAGGAATAGATTACATAATGCTTTATTAACCTTGAATTTTCTTAACGCTAATGAGAAAGGAAAGACAGCAGCAGAGAGACATTGAATAATGGAAAAGTCTACTGAACTAAATCAACCGATTTATTTCAAAGATGTGCTGACCTCTCAATGGAAGCCAGGAGATGTGCTACATTGGGGAAGGGGTTTTGCTCTTGTTTCCACAGGAGAAGAAAAATTGTGGATACCATCAAAATTAATAAAGTTTCGATTTGAAGAGGAGAAACCTCTTGGAAAGGAGAAATGACAACTTATCCACAATGATGATATTCATACAGGTGGTAAGAAAAACATATAGAATGGGGGCAGGGTTCTGTTATTATCTCCACAGGAAAACACTCATCTTTGAAAAATTCAAGGGACCCTGGATATTTGGATGCTGACAGATGGAAAAATACCTGCCCAATAGGAAATATCAAGAAAACTGAATGGGTTGTGTAAGTAAAATTAAACCATATTTCTAAATTTATAAAGCTGGTTTTGAAGTTGGACTCTGGCTCAGTCCCTCTCCAATTCCAAGCCTGTTAGTAAGAGAAAAACCCAGAGTTTCTGGAGTTTCTGTCTCATGTCAAGAGCCATGATGTGGGACAGAGAGAAATATGAGTTTAGAAAACATCTTTGCTTTTCTTCATATCTATCATACTTTTCATTGAATATATCTATCATGTCTTTCATTGAATATATATATATATATATATATATATATATATATATATATATATGTAGTAATAAGGGGTGGCGGGGATGCGTTTCCAGCACCCTGGCCGCCTGCTCGGGTAGCTTATGCCCCAAAATAAATACACAGACACTGTATTCCTTTAAACATTGCTTGGCCCATTCTCTTCTAGGCTAATTCTCACATATTAATTTAGCCCATTTCTAATCATCTGTATGTAGCACCCCAAGGTGTGCTTACCCGGGAGATTCTAGCCTATGTCCATCCTGGGTCGGAGCTTCATTCCGGGAGTGGGGCATGGCGTCTCTCTCAGGCGTCTGCTCCTGAGAGCTGTGGAGTCTCTGAGCTCACTTCCTCTTCCTCCCAGCATTTTGTTCTGTTTACTCCTCCCACCTATCCTCTAACCAATAAAATGGGCCAGGGCAGTGCCTTTATTAGCCAATGACCTTCCTCCATCATTTCCGCTTTTTCGGTTTAAACAAAAAAAAAAAGGCTTTAACATAGCAAAATTACATATAACAAAACAGTTATCAAGTAAAAGTTACAATAATCTTTATCATAACTAAGGAAAACTATAACTAACTATTCTTAACTCCATCAAAGACTCCAGAAAGATACAATACTACCTAAGCAAACAAGAAAAAACTCTAGAAATGACAGAGACATCTTGCTGCCTGGACAGTCACCCAAAGTTCTTTTGTACCGTTGGGGCATCCATCTTCAGCCTTCAGGCCCATGGTATCCAGCAGACATTTCCATAAAGCAGGAAAATTCAAAGTCAGTTCAGTCACTATCTGTTGTGTCCTGCAGCATGTCTCACAGACTCTTTCATGAATCAGGAACCCCGAAAGATCATCTCACCTTAGGCAAGTTCAGTAGTCCTCTCTCTGCGGGTTCTCTGTGTCCAGTTTATGCAATAGTCCAGGCAAGAGCAGTTTCTTGCCCAAATGGCTATCAAACTCCATAAGGTGCCTCTTTGATGCCCATCTTTCTCTTGAAGTATATTGGTGCTGTCAGGAGCAGAGTGTCTCATTGTCATGAAAAGTCCTCAGTTATTAAAACATTAAATGTCCTATTCTGTATTCTTTGAAAGACATGAAGAATGTCTATCTAA
This sequence comes from Microtus oregoni, assembly GCF_018167655.1. Taxonomy (NCBI): domain Eukaryota; kingdom Metazoa; phylum Chordata; class Mammalia; order Rodentia; family Cricetidae; genus Microtus; species Microtus oregoni. The sequence goes on from NW_024543089.1 coordinate 27,820,499, forward strand.
AATATATCTCTATATATCTAGAAAATCTGACTAACATGACTACAAGCTTTACAATTATTGATGATTATCCATTAACAACCTATATTTCTTAATTATACAGTACATATTTAAATGAACTATACAATCACAATACCTTAATCAAAATCAGAAACACTTATATATATATAACAAAATTGACCGTAAATCTCTATCAATAAAGCAAAATCTATACTAATGCAAATTATTCATACCTATATCATATCCCCCTTTAAATGGAAAAGAACACTTATAAACATTTTTTGGGAATATGGGCGCAGTTATTTCTCTCCAAACTGCTTCCTGCTGAATGGGGGCGTCGTTAATTAGGTCTTTCATGGTATAACCTGTGTGCTAGTTTCATCTCAGTTGGCAGTTGAGTGAAGCAATTTTTTGAAGGCGTGCACAGGAACCATTCAGGAGGGCGTGGTCCATCATACCAAATTGGAATAGAAGAAGTGAACAGCATCTCATCCTCTGTGAAAACAAAATAAGAAACTCCTTTCCAAAGCATCATGTCCTTAGATCCAAATTTCAAAGTCAAGGCATCAAAATATCTATGTCGGATTAGTTCAGCAGCATTTATAAATAAATATCTTTTAGCAGCTGTTGCTCCTTCCTCAGCATTCAAACAATTCAAAGAGAGCATAATAGCATACAGTATCAAGATTCTCTGTGTATTTTCCATCTTTGTGCAGCTTTGTTTTAACCTCTATTTTGTTTATTTTTACTTTTAACTCTTTGCTTTTTGAGACAGGTTCTGTATCTTTGACCTGAAGTAACTCTGTAGACCAGGTTGTCTTTGAACTCTCAAAGATCCACCTGTCTCTGCCTCCCAGGCATTGGGATTAAAGGTGTAAGCTACTACACCTTGAACTCACAGAGATCTGTTTGCCTCTGCCTTCTAGGCACTGGGATTAAAGGCATGTGCTACCACACACAACAACTCTCTTCCTTTTTTTTTGTTACTTTAAGAACTTTAAATTTTAGTCTGCATATATTTTTAACACACTTCAAACCATTTAGAAATTTTCTTTGTCTTTGAATCTCTCTTTACTGTACATCTCTCTTTTTCTGACCACACAAGTCTTTAAATTACTGAGCAATATGGGTAGGATTAAAGGCGTGGCTTTGCCGGCTGGATCCAGCCCATTCCTTAGCTTTCCAGCCTCATGGCTGAGGTACTGGCTGTAGCCAGCAAGCAAGCTTCAGCAGCCTGTGCTTGCAAACTGCCTGCGTAAAAGAGTCAGAGTTTGCCCTGGCAGGACAGCCCAGAAAGCCGGCATTTTTAAATGGCGCAGCTTTTTTCCTGCTACGGCTGAAAACCGAAAAGCATGCGTTCAGCTTTTCGTCAACACCGTTTTAGTGTTTTGTGGCAGGACCTCTTAATGAGCTGCAGGCTTTGCAGTTAAAGCTGAGTCAGGAAGCCTCTCTTAGATGAGGCGCTTGCTTGCCTCTAGCAAGCAGAGTAGAACCGAGAAATTGTCACTATCAAGAAAACATGCTTTACTCTTTCCCAAGCTTTTTCAGGCTTTCTGTGGATTCAGTTGTCCACATGTCTGGGCGCCAACTGTAGTAATATGGGCGGCGGGGATGCGTTTCCAGCACCCTGGCCGCCTGCTCGGGTAGCTTATGCCCCAAAATAATTACACAGACACTGTATTCCTTTAAACATTGCTTGGCCCATTCTCTTCTAGGCTAATTCTCACATATTAATTTAGCCCATTTCTAATCATCTGTATGTAGCACCCCAAGGTGTGCTTACCGGGGAGATTCTAGCCTATGTCCATCCTGGGTCGGAGCTTCATTCTGGGAGCGGGGCATGGTGTCTCTCTCAGGCGTCTGCTCCTGAGAGCTGTGGAGTCTCTGAGCTCACTTCCTCTTCCTCCCAGCATTTTGTTCTGTTTACTCCTCCCACCTATCCTCTAACCAATAAAATGGGCCAGGGCAGTGCCTTTATTAGCCAATGACCTTCCTCCATCATATATGATTAATGTTTAAGTTTTTCATAATGAACAATGAGTTTTTCCTGAAGTGACATTTGAAGTTTCCAGGAAGAAGATGGGGCCCCATAACAACAACTCCACCTGGTTGATATGACGTCATGATACCGATAGTGCTACTACAAGACCTGCTTTGGATACCAGCTGCACAAGACAGTTCCAACTTGGTTAGCTGAAATGGTGCACATCTTATACAACATTTTGGCCAGACCTCCACAAAATACTCAGAGACTATTGGCAATTTTAAAAGACATTGATCTTGAAATTTAACCATCATTTTACTTTCACAGGATCCCCCAGAAAGAACGTCGCCCCCATGACAGCTGGAAGTAATTCTAGAGGACGACGTCCCCTCTCCCAGTAAAGTTTGCCCTTGGGTTTAGGGACATCATTTAGGGGTTGATTATAATTAGTATACGATTAAGGGTTGGGGGAGGATTTTTATAAGCTCAGGGATCATTTTGGAAATAAAAAAAGAGGGATGATGGGATAATAGATTTGTAATTGTGAGTTACTGTTTTTAGACAAATATATTGGTATAGATTCTTGTATATTGACACAAAGTTAAATTATATTGACTATTGTAAGCATGCATGTTTCTACCTCTGCTTAAAACATTTTTTTATGTATTGACATATATTATATTGATATATATATATATATATATATTGTATATATTTACCATATTGCAGTATACAATTCTACCTCCGATTAAGATACTTATATAATGTTTGTGTATTGATATATATTTACCTACTGCATGTATATTTGTACATTGTTTATATTTGGAGGCCATTGTCCTCATTTGTTTCACAGTCGTTTATTGTCTTAGTCTTTAAGTTAGATAGATATTGAGAATCATATAGACTAATAGTCATCTAAGTTTGTCATTTATAATTAGACTAATCAGGTTCTTTAGGTATATAGAGATTATACTCAGTATAGATAGATAATCTTCAACTTCTTCAAAGAGCTGTAGAAAATGGCCTTAATCTAACTCAGAGTTTTGCGGTAGTGAGACACAATTGCTCCTGGCAACACCACTCTATTCCCGAGAGAATGTTGAGCACCAAAGACACTCCACCTGGAGCCTTCTTTTTGGCAGAACTGGCCTTGGGGCAAAGAAATGCCCATACCCCAATCACTGACAAAGATACAGAGCATGCATCAATGGATAAAACAGGGCTGTCATATCCTGCCAAGACATGGTAAGATAGTTTTGAAAAGTTGCTTGCCTTTGAAAAATGGTATGTCAGTTATGTTAGGCCTTAGCCAATGTTGGTTGCTTCAATGCTGCTAATGTGACTTTGGGTGATTGCCTAGGTAGCTAGTTGTCTCTGTGATTTGTTGCATGTTTTGGAAGTTGTTTTACTGAACTTCCTAATTACCCAGGTAACATTATTGCCCTTCTCAGATCTTCGATGGGTTTGAAGACTATATAAATGCAGTTACCTTCTCTCATGTCTTGGCCAAGTTATTTATTATACAAGACCTAAGCTAGTTAGAATAGGATATTTGTACTTATTGTATATAATTTCATAGTAGGTTTAGAACTCTCTTATTTAAACAAAAGGGGGAGGTGTTACGGGAGGTCCTCCCACTCCTCCAGCCTATAGCCGCTGAGATACCAGCCCATTGGGGCATGGTCTCTCTCCCTTTAAAAAAGTGGCCACTTCCCTCTCCTCTCTCTCTTCACTTCCTGCTCCGCAGGTGACTAGACTCACTTCCTGGTTGCGCAGAGGGCTGACAGTGATCTGTAAGTTTTTTCCCCTTTAAATAAATACCACCCTATTAATCATAATTCCAAACTGGTGTGGCATTGTTTATGACTTACGCCTTCAGGCCTGATAGAGGAGAGTAGAGCGAGGTAGGAAAAACTAAATCGAATGCTGGTATAAAGGAGACAGATTTGAGAGAGAAGCCCTGGAGCCACTCCTGGAGACAGACACACTGAAACTTTGCTGGTAGGCTATGACCTCATGGTGATGCACAGATTAATGGAGACAGGTGAAAGTAAGATATAAGAATTATCCAGAAATATGCTCTATCTGTTGGCCAAAAAGTATTGCAAATAATGCAGTTTCTGTGTGGTTATTTTGAGAGTCTAGGTGACCAGGAAATGAAGAAGCAGAGGGCGACTGAGAACACACTAGTAGCCTTCTTACTACACATGACATTTAGACAACAGTGACTTTGTTAGAAGTGAAATGAGGTTGTTATAAGAATGAGCATTACTACTTTTGGAAGATGCTCAAATTTCTGTGCAAGGTCATCGGGCATTAGGATGTGGCTATGCTGGCCATGGAGGTAGCTATGCCATGTGAACAACAGTATGTGAGCAGACCTTAAGTAGCAATGAGTGAGGGAATATGGTATTTTTGAGGAGCAAAGCCACTGATTTGTCAGTTTTTCCAATATGTCCAGCTTGCTATATGGATTGGATAAAATTGATTTTATTTCTGTTTAAACAATGAGTAGAACAGGCCTTGAAACATAGTTGATAAAGAAAATTTATATCCATTTGGTAAATATAATTTTAAAATGGATCAACTAATTAAAACTGAATATTTAAAAATATATGCTTACTTTTATGAAAATACATAACTACTAAGGAAATTCTATATTTATTTGGTAAATATGATTTTAAATTATCAACTAATAAAAACTTAATATTTAAAAATATATGTTCACTTTTCTACAAATAATTTTTAAGGAAAAATACCTGGTTAAATTCTGTTTGAGAAATGTAAATGCAAATAGAAAGGATCAGACAAAATTAAATTTTCTGATTGTATTAACAAATATTTCCATCCAAATAGAGTTAATAAGCTCACCTTATTGTGGAGAAAGGCATATTCTAAGAGTTAAGAAAGCAAATAATAAATGCAACTAATGAGAGGGGGGTTAAACCTCCCAGGTCATAGCCAATGAAAGCCAATGGCATGCTCAACTTTACCTAACCACTTCAAGATTATCAAAGTGAAACATGGATAATAATATCCTAATTTGGATTTTATCTAAAATTAGTATTTGAAGAAAACACAGGAAAATATTCTTATTCTACTATTCTGTTTTACTTCTGCCTTTGAAATACAGGGTAAGTAAGTCTATCACCAATGTGGTTGCTATCTTTACTAACTCCTCCAACTTCTCTGTCCATTTATCCCAAAGCCTTTATAGATCCCCAAATAATATTAAGATCTCTCTCCACATTTGTACTCAGAACATTATTAGTGTAAAATAATGCATAGTAACCATAAAGCTTAACTGTTGTAGATTGATTATTCCACTCCTCTCAACAAAAATTAGCATTTAATTTTACAAATAATTGTGCTTATATGACAAAGTTATAAAAGGTCTGATTGTATTGTAACTATTAGAAGAAAAAAGTCACTCTTTGATATAAATTTACCCACATATCATGAAATAGAAAGTCAAACATGAGTCTGCCATATTTTTTTTACCATATTTTGAACCATCTATATAAAGTAAGAAAATGTTTTCCATTAGACCACAATCCATGGTTTAAACATGTTATAAATCTTTTCAATGTAAAAAGTTATAAAATAACTTAGTTGTTTGTTGGAAGCCATCTGTCCATCTTTAAATTTATCTATCATGTTATTAATAGATATGGTTGTTTAGCTACTATATTGTATGCAAAGCCTCCAGAGTGCATTAGAAAGAAAATTGATTTTGTAGGCATTAAACCAGGTTTAAATTCTTGGCTCTATTCCTGGATATTTAAATGACTTGAAACAAGCTGCAATTACACTATGAAGTTCAATTATTCACACCATTAGAAGGAATAGTATAATTTGAATTATGAACTGTCTGAAAACAAAAATGTATTATATGTATAGACACTTAGGAAAACTAACACCTATGTATATGTAAACTACATAGAATAGAAAAACTTCCAATACTATCATAACTTTAAAAATGTTTGACTAAATATTTGTAAGGTTTATGTGAGTGTGCTGTCCACTTCCTAAATTCAATTTTGTCAAAAGATTAAATTTTATATTTAATAATGGATTCAAAGAAGAAACCAAAAGGTTATATAAATGACTACTGTTGAAATAAAGCTCTCATTCTTTAAATTATTTTAGCAATTTCACATCTTATCCGATAAATACAAGCAAGTGTGCAGTAATGGTATTTGATGTGTACAATGGTGGAAATCTGTTAGTTTAGTACCAGTGCAAAAAATATTTACATGTATCTTTTTTTTTTTCACTCCATCTAAAGATGTGGAAAACATGCCTCACTGTTGGAGTTTCCAGAGAACTTTGAAATTCTCATTATTTCTTTTTTTTGACATTTGCAACAATATTTTAACCGAATATAATTATAATATATCATTATTTCTTAATTTAATTCTATTTGACTACAATTGAACATGGTTTTACTTTTCATTTAATTTTTACCAAATCTGAAAGCTAATGGTTAGTCTAGTCTTCTACAATCCAAGAGCAATGCTAAAGCCAGAGCATTTCAAACTATCATGGGATTGTATTTATATACCAAATGGGATTATACTTATTATATGTTGATTGAAATCATTTCTCAATTAGTGATTATTCAACCACCCAAATGCGTAATATTAGGATCACACCTATCAAATTTAAAGATGCTTACCACTCCTTTATAACTAACCGTTTCCTGAGTTGAAGTCTAACAAGATAGGTACATTAAAATTTACACAGCATTGTTCTTCAGTTAATTTTAATATCTCAAAAAGACATTCAAGATTTATTTCAAAGTAGAAGCACTTTCTGAACCAGGTATTTTCTACAACTTAGTGACTTTACTTGTCTCACTCAGTTTACCTATCATTGATGAATTGAGTTCCCTCCTTTAGAGAAATGTATATAGTATATAAGTTTAAATTTTTTCAGTATATGAAGCTTAGTGATAATATATTACTAGCTACATCTATTCTTATTAAATTTATTCTATTTCAACTAAATAAAGTTCAGACAACTATACAAGCCATCTTTTACATCTGCAAACTCATAGTACCTGTATTCAGTAATTGTCCATGGTTAAATGAAACATTGTATATGTTTCAAATAAATAGTAATTTTTAAATTTCAGGTCTTCCATATAAAATTTATAAAATTTGTTATATATATATATATATATATATATATATTTTCTTGATAACAGAAAATTTCCAAGAAGGGATTTGAATATTAAAGATTAAAGTGTTCCTTTCAAGTAGATCTTAGCAGTCCTTGACTAGACTATTTTTGGAGAAGGTTTTTATGCCAAGCATGCATTTGATTATGAAAACATTTTGAAATGTCAAAGGCTTTATTGTTAGTAATATATCAAGACCATTCTATGTCACACACCAATGACTTCCAATCTTCTTCCACACCCTTTTCTAGTAATCAGTTTAACTTTCTCAAACTTTAAAGCTCATCATTATTGTAAGTTATATTTTCCTTTCCTTTTATGTCAATTACAACATGAAAGGGATTGCAACTGACTTTAGAATAAGAAGGGAAATGTTTAGAAGCTTTAGCCACTTGTGCTTATTTAATTCCTTATTTATTAACAATGAAATTCTGATTTCCCAGTTTGGATACTAAGTACTAGAAAGAAAAATACATGTGCAAATGCCTCATATAAAGCACATATAAAACATTTATAAAAAGAATTTAAAAAATAATGATAAGGAAACAATTTAATTATGATAAAAAGTGGGAAATTGTAGCTATAGCATTATGATAGAATATTTTTCAAGCTAATATGAGACATATGACTGATGTTCTTTTTCTGAGGCACACTGCTATGTGCCAGGACAATGTCCACAATCTAACAACTTAAATGATACATCTTTTGACGATCTCCAAAAGTCCAACCAGAAAACCTCAACTTCAGATAAATGACTAAGTTTATGCACTGGAAAAATGTCTTCACAGTTAAGAATACTTTTTTTTTTCACCTGCCATGCTTTGTCTTTCTGGGCATGGGTTGCCTCACTCAGGCTAAATTTTTTCAAGTTCTATCAATTTGCTGCAAATTTCATGATGTCATTGGTTTTTATCACTGAGCAATGCTCCATTATATAAATGTACCAAATTTTCTTTATCCATTCTTTAGATACCTTGATGCAGGAGGAGGAGCTTGGTTTTGCCTCATCTTGCTATGCCTTGGTTTGTGGACTCCCATGGGAAGTTTGTCCCTTTCTGAACAAAGAGGGAGAAATGGGTTGGGGGGGGTAAATAGAACGTCTGGGAAGGGGATAAGGTCAAAGAAGGGAGGGGAAACTTGGGTCAGTCTGCAAAGTAAATTTTAAAAATTAATAAAATATATTGGAATAAAAAATTAAAAATTAAGAAAAAGAACACTTAGTCTTATAGAACACATGATTTGCATTTCTGGCACCACCTGAAAGCTCATAATTCTCTCTAATACTAGCTGCAGGGGAATCCAGTCCCCTTTTCAAGCCTTGGAGAAGGCAACCCACATGTGGTGCACCTTCATATATGCAGGCAAACACAAAATACAAAATTCAAAAATGAAAGACAAATTAAAAAAAAAACCCAGTAGTTACAGACCTGATGATTAATATACTTAAAATATACCATATATTTATACTTAAACCAAACTATAAAATAAGCCAGATTGTATCAGTTTTCCTAAGTAATCTAAGATCTAATAAATTCTTTACAAAACATAAAACTTTTTATCAATAAAGAATACAGGTTTGTTTCCATGGCTACTTACAAAGATGTAAAGAAAAACCTTCTACCTTGAGATATCTTTCTCATACATAAAGCCTATTTAAATGAACCTGAAGTTTAAGCTGATGAAAAGTCACTTGAATGTAATTAGGCACTGAAGAATATGTAGCCAAGGTTGAGTGCACACCATCTTTCACAAGAGTGCTTAGAAACTGAATACCTTCAGCATCGGAAAGCAAGGCTCTTGGAAATGTTAATGTGTATAAGTTTTCTGGCACACAGAACAATTGAAAGATATAAAGCCAGCAACACAGAGATATCTGGTCTGAGATAGGAAAAACAAATTCAGAAACCTGGGGAATAATAATATATGAAAACTAACTGAAAATTGCAAATATGTCACCAGTGGAGTGGAAAGAGTTAAATATAAAAAAGTAACCTGAAATTCAATAGATGGTTGGGGATACAGAAGTAAGATTTCAGGAGGGACTAGGATGAAAAGGGGGAAGAGCAACTGCAGTCATCAGAATGTAATATATGAAAAAAGATTGAATAGTAATTAATTAATTATAGACTTTTTACTAAGTTGTTAATTTTGAAATGAGATAATAGGAATTTAAGCACATGATGTTTTCTGTACACTTGTAATTAGTACTCAAAATATGTCTTCAAAACTGAGCATGGAGCATCACACTTGTACTACTAATGTTTTTTTTTTTAACTTTTTTTTTATTGAGAAAAGAGAAAAAAAAACAAATTTCCTCCTCCTCCCAGCCTCCCATTTCCCTCCCCCTCCTCCCACCCTTCTCCCCCTCCCCCCACTCCTCTCCCCCTCCCTCTCCAGCCCAAAGAGCAGTCAGATTTCCCTGCCCTGTGGTAAGTCCTAGGTCCTCCCCCCTCCGTGCATTTCTAGGAAGGTGAACATCCAAACTGGCTAGGCTCCCACAAAGCCAGCACATTACGTAGGTTCAAAACCCCGTGCCATTGTCCTTGGGTTCTCATCAGCCCTCATTGTTGGCCATGCTCAGAGAGTCCAGTTTTATCCCATGCTTTTTCAGTCACAGTCCAGCTGGCCTTGGTGAGCTCCCAATAGATCAGCTCCACTGTCTCAGTGGGTGGGTGCTCCCCTTGTGGTCCAGACTTCTTTGCTCATGTTCTCCCTCCTTCTGCTCCTCATCGGGACCTTGGGAGCTCAGTCCAGTGCTCCAGTGTGGGTCTCTGTCTCTGTCTCCCACTGTCCTCTTTCTGCAAATAACAATCCTGTACTACTAATGTTTGTTGGCCAGTCTGAGGCAAGAGAATTTCCAGGAGATCAAAGCCAGGTTGAGCTACAGAGTGGGACTTTGTCTCCAGATAAATAAAGGCAATAGAACTCAAAATGACAGTTCCTATGAGCTACTGTCTTCTATTTATCATGATACCTCATAGACCTCCCATCTGTCACACACTATTTGACTAGCTAAAATCTAGAATTTTGCTATACATTTTCTTCTTTTACCGTTAGGGAAAACCCAGTTACTCTACTTTCAGGAAAATATTTTACTACAGCTTTTTTTGTTACTGTTGTATTTTGGTTCAGAAAAATTTCAGCTTGCTTTTTTATTATCTAAGTACATTTTCACACTGGCAGTTTCCTTGCCATCTTTGCACTACTTACCAACTTACAGGTTCTTTGTATTTGTTTTCATTTGTACCTTAAATTTACATTTTAAAATGTTGTGTCTGAAGAAAACAGATTTACTTTTTCTAAATAAAATAGTTGTATTTTTTTTTTGATTTTTTGGTTGTATACTTAAAGTTTCTTTGAGAATTTTATACATGAGTACTGTATGAACATCATTTCCATCCTTGCTTCTCCACTCCTAAATTTCTCTATTTCCCCAAAGAAGACTCTTGCCCTTCCCTCAACTGCCATTAACTGCCTATAGCTATTCATCAAAAGATGGGATCCACACAGCAGCTACATCAAATGCTGTGCTCCTTATGCAGGTTTTTTTCTGATGAACATATTGTTAAGATTCAATAAATGCAGCTTCCATGTCATATATAGCAGATAGAATCTCACAGAAGTAGTTCTGGCCCTCTGGCTCTTACAGGCTTTCTTTTCTCTCTTCTACAATTTTCAGTAAGTTTTTGGTGTGGGAATTTCATCATACATTTTATAAACCATAATTAATTAATTAATTATTAAATCCCAGTAATCTTTAAATTCCTATGAAAACATAATCTAGGAATTGGGTAATTTTAAACTATTTGCCAGGCAAAATGTCATATGAATATGTTTTTATAATTTCTAGAAATTTTACCTATCCTCATACAAAAGTCGACTAAAGTAGACTCTGAGTCATTTAGCAATATACATAAATGTATTTTCTTCTTTTAATTCAAGAATTCATGAGTTCTTTAATTTAATGCTATCATTTGACAGATAAGTACATTATTGTATTTAAAATCTACATAAATTTGATATTTTTTAGGAGTTTAATGTCAGTGTCTGATGCCCAAACATAAACTACTTTTCCCTCTCTGGACAGGTATAGAAGTGCAGAAAAATTGAGACAGTTCACACAGCAATATTGGAAGGGAGTCTCATGCTTCATTCATTCCTAAGGATCACCTGTGTTTATTTTTCAAACACCTTTTATTCTCCAAGGTAAACTAAGGTGGAAGTTCATTACCATTTGGGCCTGCATCAGGTCCTCAACTTGGTCATTAGCTTGGAATTCACACCTTTTCTCAGGTGATCTACATAATAACAAAAGAGAAGGAGCAGTACATCCTGAGCCTTTGGTAGATAGCAACAGCCTGTCTAGAGGGTATGTGTTTGCTTTGGATACCAACCATGGCTAGAACTTGGCTGTCACACCATATAGAAATATGGGTCTACAGTTTAAATTGTATGAAAGCACTATTAAAAACATGGAATTGAGGTAGTCAATAATCTGATTACACGGGAAGGCCAGTTTAGGTACTGTAGAAAGAGCTGTGGGCTGCTTTCCTGCTGCCTGGCTTCCGGCCGCCTGACTATCTTTGCCCCGAAATAACAACATGGAAACTGTATTCTTTTAAACACTGCTTGGCCCATTAGTTCTAGCCTCTTAATGGCTAATTCTCACATCCTGCCTAACCCATATTTAGTAAGCTATATAGCACCAGTCTTACCGGGAAAGATTCAGCATGTCTGACCTGGCGACTTGCTTCATTGCGTCTGCCCAGGAGAGAAGAGGCATGGCGTCTGACTCACTCCCTCTTCCTCCAAGCAGTCTGTTCTGTTTATTCCACCCAACCATGTTCTAACCTATCAGACCAAGCAGTTTCTTTATTAATTAACGAATGAAAGCAACAGATTGATATGACACTCCCACATCAAGGTACACTCTGCACTATTGATTAGGGTTTTAGCTGTGGTTATCCTTGTGGATTCTTGGGAATTTCCCTAGTGCCAGATTCCTCATTATTCCCATAATGGCTTCCTCAGTTGGCCTGAGCTAGTTGGAGCTCAGTGACTCTGGACTAACAGATAGGGAACCCGCATAGAACCAAAATAGTCCCCCTGAAAGTGGGTGACAGTTGTGTAGCTAGGATATTTTGTACGGCCACTGGTAGTGAGACCCAATTATGTATAAATTCCAATTTATCACTAGTGCTTGAACTGGCATTTCAGAGCACATTCTCTTTGGAGGGAGACCTAACTCAGCCTAGATATAGAGGGTACAGCCTCAAAGTGATGTGCCAGACTTTGTTGACTTCCCATGGGAAGCCTTAATCTTTGGAGTAGATGGGTATAGAGTTGGTTGAAGTTGGGGAGAGTGGGGAGTAGAAGAAGATGAGCGAGAGAGAACTAGAAGTGGTATATACAATGAGAAAAGATAATTTAAAAAAATAAATTAAAAATATTCTTTAAAAGAATACAGAATTGTACTTATGCTAATTTTATTAACTTTTTATTATTTATTAATTTTGCATGTGTGTGGTGGTAATGTGTGTCTCATTATGTGAATGAGTGGGTCAGGGACCAACTTGATGGTGTAAGTTCTTGTCTTCCATAGTATGGGATCTGAGTATCAAACTCAGATGGACAGATTGGTAGCAAATGTTACGTGTCCCAAATTTAATTATTTTTAATAATTATATTTAGCTGGAGGCTTCTCTCCCAACTACCAGTACCTGAATATCTATTCTGAGACTTAATTTTAATAACAAACTGTTTGATGAATGGTTAAGGCTTATTACTAACTAGTTTTTTCATCTTAAATTAATTCATTTCTATTTACCATCTGGCCATGGCATTACCTCATATCATCTTTCTCCCCTGGAAGTGCTGGCACTTCCCTGATCCCAACTTCTTTCTCCCTGTCTCTCTGCTTGGATTTCCTACCTGGTTCTACTCTGCCAGTTTATTGGCCAAATCAGCTATGTTATTAACCAGTGGTAACAAAACATATTCACAACATACAGAAGGGCATCACACATCAATTATATATATAGAATGCTAAAGAAAACTGATATTATACAAGTAGTTATTATTTATTCTTAAACAATTATCTAAGATGTATGCTTGATAAAGCAAAAATTAACTGCAACAATTCCAAGGAGGAAAGATTGATAATTGAATAGTGGGAGCCTGTTAAGGGGTAAAGTAGGAAAGTGCTATTACAAAAACAGATATGTCACTTCAGAGAAATCTTGCAAGGATGGATTTTAGAAATATCAATTAAGATTAAGCCATTAATCCTCTTAACAAAGAGAAAAGAAAATGTCTTGATTATCCACAAACTATCCTAATCAGAAATACAACTAAAACTTCTCTGATTAATACTCTATTTAAATGACTATTAATAAGCACTAATTGTGGGCAATTCAAAATGGCATGTAAGATTTTAAAAAATCAAAATCATTGTATTCTAAGATTCTCACAAATTAAAAAAAAAACAATATTTCAAACTGAGAAGATGACATTTAATACAGCTTAACTGTTAACAGATGTTTTACTGTTTCTGCAGTCATCTTCAGCTATCAGGTTATCCACACTGTGATAGGAAAATATTATTTAAGACATATGAGCTATGACTATACATACTTTAGTATACAATTCTGATTTTATATGTACACCAAGGACATTCAAATATATTATTTAATTTATTAACATGCCAGTATCCATGCCTATAAATCAGCTTCTTGATGATCCCACAACGATTATTGTCACCCAGTCTCTCTTATCTACTGGTTTCTATATCTGTATATGCTTGGTTAATAGTAAATAGTTTTATATTTATACAGGAGTACCACCAGGGTAGAGAAGATATTGGCATAGTAGAGATGATGTCAAACTAAATGGACTAAGTAGAAGAAAAAAGTGTGCCCTATAAGTGTAAGTCCATCACAATGACTTAACTCAACAATTTAGATCATATAAGATACATTTCTGATTCTTCGCTCAGACAACGGAAGAAAGGACACTTAAAAGAAATCCTACACTAGCTCAGAAGTGATAAATAGATGGTTATTTATGTAGGGGTAGACTCAATATCAGAATCATCTGCTGGAGCAAAGATCAGAAACCGAAACTGCAACCAGAACAGAGAGGCCACAAAAGAGGCTGGATGCATGCTCTGCATCAGCATATATAGTATAAGAGGCCACACCCCAGTGGGCGGGTAGCCACCAGCTGTAAGACTTCCTGCAGGAGACAGCAAACAAGACTCAGAAGTTGAAAAATACATTGTACTAACCTAAATATCACAGAAACAACCTTTGGACACTAACAGAACTCTTTTAGAGATTGTGTGTGTGTGTGTGTGTGTGTGTGTGTGTGTGTAGGGGAACACTTGCCCATGCACATGTACAGAGAACAGAAGAGAAAGTCAGTTGTTCTACTATAATATTCTTTCTTCTTTTATTCCATAAGATTTTGTATCTCACTCAATTTGGAACTAGGCTGGCAGCAACCAAGTCCTTGCAATCTCCTCATCTCCACTCCCACAGCTTTGGAGTTACTGGCACATTTCTATTTCTACATGTATGCTTGAGAATTGAACATAGGTTCATGTTTGTGCTACAAATGCTTTCTGACCTAGCTTGATTTCTATTACCATGACAAACATCATTACCAAAAGCACCCTGGAGAGAAAAGAATATATTCAAGTTACACATCCATGTGTCAATCCATCACGAAGGCAGCCAAAAGGAGGAACTCAAGAAAAGAAACAACCTAGAGGCAAGGCCTCAATAAAAGGACAAAAGGCAAGCTGCTTACTGGCTTGCTCAACTTGATTTTTTAAAAATTGTGCACCACATTTTGTGGAAACAATGGTAATGAAACACAATCATAGCATATAGAGGGAACTCTCATATCAACCCCTCACCTAGAACAGAAATATTAAGAGTGGTCTTGACTTTCCAGTGTCAACAATCAATCACGAAAATGCCCCCACAGATTTTTTTTCCAGGCCAATCTGATGAATGTGATTCTTCACATGATGCACCCTTTTCCAAAAATGTCTAGGTGATGTCAAGTTGACAAAAACTAACAAATTTGCTGAGCCATCTCACCAGCAACCAAAGATCTTTCTAATAAGGTAATATAAAAAGAAAAAAAATGATGTTTTCCCATATTTTGTCAAATGAACTAGGTTATGCTCAGCAGCACATACAGAGATTATTTTGATATAATAAGGCCTTTCTCTAGCCCACAACAGCAATATTTGATTATATCATCTCTTAGCTCATGGTGGTAGTGGAAAGGATATCGAAGCAAGGCACACTAGCTGTTACCTATCACGGAGAAAAGTGCTTTATGTACACATATCATATACTCCTATTATTAATTCATAATAGTTCATATAAGTTTTAGCAATGTAAGTCTAGAGGGGAGTGGGTAAGGAAGGAGCATAAATAATCTACCAGTGACCACATCATCCAAAATAATAATTCTCTTTTCAACAACAACTAACAACTGCCAGAATTTTCTCAGTTAAGGAGTAGTGTTTTGAGACCTTCTCACCTACCTATACCTAGAGAGGAAGCCCACCCCTAACACTACCTGGAACTGCAGGAACCAGAGGCTGGATAGCCCAAAGACCCAAAATAGAACCACACAGGAACAGCAATTAAAGAAAAGTCATGAAATGAGCCCTAGAATATTTTGCAATACTCATAAGCAGGAGTCTAGCATAATCATCATCAGAGAGGCTTCATTTAGTAACTGATAGAAACAGATATTGAGACCTACAGTCAGACATTAGGTATTCAGAGAATCCATGGAAGACCTTCTTTTCACTGAAGATTAGTGGATTAATATATGAAAAAAATGTAAACTAAAAATGGTTTTTACACTTGTTTTTAAATAAAAGTGGATATTAATTTTGATTTAAAATTTTAAAGTGTACATATTTATGGATACCTTGACAGTATTTTTCCTTGTGTCATGCTTATCCATTTCTGGATTCCATGTATCTTGTCAGTGGTTGAGGCATGGGCTATTCCTTGCCCAAAGGCCAGTTTTGCTAAGAAGAAAACAAACTCTGAGTGGAGAATCTTTGGTGGTCAACATTCTCTCAGGAATTGATCTGCATTTTCAGGAGCAATCATATATTACTACAACAGAACCCTAACTTATTTAAATGCCATATTCTACAGCTCTTTGAAGAGGCTGAGGATTATATATGCAGAATACAATCTCTATGTATCTAAGGAACTTTATTAGTCTAACTATAAGTATGACAAACTATTGTTCTATTAGAACATTATTCAATAAACAACTGTGCAACAAATGAGGACAATGACCTCAAGATGTAAACAATGCATAAATATCTTGATCAGAGGTAGAAATGTATATTGCAATATGATAAATATATACTAAAATTGTATCAATACACAAAAATGTTTTAAACAGAGGTAGAAGCATGCATGCATACAACATGTCAAAATAACTTTGCCTACATATATATAAATATTGTAGATGAAAATAGGAACATATTCAATATAATTTAAGATTGTATCAATATGCAAGAATCTATACAAATGTAAATTGCCTATAAATAATGCCTAAAAGTATTTACTCTATTACTCACTATTATTATTAGTGTGAGTAAGCTCATACTAATCTATTATCCCATCCTATTTTCTCTTTCTTTTTTTCAAAAAAAAAAAAATCCTGAGCCTACAAAATTTCTCCCCCAACCCCCAACCCTATACCAATTATAACCAACCCCTAAATGATGTCCCTAACACTGAGGACAAACTTTGTTGGGAGAGGGGACATCTTTTACTATAATTATTTCAACCTGTCATGGGGCAATGTTCTTTCTATGGAATCTTGTGAAAGTAAAATCATGGTTAAGTTCCCAGATTACATCTGGTATAATTACAAATAGTCTCTGAGTATCCAGTCAGGTTTTTCTGAGGTTCCTATTTGGAGATATGGCCAGAAACTTGTAAAAAATTGCATTTATTCAGCTAACCAAGTTGGAACCATTTTTAGCAGCTGGTACCCCAAACAGGTCTTATATTAGTGCTATCAGCATCATGACATCATATCAACCAGGTGGGGTTGTTGTTTGGGGGCCGCATCTTCTTCCTGGAAACTTCAAATATTACTGCAAGAAAATTCATCATTCATTGTGGAAAACTTAAACTATATATATATATATATATATATATATATATATATATATAATAAAAGGTATGATACAGACAAAAATAGATATGAAGAAAAGTAATTTTTTTCTAGATTCTCTTTTCTTTAAAATTGGTAATATGTAAGAGTTTACATCATGGGGTTCATTCTCAATAGTGTATACAACTTACTATGGTGCAGAAGTTATGCAATGTCAATATGCAGTAAGTTACATCTAGGTGTTTATTGCTTAATTTAAAATCTTTTTATTGATGATTTTTGTGTCAATATTATTTACTAAAACTTGATTCTGTGTGTTCTTGATTGCTCAAAAAAAATTCCCAATTTGAATTAATATTTTCTATTTGCCTCAACAACAGGTAGAAATCTTCCTATTTACCACTTTCCTAAAAGAAGAAAGAAACAACATTATTAGTTCCAAAAATAACTGGGAACTTCCACCAGGTGTTGCAGAAGGTGAAGTTTATTTAGTCATTATTTTATGAACCACTATTAGTAATGCATTAAGGGAAAGCCACTATTTAAGAAGAAATTTAGCCTTTATAGATCTCGAGTAGAAACACTGGCTAAAACAAAATTATGGGATCATGAAACCCTAGTAAAAATGTCAACTTGCTAGCTTCAGTACTTTATCATTGGCTAGTCATTATGCCAGGATAACTTCTCACATAGAAGAGAGTAAATTATGCCACCATCGCCTACAATATAAAGGCTCTCATTGAGCTCACATTGTTATAGACCCTGGGGCACTGTGGTCTTACTTGTATTCATAAAAAATGAACCTGTCAAAAGATCTCAGGATTAGTAAAGACAGATAGTTTACAAAGTTCATAAGGGAGAGATTAGGTGATTATTTAGAATACAGCATAAACTTCAAAGTGAAAAATATAATACTAGAATTAATAGCAATGTTTCCATTGTCTTTTGGGAAAATATATTCTTATTTAAAAATGAGAAAGGTTGCTCTTTGTAAGCATATGTAAATTTTAGATTTATTAAACCAGTGTTAAAGCAGAAAAGAATATATCTCCAAATTTGTACCACATGAAAAATAAAATCTTGAAAAAAATATTTTTCAATGACTTTTATCCATTATAAAAAGCTGTTTGCTAAGCCATATCATAAATGCTAATTGATCCATAAAATGTTTATGCCAGTGATCCTTCATACATATTATTGATAAAGCAAAACAATATAATTAAAAATAATTTATTCCTAAAAGTGAGATGAGATCAACAAAGAAAATTTTGTCTTTCATTATAGATAAAACGATGGCATAAGAAGTAAAAATTTAGGGACATGTTGAAATCTACATGACTAGGGATTCTGCCATAAGCTATAAATGAGATTCAAATTTGAGAACTGGAAACAGAGGAAATTATGTTTTTAATATTCACTTCTGTTAGTTTACTTATTGGAAACTTATTAGGTATGCATTTATACACATCCATTTATGTACAATCAAATATTCAAAACTATCAGTTACCAGAATAAAAGAACCTTCAGCTTGTTAGTATGAACTGAGAGGGTGAAGAGGACTAGAAGGGTAAAGAACATACCTGGAGAATTTTCATTTCCTACAGGCTGGGCCATCTCCCACCAATCACTAATTAAGAAGATGTCCCACAGCCAGATTTTATTGAGGTATTTTCAAAGCTGAGGCCCTCTTCGTTCAGATAACTTGTGCTTGTGTCAAGTTAACATAAAACTAGAGAGGACAATGTTCTCTTATGTAAATATTTTTCTGTTCCCTAACTGGATGTCTTACTCATATTTACCCAAAGTCAACTATATCGTTACTCTATTACCTTTCCTACAAAGCAAGAGAAGAGGAGGAAAGAGGAGAAGATAGAGGAAGGGAGAATTTCATGATACAAATTAAGTGATCTTTAATAGGTACATAGTCAATAAATATAATAGTTATTGCATAATTATTTCTATTCTTTCTGTATGTATTTCTAGTTTGTACTCCTCTTATTTTGTATTTTTTGACTCTGACATTTTTGTTTATTATTCTAGGTATAGTTTAAGACTGTGTGCATACTTTTTGAAAATGTAATTCTTTACAGAAAAATATAATTCAAGTTTTAATTTTATATGTTGTACTATCTCACTCAAATGCCTCTTTCCAAGGAAAACATTTCCCAGATTCTAACACACGTTCACCTTTCATTTTATAACTAAGAAAGCAACAGGTATGTATTCAACTCAGTGTTTTCAGCTCTAAAAACTCATTCATACAGTATGAATGGTAAATAATGAATTCTCATCAATGTCAGCAAAAGAAGAATGATCAGGATAGAAACTAAATATTATTTTTAAAAAAATCCAAAAGAATATATAAATATGCCTTCCCATAAATTAAGCCTTTAAAGTGCACCTTCAATTTCTAAAATGAATAGTTCACTGTAGTAACTGCATTTTTACCACAGATATCAAAAAATACTTTAGCACTTTAGATGTTTCTTTTACTACTTATTGCCAAATTCCTGATTTTTAGGCTTGAACTGTGTACTGTGTTGTTTTAATTTCAGATATGGTGAACTTTTGCTCCTTTATAATGAGTTTTATGTTATTCATTCTTCCTAATATATTCTTTTCAATCCTTCTAGCTTCTGAAATATGATTATGTCGATATTCCTATGATGAACAGAACTCATACATTGCTCAACATGTCACATGGAGTTTGCATTTTAGTAGATACAGCAAATGTTCCATTTTACTAGTATATTTTACATATTTACTTCTCTTACTTAAACAAAAGGGGGAGGTGCTGCAGGAGCTTTTCCGCTCCTTTAGCCAATAGCCTTTGAGGTACCAGCCCACTGGGGCATGGTCTCTTTCACTTTAAAAAGCAGCAGCAGCCCTCCTCTAGCTCTCTTGCTTTGGACTCTGGTTCTGGCAACTAAACTCCTTTCTTGGACACGTAGATGGTATTCTGTACGTTTTTTCCCCTCAAATAAATAACCCATTTATAATTCCAAACTGGTATGGGATTGTTTCATGCATTATAGAAACATAATTTATCTGCTTTTATTAGAAAAATGAGCATATTAAATAGTCCAGAAAGCGCCTCTTTTACTTTTGATTTCATAATACCTACTCAAGAATAGTATGTTCTCAGAAACAAATGGCACCCAGGTGAATAGAATACTGTCACATTAGAAAACTTGCTTTAACTACATGTGCGTCCATTATATCATTGATTTTACTTGCCTTTGTTTTCTTTTTTCCCCACTATTTTATGACAATTAGCAGTATCAAGAATCTGAATAAATTATATGTATTTTGAGTTACATCAAACTATTGTATCTTTAACTATGTGATCATAAATTATTTGGGTTAAAGATTTAATATTTTATTTTTCTTCAGAAATTGGAAATGATTTTACATATGTTTAACAATCAGTTCCTCCTGTTGTCTTTTGAATATCATTGTGATATCCTGTCCTTTGTTTCTATTTTTTTATGTCTTTGTTTCTCATTGTCTAATTAGATACGGTAAGAGTGCTTTCTTTCATTACTGATGACCTGAGTTCAATTCCATGATGTATATACTGAAGGAGGAAAGAACTGACTCCTCTAAGTTTCTTGTTGACATGAGGGCTCAGAAACATAATATAGAAATTCTACATACAAACAAAAAAAAAACAACAACATTTACAATAAATTAAATACGAAAAATGAAGGCAATAATATACAAGCCAAAGACTAAAGACCATTAACAGAGTGTAAGCCAGTATAAGTCGTCATCCAGGATGCTAATTTTCACCAGAATGTTGCCAACAACTTGATGCAATGCAATAATTTAGAACCACCTCCATTGTCCATCAGCAAAAAGTGTCTAAATAAAACAGTATGGCCATATGAGGGACCACAGTTAATATTAAAATCAAAACTGTGTGCTACAACTAGAACACTGTCAAAGACTATTAGACTGAATACTGAATTAATTAAAACGCTAAAGTTCTGGCACGTGAGTACAAACCAGATCTCTGGTAAAAAGGTATAGAAAATGATTCAAGCACAGATGGGAATTCATCATGCACCATATGATAAAAGTGTCCTTTCAATTTTCTAAGGCATGAAAGGACAATTTAATAAATGATGCAGGGATTGGTTAATCATTTGGAAAAAGATAAAATTAGAGTCATACTTCACTAGTGTCCTTGAAAACTCAATTTCAAAATAGATCATACATCTAAGTGTTAAAAAATATATATGGTGCCCTAAGAGTAGGGAAAGGAAACTCATATAAATTTTTCTTTGCTCTCAATGTGAATGAAATACTTTCTAATGCTCTAAATGTAGAGAAAATGAAATATTGATCACTTTATCTTAATTTGGAAGCACATTTTATAACAAAATTGTATCATGTGCCAGTGGGTTTTCCAATTTCCAGTAAAATAATACATCAAAAATGATCAAATTTGAATGATGGTTTACTTTGGCTCATAGTTTTAGAGATTTATCCACTTATAATTAATAATTAGCAAATAATAGTGTCAAATAATGTTAAATACCATAAAATGGCAATCTTACTTCATGTCTCAAATGCAATATAAAGGAACAGGAAAGAATAGAGTTCAATTATCCTCTTAGAGAACACTATCCATTAACCTATATGCTTCCAAATAGACTCTAACTCTGAAAGGCTGGTCTCTTCCAAAGCACCACACTCTAGATACAGCCTTACCAGATAGACTTCGAAGTACACTTAAGAATTATCTTACATTCAATCATAAATAAAATCAAAGCACAACTAAATAGGAACCTTTATATATACTGCACAATGAAAGGCTACTATCCCAAACATCAAAATAATTCTTGAATGTTAAGGATACTAGCTGAGTACAGTGCACATGCCATTAATCCCAGCACTAAGGAGAAAGAAAAATGGAGATCTTTGGGTTCCAGGCCAGCCTAGCTACAGAGAAAGTTCCAGGAGAGCCAGGCTATGCAGAGAAACTGTGTCTTGAAGAAAACCAAACAACCTACCAACAAACAGAAAGTTAAGCATTCTGCTCTTCGTCCTTCACAAGAAAGAAATTAAAGAATGGCTAAAAACAAAACCACCAATGATAGCCTTTGCTGGAGAGGTTGTGGAGGAAGGAGTACCCTCATCCATTGCTGATGGAAATGCAATCATGTGCAACCACTTTGGAAATCAGTGTTTCGGTTTCTCAGGAAATTCGGGATCAACCTACCCCTGGACCCAGCAATACCACTCTTGGGAATATACCCAAGAGATGCCCTATCATATGACAAAAGCATTTGTTCAACTATGTTCATAGCAGTATTATTTGTAATAGTCAGAAACTGGAAACAACCTAGATGTCCTTCAATGGAAGAATGGATGAAGAAAGTGTGGAATATATACACATTAGAGTACTACGCTGTGGTAAAAAACAATGACCTCTCGAATTTTGCATGCAAATGGATGGAAATAGAAAACACTATCCTGAGTGAGGTAACCCAGACCCAAAAAGATGAACATGGGATGTAGTCACTCATAATTGGTTTCTAGCCATAAATAAGGGTCACATATACTACAATTGGTGAACCTAAAGAAGCTAAATAAGAAGGTGAACCCAAGGAAAAACATATGGTTATACTCTTGCCTATGGGAAGTAGACAAAATTGCCAGGGAGAAAATTGGGATCTTGGGGATGGGGTGGGATGAGGGTAAGGGGAGATGGGGAGAGAAAAGGGAGAAGGGGAGGATGGGGGGAACTTGGGGAAACAGGATGATTGGGATAAAGGAAGGCTGGATAGGGGAGCACGGAAGCACAATTCTTAGTTAAGGGAGCCATCTTAGGGTTGGCAAGAGACTTGAACCTAGAGTGGCTCCCAGGAGCCCAAAATGATGTCTCCAGTTAGTTCCTTGGGCAGCTGAGGATAGGGAACCTGAAATGACCCTATCCTATAGCCATACTGATGAATATCTTGCATATCACCATAGAACCTTCATCTGGTGGTGGATGGAGATAGAGACAGAGGCCCACACTGGAGCACTGGACTGAGCTCTGAAGGTCCCAAATGAGGAGCAGAAGGAGGGAGAACATGAGCAAGGAAGTCAGGACAATGAGGGGTGTACCCACCAACTGAGAAAGTGGGGAAGATCAATTGGGAGCTCACCAAGGCCAGCTGGACTGTGACTGAAAAAGCATGGGATAAAACCGGACTCTCTGAAAATGGCAAACAATGAGGGCTGATGAGAAGCCAAGGACAATGGCTTGGGGTTTTGATCCTACTGCATGTTCTGGCTTTGTGGGAGCCTAGCCAGTTTGGATGTTCACCTTCCTAGACATGGACGGAGTGGGGAGGACCTTGGACTTTCCACAGGGCAGGGAACCCTGACTGCTCTTTGGACTGGAAAGGGAAGGGGAGAGGAGTGGGGGGAGGGGGAGAAGGGTGGGAGGAGGGGGAGAGAAATGGGAGGCTGGGAGGAGGCAGAAACTTTTTTTTTCCTTTTCTCAATAAAAAAAAAGAACTGTTCAACTCTAAAAAAAAGAAATTAAAGAAAATATATAAAAGTATTCACTTTAAAAATATAAAATTGGAATTCGAGGCGGCCAGCCTAGTCTACAAGAGCTAGTTCCAGGACAGGAACCAAAAAGCTACAGAGAAACCCTGTTTGAAAATCTATGTATATATATATATATATATATATATATATATATATATATATATTCATACACACATATATATATATACATACATACATATATATGCATAAATTTGGAACTTGAGCATATGGAAATATATAATTTCTTAATATATAAATACAAATTAAAATAGCATTCCTTATTTATGAGACATATAATGTCATAAAGTGATGACATTTTTACTAATCATTCAAGACACTGCTGGTAAGATTGCCAATTCTAGGACCCTATTAGATGGAAGTTTTCCAATAATGTCTAATAGAAGTAAGTATACTAGGTGCTAAACAGTCACTTGGCATAGGAGAATTTTATATACACATTTTATTTCCAGTCAATCCACAAACATTTTCTCTATCCATAGATTAATATTTCAAAGTTATGATAATTCAATATTTGAAGAAAAAGAGGAATATAAAGGGATTTAAATACATTGGTATGTAAATCATGAAGCCATTCACTATTGATATTTGTAATTTCAAAGCTGTAAATCAAATAGTAGTTATCTCTGAGAGTAATATAATAAACTATGAGAATGTTTAAAAGTCTATTATGCATCATCACAAAACTGTATATAAACTATATATAAAAATATAAATTGATTTTCACAGTTTAATACTTATTGCTAGTGCAAACTTGTACAACCACTCTGGAAACCATTATGGTGCTTTCTCAGAAAATTGGGAATCAACCTACCTCAAGATCCAGCAATACCACTATTGGGCATATACCCAAAGGATGCTCAGTAATACTACAAGGACATTTGTAGGCACACATTTTTATATGGTATGGCAGCCAGGCTCTAAGGCCATAATACCTGTATTCATGTTACCTTCCAGACAGGCTGTCACTACCCTAACAAAAGATCAGGGTGTTGTTTTGCTCCTTTCTTTGTACTTTGAAGGATACCTGAAAAGAGGTGATAATTCAGCCTACATGACTGAGCTAGCATACAGATCAGGAAGGCATGACAGTGGAGACACTGGTAGATGTGGACTTGACTAAAAGCCGTTCACCTGGTTACCTAGGAAATTGAATGCTAATGGTTTCCCCCCTCAGTTTATGTTTTGGTATAAAATCTGTTTGAAGAATAAATGAAAGAAATTCTTTAGGATGTGAACTCAGGATTTCATGAGAGATCTCTGAGAATCTCCCTCCTGATAAAGCCATGTGAGTTGTTTCTTTATTCCTGCACCTCCATGCTGGTCAAGAGAGATAGCTTATGCTGGGTTCTGGTCCAGAGAAATAATTTATGGTCTGAACTGCCACCGGACCCCGACAGACATTTGTTCAACTATATTTATAGCAGAATTCATATTATTTGAAATAGTCAGAACCTGGAAACAACCTATATGCCCATCAACTGAAGAATGGATAAAGAGAATGTATTACAATTGCACAATGGAATACTACTCAGTGGAAAAAAAAAACAATGACATCATGAAATTTACATGCGAATGGATGGACCTAGAAAAAAAAACGTTCTGAGTGAGCTACCACATACCTAGTAAAATGAGTGTGGTATGTACTCACTCATAAGTAGATACTAGCTATAAAGCAAAGGCTAACAAACTTAGAGTCCACAGCAACAGAGAAACTAAGTAACAAGGAAAACCCTAGGAGAAACACATATTGATCCCCCTGGGAAGGCAAAATTGATAAGATCTCCTGAGAAAATTGGGAGTGTGGGAATGGAAAAAGAAGGCAAGGAGGAGGGGGGAAGGGGAATGGGGAGGAGAGCTTGAGGGAATGGGATAGTCAAGATAGAAAAAGAACAGAAACACATAGCAAAGAATGAGATAATCTTGATTGCTGGAGCCATTGTGGGCCTAGAAAAAAACGTGGCACTAGAGAAATTCCTAGGAATCCACAAGGATGATCCCAGCTAAGACCCTAAGCAATATTAAAGAGGAGTCCCAAACTGGCCTTGCCTTGTAGTCAGAATAGTGGCTAACTTAAATGTTACCATAGACACTTTATATAGGAACTGATGGAGGAGAGATAGAGTCCACAGCAGAACACTGGGCTGAGCTCCCTAAGTCTAGTAGAAGAGTGGGAGGAGTGAAAATACAAGCAAAGAGGTCAAGATCATGATGAGCACACCCTCTGAAACAGCTTACCTGAACTAATGGGAGCTCACCAACTCTGGCAGGACAGGAAAAAAAGAAGCATAGGACAAAACTAGGCCTCTGAATGTGATGACAGTTGTATGGTTGGGGCAGTTTGCAAGACCACTGACAGTGTGACCAGGATTTATCCCTACTGCTGGTACTGGCTTTTTAGAACCCATTTTCTTTGGAGGAATACCTTGCTCAACCTAGATATAGTAGGGATGGTCTTGGTCCTTCCTCAAAGCAGTGTGCCTTACCCTCTTTGAGGAGTGGATGGGTAGTGGGATTAGAGGGAATGTGGAGGGGATGGGAGGACTGGAAAGAGTGGGAACTAGGATTGGTATGTAAAATGAAAAAAGGTATTTTTAAATAAAATAAAGATAGAAAAATAAAATAAATAAAAAATAATGTGCATATTGGGACAGCTTTCACAAAACTGATAGGAAGAAAAAAAAACATGTATTTAATCACCTAAGAGCAGAAGAAAAAGGAAGGAAAAATAAACAGAAAATGAATTGGATAAGTTTCATGGTGTGAGGACAAAGAATAAACAGAAACAATTGCAAATCTGATGTGGGATTCCTTTCTGTATGTTGTAAATACCATTGGTTAATAAAGAAACTGTCTTAGGCCTGTGATAGGGTAGAGTAGAGCTATGCAGGGAAAACTAAACTAAATGCTGGAAGAAAGGAGGTGGAGTCAGGTAGAAGCCATGGAGCTGCCACAAGAGACAGACAGGCCAAAACTTTGCCGGCAAGCCACTGCCACATGATGATACACAGATTAATAGAAATGGGTTAAATTTATATGTAATTGCTAGCCAATAAGAAGCTAGAGCTAATAGGCCAAGAAGTGATTTAATTAATATAGTTTCTATGTGGTTATTTGGGGAGTTTGGGCAGATGGGTGGTCAGGAAAACAAACAAGCAACCTCCTACAACACAAATCCTTCTGGTCTTTTTCTTATATGCGTACATAGTACACAATCATGATTTATATGGTAATTAAAATACAATAACTAGCTAAAACTATGTCCCCTGTTTATCTGTAAAATAACTTCTACTTTAAGAATGTGTAGAAATTATCTTCCTTATTTGCTGTCTTAAAAATATTTTTAATGCTTGTATTTACTGAAATATTTTAGACTTATTTGTTTCAGGTAAACCTAAAAAAAACAAACAAACAGAATAAAAACTACAGCTTCAGTCACATCTACAATCTTTGTTAGAAAATATGCTTTCTTAGTCTTATGTCATTAAGTATGCTATTTAACACTCAAGTGCTTTATACCATGTAGGTACTGCATTTGAATCCAAATTATCACTAAAGATCTTTATTTTCTTCATATGGTGTCTGAAAAGAACTAAGATAACGTGTAAATTACCTAACACTTAGGAGAAACACCCAGTATTTTCTTGCTTCCTTCAAATCTTAGAACATATTTTTATGAAACAAAATATATGAATTTAAGAGAACTTGATTAGTAATTGACTGCACAGATTTTCAATAAAATTCCTTGGTCATTAAAAATATACTGGACATAAAAAACAACAGCTGACTGAAATGCATTGAGTCATATTTTTAAAAAGAGATCTAGAGTATTTTTGATAATTGCATCTTTCACAGGTTTTTATACATTATTTTGTTATGGTCAGCTTTTAAACGTCATTTAATGTGATATAAGAATGTTCAGATATAAGTAAATGCAGTTTACATTCCTATTTGCTTCATAAAGCCCTTCATTCTTTGAAATGATGAGATCCACTTTTGCAAAGATGCGTGCGTTTTTGCAGTAAGTCATCTGGATGCACATTGTATCTCTAGAATTGGTACTTAGTGTGCCTCATAGGCGCTTTAACTTTGTTTTAAATTCACCAGGGCAAATATAATCGTATTAGGTGGTGAGCAGTCACTTGACAACTGAGATTCTTACAGGAACATTCCATTTCCAGCTAAGTCTTAAGCATTTTCTCTACCCACAAATTACAATTTCAAAATAATCATAATTCAATAGTTGACATACAGAGAAACATAAAGGGATTTAAATGCATTGGTGTGATCATTGTTCAATGAAGCAGATAGTTATGCACCTTCCACAGGTTCAGAAATAAATTGTGATGCATGCTCTCATTATTTGTAAATTGGATTCACAGGAAGAGTTCTGTGATTATTGCATATTTATGACCATCTAGGCATCAATGTAAAATTATATTAGGACCACACTTATTAAAAGCAAACTACTCAAAATGCAGAAACATGAGCCATTTCATAAACTAACTTTCTCCCTTTTGTAATATCAAAAGAAAGGGCTACTCAGAATCCCCAAAGGGAGAAATGAATTGATGTTTCAGCCAAGAAGACTTTTATGATACTCATACAAATTTGATTAAAACTTAATTTTTAATATAACACTTGCCAAGACAATAGTTCACTTAATCTGCATTAATTGACTGTAGAACTTGCCAGTAGCCAAATCAAAGAAAGATTGATGAAAACATTGGTTCAGGCTTTCTTGTAAAAGCTGTTTCTGCAAATTTCTAATTTCATCAGTATCTAAGTACTGCCTCCTGCTGACATGAACTTAATCAGATATTGTAGCATATACCATTTCAAAAAACTTGAAAAGGATTTCATTATTTAGCCATTACCTGCAGCAACCATTTGTTCCATTGTTATTTCCACTCACAAACGCCCAGTAGATATTTTCCTGGTACATAAAATGAATGAGCCACTTCTTATTTATAGTTTGTCTAATGAGACACAGAATATTAAAATAATAAACCCATGTTTCATGCAGGCTGAAAACAAAAGAATAATACATAGCCTATGATGTGATCAAGAGTTCTAATACATTATAATTTTAGACAAATATCAATAATTATTATTGCCTGTGTTTAATAGATAGATAATAGATGATAGATAGATGATAGATAGATAGATAGATAGATAGATAGATAGATAGATAGATGATAGATATTTCATATGTTCCAAACATTTCTATGTGTGGTTTTATTTATAGCTGAATATTACTGAATTTACTCTGATATTTATTTTCTCTATTTACAATGCAAAAACCATCTGCTTTACATGTATGAATATAAGCCTGTTACAAGAGGACTAAGGACTGACTGAGGATGAAAAACGTGAAGGTTTAAGTTTCATCCAATGTCTAGTACCACAAACCAAAATAGAATATTAATGTATAATCATTCCTTGGAGTCTTTAAATTTTCAATACAATTTCAATGTGGTTTCATATTTCTACTGACAAGTATTTAGGTAACCTATTTACCAACTACAGAGATAGAAAATCATATCAATCTAAAAACATAACTTATTATATAAAAATAAATGCTAATAAAATTATGAAATTTTAAAGTTGAAAAATAATTTCTAATTTGGTTTATTACATGCATTATCTATAAATAGAAATTGATTTAAGAGAAATTTTGTCTATTGTAAAGAAATGAGTATTTTTTATCATTGTGGTTATTATTTAGCATCTTAGTGAATATGACTATAATAAACTAATATGATAGAGTTCACTAACAATTGCTCTAACAGTCGGTATCACCTTTAACAATAATGTTCTCTTTTCCATTAGATTAGCATAAAGCATTCCAAATGTTACTGTTACAGTTTTAGGAACAAGAAATTAGGAAAATATGCCTGAAAATAGGCTATGTTAAGATTCTTTTATGGAAAGCAAAATATGTATTCACCCCAAGTCAAGCTACCATCATATCCTCCTATGTTTGAATTGCAAAATCTTAGGTATGATTGTAAATACCTCCTATGTTTCTCTCTTTGATTTCCATAATCAACAATTATAGGGTCTATGTCTTTCTTTCCATATTACCAACCATCTATATCTAATAGAGTTAAATATACAACTATTATCATTTTCTAAAGGTATAAGATATTTTGTCAACAAAAACAATCTTTCATGTAATAATTTTTAATTTCTTTATATTATTCCACTGCTGCCATAGTTTGTTCTAGAAAATGTCAGATTATTCTCTGCTATTATTTTTATTTCTCTCTCTGCTTGAGAGATTTTTATCCTATTATAGTTGCCTTTTATATTATTTTTATCCTTTTTTGTACAAACATTATCGCATATATTTATTTAAAATAGTCAGAAACACAAAGAATTACAGGTAACTCTGAGAACTGAGAAAGAGAGAAATTAGAAATTATCTTTTCCCAGGGATGAGTTTCCTCATTGGTTGTCCAATACTAAGTGGTCAGCCTTGAAATCACATGTACAGAAGGATACAGAAGCAACAAAAACAAACTCAGCAGGTTGTATTTATGTATTTATACATTGAAATGTGTGCAAGCTACATACATATGATGCCAATCATTAAAGGAAACAAGGCTAATAATTTGAGAAGAAATGGGGAATACATGGGAAGAGTTGGCGGGAATGAAGAAAGGAAGAGGAAATACGATAATTTTTAATGAAAATATAATAAATAAACACAATGTAAAAATAACACAACATTTACTATCCATATTCTCTGGTTTATGCTCTCCCCATACCTTAACAAAAATTGTCACTATATTTTTCTGAAAAATATATTTATTTTGTAATTATTACTAATTCACAAAATCATATAAATTCTACTAGAAGTTGCAGGTTCTCCTTTCAAAGCTGATTAACAAAAGCTTAGATTATTTTGCATCTAAAGTAATTATTTTGTAGTTTATAAAGATTAAGCAGAATGGAATGACTGCTTGCTTAAAAAAGTTTAAATTATAAAAAGGCATGCCTATAATAAAAAGTATATATTTTTTATTGTGGAGTAAAGATAGGTAAAAATGCACAGATAAATTGTTCTAATGTATGTAGCCTTATAAAGGTACTGAATCTACTTACTCCAGACTATATAATTATAGACAACATACAATGCCATAAAATAATATGCATTTAGTGTTCCCAATAATGCATTTATTACTATTTATTCTAATTAGTTTAGGGAAGTTCACTTGAAAGCGCATTTCTTTGCAGGTAACAGATTGTAGATTTTTGATCTTTCCTTGTCTCTGCTTTCCTGTGTATACTTAGTGTTTTGGTAGTCCACCTTGGAAACCAGATAAAAGGCCATGGCACATTGTATTTTTTTATCTGTATTGAACAAAAGCAACTGTTAGACTCAAATAGTCAAGTCATCACTTCTTTCTCTACTGAATTTAAATAAATGGGCCCTGAAGAATACTTCCTGAGTGAACTTTATTGAAGATTAGTTTTCTGATTTTTTTTCTTATTACAAATTCTCTCTGGTGTTTGTTCTTCTGACATCTTTCACTGTCAAAAGGTCTTAGGGAAAACCTAATATATTCTCAGTTCAGAATATCATAACTTTCTAACTCTCCCGGGTGATAAAAACATATTACTCACTTAAGGTCAGCATTATGAACATAATCGAAAATATGAGATCTGGGGAAAGGATGTGAGAAAACTACAAGAATGTGTCAAATGCATAGGTAAGGCTTATTCATTTTGCAGAAAAGACAGGTTTTATTACAAGATTGTCTATAGAAATAGTAAAATGTTTTGTCTGACTTAAATATCAGATTGCATTTCTGTTATTTGTAAATACCTATTATTTAGCACAATTAATTGTCAGGTGTTCTGGTATTAGAACAAACCTACTGTCAATAAATCAATTTAATCTTATTGGTTAATAAACAATACCATTCTTACTATAAAGTTACAATGATAACCTTATAACTGGTTGGATATTTCATAATAAGAAAAATGTAAGGATAATTTAAGCACAAACATTGTTTATTATTATTGAATAATTTCTCAATCAGTATTCAGCTGAAGCAATTGCATTATTCAAATCTCAAGTTAATAAAGACCAAACTTCATATATTGAATGTTTCTTCACTAACTCAAATATCATTCCAAAGGACATAGTGAACACACAAATCTAAGTCATAGCAATTATACATTTTTCTGTAGCAAACTGGTCTACTTGCAAATTTAAAGTATATCAGCAAGAAAAGGAATCTACAACTTAAAGATATTAGCAATGTGAAAATGACTGAAATACAAAAGCTGAATATTTTACCACCTTAATGCCAGTGAGCATTTTACAAAAGAATTCTTTTGGAAACAGGTGGTCTCAAAACTGGCCATTAAAAAAGAGGTCATAAATTTGAAAGGGAGGGCATACAGGAATGTTTGGTGGGTAGAAAGGAATAGTGATTATATTATAATCTCAAAAACTTAAAGTATTTATTTAAAAAATCTATTCATGTGCTTCCAATTAATTCAGTGAAGAAAGACTGTTGAAATGATAAGAAGATAAAAATTTCTTCTTCTAAGTTCTATGGAATGAAAACAAGGAGTTTAAATATTCCTTATTTAATTAATTTATTTTTTAAAACACTCTTTTCTCATTTTACATATCTATTCCAATTCCCATTGCCTCCCCTCCTCCCACATTTCCCACCTTCTCCCCCACAGGCCCCCATCCATTCCTAAGAAAGGATAAGAATGTATATTCTTCAAATGGATGGAAATAGAAAACACTATCCTGAGTGAGGTAACCCAGACCCAAAAAGATGAACATGGGATGTACTCACTCATAATTGGTTTCTAGCCATAAATAAGGGTCACGGAGTCTACAATTGGTGATCCTAAAGAAGCTAAGTAAGAAGGTGAACCAAAGGAAAAACATATAGTTGTCCTCTTGGCTATGGGAAGTAGACAAAATTTCCGGGGAGAAAATTGGGATCTTAGGGATGGGGTGGGATGGGGGTAAGGGGAGATGGGGAGAGAAAAGGGAGAAGGGGAGGATGGGGGCAACTTGGGGAAACAGGAGGATTGGGATAAAGGAAGGTTGGATGGGGGAGCACGGAAGCACGGTTCTTAGTTAAGGGAGCCACCTTAGGGTTGGCAAGAGACTTGGACCTAGAGTGGCTCCCAGGAGCCCAAGCCGAGGTCCCCAGTTAGTTCCTTGGGCAGATGAGGATAGGGAACCTGAAATGACCCTGTCCTATAGCAATACTGACGAATATCTTGCATATCATCATAGAACCTTCATCTGGTGATGGATGGAGATAGAGACAGAGACCCACACTGGAGCACTGGACTGAGCTCCCAAGGTCCCAATGAGAAGCAGAAGGAGGGAGAACATGAGCAAAGAAGTAGGGACCACGAGGGGTGCATCCACCCACTGAGACAGTGGAGCTGATCTATTGGGAGCTTACCAAGGCCAGCTGGACTGTGACTGAAAAAGCATGGGATAAAACTGGACTCTCTGAACATGGCAAACAATAAGGGCTGATGAGAAGCCAAGGACAATGGCATGGGGTTTTGATCCTATGTAATGTTCTGGCTTTGTGGGAGCCTAGCCAGTTTGGATGTTCACCTTCCTAGATATGGACGGAGGGGGGAGGACCAAAGACTTACCACAGGGCAGGGAACCCAGACTGCTCTTTGGACTGGAGAGGGAGGGCGAGAGGAGTAGGGGGGAGGGAGAGAAAGGTGGGAGGACGGGGAGGGAAATGGGAGGCTGGGAGGAGGTGGAAACTTGTTTTTTTTTTTTCTCCTTTTCTCAATAAAAAAAAATGCCAAAAAAATGCCAGAAAAAAGGAATCTTTCTACCAGTGCACATGATTCATTGTAGAAGAGTTCAATGAAAAATTGAAATGTGTAAAAAAAAAAGAAAAAAGAAAAATTAAACATAAAAATATAAAATTTAATGAGGTTGTTGGCTAAAATTCTACATAGTATTCTAAACATGAAACAAAACAAGAATCAGATTTAATTAATTAGTTTTAGAAACTAATTTAAAGATATCAAAGTTTTCTACTTTTGAGACTAAACAAAAAGTTCTATAGCTCTGCTCTATTCTATGGTGATTGCTAAACAATTAAAACATACCTTAACTCCTCACAGCCTAAACAGTATATCAATTTTAAAACAAGCCAATGATAGCATTATTGGGAATAAGACATAGTCTATATAAAATTATTAAGTATAAAAAATGGCTATTTTTCTGCAGTAGCATCAAGATAAAACCTCATAAACAGCAGCTGAATTTCAACAAAATGCTTCATTTTATCTATAAGAAACACATTCATTATCAAACTCATAGAGATCCTCCTGCCTCTGTCTCCTGAGTGCTGGGATTAAAGGCGTGTCCCACTATATCTGACTTGATCAGATGCTCTTGAAATGCTCTTCAATGATTCAAACTTACATGCTACATAGAGTTGGGTTTTTTTAACCATAAACTTTTGAAGAATATTTGGACATTAAATTAACTATCAAATTGAATTCTCTTTGTCAGAATAAAACTGAAACTTTTTCACAAAAATGTGAGAAATAAAATTGAATAATACATTTTTATCAAATAAGAGAAATGAAAATTTGTAAACTTTGATAAGAATAAATCAATGATGACCATTTAACTTGATTAGTTATATTAAAAATAAATATTGACAGGGTATCACATTTGCAATGATTAAGTTCATTAATACATTGACACTTTTTCCTATAATAATGAGCATACACAATTGTTAAAGGGGAGGGGAGAGGTAGAAGGGGAGCAGAGGAAAATGTAGAGCTCTGGACGCGGAGAGCTCTGGTACTTAATAAAAGGAATCCCACACTAGCTCAGAACTAAGAAATATAGGTATTCATTAATAGATGAAACTTACAAATCAGGATTCTCTGCGTTAATGATGGATAAAGATGAGATCCAAACAAACTGAACCAGCAAAACCGGGGTCTAGGGGGAAAGGCAGAGAGGAAGAGTGCCCATGTGCTTCCGCATCCAAGTAAATAGACTATGAGGCCATGCCCCAGTAGGCAGGTAGTTGTTAGCTATACACCTTCCTGCAGCAGAGCTCATAAAAAAATCAATAAAAGGAGGAAATGAAAACTAGAAGAAACCTCAAAATATTAATGGATTTCAGATTGTTGACAAAAGTACGAAATGTGAAAATTTTATTCCTATTCAAAATTCCAACACACAAAAATTGAAAAAAAACCCTTCAACCTCATATGTAAACACACATACACACACGCACAATAATTAAATAATCCAGAATAAGAAAAATAACCTCTAGAGGTCTAACTGGTCCTGATTTCAAGTTGTACCACAGAGATACCATAGCAAAAACAGACACATTGATCACTGTAATAGGACTGAAGACCCAGACATAAGTCTGCACACATACAGACATGATTTTTGACAAAAACTGAAAATACATAGTGGATAAAGATAATATTTTTGGTAAATGGAGCTGTACAAACTGGATAGCTACATGTAGAAGTGTGAAATAAATTCATTTCTATCATTCTTTACACGGGTAATCAATAAATGGATCTAAGACCCCAACATAAGATCAAATGCCCTGAATATGATAAAATAAAAAGTTGTCTTGAACTTATTGGCACAGCAAAGAAATTTCTTTACAGGTCAATAAAAGCCCATGTACTAAGACCAACTGTTAATAAATTGGACCTCATGAATCTGAAAATATTCTCTATGGCAATGGACATCATTGTTTGGCCCAAGCAACAGCCTCTAAAGTGGAAAAAAAAACCTCACCACTTAAATAGAGGATACAGAACTAAGAAGAGAATTTGCAAAAGATGAAACACATATGGATTAGAAACAAAGAAATTTTAAGTATCCTTAGCGTTCAGAGAAATAAAAATCCAAGCTACCTTAAAATTCCATTTTATCCTACTCAGAATAGTAATGACCAATAAAACAAATACCAGCAAACCCTGGTGAGGATACAGAATGAAAAGAACATTTATTTGTTGCTGGTGAGTGTACAAACTTATATAGACACTGTAGAATTCTGTGTGGCAGTTCAACAGGAAGCTAGAATTAGATTACTCCAAGATGCAGGCATACCACTATCTAGCACATGGACAAAATAGAAAAGGCACAGTAGAGAATAGTAAAAATGGGAATATCAGAGAGAACATCAAATATAAAGGACATTCAAAAAACTACTACTGTAGATGCTTCCATATTTTTTTTTCTAAGTGGAGTCACCAAATAATAAGAGAATAAAGTTCCCAATTAGGCATTTTATATCACCACATAAAATCCTAGTCCCAGGAATGGATTACAACTTTTTGAATCTTTGGCCAACCCCCTAAATAAAACACCAAAAGCAATTTCCACAGCTATCAGTGATATCCACAACCTGAAGGCAATGCCCTACTGCTGAAGACACATATCACTGAACGTGAAGAAATTAGTCTCGTTCCTCACTAGAGATATAACTCCCCTACTGACTGTCATTCATGATGGTAAAGAGTACTCTGAAAGCTATCAGAAGGGGAAAGGTAATCATTAATATTAAGCAGTTATAAACCCTGTGACCTGCCTGGAAGATATATTGGTACACTATTAACATCAATGTTGTTGGAGTCTCTCTTTGTCTCTGTCTCTGTCTCTCTTTGTCTCTGTCTCTCTTTGTCTCTTTCTCTGTCTCTCTGTCTCTGTCTCTCTCTCTCTCTCTCTTTGTCTCTCCCACCTGTTGATCAGGATATAGAAATCACAGCTCCTTCCCCAGCATCATGTTTGTGTATCACCATGCTTCCCACTATGCTGACAAAGAACAAATGTAAGCAAGCCCCTGTTAATTGTTTTACATTATAAGAGTTTCTGTGGTCATGGGGTTCTCTTCATAGCAGTAGAAACCATAACTAAGACAAAGACCATTACAGAAAACTATACCAACCAACCAAATCTTTGAGTTAGTGAGCTCAGTCCACTAAATACATATATAATATAAGCCCTCTATTATAAGGCTCAAAGATTATTGTAGAATGTGGGGAACAGATACTAAATTATCATAATATCTATAAGAATACAGAGGTTTCTCTTGATTATACCCCCTAAGAATGCCAGAAGTTACATTCCTAGGTCTACCAATATGATTTCATAACGAGCTAAACAAAAAAAAAAAGGGGGTAGACATACAGGAAATTTATTCATTCATTCAATTATTCATTCATTTATTTTGGTTTTGAGACAGCATTTGTCTGTGTAGCTTTGTTGCCTGTCCTGAAACTGGCTCTTGTAGACCAGGCTGGCCTCGAACTCACAGAGATTGAATACTTCTGCCTCCTGAGTACTGGGATTTAAGGAGTGTACCACTACTACCTGGCTTACTTATTTAATTTTTATCAATTATACTTTTATTTGTGTTTCTACCCTAATGTACTTGAAGTAGTCAATAACTCTCCTCGCACAGACCTGAAGTGCCCCCAAATAATTCCTTTTATTTTGAGATACAGTTTTTGTGTGTATGTGTGTGAATAGCCCTGGCTGTCCTGGAACTTGCTTTGTAGAGCAGGCTTGCCTTGAACTCAGAGATCTGCGTGCCTCACATTGCTGATGGATGGGATTAAATGTGTGTGCCACCACTTCCTAGCTATTTCCCATTTAGTTTTAGTCCAGATATCTTTGTTTTTTCTTTAATATTTGTGTGCCAATAGTTAAAATATCTGCCTTTCTGCCATGAACCTGGTTATGACAAGGAAGTACATTAAAAGTATTTCATATCCACACATTACTACAAGTGACAATAAAAATAATTTGCCTCAGTTGTGTTCTGCCTCATATTAGAGTGCACATCCATTTTCTATGAATGACTCACTGCAATTTGTGCCTTAGATTCTCTACTTATTCTCTGTCTCTTCGTGCTATTTTATTGCTACTGGTCTTCTTTTAAAGTCTAGCCAGAACTGTCAGCATTCCTTTTCTCTTATTTAATACACCAGAGAAGTAGTACTTGATTTTCATTTGTATTTATTTTGAAATATGTGTATTGCAATTCTGTCTCTATTATTATTAAATATTTTTATTAAAAGTACATTCTCTATAAACTGTTTTACTTTAGGAAGAAATATAACTAAGGGAGAAAAGGAAGATGAACAGAAGGGAGGCAATATGGTGAGAGACAACTAACTATGGAAGGATCATAAGGAAAACTACTACAGTAGAGGCTTTTAAAACTTCATTTAAACAAAATAAATCTAAATGGATCTACCAAATACTCATGGAGACAAAATCATAACTAGATATCATTATCTCTTACCTCCAAATAAAACATACAGTGCCAGGAATAGGCTACATCTAATTGAGTAGTTGGTCAAGGGGACCCATGGAAATCTGCACAAACAACCTAGGCTATTGCCAAAGCTTTTAGATGTTCTCCACAAACTGTTGGCAAGACTGAAAAAAAATAACTATAACTCACTGAAATGTAAATTAATTTATTGGCAAACTAAACCCTTCATTCCTTAACCAATGTTCGTGGTACAGGAAAGTAAGCTGTATGCTATCAGAGGATAAGGGTAATCATCAACATGGGGAAAAACCCTTAGATCTACAAATGGTTACCTGCCCACAAGATACACTTGTACAATAATGATTCAAAAGTTATGAGATTAACAAGTCACTATCATAATAGAGTTAAGACCCACTCCATTATATTGAACCCATGTCTCACACTACCCAGGTGGCCAAGAACCTGGGGCTAGATAAGCTATAAATCTAAGGAAAAAAACAAACACAAATGCTTTGTGAAATGAATGTACCAATGATGACTGCTAACAATATTCTCTTATTCACATAGACCAGTGTTTTTCTCAGTCACCATCAGAAAAGCTTCCTCTATCAGTAAATGAGAACGAACACAGAAACCCACAACTTGACAGTGTGCAGAGAGTAAGAGATAATAGAACATTAAATTTGTCCACTCAGGGCTCAGGGAACTCTGAAGAAATAGAGTCATACAGATTGTTAGATTCAGAGGGGATGTGGTGGGAAGAGTTCAGGCCAGAGGTCTTTGCTAAAGGCTTCTGAGTGTGGGGATTGGGTGTTCAGGTTGGACCCAGCTTGATCCATTTTTCTAAGGTCAAATAAGTGGTAGTGAAATTTCTAAGAAATCTGGATCAAAGGCAGAGACACAGAGAGTCAGCCAGAGCCAGGAAGCATTGTTCCTGTTGAATCTGTTTCTTCAGGCTTCTCCAGCCACACTACCATGTTGACAACATGGCTAATGCACTTTTTACCTAACAGTCTGTGTCAGCACACACAGATCCAGCTCAGGTCTAAGCCAAGTAGGTCCCTGCACTGGGAGAAGAAGTAGTCACAAACCACTATCCTTAAACTAGAAGCTATCTCCAATCGATAACTGCTCTAATGGAAAAAGATTTTTTTTTCAATAAAGTCTCACTGGATATGCAAACCACTCCTGAGGGCAGGTCCCATACCCAGAAGTAGGCCATCAACACAAAATGAATTCATTGACATTTAAGAGTGTTTTTTGTTTGTTTGTTTTTGTCTCATAATTCTTTATTAGAATATTTAGTTTTACACACTACAAGTTTTGACTATATATTATTGCTACCAAATTTTGCATCTTTATTGTGTTTGTGTATGTGAAAATAATATACCTCTGCATCTATGTGTTCTCTTTTGCTTCTTCTTTGCATCTTTTTTTTTCATTTGCTTGTTGATTTTGTCTATTTTGGTTTCTTTGTTTTGATTTTATCTCATTTTATATTTCTTTTAGACTATTTTTCTAATGAGAGAGAGAGAAGAAAAGGATATGAATTTGTGTGGGTGGATAGGTGGTAGGGAAGGTCAGGAAGAGTTGAGGAAGGGGAAACTGCAATCAGAATATGGTGTATGGAAAATATATTTTTAATATTTTTTAAAATATGCACATGAAGTATAGGGAATGTGATCAAGTATAAGGAAAGAATTAGACAGAGGGGAAGGTGGATGGATTTTATGCACACACATTATGAGCATGAATACACATTATATAAATTACTTTTAAATTAGAAAAGATTAAAAGTGACTAAAAAAGAAAAATAGTTGAGTTTCATACATTGACTCAAAGCTGGCATGTCAACATTCAGCATCATGAAGTATCTTAGGGTTTCAATTACTGTGAAGAGATACCATGACCATGGTAACTCTCTTATAAAGAAAAACATTTAATCGAAGTGGTGGCTCACAGTTTCAGTCCATTATCATCATGGCAGGGAGCCGACAGTGTGGTGGTAGAGGAGTAGCTGAGAGTCCTATATCTTGTAGGAAGAAGAAAGTTGAATGATTCTCTGGGCATTCTGAGCATAGGAAACCACAAAGCCCATCCCCACAGTGACATACTTTCTCAAACAAGGACATAGATACTCCAACAAAGCCACACTATTAATAGTGCCAGTCCCTAAGAGATTATGTGCGGGGGCAATTATATTAAAATTACCACATTGGGCATAAGCATCATGTGATAGGTATGAAATTGGCCTAATGCATTTGTAGACAACACTATCATATCACAATGACAAAGGGCTTAATGCAGCTGAAATTTACTCCTATCTTTTACATACTTATCTAGAGCCATGCAAAATATAGGGTCTATGTTGAGAAAAAGTTTGTATGTTTCCCTGCCATGATATTTAAAGTCTGTAAATATTCAGCTTCCAGCTTATGTGTTAAATAAAAGGTTTACATGAAGGATGGTATGGCTCCATGTTTCAAAGCATTTAATGTTATGGCGGAGGACTTGGATTTGGTTCCCAACACCCACATATTGGCTGTAAAACATCTGTATCTCCAGTTCCAGGGCCTCTGATGCCATCTGCTGACATCTGTAGGCACCAAGAACACAAATGGCATACATATATTCATGCAGGCAAAACACTATATACATAAAAATAATAAAATAAAAATATTTTAAAAGACATACACTTGTAGAGACAGTTATTATACACTATGTGTGCCGACTCTTGCACTCCATTTGCAAATAGTGTTTAATGTTTCCAGAGCACAGAGGTCCAGGGATCAACAACACATGAGACCTTGGTGAGAATGAAAGTTACTGCAAAATAAATAATTTGTCTTAACTGAGTAAGAGAAAGTCCCCCAAATCAGTGAAGACATGCTTGACATCTAACTGAGAATTTGCTTTAGGTAATGTCATTATAAGAAATACAAATGACAAAAGAATCTTTGCATACAACCTTTTATTCACACTTCTTTACTTTCATAAACAAACTCTAATACTGAAACAAAAACAGTATATTTACCCTAGTGTAGTATTTTTACAGTGTTGATAAAATAAAACATAAATATGTGGGTAATGTATGTAAAACAAAATATATAATTTTGGTAAATATCTGTTAGTTGTATTTTGTATTTTATTCTAACTTTGGCATTGTGTATTATAATGATATATTTCCTGGTGATTACTGTAGTATTAAGGGCGGCGGGGCCTCTTCCCCAGCACCCCAGCACCCCAGCCGCCCGCTCGGCTAGCTTATGCCCGAAATAACAACACACAAACTGTATTCATTTAAACACTGCCTGGCCCATTCTCTTCTAGGCTAATTCTCACATATTAATTTAGCCCATTTATAATCATCTGTGTGTAGCACCCCAAGGTGCGCTTACCAGGGAGATTCTAGCCTAGTCCATCCTGGGTCGGAGCTTCATCCCGGGAGCGGGGCATGGCGTCTCTCTCTGAGGCGTCTGCCCCCGAGAGAGCTGTGGAGTCTCTGACCTCACTTCCTGTTCCTCCCAGCGTTCTGGTCTGATTACTCCACCTACCTATGTCCTAACCAATAAAATGGGCCAGGGCAGTTCCTTTATTAGCCAATGACCTTCCTCCATCAGATTACTTATAAATTTTTATTAAAAAATTAAATATAAACTGAAATACCAGTTTAGATACCTGAGAGAAATGGTTGATGTACATTCAATTTTATTCCTCACATTTAAAACAATAAACTTATCTTTTGAATTTATTCTTAATCTATAAATTATATAATTATGTAATTATAGTATTTACAGTATGTTCAAGTTTGCTTTTTGGCACAAATGATTAATGTTTTATTTTTAGTGATCACATCATATTGATTAGAAGCAAAAGTCTATTTTGTTTTGCTCTGATGATGTCTGTAGCTCACAAAGCATACTTGCTGGGCTCTGTCTTCTCTTGTTTTCTCCCTTTCCTAGGGAAGTATTGCATGAACTTAGTCGTGTGTCTCTTTGATCAATGATTTGTACTCTGCTTCCAACAACAGCTTCTGTATTGGACTCCATCCTTAGAGACCTACACACACTGATGCTTCTATTCTGCTATTTTTCTTCATTTACTATCTTATCCTAAGAGAGCACATGAGGAAAAATAGATTGTTTATCCAGGTGTGGAATCACTACTGTTACACAGAGAACATGCTGACTTTCTGAGCCCTTTTTATACTCAGTGGAATAAAGTAGAAAAATATCCTCATGTCTATTTTTCTGCCATTTCTTCACAGGTGCAGGTTTGCTTTTTTCCTGTCGCTTTATGAATAACCTCACAGATTCTCCAAAGTTTGTAATAAAAATTAGGTCCTAGGTTAGAACCTTATTCACCTTCTCTGGCAACCTGTGTTTCACATTGTCCTGATGCTGAAAGAAAAACTGCACAGCAGCATTTTCATTCTTAGCGTGAAATTTTTCAGCAATATTAGTTTGTCCCATCATTACCCAGTTTATTTTCAGTATTTGAAATGACAATTTCAAATTTCAAATGACAATTAGATATTTGTGATATTTTGAAATATATATTATCTGCTATTTGTAGGTTATCTGATTAGAATTACATTAAATATGTCTATTCAAAACATAGTTCATCATGTTGTATTTTAGAGAATTAGAGATATGTAAGACTCTGAAAGGAGAGCTGGATAATCAACCCAAAGCATTGCTCCTAACTATGAAGCATGAGCTAGTTAGAGCAGTATTGGAGAGCTTACCCTAGTGATGAGGACGAAGGAGAGCTGACAGACTGAACAAACCAGCAACCACCCAGACCTAGAACTAGAGCTATAATTTGGCCCACTCCAACATCCACCCCATCAATAATCTGCTAAAGCACATGAAGAAGCTGGTCCTACAGACAAGATCTCCTAACACAGGACAACAAGATATCCAAGAAGAGTGCCAGTGAGCTTCCAATATGAATGATGTAGCAGAAACCAGAGTCATCAAACCAGACCAACAATTGAAGCAATGAACACTTTCAAGTAACAATATATGGAGAGCAGGACTGTGTGACTCGTTATGACACATTACAGTTTCTGCAATGAGATTTATCTCTCTTTTTATTTTCTTATTTTTTCTTTTATTTTATTTAAGAAGTGGAACCTAGTTAAGGCATGGCTACCTGGCACTCAGGAAGAGAAACTGGGATTGACCAGGTGCGTGCTCTCTCGTTTTTTGTCTGCAGGACACAACAGAACTCGGACTTCCCATTCTTGTGGCGTGAGTTTCC
Organism: Microtus oregoni; assembly: GCF_018167655.1. Classification (NCBI taxonomy): domain Eukaryota; kingdom Metazoa; phylum Chordata; class Mammalia; order Rodentia; family Cricetidae; genus Microtus; species Microtus oregoni. The sequence continues at coordinate 27,863,958 of NW_024543089.1, forward strand.
CCTTATAACAATTGAAAATATAATTGCTTATCTTTAAGCTGGTCTGGTTATTTCCAGAATCAAGTAAATAGCTACAGTCTAATTTGTATAATACTCATATACTCATTTCAGAAGTCAAGGATATCATGGGAGGGTTAATTGTAGGGCTTTGAGTAATGTATTATACTTCCTTGTCAATTAATACAAAAATATAAACAATACTCTGTCACCTGAGTGCCAAAACTGGGTTTGCATCCAATCAGAAGGAAGAGAGCAATGACGGGCATAATCATGTTGAAACCAGTTCTTCTTTTACATCTCCAAATTCAAAGTAAACAGAACTGCTTCATCAAAGACTGCAGCCACAGCTCTGTCTTACCTGAGGGCGAGCTAGCCAGTTCTAGCAATGAAGATAAATGAAAGATTCTGAAACTGATTGTGCAAGCTGCTTAAAATCAGAAATTATCTGATTGCTTTTAATTTGAATTGTTTTTCCTTACAAGCCCAAGTAATCCATTTAAAGCAACAGTGTAAATGACTAGTTATTCTCAGAATTCATCATTTAGTTTATTATTGAGAAGAATTGCTAAGAAAATTTGAAAATAGTGTGCAATTCACAGTACTTAAACTGGATGGGAAACTGAGCTGAATATTTTTCCATTATTAAAATTCCAATAACAAAGTCTCTTAGTGTACAATTTTGTACCTTACTCACTGTTGTTGCTGTTTTCAATGACAGATACAATTTTAAACATCCATCATTTTGCATCAGTGGTTACAAAGTGACTTTTCCTCAAAATACAAATGAAACCTTAAGTAAAATTATATTTCTTGTCCAGAGTAATCATTGAGCAAGTTCTCTGAACTGATTTGTACATTGTAGTGCCTTCAAGATTTTAGCTTTCTTCATTTTACTGTCTGTATATTTGCTTGTGTGTTTGTGTGGGTGTCTGTGTATGTGTGTTAGGCAGAGAGAGAAAGCAGAGAGGCTAAAGCATATTTCACATCATTGTGATTACATGAAGAAATGTAAGAAAACATTCTTTTCTAATGATTAAATTTGTTCTTTGACAATTTTATACATGTACATAATGCATTGCAAGGACTATCACTTCCTTCAATTCTTTAATATTATATGAAAAATATTAATGTAAATTTACATTTTTAATTTGCCCTTTGCCTTAGATAATTTTACTGTAAATACTAATACACATTAAGGTAGAGATCATTTATTTTGTCTTTAGATATTGTGAAATAGTTTTCTTTGTTTTCTATTTTACCATTTGTAACATGAGGGCCTACTTGTTGAAGTTTCTGTCCTGCCCCATTTCCACAGTTGTTAGGACCCAAAGAATCACACAGAAGGTCTACATAAGTTATAAAACTGATTGGTCCATTAGGTCATGATTCTTATTAATTCTTATAACTTATATTAACCCATTATTCTAGTATATGTTAGCCACATGGCCTAGGGGACAATTCTGTATTCTGTCAATTATGTTTTAAATAAATGCTGGTTGGCCAGTAGCCAGGCAGGAAGTATAGGAGGGACAACCAGACAGGAAGTAGAGGCAGGGCAATGAGAACAGGAGTATTCTGGGAAGAAGGAAGCTCTCTCCGCAGTCTTGTCCAGACACCAAAGAAACAGGGTGTGACCTACCCCACTAAAAAAGGTACTGAGCCATATGACTTATATATACTAGAATAATGGGTTAATATAAGTTATAAGAATTAATAAGAAGCCTGAGCTAATGGGCCAATCAGTTTTATAACTTATGTAGACCTACTGTGTGATTCTTTGGGACCTAACGACTGTGGGAACTGGGTAGGACAGAAACCCCAACAAGCGGGTCCTTGTGTTACAACCAGTTCTTTCCAGTTTACAATCACCTTCATCACATCATATTCTTCATTTAGTCATTTTTTTAAATTTTTCTTGAAATTTCTATGCTATTGCACAGCTCATGTTTCCTTTTTTTCTCATTCACTTTAAATTTAAAGAATATATTAGAATACAAACCTAGGTTCTACCACATTCTCTTTCATTTTTTTTTACTTCATGATTTATCGGATTTTTTCTTGTACTTCTTACTATGTTTCTATGAATCATTAAAGACTACCTCAGTTATGAAATAAGTCTTGATCACTATTCAGAGGGCCTTGCAGCTAGTAACACTTTTTGTCTAACCAAGGCTATAAGTTTAAGCACCAGAGCATATATGGTGGAAGAGAGGACCTGCCTCAAAACAAACAAACAATAAAAACAAAAATACGAAAACTGTCTTCTTATTGCACACATAATAAATAAATTAAAAGGTTAGAAGGGAACAAATTAAATAACTGTCTCTTATAATTATTATGGGAAAAACTTTAAATACTAACTTTTAATTAATTAACAGCTAACTGTATAATAAAAAGTTTGATATCCATTAAATGGCTTTCTTTCTGTTCACCTAAAAGTCTTCATTCTCTCTAGTACATTGAATGTTATTCTACCATAAAGATATTTTATATGTATTAGACAAATCACTGTGTATTTACAAATTTTCTCAGCTGTTTGAAAATCTATTTTCTATTTGATCATTTCCTCTTATACAAAATGCTTGTTATAGCCATCTAAAGAATGACTTAAATCACATTGTCATTAGGAGATTTTATTTTCTATAAAGACAATTACTTCAAAAGAAAATGCTTGTAATATTATATCAAAAATGGTATTTTCTTTTATTTTTATATGTCAGAACCTATATGTCATCTTCAATATCAGCAAAAATAAAACTTTCTTATTTATGAGTATCTAATATTGAACAATAAATATCTTATGTCTAACTGATATTAATAAAATTTTATCAGAAATATAAAATTTTATTATTATTGTTTCTTAGACCATTCTTTACAAATACATGCTGACTTTGCTAATTATTTTGGGATATCTATGGAGATTTTGTTATTTTATTCCTATAAATGTATTTCGTGAATTTGTTATATAAATTTGCTAATATGTGGAAGATATTTGGTGGTGTCACCCTGAAAGATACCCTGGAGAGTGTGAGACCACAGAAGATGAGAGAAAGACAGATATTCCACGTGGAAAGAATTGGAGTACAGAGCTTCTTTAGTGGGTATTGGGAATAGTGTAAGAGTAAAGGGTTATAGAGGAGAGGGAAGAAGAGGAGAGAGAGAGGAGAAATTAAGATGAAAAACAGGGGAGAAAGGAGACAGAAGAGGGAAGGAGGAGAAGGGAGAGAGGCAGTAGTTACCTCTTCAGAAGAGGGAGGGATGGAGAGAGAGCTGAGTCAGAGAAAGGGCACAGGATCAGATTAACTCAGCAGGAGGGAAGATTGGTGATGGGAAAGACTTGTTTCTTAAAGGGACAGGATACATAGGTCACAGGGAAGATCAGCACAATGATAACATTTCCATCTTTGTCTTATAATAAAACAGCGGGAAGTTAGGCATGGCAGGCTAAGGGGTTGGGAAAGTTGGGTTCTCAAAACTGCTTCCTGCTTATATATGGACATCCATGAAAAGCAGTGTGAGAGAGAAATTTGATAACTTGCATTCGTCCTTAGGCCTACATATCTTGCAGATACATACCTTAAGAACTTTTATATTAATAACTTTTTATATCTTAAAACATCCTTTATTTAGAACTTGGTAAGGAGTTATACTGGTTTATTTGCTAAGGTTTTAAACTGACAAAACATCGAAGTTGCCAAACTGCATCTGTGAACTTTGAGAAGGATAAAATTTTACTTGAGTTATTGATTTAACAAAATGACAGAGAACTTATTTGATTGGCTATCTAGAACCTCTCCTCAGGGTCGTCCAAGGTCATTGATGGCAGGGCCTTTGGGGGCTGTTTTCACCTTCTGCTAGTTAGTGCAAGGCCTGCCAGGTTTTAGAAGATCCTGTGGGTTAGGAAATATGTAGGAAGACAAGTCTACCTTGCACTGAGCAATTATGTGGTCGATTCTACTTCTTTGTACACTGTGTGGAGATCTTCAGGAGTTTAGACGAAAGGCATTTCTTCTCAGTGGTTAGTGCTTTCACATGATGAAATGAATTTCAGATGGACATTGTTCTATGCCCCTGTCTTCTCTCTTCTTTGGAGGAAAAGGGGTTCTGATGCTAGGAGCCAACCTGTTTCTCTGTTATGAAAAGCCTCTTAATAATTTAATAATTAAACATTTAAAAGTCATATTCCCCAGATCTCCAAGCACTTGAGGGATGTTTATCAGGTATATATTTAAAGTTATGACTACAGTATAGGATCAGCCTAGAAAGCAGGGTCCAATCTTGATTGTATTAGTTTTTAACTTAATAGGTAAGACTTAGACTTGTGAAAGACAAAGAAGAAAAAAATTGTTTGCAGCAGAACTTTACAATAGTGGAAAACAACTTAATATATTTTGAAGTGAGGTAGGAGCACATATACATACATTTACCCATTGTTGAATTTAAGTTCTGCATAAAGTTAAATGAAAAGTGAGCGAGAGAAAACTGCCTTTCTTTTAATCAGGAATGTAAAGTAATTGCAGGGGAAATATACTGAGGTAGTTCTCTGTGTATAATGAGTGCCTCGGCGGACCCTGCCAAGCTGAACCATCTTACAACTACACCAAATGCAATAGAGCATAAAAGTAATTTTTAAAGGTATAGTTGGTGGCTTAAATTTAGCTGGTTACAGATCATGTAGCTCAGGGTAGACAAGCCACTCCTGGAGTGTAGTCACCTGTTAGCAGGCAAGTAGACTGCCGGCACCGGCACTGTTTGACTATTGGCGAGACCTGATGTAAAGAACCTGGTGCCAGCATCCTTTGGCTAGCAACAGAAACTCACGAGACTGTCTTTGGTTCTTCCCTTTCTCACCTCAGACAAAATGGCAGCAGTCGTGTTTTCCCATGTGGTATAGCTCTTTATATTTAACTGTCCACTTTTAGAAGTTAGAAACGTATATACATTGTTTTTTCTGCCTCTTTCTCATGGGTGAGACAAAAAAAAAAAAAGCAACTGGTTCAGGCCTTACCCATTCCTCCACAAGATAATGGGAGCCAAAGTTCTGCTTTATTTATTGTTGCTCTGCTGTCTGTGCTACTGGGGTTATATTTAGGAAGTGGTCTTCTGTGCCCATGCATAGAAGGCTACTTTCCACTTTCTCCTCTCTCAGGTACATTGTGGTCATTGTGGTCAGATTTATATTGAGGTCTTTAATTCATTTGGATTTGAGTTTTGTGTATGGCAATAGATATAGATGTATTTTCATGCTACAGATTGATAACCAGTTATGTCAGCACCATTTGTTGAAGATGCCTTCTTTTTTCCGTTGTATAATTTTAGCTTCTTATTCAAAAATCAGGTGTTCATAGGTGTGTGGATTAATATCCGGGTCTTCAATTTGATTCAATTGGTCAATGTCTCTGTTTTTATGCCAATACCAAGTTGTTTATATTACTGTAACTCTGTAATAGAGCTTGATGTCAGGGATGGTAAGGCCTTTGACAGTTTTATTTTATTGTACAGAACTGTTTTGGTTATCCTGAGTTTTTTGTCTGTCCATATGAAGTTGATTATTGTTCTTTCAAGGTCTGTAAAGAATTATGTTGTGATTTTGATGTGGATTGCATTGAATCTATAGATTGCTTTTGGTAGGATTGCCATTTTTACTATTTTGATTCTTCCTATCCAAGAGCATGGGAGATATTTCCATTTTCTGGTATCTTCTTCAATTTCTTTCTTCAAAGACTTAAAATTCTTGTCAAATAAGCCTTTCACTTCCTCGGTTAGTGTTACCCCAAGATATTTTTTGTTATTTGTAGCTATTATGAAAGGAGATGTTTCTCTGATTTTCTTCTCAGCTTTTTTATCCTTTGTTTATAGGAAGGATACTTGTTTTTTAGTTGATCTTGTATCCTGCCACATCACTGAAGGTATTTTTCAACTGTAGGAGTTCTCTGATGGAGTTTTTGGGGTCACTTATGTACACTATCATATCATCTGCAAATACCAAAAGTTTGACTTCTTCATTTCCAATTTGAATCCCCTTGATACCTTACATTGTCTTATTGCTACTATTGTAAACTCTTGAAACTGAAAATCTTCTGTAATACAAAGGAAACAGTCAATAAGACAAAAAGGCATCCTACTGAATGAGAAAATATCTTCACCAACCCTAAATCAGACAAAGGACTGATCTCCAAAGTATATAAAGAACTCAAGAAATTAGACATAATTCTAAATAGTCAAATTTAAAAATGGTTTACTGAACTAAACAGAGAATTCTCAACAGAAGAATTTCAGATGGCCAAAAGATACTTAAGGACATGTTCAACTTCCTTAGCTATCAAAGAAATGCAAATCAAAATAACTCAGAGATACCATCTTACACCTGTAAGAATGACTAACATAAAAAACACTAATTATATCTTATGCTGGAGAGAATGTGGAGTAAGGAGAACACTCATCCATTGCTAGAGGGAATGCAAACTCATACAATCACTTTGGAAATCAGTGTGGCAGTTTCTCAGAAAACTTGGAATCAACTTACCTCACAATCCAGCAATACCACTCTTGGGAATATACCCAAAAGATGTTAAATAATACGACAAAAGAATTTGTTCAATTCTGTTCATAGCAGCATTATTTGTATGGCCAGAACCTGGAAACAACCTAGATGCCCCTCAACCGAAGAATGGATAAAGAAGGTATGGCACATTACACATTAGAGTACTACCAAGTGGTTAAAAAACAATGACATCTTGAATTTTGCATGCAAATGGATAGAATTAGAAAACACTATACTGAGTGAGGTACCCCAGATCCAAAAATATGAATATGGTATGTACTCACTCATAAGTAGATACTAGCCATGAACAAAGGATATTGATGATCCTAGAGAAGCTAAGTAATAAGGTGAACCTAAAGAAAAACATATATAGACCCACCTGGAAATTGAAAACAGAGAAGATCGCCTGACAAAATTTGGAAGCATGGGGGAAAGTGGTAGAAGGAAAGGAAGAAGGGGAAGGGGTGGGTTCAGGAGAACTTGAGGGAATAGGATAGTCTAGATGGATGAAGTACAGATATGAGAGCAAGGAAAGGGATATCTTGTTGAGTGAGCCATTATGGGCTAGCAAAAAACCTGGCTCTAGAAAAATGCCCAGGAATCCACAAGGATGACCTTAGCTAAAGCCCTAAGCAATAGAGGAGAGGGTAACTGAACTGACCTTGCCCTGTAGTCAGACTGATGTTTATCTTAAACATCACCATAGAACCTTCGTCCAACAACAGATGGAAACAGAGGCAAAGACTCACATTGGAAAACTGGACTGAGCTCCCAAGACCCAGTTAAAGAGTGGAAGGACTGAGAGTATGAGCAAGGAAGTCAAGACCATAAGGGGTACATCCACTGAGACAGTTTGCCTAAACTAATGGGAGCTCACCAACTCCAATTGGACTGAGGCTGAATGAGCATGGGAAGAAACTAGTCCCTCTGAATGTGATTGGAGGTTGAGGAAGACTGAGGGGCCATTGATAGTGACACTCACTGGGATTTGTCTCTACTGCATGTACTGGCTTGTGGGGATCTTAGTTTTTTTTTTTTTTAGATGTATACGTTGTTCAACATAGATGTAGTATGGAGGGCTTGGACTTTCCATAATGCGGGGTGCATTGCTCTCTCTTAGGATTGGAAATGGGTGAAGTGGGCTGTTGTGTGACGAGAGTGAAAGGGGAGTTAGAAGAAGGGAGGAAATGGGAATTTAGATTTATAGTTTTTGAAGTAAAAAAATAAAATTAAATTAAATTAATAAAAAAGATGATGGGAGCTGAGAAAAGGCCCTTGCCCAAGAGGCACTAAGCAAAAAAGGAATAGTATCACAAAATAGATCTGTAGATCTGAGGGAACCTGGGCCCCAAAAAACAAATGCACCACCCAGTGTATGCAGTACTAGGTTATAGCCCAAGAACCTCTGTCCTAAGAAGTGCCAAAGGTTGCAGCAAAAGTTGACCAGGAAGAGGGGATCTTACCAATGTGTAGCAGTGCAACAGACTGATTTGGCCATGGTGGAAGGTGGCAGGGAAGGGGGCATACTGGTGGGAGAGAGTGCCCCTTATGCCACTGTTGAGCAGGAAACTTGAGTCAAGGCCATAAGATAGAGCATGCTATTTCTACCACCACTAATAGAAGATCAAGATTTTAAAATCTCTTTGGTCATATTCTATACATAATTTCCATTCTGTAAAAACATTAGTCAGTCATTCTAACATAAATATGCTGCTGTTTGTACAATGCAGATGTCTAAAAGTTATGTCTTCACAAATTCACAGAATTTGCTTTGTGGAAGGTCCAAGCCCCTCCTTACTAGATCTAGACTCAGCAAGGTATCCATCCAAAAAGAATAGGTTCTTAAAAGGCCAGTACAAGCAATAAGGATAAATTCTGATGCCATTGTCAGTGGCCCCTCAGTCTTCCCCAGCCACACCCCTACCAACCACATTCAGAGGGACTAGTCTGATCCTACGGTTGTTCTTTCCCAGTCTGGCTGGTATTGGTGAGCTCCCATAAGCTCAGGTAGACTGTTTCATTCAGTGGTACCTGTCATAATCTTGACCTGTTTGCTCATACTTTCATTCCTCCCAATCTTCAACTGGACTTTGGGAGCTCAGTCCAGTGCTCTGATGTGGGTCTCTGCCTCTATGTTAACCAGTTGCTGGATGAATATTCTATGGTAATATTTAACATATTCATCAGTCTGACTACAGGACAAGGCCAGATCGGGTACTCTCTCCTCTATTGCTTAAAATGTTAGCTGGGGTCATCCTTGGGGATTCCTAGTAATTTCTCTATTCCAGGTTCCTTGCTAACCTCACAATGACTCACTCAATCAAGATATCTCTTTCCTTGCTCTCATCTTTATCTTTCTTCCATCTCAACTATCCCATTCCCTCAAGCTCTCCTTGCCTTTCTCTTTCTCCCCTCCTTTTCCTCTTCCATCCTCCCTTCTCCCCCCACTTTTATATTTCCAATTTTGTTAAGTGATTTTTGTCTATTTTGACTTTCCAGGTGGATGTATGTATATATGTTTTTCTTAGTGTTGGAGAGGAAATTAAGGGAAACACTCCTACATTGCTGGTGGGAATGCAGATTTGTACAACCACTTTGGAAATCAGCATAGTGGGTTCTCATAAAACTGGGAATCATCCTAATTCAGAATCCAGCAATACCATTCTTGGGCATATACCCAAAAGATGCTCAATGATACTACAAAGACATTTGTTTAATTATGTTCATGCAGCGTTATTTGTAATAGCCAGAACCTGACAACAACCTAGATGCCCCTCAACAGAAGAATGGATGAAGAAAATGTGGCACATTTACACATTAGAGTACTACTCAATGGGAAAAAAAATGACATCTTGAATTTTGAATGCATATGGATGGAACTAGAAAACACCATCCTGAGTGAGGTAACCTAGACCCAAGAAGATGAATATGGTATGTACTCACTCATAAGTGGATACTAGCCATAAACAAAGGCTATTGAGCCTGAAGATATGATCCTAAAGAAGCTAAGTAACAAGATGAACCCTAAGAAAAGATGTTATTTACCACATAATGACATCTCATTATTTATTATAATATCACATAATAAAGTGATAAATATCCTGACCTTTCTGGTTTTATTGGAGTACATGAGAATAATTAAGCAACGTGTATTTAATAGGCAAAAACCCTCTGATTTTGATGATAAAAATTTCATCAAATATAGGCACTGCAAATAGATGAGCCCTCTAGATAAGATTAATTGATGGAATTTTCACAGATCTTAAAATGTTGAACGCACTCTGACTAACAGTAACCATGTCACAGGGTGTGAGAACACAAGAATTTTGAGAAAATCTGTATTTAATGATACCCAAACAAAGTGCATTCCTCCTCAATCTGAACATTCTTTTATAAAAAGTATTTGTTCATATTTTCTTAAAGATTTGAATTTAATTGCATAATAAAGCTTGGCAGAGAAATTTGAAATATACTTTAATATATCCAGTCAATTAAGATGATTTTGTTTGAAATCTCACAATGTGATCTGTGAGATCAACTGATTCTGTTGCTTCCTTTTTCTTCACCAGGAAAAATTATTTGCAAGGTATGTAAACCACATTCGGTGGGTGACTTCTGTTGTGATCCAGCCAGGATGAATTTGTGCATTCAAGGGTAGGGTAGTGTGGATTAGAAGTGTTAGATAGGAGGAACAGAGATACAAAAGAATTACAGAGACATAGGACAGTACTGTAAGAGCAACTCAGTGAAACTGAATACTGAAATTGCTTGTGTTTACTTTTTATATGCTTTTATACCCCAGTACAAAAAGGCAGGTGTGAGGGATGGAAGAAGGCAGAAGAATGTTTTAACATGACACAAAGGACAATCAGAACAGTTATTTGCTTCAATACTTGAGACAACAAACCATCATTTACAGAATAAAACATTTGATGCTTTGGGCAGGATATTCAGCAAATATACCCTAGACCAAGTATCCTGTAAGTATCCACTTTGCATGTCAAACCCCCTATTTTAAAATAAAGGAGCAAGAATAGGCTTAAATTCTCTGACCTATGTTTAGGGTGGAGTGGATCCACCTCTATAGGCCATCTTGTTGTCCAAAACACCAAATAACCACACCCTAGATCAGGATTTCTTGTTTGTAGGCACAGTTGTTATCAATAACTTTGAAAGAGTAAAATTAAGCTCAAACTCTTTGACTTTTACTCAAGGTGAAAGAGGCTAATGGCTGTGTGCCTCCCTGGCAAGGATAGTATTGTGATTCTTTCTTTATTTAACCTCATTTTTGTTAGTTATCTTCTGACTGGTTTAAGTTTGATTGTTTGGTTCTTTGGCTGATAGATTTTAGCAAACTGAATCACAAATTTGAAAATTCCTTTTACACTGGGACCCTTCATCTCATGGTTCTCTGAGACTACCAGATACGCAAACTATAGTCATGTCAGAAAAGGTCACTATGATGCTCCTCTAAAAATACTTCATCAGCCTCTTAATTGATTTAGATGATGACATACGGAGGTTTAGTTTTTAGAAGAAAGACGAATGTATTTTGTTTACAAAAAGGTGGGGGTCAGATAGCCATCCTAATTTCCATTCTTTATTCCATTCCCTCTCAGCGACTCTAAGATATGCCATATGTCTTGATTTGGTGCAAAGGAACAGTATTAGAAGTGATGCCAGGGGAAAGTGAAGAGTGCTTCCTCTCTGTTTTCTCTTACTGTTTCCAAAATTCATTAGCAAACTGCAGAAGTCTCATGAACCATGTTACAAACATTCATGAGGTTACCAAGTTTCAATCCACCTCTTACTTAACAAGCTGTATGAATGAGTTGATCTAGATGATATAAATATATATCAGGATTCTAGTCTTCTTATTTTTTCATGCAGACATACTTTTGTTAATATAACAAGTTGTACTTATTTTGGAATTATTAATTTGTTTTTTCCATTTTTAACTGATTATAATTAAAAATACTTGTATTAAAAATAAATGTGACTGTTCAAATATAGTGGCATATGTCTTTAATCCCAGCACTAAGAAGGCAGAGACAGGTGGATGTATGTGAAGTTAGGGTCAATCAGTCTACATATTGAGTTTAATGTCAGGCAGGACTACACAGTGATGCTCTGTCTCCAAAGCTAAACTAACATGAACTAAATAAATGCAAAACAAATTCAGCACATAAGCCTTCCTGTAAAATGAGAATGCAGTGCAATGGCTGATGAACAGCTACCACACTTTTTAATAAGTCTGTTGGATACTGGGCTTAAGATAACTAGTTTCTTTAGAGCTTTCCAACTATAAAAATATGATACAGACTTAAATAATTGCAAGTAACTGGTATTTTTTTCTTTCACACACAAATCCATATGTGAAAAGAATTGCTAATTAAGCATATTCATATGTGTTTAGTTAATTTATAGTATTTGTAGTGCTAAAAAGTATTTTAAATTATTTAAAGAAAATAAAAGAAGATTTAATCCAAATAATATTGATCATTATAACTAAATGAACAAATGCATAAAAATCAAGTAATGCAATGGATCTGTGGCACTAAAGTTATCTTTAATACTACACTGCTAATAAAAATCCCCATGGCAGAAAGGTTTTTAAAAAGCTCTGGAATACCCAAGAAAATGCATCATATAGAAATCCCTACTTCCTACCCATCAATGAATGAGAGTTAGAATTACCAGGATAAAGCACAAAGAAAAGCAAACTTAGATTTTTCATTCTGTGTCTTGTCTCACTATACAGGATGTTACAGAAGAGCATCTGAGAATCTGTAGGTCTAGGTTTCACTAGTGACTTCTGTATTATCCTGACAGGTTCTTGATTTAAAAGGGACCTCCATAAGTTTACTGTCTAAACCACTTTTGTTGACAACAGTCTCCAACCGGTCTATCTTCACATATGATATGTTGATTCACCCAAACTTTCATAAAGCACTAAGAAGTCTGATTCAAAACTGCTTTAACTTCCCCCTGTCTAGACCATTATGTGCATAGAGTTCTCACAACACAGAAGAATTCCATTGTTTGTGAAACAGTGTGTGTGATTTTCTTTTCTGACCAATGGCAATGACAAAAATCATGTAGTCAGCCACATACATGGACAAAGCTTCCCTCCCCACAAGTATGAGACACACATAGTAAATAATAAGTCACATACTCTGAAGCAAGCTGCAATTAATAACTCACTCCTCTCTGGTGACTCATGCCCTTCATTCAGAGTAATACATCCCTTCACCAGTACATTCATTCCAAGATCTTTCTGGGTGAAGTCCTGGACTGAAGTCTGGAGATGCATCTGCTATGCCTTCCAATATGAGGGTGGGCAAAACAGGAAAACTTGAAGCTTCCCTATTTTTCTTAAGGCATGCTACTTTTCAATTCCAACTAATTTCTTCTTCCCCATTTACTGTAGTTTAAAGTTTCCAGAAGATTCTGTCTAGAGTTTTAACAATAGTGATTTGATTTACATGTCTGCTTTCATCCAAAGACCCACTATGTATATTTGTTTACATTTACATATGGCAAAATGCTTCTAAAGAAAATCAATACAGTTATTTATTTTAGTGTCTTGCATGAATCACTGAGGTTAGCTAACAAAATTTTGCTTAACTGTTTTCTTTTCAGCTCATTGGTTTAATTGACAAATCAAGCTTGCTACATTCCAGCCCTTGAGTTGTTACAGTTCATTTTCTTGATATATGATCCTTATACTGTGTTAGTCACTTTTCGATCATTGTAATGAAATACCTGAGGCAATTGACATGAAAAGAAAAAAAAAAGAAGGCAATGGTTTCCAATCCAAGAGTAAATGGTTTCATTCAAATTGCTCCATCTGGTCCTGTGGTTAATGTTATATATTATGCCAAGAGTGCATTAAAGAGCTGAACTACAAATCATCCTGATCATCCTGATCATAGTTTTTTTTTTTTTTTAAAAAAAAAAAGAAAAAGTTCCCGGTAACCTCTCCCAAAGACATGTTCCCAAAAATGTCTCACTCTGCCTTCTTAGAGGTCCAGCCATATTCTAATGGCAACCCCAGCAGACCAAGTTTTTACTGCATGGACTCAAGGGACAATCATGCAAACTACAGCATTCTGTTATAAGATCAACATGAGAGTCACTCACTGGTTCATGGCAACACCAGCAAACAGCCACCTTTCCATACCCAACAGGAATCCTTTTTAGTTTTCTTCAAACATTCTAATACATTTTTTTTATTTCACACCCTATATATTCGGTTCTTAGTTTCATATAATATATACCTTTCACTTGAGAGTTTTATACCATTTAATTTCTTCAACTGTGGCCCACAAGTCACTGCTCCACTTTTCTGTTTTCCCTTTTCTTTTGTGCTCCACACATAGATAACGAGACACATTTTGAAAAGTCACATTTATAAGGTGATATTTTGCGTTATTTACATTATTGTAATGACATTTTTAGGGAGCTAGGTAATGAATTTCCTGTCACAATCTAAAACAGTTTTGTTTTTAAGTTCTGTCATATGGGAAAATATATTCTCTTTCACATTAACTACTTCTGGAGTCTAGTATTTGTGTTCACTTAGTTAATAATTGCTGAACATGAAGTTTTAGTCACAAAGCTGTTTAAGAAAAATGATTACTGTTCTCAACTGTTTCATTTTTAAGAAGTTTAACTCATATCTGGTAAATTTCTGCTACAACTATGATAAACACAGTAAAAGAACTCAACTCCCAAGCCATTAATTTCCTGAAGTTCACATTGAAAACTGTGAGTCACCTTATATTGACCTCACATTTTCATGCCTGGAGTAGACGTTAAGGATGCAGAGATAAAAAGAGGAAGCATTCCATTTCTGCTTTGAGAGGAAAGACACATCAGGAGGACCAAAGACTGAGGGGATGGAAATCAAGATGAGGGAAGCATGTTGAAAGTAGTGAAGCTGCAGGAGTGTGACAGAGATTTCTGTCCCGCCCAGTCCCGAAGCCATTCCATCCCAAAGAAACACACAGAGGCTTACATTAATTATAAACTGGTTGCCCTATTAGCTCAGGCTTCTTATTAACTAATTCTTATATCTTAAATTAGCTCATTATTCTTATCTATGTTAGGCATGTGGCTTGGTACCGTTCTTCAGTGAGGCATTCTCATCTTGCTTCCACTGTGCCTGGCTGAAGACTACAGACTGACTTTTTCTCTTCTCAGAATTCTCCTGTTCTTATTGCCCTACCTATACTTCCTGCATGACTACTGGCCAATCAGAGTTTCATTAAATGCAACTGATAAATAGTTATAGGGTAAAAGTTCATTGTCTCAAAGCACAAAAATGTGTTCCACAGCTAGAAAAAAGAAAAAGTCTAATTCATATTTTCTTGTTTTATCTTTTTTTTTTTATTTAAAAGATAGGGACCTAGATGGAGTAGGGTAGAAGCAATAGATGCTGATTATCATACAAAATTGTCTATAAACTGAGAGAAACACAATTTTCTTTTAGAAGCAGTGTCTATAACAAATACTTTCTATAGAGTAAGGAGACATAGTTAAAAAGTAAACGAGTTTGTTGGAGGGAGAGAGGTCACTTGTTGGTTCTCGGCTGCTTAGCACTGAAATAATCACACAAAACTATATTATTAAAAACACTGCTTGGCCAATTACTTAAGCATATTGCTAGCTAGCTAGCTCTTACATCTAGAATTAACCCATCTTCATTATTTTATACTTTACCACAAGGTTAGTGGCCTACTGGCAAGTTCCATCATTTGTCTTCAGCAGGTCTAATGGCTTCTTTTTCACTCTGCCTCCTTTCTCCCAGTATTCAGTTTAGTTTTCTCCACTTAGCTCTGTTCCCCTATAGCTCTGCTATAGGCCCAAAGCAGTTCCTTTATTAACCAATGATATTCACAGCATATAGAGGGAAATCCTTCATCAAGAGCTCAAAGCCAATATTACATATTTGGATGGTACATGAGTATGACTATAGATCCTGTGTGGTTTTCTGTCATTCATCAATTTTATCAATGTTAACAATATTCATACAATGAGTTATAAGAAAAACTTAAACAGAAATTTACAATCAACTTATTTCTATTCATAGCATCATGTAAATTGGCTTGAAATACTTTGTCTCAGAATATGTTAGGTCAGTTTATTAATCTGATAGTTTATTCACTCAGAAATAATTTATAGGTATTTTACTATATAATATTTACCATGTTGAATCTCTAGCTAGGATCAAAACAGATATTATACATTATATATAAAGAAAGAAGAGAGATGTATTGTATCATATAGTGACATTTTAACAACATAATACAAATATGGTAATAAAAACTATAGTCATTAAGGAATATAATTAATAAACAGAGATTTAGGGGAATAGACGAAAAACTGGTCCATTGGTGAGACACACAATTCAAGCAACAGAAAGAGCAAAGAGTCAATGCTCTAGTTTGTGAACAGGCTGGGAAGTGTGAGAAAACAACAAGGTAATAACCAGGGGGAGGATGCTGGTAATAAACAGTAGAAAATGAAATATGTCTACCTAGTGACATGCCAATTCACTATAAAGCTTTGAGCAAGGATGTCATTCTAGTTAGGATAGTGTTAAATATAATCTAAAAAAATAAAAATGAGGAGAAATATAGAGCAGAATCAGAATATAATTATACTATGAATAAAAGCAAAGACGATCTGTAAGGCTTAGATGCAGATTAAATAAATAAATGCTGGGAACAAGGTGCTTTCATTATTATACATGATAGACATAAAAACAAATCACAGAGCTCCATTTCAAGTGTGATTAGAAGATTCTATAAAAAAAAACTCAAGATTTTTACAGTATTTTTTATGAGTATAGAACAGAGTTGTAGTAAGGAGCAGTGGGCTGCGTTCCCAGTGCCCGGACGCCCGCATGGTTAGCTTTACACCCGAAATAACAACAAACACACTGTATTCTTTTAAACACTGCTTGGCCCATTAGCTCTAGCCTCTTACTGGCTAACTCTCACATCTCGATTAACACATTTCTAATAATCTGTGTAGCACCACGAGATGATGTCTTAACGGGAAGGATCTTAACCTGCATCCATCTTGAAGAGGAGAGCTATGGCAACTGCCTTCACTGCCTTCTTCCTCCCAGCATTTTGTTCTGTCTACTCTGCATACCTAACTTTCTGTCCTAATAAAGGGCCAAGGTAGTTTCTTTATTTTACCAATAAAATCAACACAAAACAGAAGACTCCCACATCACAGAGTGATTTTAATACTGAAGAGAATGGAATTAAAATATTTTATTAACTATCATACATTTGATCCTGGCAGAGTTAGGCTTTATAATATTGACTGAGTTTAAGGCTGAGTTCTAAACTACTTCTCTAAATTACTGTCTTTCGGTTAAGTTTGAAAGTATTGTATTCTGATAAGAATTATATTTGTAATTTTGTCTGGATAATTAATTTTTTTCCATTCTCTAAACAATAATACAGCATTTTGGATGGGATTTTGTTACACAGTCAGATTAGATGAGTAGCTTTTGGCACTTCTATTTGATAGACTTTTTAACACACATACACACCAGCATATGTCCTAGTTACTGTTCTATCGCTGTGAAGAATAACCATAATGAAGGCTTCTTATTTAAAAATAAATAACAGTTAAGTGGGGTTTGCTTACAGTTTTAGAAGTTTAGTCCATTATCTTCATAAAGTGAAGTAGACAGACAAACTTTACTGGAGCAATAGCTGAAATCTTTACATCCTGATCCATAGGAGGCAGGAATAGAGGGGAGTGGTACTGCATCTGGTGTGAGCTTTAGAAACCTCAAAACTCATCCCTAGAGACACACCCCCTTGACAAGGACACAACTACCCCCAGGAGTTCACAGTTCCCAATTCTTGACAAATATTTCAACTGGGGACTAATTATGCTAATATATTAGCATATTAGAGCATTCTCATTAAAACTACCACATTCCTCCCCTTAATCCCCAAAATTTTACACTTCTATCTCTGATATAAATGGATTCTTCAGATTTTCAAATCATATCAGCTGTGTTGACAGCAAGGTATTTAAGTATCTTATTCTGTATCCACATACAGTCTGCCGCTTTCCTTGGAGAGTAACCCACAGCTCTGGCATCTCAAAAATCTTGGAATCTATAGTGCAGTCTATGTCTAACCTTCACAACTTTGCACAATGGCTTCTCTGGCTGTTCACACAGGAACCACCCTGTCAAATGCACAATATCAGTGGCTTTTCTTTAACACAGAGAACATTCCATAATCCTTTCACTGTATCCTTCTGGACTGGAAAGTCAGAAAAATTAGACAAAGTCGCAAAGTTCTGCTTGGGCTGAAGTCTGCCCCGACCTGATAACTTGAAATTGCATGAACATTCCTTTGTTGTTTTTGCTAGACTATCCTTCAGACTCTTCTTTTCATAGGTTGTAGGATTAACTACCTGAAGACTTGCCCTGAGGTCACCATTACTTTTATTCCCTTTAGAATCTGTTTTTTTTTTAAATCTTCTAGAGCACAGAACTCTGCTCTAACATCACATTTCCTGATGCTCCCTTTCTTCTCAAATTGTACATTTGTATTTCCCTTTCTCTAGCTTGATCCTTCTCATTGTTGATCCTAATAAAAGCAATAAATAATAACCATGCAATACAGTACTAGACTGCCTTGAAATGTTCTCTGCCAATGTCATTAATCCAAAAATCTTCAATTTAAACTCTAGAAAATTGTAAGGACAAAGGCAAAAAGTAACCACATTCTTGCCAAGAAACCACAGGACTGGTGGCCAATACTCTTCCCCTCTGTTAACCCCTAGAGCTGTACCTCCACAATCCATATTGCAGAATCCTCAGGACTGGTGGCCAATACTCTTCCCCTCTGTTAACCCCTAGAGAGGTACCTCCACAATCCATATTGCAGAATCCACAGGACTGGTGGCCAATACTCTTCCCCTCTGTTAACCCCTAGAGCGGTACCTCTACAATCCATATTGCACTCAGCATCACATTTCTGCAGGATCCTACTTAGCCCCACTTAAAACATTCAAACTCAACTGTTTTTCTCATACAAAGTCCCCAAATCTTCCCAATTCCTCCAAATGACAGCCTGGTC
This sequence comes from Microtus oregoni, assembly GCF_018167655.1. NCBI lineage: Eukaryota > Metazoa > Chordata > Mammalia > Rodentia > Cricetidae > Microtus > Microtus oregoni. The sequence goes on from NW_024543089.1 coordinate 27,882,627, forward strand.
AGATCCTTCACAACATCATAGCCCTTGAAATAATTAAATCTTAGTTGTTGTTCCATTGCTGTGAAGAAACCACATCAACCCAAGAAGAGAAGGTTGTTAATTGAGGGATCGCTTAAAGTTTTAAAGGGTTAGTCCATTGTTACTGTCTCAGGAATGAGACAGGCATAGCAATGGGGCAGTAGTTGAAAGCTTTACTCCGTGATCTGAAGAGTGCTGTCAAAGAGAGATATTAGTCAACTTTAGCCTTCTGAAACCTCAAACCCTGGTTACACAGCTGTTCTAATGAGGTCACACCTAATACTTCGAAAATGGCTTCAACATTTGGGAAAGTATTTAAATACAAAAACTTATGGGAGCCATCCTCATTTAAGATCACAGTATTGATAGAGTCTCTTAATAGGACCTATGAGGGGGAATATACACCTCTAACATGTTTGAGTCTGTTATGCATGCAGAATTAACTATGACCAAAACTTACTTAAATATTTGTTGCATCAATTATGATATTTAAGGGGCTATAAGTGTAAAGGTATATTAAAAGTAAAAGCTAAGCACTTTTAAAAATAAAAGTCTTAGGCAATAATTCCATTCTGTTTTCAAGTGAATATTAACTAAAAATTAAAAGTCTGATGTATAGAAAACAATTTTAAATTTTAGTGGCAGAATTGCTTAGCACTTTTAATGTCTGCAGCCTAAAATACATAAGTTATTGATTTATGAAAATAAATTTCTTCCTAGAAAGTTGCATGAAAACCAGATCTTATTTTTCTTATGAATACTTTTAAGAAATTATCCTGAGTCTTTGCTTATCTTATTTAATTTAATTAGAAATCTCTCTTAGACTTTTAACTAAATGGATTTAGTGTCTGTACCAAATTACATTTCATGAAAATGTAATCTGACATTAAAGTAACATATTTTTATGATTTTTATATAAGTGATTTAGAAATCATAAAAATAAAAGGTTAGAAGAATTTTATGTAAAAAGAAATGTCAAATTTATATACAAATACCTGATTTACATATTTATAGTCATTTACAATAATTTATTTTCTTTAAAATGTTTTATACTGCCTTTGTCTTTATTTTTGATCATAAACATTGCATTATGTTTAAATCTCTACCAATAGTTTGAAATTAGCACATTATATTTAAAATCAGAACTTTGCACTCTATTTATATTTCCACATCTTTTCACATGCACTGATTCCATAGAAGCAAACTTAAGATAGCAAATTACATCATTCACCACTCGAACTGTGTGCAATGTTCTTATTCAATACATTGCTTCTAATAGTTCAGAAAAAAATCCAATTCCAATTTTATTTTATTCTTATTTATAACTAAATAATTAAATTTGCATAAGTAATGAACTTCGTGCCTTCTCCCAAACATAACTCTCAGAGAAACTATAGAAAACAAACAAACAAAAGGAAAACTTTTTCAAAATACAACATAAAAATACCCAGAATTAGCCGGGCGATGGTGGTGCACGCCTTTAATCCCAGCACTCGGGAAGCAGAGGCAGGCAGATCTCTGCGAGTTCGAGACCAGCCTGGTCTACAGAGCTAGTTCCAGGACAGGCTCCAAAGCCACAGAGAAACCCTGTCTCGAAAAACAAAAAAACAAAACAACAACAACAAAAAAAAATACCCAGAATTGATCTTTAAGGAACTAAAGTAAAAGAATAAACAAATATCTATTGGTAACAGCTATAACAAAAGTGTTAAAAGGGAGGAACTTCTGGTTTTCTAACTCAAAGAAACAGAAACAAGAGTGCAAAGACTTTCAGTATCTCCCATCTTCAAATGGAAAGCTTTCTCCTGGGAGGAGGAGGGCATAGCATTCTCATTCAACACTGAGCTACTGTTACTTAGGTTAAGACTTGAGCACTGGTAGTTCATGTGTATAACAGTGGCTTTTCTCTCTGTATGGCCTTTATCCCTGGTATTTTGATTACCCCAGTTTAAAACATGAAAACATCAGTTCTAGGGATCCAGTTTTCTGATCTTTCTTACTCCAATGTTCAGTTTCTGTACCAGGCGTGACACTCATAAAGAAGCCTGGTATTGTTCCCACTCCAATGTTCATAATTTTGGCTCAGGATTACTGCCTGATGGTAAAAAAAATCATATAACAAATAATACTTAATCTTTTTCTCAAAGAACTAGTTTCCTTTATGGGAATGTAAGCCTAAATCACTCTATAGAATGCAGGATCATATTTTAAAAAAATAAAGATATGAGCTTGTGTTGTAAAGAAATGTTCTTTGTAGGTTCATGTATTTGAACACTTTTTCCCCAATTAGTGCAACTGTTTGTGAACCCCTTTACCAGGACCCCACTAGGAACTGACTTTAAGTTGTTGTTGTTGTTGTTAGACTGACTTTAAGTTGTTGTTGTTGTTCTTTGTCCTCCTCCTCTTCTTCTTCTTCTTTTTCAAGACAGGGTTTCTCTGTGTAGGGTTGGAGTCTGTCTTAGAACTCACTTTGTAGACCAGGCTGGCTGGCCTTGAACTCATAGAGATCCACCTGTCTCTTTCTCCTGAGTGCTGGAATTAAAGGTGAGCATCACCACCACCAGGCCGACTTTAAGTTCTTATAACCATTTCGATGAAATGTGATTATCCAGCTTCCCCTCCTGCCTATATGTCTTCCCTTTCGTTTGCCACTACATCCCTCCCATGATGGACTCTATATCTCTGAAACTATAAGCCTAATATAAGCCTTTTTGCCCATCTTGTTTCTGGTCATTATGTTTTATTATGGCAATAAAAGGGTGATAGAACAGAAATTAAAATCTAGGATTTTTTGAAGAATAGAGACTAATAGTATAAGCACTTAGATCTGCATTCTAAAGGGTATAATAACTGATCAAGGTCAAAACCGAAGCAGTGGTAATATTTCTTCAAGGAAGCCAGTATTTGCTCTGGTAATTGTGTAGACAAAATTATAATTAAGGACATTTTGAGAGCTGTACAGTAATTATACCGTCAATAGCAGAGAGATTTATTGTTGGGTATGGTATTCAAAAAATGAGTAAGTTATATCAATTTTCATGTCATCCCAGGGACAGAGTAAATATTCAAAATTCTCCCTCCCTAAACAACACATTTAACACTATTGATGGTTGTAGTGCTGTGTAGATTTAGATAATTAAATAATAATTCATTCAGTCACCAAACAAATAAGAATTAAAAAAAATGGCAGTGTCAGACAATGAGGAAATTCAAGAACTTTAAAGTAAAACAATATCCATCAAAATACCATAAGCAATCATCTAAAAGTCCAGTTTACAAGAAAAAAGTAAAAGACATATAAAGAATAGTGGAACATAGGTAGCCAGAAGAAATTGTATGTCAGTAGTCCTATGTTGATTTAATAAAAACATTACTTATAGTAGACCCCATACATGTGTTTAAAGAACTAAAATAATCCACACTTAATACACTAAAGAATATTTTACAAAATAATGAGTTTCAATAAAATGTTAGAATTATAAGAAACAAGCAGACATTAAAATAAAAGAATATTTTAACTGTGGAAAGGAAATATAAAGGAACGTGGTGGGGGATAGTAATGTAAATTATGGAAACCAAGCTGATGGTAGTAAACAGTCATAGAGACCTAAAACATTAGGCTGTCCTAACTCAGACAATCAAAATGAATCAAAGCCTCTCACCACAGTTCTCATGCCTCAAACCCTGTTCATCATTTAAACATCAAAAGAGAGCAAAACTGCCATGATTTGCACATTGGAAACTGATATCATTCTGAAGAGAGTTCCCACCTAAAACATCTAGTATCTATTTTCATCTGATTGGGGTTCCTCTAACTTCCGCTCCAACTATTGTTCACTTACATCGTAGTCAATAATTTCATCTTTCCCTTCTTGGATATGAACTTGATGGATTTTTTTTTTACTTCCAGTGATGCTAAGCTACCGCACATGATGCCCTTTGTGTGTTATAAGGAACATCAACTCTCTTCTGCTATTTCTTTAACTTAGGAACTAGTTATAAAAGAACTAAATACTAGTCACAGTCTCTAGCTCGATCTTTATTCTTGGCAGGACCAAAGATCTCTATGCTTTTGAAAGCAATCACCATTAGCCTCAGATCTGTGTTTTAGGCATGACTATTTTTTAAGGAAAGCATTTTAATTCGATGAATATATAAGAGAAACATGTACAGATATATTCTGTCTTATAGCAGTACATCATTTCTTTTTTTCAGTAAATTTATTTATTAAACAGTCTTTTCTCATTTTTCATACTTATCCCAGTTTCTGCTCCCTTCTCTCCTCTCACTCCCCACACCTCTCCATCACCCAAGTCCCCCATTTACTCCTCAGAGTGTGTAAAGCTTCCCAAGTGATGCCAGTAGGACCAAAGCACTCCCCGTTATATCTAGACTGAGTAAAGTATCCCTGCAAAAAGAATGACTTTCAAAAGTCCAGTTCAAGCACTAAGGATAAACCCTGGTTCCACTGCCAGTGACAACTAAGTCTGCTCAAGCCACTAAAGAGTCACCCATATTCAGTTTGCCTAGTTTCGTCCTATGCAGGTTCCCCTACTCTCAGTTCAGAGTCAGTGAGCTCTCACTAGCTCAGGTCAGCTGTTTCTATGGGTATCCCCATTAATGTCATGACCCATTGCTCTTATTATCACTCCCTCTCTTGGACTGATCTTGAGAAGTTCGGCCAGTGCTAACATGCTAAGCATCTGAGATAACTGCATCTGCTTCCACCGGTTGCTGGATGAAGGTTCTGTGGTTAGGTTTAAGATAGTCATCAATCTGACTACAGGGCAAAGCCAATTCAGGCACCCTGTTGGAGGAGGCTGTTCGTTTGTTCCTAGCTGCTCATCCCCGAAATAGTTACACAGAAACTGTATTAATTATATCACTGCCTAGCCAATTAGCTCTAGCTTCTTATTGGCTTGCTCTTACATCCTAAACTAACCCATGTCCATTAACACTACTTTTATCTGACACTGCCTAATTTTTCCCAGCATTCGGTTCAATTTTTCAACCTAGCTCTAGTCTGTTAAGCCATTGGCCAAAGCAGCTTCTTTATTAACCAATGACAATAAAACATATTCACAGCATTCAGAAGGGAATCCCACATCAGAACCCTCTCTACTATTGCTTAGGGTCTTAGCTGGGGACCTTCTTGTGGGTTCCTGAGAATTTACCTGATGCCAGGTTTATTGCTAGCCCCATAATGGCTCAACATTTTAATATTGGCAGTTGGGAGTTATTAAGTCAGTGACTATGTAACCAATATTGTTTATCACTTGTACTATGAACAAAATAATTTGCTATAATTGTAAAGTATATACATCTGCATATATATTAAAAGGTTCTTTAATAATTGAGAAGCTATACTGTTTCAGCAAATGAGTTAATTCTTTTGATTAGTAACCTGCCTTTCCTGATTTATTTGCAAAAGTATAAATTTGGTGCATCACATACAATTTGGGGAAGAGGCCACAAAGTTCTCTTTACAAGGTCAAGTCTATCACTTTTGGGATAATTGCTATTAATTTCGCAAGAAAAAATAGCACAAGCCCTTTGCCAGGGTTCATCGTCTTCCCATAACTTTTTTTATTTCTTCAGCAGTAAAAGGCACTATAATCTCCACTGGGTCTATACCTGCTAATTAACAAAGTCTCAATTTATATTTTATAATTAATTCAGAAACTTTTTCCACATAAGTTCTTTTTTTATTTTTTTTACTTGGTTTATGTGGTAAAAAGATCCATTCTAAGATACTATCATCCCTCTGCATTAAAATTCCTGTAGGAAAAATTCTGGAAGGCAATATGACTAGAATACAATTAAGATTTGGAATTCACCTTAACCATATGTGCCTCACATAATTTCTCCTTAACAATCATCAATTCATTATCCACTTTAGCTGTTAATTCTCTGGGACTATTCAAGTCTTTATCACCATCTAAAGTTTTGTTTGACTAAATTATAGATCAGGTGTTATCCCAACAGCTGGCCGTAGACCGAAAATGTCTCCTAACAATCTTTGAAAGGAGTCAGCAACTGGTCTCTCCTAATTTGTGCCTTTTGTGTTCTAATTTTCTGTAAACCTATATTATAACCAAGGTAATTGACAGAATCTCCTCTATGTATTTTTTTCAGGAGAAACTTGTAATCCCAATTTTGACAAAACTTTCTTTACTTCATCAAACATTCTTTCTAAAATATCTATGTTTGAATAAGATAGCAAAATGTCATTAATGTAATGGTAAATTATAGACTTAAGAAACTGATTATGTATTGTTTCCAATGGCTGACTTACACAGTATTGACACAAAGTGGGACTATTGAGCATTCGGTATTGGAAGATCGTCCATTGATATCTCCTCGTAGGCTGAGAATTATTATAAGTAGGCACTTTGAAGGCAATTTTTTTCTCTATCCTTTTCTTGTAAAGGTATAGTGAAGAAACAATCTTTCAAATCAATATCTATGAGAGGCCAACCTTTTGGTAATAGAGAAGGTAGAGGAATTCCAGATTATAGAGGGCCCGTAGGTTGAATTTCCTTATTGACAGCTCTTATATCTGTCACCATTCTGCATTTACCAGATTTCTTTTTAACAACAAACACAGGAGAATTCTAAGGGCTGGTTAATTATTCAATATGGTCAACATATAGTTGCTCTTATACCAGCTGTTCTAAAGCTTGTAACTTTTCCTCACCTAGAGGCCATTGCCTAACCCATATTAGTTTTCCGTTAACCATTTTAAAGGTAGGGCTGTTGGTACCTTTAAAGGTTTGCTAGTTGCTTTATGTTCTTATGGAATGTAAATGAGTGGTGACCTTTGTATACAGTATCTTATAATATCCTTTCCAGGATTATGAGTTCCTGGGACTGCAGTAATGTTAATTTGGGTATTCCATTGCTGCAGCAAGTCATAACCCCAAAAGTTACTGCAATATTGCCACATATGACCTCAGCTTCCCTCTCTGACCTTCTGGCCCTATTCAGTTAGCCCATATCTCGCTTTGTTTAACGAGATATGGTTACAATTTCTGGTAATTGAACATCTGCCTCTTGAAGAGGCCAATTTGGATGCCAAGATTCTAGAGTAATGATACATCTGGACTTGTATCTATCAAACCAACAATTACATTGTCATTTATATGCAGTTGTAGCTTTGGTCTTTGATCATTTATAGAAGTCAGTCAGAATATACGTTTCCTATTTCCTATTAGAATTTTTGATTTATCTTCCATGTATATTCCATCATCTAGAACTGTATGGTCTTTTACAGAATGTTCTGGAATTTTAATTTTCCTGGTGACACATGTCCTCCACAGTGACTTGGAATGACTGGGGCACTTTTAGCTTGGGCACCTACGAGAGGCCACTCAAGGAGTTTCCCAATGGTATCTGGTTGCCTTGTCTGTCTTTTTTTGTTTAGTATTTATTGATTCAATGTCTGCCTTCGCCACACCTTCTACATGTATGTGAAGACTGAGTTCTCCTATCTTTGCCATCCCGAGAGGAGATATTATTCCTAGGAATTCTTTGTCTACAATCCCTTCTTAGAAATTTGATGTCTCCTCATTCCTTTGGAAATTTATTTTCCTACAAAGATTCAGTATTATATATAGTCAAATGTCTCAATGTTTATTGTATTCAGGATCAATTCAACTATAGGTGCTGATCTAACCTTTAAATGCCCAAGTGTCTATTTGAACTTTAAATTGTCATTTTCAAAAGCCAGATATTCAATAAGTACTCACCTCACATCTGGGTATGTTACTTCTATTTCTACAGCCTTAGTTAATTTTATAAACAGTCACTAAAGAGTTCTCTCTAGCCCCGTTTAATCTTGGTACATGATTCAACTTGTTTTCCTAGTTCTTGAATCCTATCCCAAGCATTCAAGGCTGCTTTATGGCATAGGGACGAGATCCATTCATTGTAAACAGCCTGAACCTGTGGGTCAGCATAAGTGGCCTCACCAAGAATTCAGTCTTGAGAATTCTTGAGTCCTTTTGCTTTACCTGTTGTTCCAAAATTTTTACCTCTTTTCTAAAATAACTAAACATCAACTGGGGCCCATCATCCTTGACTGCTGAAACTAACTGAAGCCATGTGGTGTCACCTTAATGCTGGAAGCCCATGCCTTTATCATTTCCCCAGCAAATGCAGAATACAAGCCTTAAGTTATGACAGATTGCTTAATTTCTTTTAGATCATTCGTTCCTATGGATATCCTTCTACCCTTTTTTGGATTGTTTTGTATTTTTAGAACTTGATACTTTGTCAGAGTAGATTACAGGGTAGGAAGCTAAAACCTTGCGTAAGTCTTCTCTGACAGCTGCTGGCGATGTTGAATCCTTTCATTGTGCCTTCTTTTCCTGTTCATCAGCTCCAATAATTCCCTCAATAATTTCAAATATTTTTACTATTGTTTTTGTAAAGACTGAATCTCCTGGCCTATATATATTTCTAGTGATTTCATTGAGACACCTAGCCTCTGATCCTCATTCTGCACATATGATTAGTTTTTCCTTTAAAAATAACACGTCATCTTTGGACATTATTTGGATAGTGTGCAGATTGCCATCCTGGAGAGATACTCTATTCGCTAACCTATCATAACTTTTCAATTAATTTTGATTGTCAAATTCAACAGTATGAATTTGTATAGATAATTTCTAAAGTACCCTTAGATATGGATTGAATTTTGTCTGTCAAATTAATGTTACCATTTTCAATAGTATTAATTCTTTTAGGTAACTTTTGATTTTCAATGGTATTAATCCTGTCAACTAGATGTTCAATATTAGTCTGTAAAGACTGTATCATTTCTAAAAGTGCCTCATTCTTTTTTAATTATATAATATGAAGAAAAAAACTGAGTCCCAATATCCAATAAATGGATAGATCACCATAACTACATAAATCTTGCAGAATACAATCCATAGTATTAGCACAAAAGTTACTAAATGTTTCAATATTAATGTAGTCTGTCATATTGATTTTAATTACCTGTTATAAGATCTGGTGAATTCTTTTAGGTGTAAGAATCTTTATTATCCAGCAGGTGTCATGGTTGCAGAGTCTTGACTAACAGAGGTGAAACCAGTGGCAAAATGAATGGTCCTGTGCCACTGTAATAGATTCCTCCTAAATACTGAGAAATATGCTTTGTTTGGCATATTAAAAGCAGTAAGTCAATTTCATACACGGAGCAAGAAGGCCAGTACTCAATTGTAGGGTTAAGACAGCCCCTTTAGGGGGCGGGGTTTGCCTCGGGTGAATGCCTGCCAATAAATGGGTGCGCGGCTCAGCGGCTAGGCCCTTTTTCCCTCCCTACCTCCTGTACTATGCTGGAACTCTGGTTCTGTAAGTTCATCATTAAAGTGGTAAATATTCTTTGATATCTGCATTGCATTTATTTTGCGCGGATACAATTGGCGCCCTCCCCGTGGGGCTTTGCCGAGAAACCAGCCCATAATTGGAGTCTCTTGCAACCCCGGGCCGCTGCAGAGGTCTCTCTGGGCGCACAGAAGCAGCTGAGATTCTGAGCGACTCGATTTTCCCTGCTGCTTGCTAGAGAATCAAGCAGTGGGTTTGAAATCAACAGAGCATTTTTAACACCGCCTAAGTCTCTGTTACCCTCCCACCTCCACCAGCGCTCGGGTCACGTGACAGCGGCCTGCAAGCCCCGGAACAAAAACGCCAGCATCCCTTTGATTTGTTTACTTTGCTGGCTTTTCTTTATTCCCTTTCTGGCCCAATTGCTACTTATCAGCCTGGTGTCTGTTTCAATTTTGTTTTTGAGTCATTTTATTTCAGATTTAGGACACGTGGATTCAACTGGACTCTTTCACCACCACTGGCAGGAACCAGTCATTACAGGTAAGAGAATTTTTTCTTTTATAAATAATGTCTGAGAATGTGACAATTTCAGATTTCAATAGCTTTTTTGAGTGCACCATTTGGGAGATCTTATAAGAGGTGTCTACCACCCCACATCTATGGATATTCCTGGAATTCTTAATTTTCCTTAGCACTATTTGGTTTGATAATAGGAAAATGATCAAATCTCTTAAGGCAGAGGTTGAACGTTTAAAAACTATTGAGAATGACAACAATCTTCTCAAGAATCAGTTTGAAGTTCTCCAGGAAGAAAACCAATCTTTGTTTAACATGACTCGGTTAACTGAGCAAAATCTAGAAAAGTTACAAGCTGATGTTAAGGAGAAACTCATTACTATGGAAGAAGGAACAGCTGAATTAGATCGTAAGTTCCAGCAGTCCCTTTCTGTAGGAACTGAAACATTAACTGAGAGAATCAAAACTGCTGAATGTGACAATCAAATTTTGTCTAAAGCTTATGACAGATTGGCGGAAAGATTGTCAATACAAGAAGGCACGGTTTATGCCATAAAAATTATGTCCAAAGATGACAAGTTATCTATACTGGACAAATTTCATACTTTAGAATCCTCAATGAAGACTTTAGAACATAATTCTGGGCAGGAGAGTCAGACATTACAAAAAGCAATGGTGAATAAAATTGAAAAGATTGAGGAATTTCTAAATTCTGATGAAGATGAGCAAAGGGTAGAAAGGCAAATTTTAACTACATCTGTGGATAAATCCCTCCGGGACAATTTCCACAAAGCTCTACCTACAGCTCTACATGCCTTTCCTGTAATAACAACAGAAAAGGTGATTGGTTCCAGAAATGCTAGGGTAATCAAGGAAGATACATGGGAACCTGTCCGTATGAATGATCTCAAAGAAATTAAACAGGCCGTCATGACTTTTGGGATGCACACCTCTTTTGTTAAAGAGATGCTAAAATCTTGGGCCACAACAAGCAGAGCAAACCCCTCGAACTGGCTCCAGCTGGGCTCCGTGGTCCTTGAGAGTGGACCGCAATTAAAATGGAAATGCTTATTCAGGCAAGAGGCTAGACTTTTAGAACAGCAGGAAAAGGCAAAGGGAATTGATGTTTCCCTAGATAAAATTCTAGGTGAAGGGCTCTTTTCCGACCCTCAGGAACAAGCTAATTTGGATGAAAACATACTCTCCATGTGTACTACAGCAGCCTTAAGGGCTTGGGACAGAGTACAAGACCCAGGACAGAGAATGGAATCATTTGTCACAGTTAAACAGGGTCAGAGAGAACCCTTTAGTGACTTTTTACAAAGATTAACTAAGGCTGTACAAATAGGGATATCTGACCCAGAAGCAAGACGTATAATAATTGAGTCTTTGACTTACAAAAATGCTAATGTGGAATGCAAAAAGATCTTGGGGCCTTTAAAGCTCAGATCAGCGCCCTTGGAAGAATGGGTCTTGCATACACTAAATGTTAACACATTTGACTATGGCACTGAAGCATGGGTAGAAGAAGCAATTTCCAATGGTAAAAGGAGACACCAGAATACCAAATGTTTTAATTGTGGCAAAATGGGTCATATGAAAAGGAATTGTAAACAATGGGTTTTCAGAAATAATAATAATGCATCTTCTAGAGATAACAGGAATAGAAGGACTCAGCCTTCAGGATTATGTAGAACATGTGGAAAAGGCAAACACTGTACGAATGAATGCAGGTCTACAAGAGATAGACAAGGCAACCTGATACAGACAGGAAACTTGAGAGGGGGGCCTCTCAGGCCCCCATGGTAAACATGGTTCAGTCATTTCCAGTTTCTGCAGAGAACATGCCTCATCAGCACAATTAGAAAGCCACATGCCTACTGTTACAAGCAATAGTAATCAGAAAGATGAGTTACGTGTGTTTTGGCAAACTTCTATAAATGATCAAAGACCTAAACTGAGAGTGTGTGTAAATAGAATTTTTATTACTGGCCTGCTGGACACAGGTGCTGATGTAAGTATCATTACCCCAGAATCTTGGCATCCATATTGGCCTCTTCAGAATGTAAATGTTCAGCTCCTGGGAATTGGAACCCTATCTCGAGTAAGGCAGAGCACGAGATGGGTTGAATGTATAGGGCCTGAGGGACAAATAGGAAAATTAAGGCCATATGTAGCAAATACTGCAATGAATTTATGGGGTCGTGACCTATTACAACAATGGAATACCCAAATTAACATTCCTGCTACTTCTAGAGCCCATTTTTCTGAAAATAATATTAAAAGTTATTACAAACGGAGAAAACCAGCCATTAGGGCTGTGCAAGAACAAGCAATTGATGTCCCTTCAGAAATACTAACAGCCTTGCCTCTAAAATGGTTGACTGAGAAACCAATATGGATAAAGCAATGGCCTTTAGCTGAGGAAAAGTTATAGGCTTTAGAACAGCTGTTACAAGAACAACTAGATGCCGGACATATAGAAGAATCTACCAGCCCTTGGAATTCTCCTGTATTTGTGGTTAAGAAAAAATCAGGTAAATGGAGAATGGTGACAGATCTCAGGGCCATCAACAAGGTTATTCAACCTATGGGCCCTCTGCAATCTGGAATTCCTTTGCCCTCTTTATTACCAAAAGGATGGCCTCTCATAGTTATTGATTTAAAGGATTGTTTTTTCACTATACCTTTGCAAAAGGAAGATAGAAAAAAATTTGCCTTCACAGTGCCTACTTATAACAATTCTCAACCTTCGAGGAGGTACCACTGGACCGTCCTCCCCCAGGGTATGTTAAATAGCCCCTCCCTGTGCCAATATTTTGTGAACCAACCATTGCAAATAATACACAAGAAATTTCCCAAATCTATAGTATACCATTACATGGACGACATATTGTTATCTGATTCAAACATAGATACCTTGAACAGACTGTTTGAAGAAATACAGATACTGTTACCTAAATGGGAATTACAAATTGCTCCTGAAAAGATTCAGAAGGGAGATTCTGTTAATTATTTAGGTTATAGAATAGGTTTGCAAAGAATTAAGACTCAGAAGGCTCAAATTCGGAGAGATCGCCTACGGACTCTTGATGACTTTCAAAGACTGTTAGGAGACATTTCCAGTTTATGACCAGCTATTGGGATAACACCTGATTTAATAATTCATTTGAACAAGACCTTGAATGGTGATAAAGATTTAAACGGTCCCAGAGAATTAACAACTGAAGCACAAAAGGAACTGACAATGATTGAGGAGAAATTACAACAGACACATGTGGACAGAGTGAATCCAGAGCTCGATTGTATTCTTGTCATATTACCATCAAAAATTTCTCCTACAGGAATTTTAATGCAGAGAGATGATATTATCTTGGAATGGATCTTTTTACCACATAAACCAAGTAAGAAACTGAAAACTTATGTGGAGAAAGTCTCTGAGTTAATTATAAAAGGCAAGCTGAGACTTCGTCAACTAGCAGGCATAGACACAGCAGAAATTATAGTGCCTTTCACTGCTGATGAACTAAAGAAATAATGGGAAGATAATGAACCATGGCAAAGAGCTTGTGCTAATTTTTTGGGAGACATTAATAACAACTATCCAAAAAGCAAGCGGCTCAACTTCATAAAGAGAACTTCTTGGATTCTTCCTCGAATAGTCCGTGATGCTCCAATAACTGGAGCCTGTACATTCTATACTGATGCCAATAAATCAGGGAAGGCAGGTTCCAAATCAGAAGACTTGGGTAAGGTGAAACAAAGTCCGTATAATTCTGTCCAGGAGGCAGAATTATATGCCATTCTTATGGTGCTAAGGGATTTTAAAGAACCTTTTAATATAGTCACTGATTCACAATACGCAGAAAGAGTTATTTTACATATTGGAACTGCTGAATTTATACCTGATGATACAGAACAAACCTCATTGTTTGTGTGCTACAAGCCTCTGAATTTCATAAAAAACATCATGTTAATAGCAAAGGTTTGAAGAAAGAGTTTTCTATTACATGGCAACAAGGTAAGGAGATTGTGAAGAAATGCCCTACCTGCTCTTTCTATAACCAAACGCCACTGCCAGCAGGGGCTAATCCAAAGGGCTCCCATAGAAATGAAATCTGGCAGATGGATGTGTTCCACTTTGCAGAATTTGGCAAATTAAAATATGTTCATCACAACATTGACAGTTATTCAGGCTTTCAGTGGGCAACTGCTTTAAGTTCAGAAAAAGCTGATTCAGTAATCACTCATTTATTAGAAGTCATGGTTATCATGGTTATACCTACACAAATAAAGACAGATAATGGTCCTGCTTATGTCTCTAGGAAAATGAAACGGTTTTTTGATTATTACAATATCAAGCATGTTACAGGTATACCATACAATCCTACAGGTCAAGCAGTCATAGAAAGATCAAATCGAACTATAAAGGATATGTTGAACAAACAGAAAGGGGTGGAAAACACCCCCAGAAATAGGTTACATAATGCTTTGTTAACCTTGAATTTTCTCAACACTAATGAGAAGGGAACGACGGCTGCAGAAAGACATTGGATAATGGAAAAGTCTGCTGAACTAAATCAACCAGTTTATTTCAAGGGTGTGCTGACCTCACAATGGAAGCCAGGAGATGTGCTGCGTTGGGGAAGGGGTTTTGCTCTTATCTCCACAGGTGAGGAAAAATTATGCATACCGTCAAAATTAATAAAGGTTCGGTTTGAGGAAGAGAAGTCACTTGGAAAAGATAGATAACAATTCATTCACAAGGATGACCGGCATTCAGATGGTAAGGATTACTGATAGAATGGGGGCAGGGTTCTTTTCTTATCTCCACAGGAAAATATTCATCTCCAAAGAATTTAAGGGACCCTGAATATTTAATTACTGATGGATGGAAAATAGTTACAACCCACTAAACATCAACAATAAAATTCTATACATATTGTAAGTATTGATTTTTTTATATATATTTATATGTTTTATTGAACACTTCTTTATAAATGTGTAGAGCTGGTTTTGGAGTTGGACTATGGCTCAGTCCCTCTTCAATTACAAGCCTGTTAATAAGGGATATTTCAGAGTTTCTGTCTCAGGTCAGGAGCCATGACATGGGACAGAATAACAATAATTTGATACTTGATAAGCTTTCTTTGCCTTTCCTCATATCTTTGTCTTTCTTTATATGTCAGTATATGTCCTTGTTGTTAATGTTTAAATTTCCCATAACAAGCAACATATTTTCCTACAGTAATCTTTGAAGTTTCCAGGCTGAAATGGGGCCCCACAACATCAACTCAATCTGGTTTTTATGACGTCATGAATTTTTTTTTTTTTAAGCACTAATTTTAGACCTGTTTTTTGGTACCAACTGCAAGAGACAATTTCGTATGATGCACATTTTTGACAATGCTCTGGCCGGACCTTCTCAAAAACACTCAGAGACTAGTTATAATTTTCTTAAGTCAAAGGTTTATTTGGGAATTTTACCATCATTTGCTTTCACAGGGGTCCTAAGAAGAATGTCGCCCCCATGTCAGCTAGAAGCAATCTAAGAGGACGACGTCCTCTCTCCCAACAGAGTTTGCCCACAGGGTTAGGGACATCTTTTAGTGGTTGGTTTAGGGTTGAGGGGATGGGGAGATATTGTATGGAATTAGGGGTATATTTAAAAAAAAAGAGGGGGATTAACTGGTTTGATGGGATGATTTGTATTTGTGATTTACTGTTTTTAGAAAATTATATTGGTACTGTTTCTTGTATATTGATATATTGAATATTGAATGTGAGTGTTCCTACCTCTACTTTTGTATAAGAGTATGCTTATATTGTATGGATACATCTATCATATCACAACATACATTTCTACCTCTGGTACTATTTATGTAATAACATTGTTTACATTTGATAAGTAATGACATTGTTTACAGGTGAAGATCATTGTCTTCATATATTGCACAGTTGTTTATTCTCTTAGTTTCAAATTAGATAGGTATTGAGAATTATATGTTTGTCATATTTACTTTTAGGATAATCAGATCTTTTAAATACATATAGATTCTTTTTAGTATGACTAGTATAATCTTCAGCCTCTTTGAAGAGCTGTAGAAAATGGCCTTTAATCTAACCTAGAATTCTGTGCCATCAAGACACAATTACTCCTGGCAACACCACTCTACTCCCGAGAGAACGTTGAGCACCAAAGACACTCCACTGTGAGCTTGTCTTCTTGGCAGAACTGGCCTTTGGGTTAAGAAAAGCCCATACCTCAACTACTGACTAAAATATGAAACAGGATTGTCTTATCTTGCCAAGACAGGGTAGGATAATTCTAAGAAAGTTCCTTGCATTTGATAATGGTATGTCAGTTATGTTAGGCCTTAGTCAAAGTTGGTTGACTCAACATTGCAAACGAGATTTTGGGTGATTGCCCAGGTAGTCAGTTGTCTCTGTCATTTGTTGCACATTTTGGATATCTCTCATTTGTTAAGTAATATTTACTCCCTTCTCAGATCTTTGATGGAGTTGAAGATTATTTAATTGTAGTTACTCTCTAGCAAAACTTTTGTTCTCAATATTGTTTGTTATATTTATCATTTGTTATTATTGTTTATAGTTATATTTGGTTTATTTCTGCCTTATTTAGACAAAAGGGAGAGATGTAGGGTTAAGACAGCCCCTTTAGGGGGCGGGGTTTGCCTCGGGTGAATGCCTGCCAATAAATGGGCACGCGGCTCAGTGGCTAGGCCCTTTTTCCCTCCCTACCTCCTGTACTACGCTGGAACTCTGGTTCTGTAAGTTTATCATTAAAGTGGTAAATATTCTTTGATATCTGCATTGCATTTATTTTGCCCGGATACACTCAATGGCAGGGAGCACAAAGCTAAAGAAAAGCTCAAGAAAAGCCATGCAGCAAGGAACACAGCAGTGGGGGATGGTATGTTTGCGAGCTTGTGAAATTTCCAAGTCTCTGCACTCAGCTCTGTTGTGGTGGGGATTTTACAAAAACTGCTTAGGTAAAAGCAAACCAACCAGGTAGGGTTGGGTGTTTTTCTGGGCTGTGGACCGGTTAGACCTTTAGGCTGTTCACCGAGTAGGTGTGGAGTGCAAATCCGTCTGTGGCACCAGATGAAAAGGAAACTTAAAAGAATCCCACACTAGCTCAGAATCGAGGATAATAGAGGGTTATTTATTTAGGAGTAGACTCACAGATCGCAATCCTCTGCTGGTATGGGGAACAGCAACCAAATCCACAGTCAGAAAAGAGGCCAGATGTGTGCTTTACATTTGCATAAATAGTTTAAGGGGCCACGTTCAAGTGTGCCAGTAACTTAAAGGCTACTGGCCTTAGGAATTTCTACAGCACTAAAATAAGTTTACAGATGTTAATTCTTTAAATCTTTCTATAAATAAATACAACAAGATCGTTTTTACAGATGGATTTTAAAATCAAAGCTACTGACTTCTCAGTAACTGTTTTCAGTGAGATCATTTATGTTTCTTAGTATGCCCAGGTAGAGTAAGGATAACTTAGGTCTTCCACAAGTCTCCTCTTTGTGAGAAAATATAGGTTACAGATTTGGAAATTAAATTACTATCACATAGAGAATTATTTATGAACAATGTTGCAAATTTGGACATATACTATAAATCTGAATGAATGCAATGTAACATTTCATTCTACCAAAAAACAAATTCTAATATAATCACGAAAAGATATGTGTGAGTATTAGGATGGAATTGTTTGCAAAAAATGACAATTAATATAAAAACAAATGAAAACATCCAAAGCAAAGTAAACAGCTTAATAAAACTCTATTTATCAAGGGGCATATGGTTAACTACATTTTTGTCAGAGTCATGCATCTTGATACAATACAGTAGCTATGAAAGCCAGGGGAGTGGAGAAGTAAATCATAAATAAATAGTTTTCACAAATATATGATGCTTATAAGTTGAATAAACAGTAATTTTATGTTCTATTTATATTAAATATATTCAATACATAATATATTATAATACATTATAAAAATCTATAATGCATATATATAAAGATATTTTTAAAATATGAATGTACATCATTCTTAGAAAGAACCAAAATATTCATAACATTTCAACTGAATTCATAAATGTTATAAATATCTAAGCTATAATTAAATTAAATTTTCTACTCTATTAATAATCTCGGTGTTGAAATTGATTAATGTATTCAGGAATATAGTAGAAGATTATACTTCACCTGGAAATTGTATTACTAAGAAAATTTATACACTTATCATTCTGCTTCCAACATAATTTACACTTAAATTTGAATTGTAATTAGTATATGTAATATATGCTAATAGAGCTAAGCAATAGAGTTGACAAGATGACTTAACAAGTACAGATTGCCATCAGAACTGATGATGTGAGTTCAGTCCCTGGGATACATAAGATGGAAGGAGACATAAATTTCCTCTGACTTCTGACATCAGCATGCATGTTGTGTCATGCATATGAACCAAAACACACACACACACTACAACATAAATTTAAAAAAAAATATATAATAATATATCTTAAAAAGCAGAATTATTTAAAAAGTATCACATTATGTTATAGAGCATTAAATTATTTTAATTTAAATGCAAACAAAATCTATTATTTTTAAAAATGTGAAACATAATGAGGACAGAGGGGAGGAGATTACATGTAAAATAAATGTTAAATAATACATGATGAAGACTGCTAAAATACCCAATATTTTACTTAGGAAATTAGCTTGTTATAGTATAATAGACTATACTATAGTATATCAAGACTCTTAGCAAAGGCCTATGTAAGACAATGGGTTATGCACTGTTGGACAAATAACCCTGAAGTATTAAACACCCTATTGAAAAAGACACTACTCACTTTGGACACAAGACATTAAAATATCTATCTCAAACTTCTAATCTACTCTTAGTTCTGACTTGTTCCTAGGAGTCACATCTTGCTTAAAGGATACTATGGTGGTTTGGAGATGAATGCATTAGTGGTATTACTACACAATGATATGTGCATGCTGGAATACATATCTTCCTGCAGCATGTATGCACTGGTGCACTAATGGCATTGTGGATAAGCAAGCAATCAACTACTTTCTAATTGGAGATAAGAGCTGCTCCATAGGAGGGATTTCATATCTGGAACTATAAACTTAGTCATAAAGCCATGATCAGAATGATTATAGGACCTAAGGGTACACATAAATTGGCTATATTATATGGTTATGTTGTTAATATTCTAAATACTTATATTCATACCCATAGATTTGTGTTCTCAACTTTAATCAGAGAAGCTTCTACTACAGTATTCATAATACAAAGACTTCCGATAAGTCAAGACCCAATTAAAAATAACACCGAATATTCATTTGTGGGAGGGTCATCTAGATCAACCTCTTCCCATTCAAGGCTAAGCTAATGAGAGAAAGAAAAAATGTAAGAGCTACTTAATATGGATGTGAGTTATATAATGATGACTTCTGAACTTGCCTTAGTTATTGCATTTATCAACCCACAGAAGGAAAGTTTACCAGCATAAGGTCTTCACAGGATCAAGTCAATAAAATTCCTAGCATGGCTCATGAAGAATACCCTGAGGCAGTTTTCTGACAATTCATGGATATAGCAGGACAATGAGTCATTCTCATTTGGGATGTGGCCCCTGGTACATTATTTATGAAATGATAGATGGCTACTATACTGCTTTACTTTTATTGCTGTGATAAATACCATAACCAAAAGCAACCTGAGGGAGAAAACATTTACTTCATGTCAGAAATCTACAAGAAAATATTCCATAGGCTTGACTACAGGTCAGTCAGACAGGAGCAATTTCTCAACTAAAATTCCCACTCCGCTTGTATGTCTAGGTTTCACTTAAGTTGCGTATATAGGCTTCATTAATTTGACTTATAGTGACAAATGGTGACAAGCTATAGCATAGCAAAAGGAAAATAGAAAACATTTTTATTTTTT
The DNA here is from genome assembly GCF_018167655.1 of Microtus oregoni. Taxonomy (NCBI): domain Eukaryota; kingdom Metazoa; phylum Chordata; class Mammalia; order Rodentia; family Cricetidae; genus Microtus; species Microtus oregoni. The sequence goes on from NW_024543089.1 coordinate 27,902,498, forward strand.
TTAATTTACTAGATTATTTAAAAAAATACCAATCTAAATTCCCTTTCTCTCCTCTCCTCCCATTCCCTCCACCTACCCTCCCACCGCACCCCCATCTAATCCTAAGAGGGTAAGACGCATTGCTTTGTGGAAGGTCCAAGGCCCTTGCTACTATATCTAGACCGAGCAAAATATTCATTCAAAGAGAATAGGATCCCAAAAAGCCAGTACTTGCAGTAGAGATAAATCCCAGTGCCACTGCGAGCAGCCCCTCTGTCTGCCCCAGCCATGAAACTGTCAACCACATTCAGAGGAATTAGTTTGGTCCTATACTTGTTTCTTCCCAGTCCAGCTGGAGTTGGAGAGCTCCCATTAACTCAGGTAAACTATTTCATTGAATGAACCCATCATGGTCTTGACCCCTTTGTTCATATTCTCATTTCTTTTACTCTTCCACTGGACTTTGGGAGCTCAGACCAGTGCTCCAATGTGGGTCTCTGCCTCTGCCTCCATCAGTTGCTGGATGAAGGCTCTATGGTAATATTTTAGATAATCATCAGATTACAGGGCAAGTCAAGATCAGGCCCCCTCTCCTCTATTGTTTATGATTTTATGCTGGGTCATCCTTGTGGATTCCTGGGAATTACTCTAGAGCCAGGTTTCTGCTAACCCTATAATGACTCCCTCAATCAAGATATCTCATTCCTTGCTCTCATCTCTGTCCTTCCTACATCTTGACTATTTAATTCCCTCAAGTGCTCCTCAACCCTCCCCTTCTCCCCTCCTCTTCACTTCCTACCATTCCTTCTCTCCCCATCCCCATGCTCCCAATTTTGTCAGGAAATCTTCTCTGTTTCTATTTTCCAGGTGGATATATGTGTGTGTGTGTGTGTGTATATATATATATATATATATATATATATATATATATATATATATATATATATATAGTTTGGGTTCACCTTATTACTTAGCTTCTCTAGCATTAAAAAATGACATCTTGAATTTTGCATGCAAATGGATGGAATTAGAAAACACTATACTGAGTGAGGTAACCCACACCCAAACAGATGAATATGGTATGTACTTACTCATAAGTGAATACTATGTGTAAACAATAGAAGTTTAACCTATAGTTCATGATCCTAGAAAATTTCGTATCTTAGGGATATGGAATGAAGTCACATAGGTGCTGTTCAAGTCATATTATTTATTTCTCTCTCTCTTTTGTTATAATTGTCTCCAATTTTTAGGTCTAGTTATTTAGCTTGAAATCTGTTCTTTGGTTTTAATTCGATAGTTATATTTTTTTCTATTTCTGTTTCAATTCTCCCCATTTATTTACATAGCTTAAATATAGTTTTTGACAAGAGGTTTGACTTAAAATAATTATGAGTTATATCTTATTGGTCAAATGCACATTTGTTTGACTGAGTTATAAGAACAGAGCCGTATACCATGGCAATTCAAAGTCTCAAAATTTCTGGAGTAAGATTGTGACCAGAGGACAGGGACACAGTGTCCAGGGAGAGAAACTTTGAGATATAAATCTTTATTCACCAGACCTGGCAAGTGTAGAATTGGCAGCATTTATTTTCTGCTGCTTTTTGTTAATAATGTTGATTAGATGCCTGTAACTATGACCGTGTGCATAACTGTAAAGTTTTAAATTTATGATCCATTTATAAAAACTGTTAGTCCAATTTGAAATTTCTCTGAGTTACAAATGAGTTAATTGTGTGCAGTTTGTCTTAAACTGGAAAAAAAATTGTTGTTTTTCTGATATTAGTCTAAGTAAAAGGAAAAAAGTGGTTTTTAAGTGTTTCACGGTCCTTGTGGGACAATAGATTTAGTTATGAAGCATATCCTTGTATATTTACTATATATCAAAATCAAACAGCTTAAGAGTAGTTATTTTCCTGATCATTCACAAATATATGTGTAATGTAAGAAGTCCTTCTGTCTATCTGTTGGTTTCATTAATGAATAAAGAAACTGCCTTGGCCTGTTGATAGGGCAGAACTTAAGTAGGAAGGGAAGATGGAACTGAATTCTGAAAGGAAGAAAGCAGAGTCAGAAAAACGCCATGGAGCCACCAGAAACAGATGCTGGGAATTTTACCCGGTAAGCCACTGCCATGTGGTGATACACAGGTTAATAGAAATGGGTTAAATAATATAAGAGTAAGCTAATAAGAAGATAGAGCTAATGGGCCAAACGGTATTTTAATACATATGTTTTTGTGTGTGTGTGTGTGTGTGTGTGTGTGTGTGTGTGATTATTCCAGTTCTTGGAAGCTGGGACAAAACAAGAAGCCTACATGTGTGCCCATAGATTGAGATGTAATAATGAGATTAATATACACATCATATGAGATTGTACAATACAGTGTTGATATTTGGAGACACCATAGCTGTCTTTGCACATGTGAATTTACAGACAACAGCAGTCAGTATTTATAAGCAAACTTCTCATAAACTTTGCCTATGAATTTCCTCCATCAGATTAGTTGATCACCTGGTGTGCTGGCCTTATAAATATCATCTTGCATCTGTTGTAATTTGTATCATGGCCCACAGTAGCTTTTGACACAGGATATGATACATGGGGCATAATTGCAGAGATGTAGTGGTGGATGTTTATGATCAATATACATTGTATAAATGGATAACCTTTCAATGAATAAGAATATTGTCTTAAAATATGCAGTAGGAGTTAGCAGAAGTAACTATTTCAGCTATAACTAACAACAGATTTCATCAACTACTTTTGAGGCAAGTTCTTTTCCTTCCATTTTTTTTATTAGTTTTTTGAGAATTGTAAATTTTGGTCACTTTCCATCAAACTTCTGGATTCATCCCTCTTTCAAGTAAAATCAAGTTTGAATCCCTTTGTTTTATTTAAAGCCAATGAAATAAGTGCTGCCTATACATTGTAAAGTGTATGTCCATATACTTAAGCACTGTCAACCTACTATGTTGATATCCTTAAATAAAACTTATTCTCGTTTGTACATGCAAATTTTTACTAAGTCCACTTTGAGCAATTTAAAAATCTTATTTTTTAAAGTGGTTGTAAAAGTTTGCATTCCCACCAGCAATGGATGGGTGTTCCCCTTACTCTACATCCTCTCCAGCATAGGTTATCATTGGTGTTTTTGATTTTAGCCATTCTGACAGGTGTAAGATGATATTTCAAAGTTGTTTTGATTTGCATTTCCCTGATTGCTAAGGAAGTTGAACATGACCTTAAGTATCTTTTGGCCATTTGAAATTTTTCTGTTGAAAATTCTCTTTTCAGTTCAATATCCCATTTTTTTAAATTGGGTTATTTAGAATTTTATTGTCTAATTTCTTGAGTTGTTTATGTATTTTGGAGATCAGACCTTTGTCTGATGTGAGGTTGAAGATCTTCTCCCATTTGATAGGTTTCCTTTTTGACTTAATGACTGTGTCCTTTGCTTTACAGAAGCTTCTCAGTTTCAGGAGGTCCCATTTATTAATTGTTGCTCTTATTGTCTGTGCTACTGGGGTTATACGTAGGAAGTGATCTCCTGTGCCCATGTATTGCAGGCTACTTCCCACTTTCTCTTCTATCAGGTTCAGTGGGGTTAGATTTATATTGAGGTCTTTAATCCATTTGGATTTGAGTTTTATGCATGGTGTTAGATATGGATCTATTTCCATTCTTCTACAGGTTGACATTCAGTTATACCAGCACCATTTGTTAAAGATGTTTTCTTTCTTCCATGGTATAATTTTAGCTCCTTTATCAAATATCTGGTGAGTGTGGCGGTTTCTCAGAAATTTGGGAAACAACCTACCTCAGGATCCAGAAATGCCACTCTTGGGAATATCCTCAAGCATTATTTGTAATAACCAGAGCCTGGAAACAACCTAGATGCCCCTCAATGGAAGAATAAATAAAGAAAGTGTGGCCCATATACACATTAGAATTCTACTCAGTGGTAAAAAACAATGACATCTTGAATTTTGCATGCGAATGGATGGAAATAGAAAACACTATCCTGAGTGAGATAACCCAGACCCAAAAATATGAATATGGTATGTACTCACTCATTAGTGGATTCTAGTCATTGAGCCTATTGTTGCAATCCTAGAGAAGCTAAATAATAAGGTGAACCCAAAGAAAAACATATATAGATCCTACTGAAAATTGGAAGCAGACAAGATCACCAGGCAAAAGTTGGGAGCATGGAGGTGGGGGTAGGGTGGGATGAAAGGGAGAGGGGGAAAGAGAAGAGAGAAGGGAAAGATTGGGGAGAGCTTGGGAGAGTGGATGGTTGAGATGGAGGAAGGGAAGATTTGGGAGCAGGGAAGAAGATATCTTAATTAAGGGAGCCATTTTAGGGTTGGCAAGAGGTTTGTTTCTAGAGGGGTTCCCAGATGTCCACGGAGATGTCCCCAGCTAGGTCCATGGACAGCAGAGGAGAGGGTGCCTGAACTGGCCTTGTCCCATAGTTACACTGATGACTATCTTGAATATCACCATAGAACCTCTGTCCAGCAACGGATGGAGATAGAGACAGAGACACACATAGGAGCACTGAACTGAGCTCCCAAAGTCCAGTTGAAGAACAGAAGGAGGGGGGGGAATGAAAAAGGAAGTCTGGACCGCTGAGGGGTTGGTCCACACACTGAGACAGTGTGCCTGATTTACTAAGAACTCACGAAATTCAGCTGGACTGGGACTGAACGAGCATGGGATCAAACTGAACTATCTGAATGTGGCTGACTATAGTGACTGACTGAGAATCCAATGATAGTGGCACTGGGATTTGTCTCTACTACATGTACTGGCTTTTGGGGATCCTAGTCTGTTTGAATGCACACCTTCCTAGCCCTGGATGGAGGGGGGAGGGCCTTGGACTTCCCATAGGACAGGGTACTCTGCCCTCTCTTAGGACTGGAGGGGAAGTGGGAGGGTGATTGGGGGAGCAAGAGGGGAATGGGAGGATGGGAGGAAATGGAAATTTTGAATGGTATTATTTATAAAGCAATAAAAATTAAAAAAATAAAAAACTTACTTTTACATAAGAATATAAATAATTTTCTAAGCTAAATTTATTTCCTTGTCCTTGTCATGTTACATTCAGCTTGCATAGAGATTCAGTAAATCCTTAGTTTGTAGCACTTCAGATCTATTTGCCTTCATTGCTTTTTTTTCTTTTCTTTTTTTTTATTGAGAAAAGAAGAAAAAAAACATAAACGAAAAACAAGTTTCCACCTCCTCCCAGCCTCCCATTTCCCTCCCCCTCCTCCCACCCTTCTCCCCCTCCTCCCACCCTTCTCCCCCTACCCCCACTCCTCTCCCCCTCCCTCTCCAGTCCACAGAGCAGTCCGGGTTCCCTGCCCTGTGGAAAGTCCAAGGTCCGCCCCCCTCCGTCCATGTCTAGGAAGGTGAACAACCAAACTGGCTAGGCTCCCACAAAGCCAGCACATTAAGTAGGATCAAAACCCCGTGCTATTGTCCTTGGCCTCTCATCAGCCCTCAGTTTTCGCCATGTTCAGAGAGTCCGGTTTTATCCCATGCTTTTTCAGTCACAGTCCAGCTGGCCTTGGTGAGCTCCCCATAGATCAGCTCCACTGTCTCAGTGGGTGGGTGCACCCCTCGTGGTCCCGACTTCTTTGCTCATGTTCTCCCTCCTTCTGCTCCTCATTGGGACCTTGGGAGCTCAGTCCAGTGCTCCTTTGTGGGTCTCTGTCTCTATCTCTATCCATCACCAGATGAAGGTTCTATGATGATATGCAAGATATTCATCAGTATTGCTCTAGGATAGGGTCATTTCAGGTTCCCAATCCTCAGCTGCCCAAGGAACTAACTGGGGCTAAGGGAAGTAGACCAAATTGCCGGGGAGAAAATTGGGATCTTGGGGGTGGGGTGGGATGGGGGTAAGGGGAGATGGGGAGAGAAAAGGTAGAAGGGAAGGAGGGGGGACTTGGGGAAACAGGAGATTTGGGATAAAGGAAAGGTGGATAGGGGAGCACGGAACCACAATTCTTAGTTAAGGGAGCCACTTTAGGGTGGGCAAGAGACCTGACCCTAGAGGGGCTCCCAAGTGCCTTCATTGCTTTTTACAAAAATTTATCCTAGAGATTTTATTATTATCATTATTATTATGAGATTATTATGTGGCAGGCACTATAGGCAGTAAAAGACATTCCTTCGAAGCACATGTGACCTAATGAGTGTTAACATTTATCACTATATTTCTAATAGGATTAAAGAAGCAGGGCAAGGGCCTAGTTTTGTAGGTAATAACCTTTTCTGGATGGAAACACACACACTAACAGAACTTGTTGAGGAAAATATTGCTGCTGCAGTTCAGAAGTATAAGAATCATAACTTGTGATCGTTAACATATAAACCATATACAAAAACTCATTCTTCCTATTACTCTTCATTTGCTTTTTAAAATTGAGGATGCGTTTATTTAAATATACTATACATTGATTTTTTACAAAGTTTATATATTACATTCATGTAAGTCGAGTCTCTAGAATTTTAGTGTTTTAGCAGGTTTTAATTTATTTTTAGCTAAAATTAATTTTTTTCAAAGTTGAACATACATAGCAAAAGGTAATTTTGTTTAATAGAATGTATTAGTTAAATATAATATATTATTATATTTTAAAAATGAATTAAAGACCAGAATTTAAATGTATTTTTCAAGCTGGTATAAGATTCTTCTGGTGTATAATGATAAATAATTCTTGCTTATTTTCTCTTTGCATCTTAGTCTCTCTCTCTCTAATCTACATATATAAGTAACCAAAAGACTTAATATCCAACTTTACTACTAGAAAGCCAGCTAGGTATTAGTTTCCATCGAGGTCTTCCCTACATATCTGAAAGAAGTTAATCACTTTGTTTAAACAAATATTTCCAACATATGTTTTTTATTAATCAAACGGAAATAAAAATACTACCTATCCCTTAGAGCTGTTCCACAGACTAAATAAAATATAAAAAACAGGATGAAATTTTTTTTAAATGATTGTAGCCCTGGGCTGAGCTACCAAAGTCCAGCTGAAGAGTGGGAGGAATGAGAATAGGAGCAAAATATCATAATGGGGACCCCCCATTTAAACAGTTTACCTGAGCTATAGGGAGCTCACAAATCAGACAGGGAAAGAGCCAGCATAGAACCAAACTAGACTCTGTAAATGTGGGTGACAGTTGTATGGCTGGGGCAGACTGCAGGTCCACTGACAGCAACAGCAGAATTTATCTCTAATACTTCTACTGGCTTTTGGGGAACCCATTCTGTATGGATGGATACTTTTCAGCCTAAATATAGTATAAAGGACCTTGGACCTTCCCCAAAGAAATGTGCCTTACCCTGTCTAGGGAGTGCATGGGAGTGGGGTGGGGTGGTGAGTAGGTTAAGGGATGGGAGGAGGGAAGGAAATTGGACCTGGGATTGGTATGTAAAATGAAGATAGTTTATTTTCTTTTTTTAAAAAAAAAAGAAAAAAAATTCAAGTTGTATTAGGTTGATAGTTGTTTGGGAAACAAAAATGACATGCCTTCAAGAATCTAAAATATAACTGAGAGAAAAGGCCCGCCACTATATTCCTCAAATAGACTTAATGCGTGGTGTTAGGTTTTCATTCTTTTCTTTCTATATAATTCTTCTTCCACCAATTCATTGGAAACAAAGGGAGTGTTTGCTTCTCCCCAAATTAAGCTTTATAAATTAGGTTAAAGTTATGAAGACAAAATAAGAAGAGCAAGTCAAGTCTTCCCTCGAATGAGAACTAAATTGTGAAACATCATTCTCACTCTTACTATCTGTCATTATTATCCTTACTTTTGATTTCATTAAGCCATATTTAGTCTTTGACCCCACTGACTATTGTTACAAATGATAATGTACAAGGATATTTTCTGCAGCAGAATCCAGGTTATAGCCCACCCATATACACCATCATGTGCAACATTACATTCTTTCAGAAGTATCTGAATTTTAGATAAATAGTAGTAATTTTAATCACCTAAAATTTCAAAATAAATCTCTGGTAAATTAATTCTTAAGTAATAATACTCTTCTATAATCCATATCCTCCTTAAATAAATGGTTGGATGAAACAAAAGAATTTGCCAAGCAAAATTTTTCTTAAAACTCATAATTTCATTTTTGAAAATAGAAACTAGTTCATAGTAATTACTTTGGTGATTGTGATGTTGGAATCTGAAAAAAAATTGATTACTTAAATTTTGATTGACACAAACCTTAAAAGAACAACCATTTTTAATAAAGTATGAATATCAAGAAGACATTCCCTTTCTTGTTGGACATTTGGTAAAGTCATTAGTCTGCCTGATGCTATGAATTCAGGCATGGCTGAAGACTGTTTTCAAAGGCCAAATGGGATCTTACAGCGTGAAGCGTGCTCTCGCACATCACATTTAGCACTTCAGTTAAGTAACACAACACTGATTGGTCCCTGGAGTATTGTTTACCCATAGATTAAATGTCAGGTTTGAAAAATTGGACTTTAGAACATGTCACGACAAATGTAAGAAAGTTTACACCACAACATAACCACAGACTCTTAGACGTTATAATTAGTTTAATTGAAGGCATTTTTGGTTAGAATAGAGCCATTAACATGCTTAATATTTTTCTTATTCAAATCTTTTTCAACAGCTAGAAAAATCTAATTCAATAAAATTACATCTTTGATAATATATCAACTAATAAAGTGAGTAAGCACTTAGAAATCTGTGGCAATGACTTGTGAACAAGAATTTGTGTTATACATAGTAACAAACTGAAAATGTTGGCTGGAGGGCGTAGAGTAAATGCATTATATTTAAAGCTTTGAGTCTCTTCAGACTTGAATATTGACTCTGACAGTAAGTGAAATATTATAGAGCTCAGGAATAAATAGTACTATTCAAAAAGCTATAACAAAACTTTTGTTAGTTACAGCACACAGACAGCCTTTCTCATAGTCAAATATATTTAATAATACATGTCTTCTCAAGGCTTTATTAGCATATATTAATAATACATAGTAATGAGTTGCAGTATGTCAAGTTTATAAATATATATAATATAGATTTATTATAATCACTCTGGCCCCCTTCCACTTATACTACCTCTCTTTCATCCCAATTATTCCACCTACTATTATTATATCTTTTTAAGCACAGTATACTAATGAATTAAATCAGGGTGATTTATTTTTTTATTTTTTTTTTTTTGTTTTTTTTTTTTTATTTTAATTTATTTATTTATTAAGAATTTCTGCCTCGTCCCCACAACCGCTTCCCGTTTCCCTCCCCCTCCCCCGATCAAGTCCCCCCCCCCTCATCTGCTCGAAGAGCAATCAGGGTTCCCTGACCTGTGGGAAGCCCAAGGACTGCCCACCTCTATCCAGGTCTCCTAAGGTGAGCATTCAAACTGCCTAGGCTCCCACAAAGCCAGTACGTGCAGTAGGATCAAAAACCCACTGCAATTGTTCTTGAGTTCTCAGTATTCCTCATTGTCCGCTATGTTCAGCTAGTCTGGATTTATCCCATGCTTTTTCAGACCTAGGCCAGCTGGCCTTGGTGAGATCCCAATAGAACATCCCCATTGTCTTAGTGTGTGGGTGCACCCCTCGTGGTCCTGAGTTCCTTGCTCGTGCTCCGTCTCCTTCTGCTCCTGATTTGGACCTTGAGATTTCTGTCCGGTGCTCCCGTGTGGGTCTCTGTCTCTGTCTCCTTTCATCGCCTGATGAAGGTTAATATTCCTGAGGATGCCTATGTGTTTGTCTTTGGATTCACCTTATTTAGCTTCTCTAGGAACATGAATTATAGGCTCAATGTCCTTTATTTATGGCTAGAAACCAAATATGAGTGAGAACATCCCATGTTCCTCTTTTTGGGTCTGGCTTACCTCACTCAGGATAGTGTTTTCTATTTCCATCCATTTGTATGCAAAATTCAAGAAGTCCTTGTTTTTTACTGCTGAGTAATACTCTAATATGTATATATTCCATACTTTCTTCATCCATTCTTCCGTTGAAGGGCATCTAGGTTGTTTCCAGGTTCTGGCTATTACAAACAATGCTGCCATGAACATAGTTGAGCATATACTTTTGTTGTATGATAGGGCCTCTCTTAAAGGAGCATGAATTATGAGTTAGTCACAGGAGAATGGACACCCTATCAATGTTTACATTTCAGTATAGCATTTCTCTCCCTCCTCTATCAATATTCAAATTCCAAGAGATACCTGGGGAAAGGTGGAACCTAAAGAGCTCCTCAACCTCCAGCAAACATAACTACTGTTTTTGAATCTTCAGAGTAGGGCCCCGGGATCCTCCATGACAGAATACAGAAGGGTCTAATCTTGTTCATGTTCTAGGCAGGTTATCACAGCTACTAAAAAGACCACATCAGGCTAGAAGACATAGTTCTGTAAGACTACTCTTTTTTTTCTAGATTTCATTTTATTCCCCTCTTTTACTTCCAGATGATACCAGGAACTCTGCAGTGGGTAATATGTGTTTGACTGATATCTGAAAACTCAATAAACTCTTATCTTCATAATTTTAACCAGTTATGAGTTTCTGCAATTACACATTCCCTACTTCAAAAAGAGGCTTCTGTCACCAATCTTACAGTATTATTATTCTATGAAAATATATAAGTAATTTAAAGACAATTCAACAACCATATCCTGTTAATTTAGCAGAACAAATCGGTAACTTCTTCACTAGTACCTATGACCTATTCAGCTATGGACATAAGACCAGTTACAATACCAGACAAAGGAGTAGACTTAGAATACAATTACAATATGTTGACTACCACCATAATATTCATGCCACTGTTTTATTGTTTCATTGGATATTTGTTGCCAAATGTTGGTGGATGTTTCTTTCCCACTGCCAGTTTTCAAATAACCAACTCAGAAGTTTATATTAATTGTAAATGCTCAGCTGATAGCTAAGGCTTATTACTAGCTACTTCTTACACTTAACCCACATTTGTATCTGTGCCTTACAATGTGGTTTAGTACCTTTTCTCAGAATAGTATGCCCATCTTTCTTCTCTTCATCTCCTCTTGACTCTCCTGACTTTGTTCTTCTTCATCCCAGCATTCCTATTTTGATTGCACCACATATACTTTCTGCATGGAAAATCAGCGTTTTATTAAGCCAATTCAAATGACAAGTCTTTACACCATACAAGAGGATTATTCCTCAACAGCCAGGGTAATTTCCATCACATTCGGAAACTGTGAACATTAAATGGCAGTGAGGATTCTTTCATTCTAGTTACTCATTGATTTCTCTACGTCCTACAACCAAACAATGTATTGTCTTCAGCAAAAGAACCTAACTATCTAGATGTATCAGGTAAATGAAGAGCAGTGATAATAGCCTACACTATTGTGATAGTCTCAGAATAATCCACAATCAACAATTTATGGGGATGTAACCCACCATTGTTATAAAGATTTTCATTTAATAACTTTATGACTTCTAGAAGCAGCTTTATCCACCCACATAGAGGACCGCAATATTTTAGTGCATGTCTGTGTTACATGTTCAGCACACCACCTCATATATCCAAAATTACCATTTTCTCACTCTTCCCAATGCCCTTGTTTCCTCCTCACTCTATCCTAGACAGTTTCACTTGAACTTTCGAGTCATGTATATAAGTATCTAAAAATCTAGGAACCACAAAAGAGAGAAAACTTATATTGTCTCTCTATTATTGATTTAATTTTAAAATCATGTCTAGTTTAATCCATTTTCATGTAAATAGCATAATTGCATTAGTTTAGTATTTATGTATGTAAAAATTTTATTTCGCATACACACCTTATTTTCTTTGTTTGTTAATCTCTTACTAAACACCAAGGTTGTTTTCATAATTCAGCTGTTATAAACACTAATGTGCATCTATCTTTTGTAAGAAACTCTTTGTCACAAAAAGAGTTTGACATAAATATAGTGGATATGTATGGTCCTTTCAAATTTATTTAATAGTTGTTCTCTCCATTCTTGATCTATAGTATTTATGGAATTTCCTATTCTGGTCTTTTTACCATTATGAAAGGATCATACCCAAATATGTCCTATTAGTCAAAAAAAAAAAAGAAGAATAATCAAGTTGAAAATTTTGATCTTGAAGAAACCCACAGAGCTTACTCTACGTCTGCCACATCCCCATCAAACTAAAAGGAAAGGAGAGAGAGTCATTTATTTTATGTTACTGAGTTCCTTGGTGGTTATTTTCAAAACTGTACTATGGATGTAGAACTTCTCTGTTTCCCAGAATCCTTTCCTCCAAATGCTATCAAAAGCCTAAAGTCGATAAAAGAGTCATAAAAATCTTTTTTAAAGTCTTTATTTTTTTTCTGCCAGTTGCTTCAAAGTAAAGATCTGATCGGTTGCATTCCTGTTAGCTCTGAATCTGCACTGGGTCTTTGCTAGGATTTCTTCTGTTTTGCCCTTCATTCTTTGCAGGATAACAGAGGAGAAGATCTCACTGCTATGGCACAACAAACTAATGTCCCAGCAAATTGAGCAATCCAGCTTGTCCTTCTTATTGTGTATGGGAATTATGACTGAGTGCTTCCATTGCATGAGAATCATTTTGTGTTCCTATATCTCCCTAAAGAGTCTGAGAAACATCTCAGCCCCAGAGCCTATTGCAGCTACCTCCAACTCTTCCACTGTGATGTCATCTACTCCTGAGACCATTCTGCATTTTGTTGTCTTGATAGCTTCCTCTATCCCATTCCTGCCAATATATAATATTCCCTCATCATTTGGGAAACAATAAGGTTATACAGATACCCAGAGAATATCATAATACTAGAAAATGCTTGTAAATAATATGCTTCTGCATCAGTCAAATTCTGTGGAGAACTAAGTGATCAGTTTAAGACAATCGTAGGAGTGTTGCAGGGATGTATACTCTTACCACTGCACTTTAATATATTTCTGGAGTTAATAATAGCAACAGCCTTGGAAGATGAGGAGATACCCAAATATGTCCTATTAGTGCAGATAGGTGTGCAAATCAATAATTTGAGTTTTGCTAATGATCTAGCACTACTTGCTGAAAGACCAAATGAGCTGCAGGTCATGGTAAACAGAGTGGTGGAAGTAAATGAAAACTTATATGAAATCAAACATCAAGAAGACTGAGATACAACACATGGGAAGGGTGCACATATATTTTAACATTGTAATAAAAGATCAGAATCTCAAGCAATCAACTTTGTCTATTTGAGAACAAACCTCAGTTCAAGAAAGGGAACTGTTTTAGACTTCAAGAGGCAGATAGGGATTGTGAGGGCTGCATTCCAGGCAATAGGAAAGGTTTGGTCAGCAAGAGACATGATGACAATAACAAACATGCTAGAATATGAGGCACTTGTCTTGAACTGCCTTCTTTGCAACTATGAAACATGGACAATGAAATGCTTCTCAGAACAGCAGCTGAAAGTCATTGAGACTGCATGTCTCAGGAGTATTGTAGGTGTCACAGGAAGAGATAGACTACACAGTGGTGACATTAAGAAACATCTCTATCTACAGAAGGAAGTAAACTAAGGATAAGGCAATGACACTTGAAATACTTCAGTTATGTTATGAGAATGAATGATGGCAGATACCCAAAGATAGCAGTGCTTGGAGGAGTGTGCAGGATAAGGCAAAGAGGAAAGTAAAAAAAAATGCTGTATAGACAGCATAAAAAAGAAATTTTGGGTATGACAATAACACAGGCATCAAGAACTGCCCAGGATAAAAACAATTAGAGAGCCACCAAAATGGGCTGCCCAAGCATACTTAAGCATGATGATGATGATGAGTAATGATGTAGACATCAATGATAAATCTGATAATCAGACATAGGACACAAAATTTAAATTCATAGTATTGACTGTAGGCCCAGTAGGGAACAAAGCAATTTCTACAGAAAACCAAACACACAAATTAAACATCATTAAAAGTGATTGGAAAAGTAGAGACAGGTTACAGTCAAATATTTGTGAAAATGATTATGCACAAATAGATTAGACAATAGGAAACATATCTGATCAAATTATGTCTTTGGGAAAGAGGTTTTCCTGAAGGACTTTGAAGTCATGATGAGGCTCCAAGAGATCTAATGGGAGCTCACCAAATCCAGCTGGACTGGGACTGAACGAGCATGTGATCAAACTGGACTCTCTGAATGTGGCTGACAATGTGGGCTGACTGAGAAGCCATTGATAATGGCACTGGGACTTGTTTCTTCTGCATGTACTGGCTTTTTGGGACCCTATTATATTTGAATGCACACCTTCCTAGGCCAATTCTCATGCCAACCCTCATTTTGTTTTAATATGAGAAAGGTTTACAGTACAGGATGGTAGAAATTGGTATTTTTCTGGAAGGAGTTGTAGAAGGAATGAATATGATCAAAATAACAAAATTCTCAAGAGCTAAAGAATAATTTTATTGGAGTACAAAAAATAATAGGATAAAGGAATGGAAGAAATTAAGAAAGGTACAATATCATATCTCAGACTGTGAAATAGCTTGAACTCTCTAGTAATAAGTAATTATTTCGAAATATATCTGTCATTAAGAAAATAATTGAGATCAATTTACATGTTATCAGAATTTAGGACATGCACCATTAGTTAAACACGATTTACATAATTTCTTCAAAACTTTTATAAATTCCATTCTCTGACATCCTAATCAGAGTCAGAGTAAGTTTATTTCATTTGTTGTCTTTGCATCACCTCATAGCAGAATCAGATGATATGTTCCTCATTCATTGTATTACAAATTATAGAAGCAGATAGAATATTTTTGATGAACACCCAATATAGTATTTTTCTACTTAAATTGTAATTTGTGCCATTTTAATATTTCATGTTTTGGCTTTTTCAAAATCTGGTTTGAGGCAGAAGTGTAGGCTGCTCCAACTCTACAAAACTCCAGAGCTCTGGACTGTGGCCATTTGGTATCTGCAGGGTTCTGGCAAAAGCAAGTCTCTTTACAATGGTAGAACATACCGCTTTGTGTGAGCTAAATATCTCTCTTCAGTTAGCAATCTACTAAAGTCTGATGAACTTGTTCCATTCCTAATATCCTGAATTTTTTTCCTAAAGTACTTCCTGATATAGGATTATGCGTCATGATAAAATCCCTAGATTGTGAAAATTTTCACACTCTGCTAAGAGCCATAACTATGCCCTTTGAAGCCTTCATCAGATGGCTATGTACTTTTCATTCATGTTTGTGATGTTTTATTTGTACAAAATGAAAATTTTTAAAAGGCATGAAAAATTTTTCTATTTAATTATGGTGACATAATAAGACTTTTAAAGAATATCAGAGAGGCTCGTCATGGTTCTGGATTGACTGTGAAGCTGACATATGCAGTCATGCAGATGCATTAATAGTAAATATGAAAGGAAGCAACTAAGGATAGCCTTTTCTCTCCATTTAACAATTAAAATTAAGTTCTCTGACAATTAAATAAGAATAGTTTTCCTAGAAAAATGAAAGAGTTCATCTCTGAACATGCCAAGTAAGAAATACGACATACATCTGGGTAAAGACTATAAATTTAGAGTGGATGTGAGGGAAAAAATCGAGTTGAAAATAAAACAATTTAAAAGAAATCATATTTAAATTCATAAAATTAAAGATGATTCTGTTTACAGTTATTCTGTAGTTTAAGACTCACATTCTGCCAGGTGGTGGCGGCACATACCTTTAATCCCAGCACTTGGGAGGCAGAGGCAGGAGAATCTCTGTGAGTTCAAGGCCAGCCTGGTTAACAACAGCTAGTTGCAGGATAGGCTCCAAAGCTACTCAAGAAACCCTGTACTGAAAAAAAGAAAAAAAAATTAAGGACTCACAATCCTGGGCCAGAATTTTACTTGTCCCGAATGAAATGTACAACTTGGAATCTGACTCTGTTCAGTCAGTGTCTTAGATAGGGTTTAATAGATTTTTGTTATGAAGAGACACCATGACCATGGAAACACTTATAAAGGAAAACATTTAATTGGGACGGCTTATAGTTCAGAAGTTTAGTTGTTATCATTATGGTGGCAAACATGGTGCTGAGCAGACAGACAAGGATCTGGAGAAGTAGCTGAGAATTCTACATAGGGGTTGATGGGCAGGCAGCAAGTAGAGGGTGAGATAGTGGGTCTTGTTTGAGCATCTCAATCTTAAAGCCCACCACCAATGACACATTTTCTCAAACAAGGCCACCCCTCAAATGATAGTCCCTATAACGTAAAAGGCTCCATTTTAACTCATACCACATCAACAAAGGAAACAAATAGCAAAGAGATGATAATCTAGAAGAATATGAAATCTCTATGTGAAAGCTGTCTTCTAGCTGAGGCTTCTAAAAGGGCATCTCAGAACAAAGAACAATGCAGTGAATAATGATGCTAAAACTTTTTATTTTTCAAGGCAGGGATTTTCAGTGTATCATTGGTTGTCTTTGAACTATTTCTGTAGATCAGGCTGGTCTCGAACTCATAGAGATCTGCCTTTCTCTACCTCCCAAATTCTGGGATTAAAGATTTGTGTCACTACAACCTGGCTAAAAATATATTTTTAATTTATAAATTATATCTGAAACAAAATATTTCAGGGCCTGATAAGTAGCATGTCAACAAAACTTGGTATTTGTAAGAAGTCTTTAATTTATAATATCATTAATAACTTAAGTTTCAAAAAATATTGATTTTTTTACCATAAAATGCATTCATGTCCACTTTTAAATTCCAAAATATTAACACATCACTAGTTTTTGATATTTCATTAACATCAGTTTGAAATCAGCCTCACTTCCATTATACACTTCTATTTTCCTACCACTGCTCTTAATCCCCTCTTCTAGGAATGTCTTCCTTCTCCATCAAGCACAATAAAATCCTTTCTACTATTGCACTGATGGATTCATCTCACCTGACAGAATATTAGTGAATTCAGTTGTGTAATTCTGTTGATAACCTTTCTCCCAAAACAGTCTGATTAACAGCTACTGTTACTGTTGAAGTTCCAACTTGATTTCTATATGTCTTACAGCCAATGAATGTGACATTTTTAGCAATTAATTCTTACCCTCAAGTTACGGTGAGGAACCAAGAGCAGTAGCAATAGCCAAAATTGTTTGGGGGTGGTTTCAGGAATTTCATGACACTACATGTGAATTTTTTCTCTTGTATATAAATTATTTTTTTCTGTATACATATATACACAGACACACATAGACACACACAGATCCACACATATGTATATACTAAATATATGTATATATGTGTGTACGTGTATATATGTATGTATCTATCCTATTGTATTTTGGATTGATTTTTTTTTTAAAGATTTATTTATTATGTATACAACTTTCTGCCTCCACATGCCAGAGGGCGCCAGATCTCTTTACAGATGGTTTGGAGCCACCATGTGGTTGCTGGGAATTGAACTCAGGATCTCTGGAAGAGCAGACAGTGCTCTTAACCACTGAGCCATCTCTCCAGCCCCTGATGTTGTTTTTATAACCCTAAAAGGAATAAGAGAGAAGGGAAAGAGAAAGAGTAGGGAGGGACCTTTGGAGTGAAGTGGAAGTGCTAAAGAAAAAAAGAGAAAGATGGAGGTGGAAAGTATACATCAAATTATAGTTTAGTACTTGCCATTTTTTTTAATTTATAAGTTTACAAGATGGAATATTTCTCTGTAGTCTGCAAAATTGTTATTGTCTTTTTGAATTTTTATTAGATTCTATTACTCTATTATGCTTAATTTCAACCACAAGAAAACTCTCTGGAATTACTTACCTGGGAATTCTATTTTTTCTCACATTACCTCCACTTCATCCTTTCTCCTTCATGACTCATTGACAAAGAGGAGTTTTCCCTCACATGATTTCTGTTGCATGTCAGACTGTTTTTTCTAGAACTTTACTTTTATCGGATTTTACTTTTCCATGCAGCACTATCACTTTTGTTTCTTTTCAACTTTGTTTTCCAAATCCTGTTTGTGTGTGTGTGTGTGTGTTTTGTGTGTGTGTTTGTTTGTGTGTGTGCATCTTTTTGTAAATTGTTATATCAATTCAAAAGTAATTGTTGAGTTAGGACAAAGAGCCAATATGACAATACCTTTATTTCTATGTCAGAATAACAAGCATTGATCAAACACTATTGATATTGAAGAAACTGACACAATTAGTTACTTAATATTATATATGTATATATAATCTGTTATGTGTTTTCTCAAATTGTATATGAATGTTATGTTTATGTATACTTCTATAGCTAATGTACACTTTTAAAGCTCAATTAATTCCCTAAAACACTCACATAATAACTTATGTAGTCTATGTCCATGCTAGAAATTTGCACTCATAAAAACTGTAGGAAAATTTCATAAAAACTGAATATTTTAGTATAATGATAAATTTTATCTCTTCCTAAAGCTACAGATACTGAAGTTTTGTTTTTTGCTTGTTTTCTGTAACGGCGTAAATGAATGTAAACAGATTGTAAAATATATACACAGCTTTAATGGGGAAATTAGACTTACAGTACCACGGTTCCCGCGGAGAACAGGAAGCAGAAGGGGCAGCAGATTTATAGGTAAACATTCGCCCAAGGCGGACATGCCCCCTAAGGCTGGGCTTAACCCTACAGTTTTCTTTTGGATTTTTGGTCTATAAAATATGAAGAAATTTGTTTTCATTTAGAAATACACTGAAACAGTTTTTAGTTGTATCCTACACAGAAAGAAAAGAGCTTCTTACAAAGCTTATTTTCGGTAGCCAGGAACTAATGTTAAATGCTTTTATCTGACATTACAAGAGTTCAAAGTGTGTTGTAAATGTTAGTAATCTATTCTACAAGGGATGTCTCAGAGGATGGGATTACGGATCAAGCACACTGTGAGTCTACTGTGAACCACAAAGTATATCTTTCTATACTCCATGAAAACATTAAGAAGATTAGAATCAAGAAGAAGAAAACTAATTGATAAATACTAATAAAGGTCAGACCAAAACAGTAATTGCCTCTCTGTTCAGAACTCAGAGGATTAATTAATTGCCTTCTTGTTTTGCAGTCTTCAACTAAAAGCCTCTAGGAAGCATTTGTTCAATGAGGCTGAGGTGCAACCAAAGGTTGTTATAAAATTTGTTGATGATTGCTGAAAGTATTAGGATATGGGGCATCTGAAAGGGCTCCCGACTTTGAAGCTAAGTCAGAGTAACAAGTTGCACTCAAGTTCCAATAAGATGGAAATTTTTGAATGCTACAAAAACTTGACATAACTGGATAGACAGACAAGCTCATAACAAAAACTACACAACTAAACAAAGCTTGACTCTTAAGTAGCAAGAGTAAGCTCCTATGTTAGGAGAACTAAAGTATGATTATAACATTAATAACACTAATTGACATGTAGACACTAAGTCAGTTTTAAAAAGTTATAATTTGTTCCATAGAAACAGGAGAGTCCAGCCTGGTTAAACATGGAGAACATGATTAATTTTGTGATTTTCCTTAACAAGATACACATCAGCATTTGAATTATTAGACTCTTCATCTAAAAATATACAAGCTTTTGAAAATATTGAGGAGTTTGGAAATATTTGGGCTGGGTGAATATATGTGAAGAATAACAAAATAAATATTTGGTGGGAATTAAAATATAAGTTGCCATTGTATCCCCTGTTCTTTTACCAATCTATAAGTAACATGTGAAACTTTTGATTCTAAAGCCAGAGACAGTGATCAAGTAAAGAAGGACCCACTTTCTAGTAATCATTTCCTAGCACATTTGTTTTTCTACTTCAAGCTTTTTGCCACCCTGAATTGCTAGGACAAGACACACAGAAAAAAAATAGTAACTCAAGTCTACATACCAGGTAAAAAAAGAAATGTGGCCAGTCTATGAAAGAAATTATTTGTTATAAAACATTCATCCAACTTCAATGCATTAACAAAACACAAAACATCCAATACATTTCAGTTTTTCTCTAAGAAAGATTAATTTTTAATTTTTAAAATATTCTATCACTTGAGAATTTCTTATACCTAATTTTAGATTTATTTACCACCCTTCCACATTCTTTCCAGACCCACACTTACACTTTATTACCCTCCCAACACTTCATTTTCCTCCTTTTATTCATTACTATTATTACTATATGATTTAGCTCATTGAGTCTAATTTGTGCTGTATATAATATACTCTGTGTTTGGGTCCGGCAACTTGATTTTTATAGTTTAATAGCTTGTTTTTTCCCTGTAGTCTTCTTGATCTTTATAGTCATTCATGTCACCTTCATCTATGTAAGAATGTGTGTGATAAAGATGTGAAGATAAAGAAAAATGAGCGAAAACTAATGTCTGAAAGAATCAGAAACTTTCACTTTTCTGTAATGACCTGTGATAGGATCGAGATTAGTAACAGCTTTAATGTGGGGAAAACACTTTCAGTGCTAGCAATAATGTGTTGCCAGAAGATAGGAAATAAGATAAAAGACAGTTAAGTTTGCTGGACTAATATGAAGGATGTACATATGCCTAGGTTAGTACACTGGGTATGTCATACTGACTTATTTAATTTATTCCCTGCCATAAATTTCAAAAGGAATTGTTATCTTTTCTTTAAAACTTCCTATCAAGATATCAAAATAAAATAAAACTGAAAGTAAAACCAATGTGTTAGTCAAAAATAGAGATAAAATATTGTAAAGGAAAATAGAATGTTTAAGCTATTTTTAAAAAATTGTTCTTTACATGATGCTGATGTTGAAAAGTAAAATTAAAACAGAGCATCAGCAGAAAGTCAAAGGAGACACACACTTCATCGTTCCATGGTAACTTTTGCTTAATCATTCTATAAGTCAATATTTTATATCTGCTTTTTCTGTCTTAGTATAATTGCACATTTTATGCCATATAGTTTATGTTCACATGTGTGCTTTAACATTATGTGAGTTCCTAAAGTGTATTCAGTTACAGGTTAAAGGACCTTGACAATTGTATGATCTGCTAAATCCACTTTAGTCTCAATAACTCATTTAAAATTTGTGCTCACAAATAACTGTGCCCCGTGGTATTGTATTTTTATCTCCTGAGTGGTTTATTCCATTCAAGGCAATTCAAATTTCAGATTTAATTCTTACCTCATGTGGTTGGTAAAATATATTTCATTAGTATGTTGCCAGTGCATCCTAAGGAAATGAACCTTTAACTTTTTTGAGTGGTTTAGAAACCATATACTTAATGTTTAAACCAAATCCTCTACATAAATAGAACCTCAATTTGTGACACAGTCACTGTGCTTTTCAGTATTTTAAATGTACAATAACCCTGTAATTGATAGGTGAAAAAAATTGGCATTTTATTTCAACAAAATGTTATGAAAAAATTGTTTCTTTTCACATTTTTCTCATGTTGCTGATTGATCACCCAGAATGAGGTTTAATGCCAAACTGTCCAATCTTCATGGATGTAGGGAAACAGATGATTTCAACTCCCTTTTCATGTTTTCAGCATTTAGAGAACATAAAGCACATTCCAGAAGTCAGCTGAGTGGTTGCCTTTCAGCCAGGGAAGAAAATATTTGACTTTTTAGTACCTGAGATCCTGGATATCAGTTTCAATTCACAACAAATGAATTATTTTGTTCCTCAGTTGACTACAATAGTTAACATCAGAATGTAGGAAGACATGACACAGTGATGGGAAAATCAGTAACTGCAGGCACCTCACATGAAGAAACCAATACAACCTCAATCCTTGTGCTGAAGTGTAAGCATGTGTCTTCAAACAAGAGCCTTCCTCTTAAAACATGACAAGACTCTCTTGTTCAAGTATTTGAAATATTGAATAACTTTTAAAAGTCTTGACAGGAAAATCTATCCTCCATTTCCAGGATCAAAATTTTAAATTAAAAAATACTACGCATTGGGCCACATGAATGTTATCATATTCATAAATCAGTTATAATTTTTCTCATGTCTCAACTTGATTAAAAACAGAGTTCTCTTACTAAATGTCAAAGGCATCATTTATGGTTGAAATTTTTACCCAGGATTTTCTCTCAATTCTCAGTACTGTGCAAAGATGGAACAAATCATTACAAACTGATTTGCCCTGCCACAGTCTTAATGAAATAAATGGAAACTTAGGAAGGGGTTGAATTATCTTTATACTTACATACATAGAGTATCCTGGAATAACTTCAGAATAGCTGTTTTCAAGTACATGGATATTCATGGCTTGGTAAGAAGCACATAGTGAGATGTCAGCCATTGTAGGTTCTATCAGCCAGGTTGCTTTGAGCTGTTACTGAATTGCACAACCATATGTGACAGCCTTGGGCTGAACCATCAGCTTGGTGCCCCATCTGTGCTCATTAAAATATTGCTCTGTGTTCTCAATCAGAGTCCAGTTTTTCAGAGTTGCATAATACTTATACTCCTTGATTAGTATATAATACATGGATTATAAATCTGCATAATTAAGCTTTAAAGATGTCAACTAGTCTTTTATGTCACTGATTTTCAAAAATTTCAGTGTTATAATTCTAGAAGTTATTTGTTACCCTAATACATGTGTCTCTCTGTATTGGTGGCTCCCTGATTTTCAGATTCAACAACAATGTATCAAAAGTATTCATAAAACATTGTTTCTATAAAGGAGAAATAGAGGCTTTTCCTTTTTAATATCCTGGAAATAATACATTATAATAACTATATAGCTATATATAGTAACTAAACACTTTATATATACACTAAAAGTGTAATGATATAACATAATAACTATAACCATTTAAATATAAGCTAAATGTGTTGAATTACATAAGAGTAAAATGATAGGTTATATTAAATAATATACCATTTTATATAATAAATTAGAATATTCATAGATTTGATTTTTTTTTTGCAAATAGTCTTTAAACCAATTTTCTTTAGATACTGAGATCAGTTGAATTTTCTATCCTTAGTGGAAGTATTTGAGTATCAGATTTAATATTGATTCAGAATATTAGAGACTCACAGTCATTAACAGTTATTAAGATAAAAATCAATAGGTTATACCAAATAGAAAGAGTATTAATATGAAGATTAGTAATGACAAGATGTGTATCTTATAAAGTTTTATTGGTCTAACGTTTATCATAATAAGCCATCATTATTTTTAATTGTAGTATCAAATAAAATTTGTCAGTTATTCCAGACCTCCTGATGATAACCAACTGTTGCATCTAGGTAGTCAAAAATTACTACTGAAAAATCAAAAATTCATTGTAAATTTCAGAAGAATAATCACATTATATAACAAATTGTCAAACCTTATGCTAATATTTGTCATTAATTCATGACATTTGGTTTATTAAATATAATAATGAATATATTAGATAGTTTGCATGTTAATAAGAATGAATGCAGATAATTATTATGAATGTGTTATCAGTGATCTCCAAAGTTCCACCCGCTATTGAGACACTTATTAGATATAAGTTCAAAGTTATCTGTGTGAGCACTTCTAACTCTGAACATTGAACCACTTTTGAATCAAAGTTTCATGTTATCTGTCATAATCTGAACAGTATTGTCTCTGAGCACTTTACAGAAAAAAAATGGAATATGAAGTAAACATTTATTACTTGGCAATGTAACTCTAACACCTGTAAGTGAGTGGAAAAAAGAGCCCATACTTTCTTCAAAAATATTGCTCGATTGAAATTAATTCTTCACAGAACTGATTTCTGTCTGCAATACCTGACCATGATGACATTTTAGTGATTTTTATATTGATGTGTTAGATAGAGCAAAAATATTTAAATGCAATTATACATGTGTACTTTATATGTTCAGTATATATTTATGCTATATATAGTGTTTTAAATAGTGTTAAAAGTATAATTCATATTATATGGCTAAGGAATTTACTGGTATTTTGTCAGGGCAACAGAAAATAACTAATACAGCACCAAACCTTGGAATCTGTTAACATTTATGACTCAGTTCTGGGATTTCCGTAACTGACTAAAACACATAAAATAATTGTCATTTTGAACTCTGCAAATCTAATGAAGTAATGAATTAATCTGATATACATAACCTGATTTTTTTTGTAATACCATAGGTAACAGGCATTTTATTCATTGGCCTACTAGGCTAAAGAAGAAGATATTAGTGTCATGATAAAGGTATGTATTGAATGCATAGTAAATAAATGAAAATTATTTGATATAAAAACTATACTTCTTTGATTAGTAAGGCAAACCAAATATGGGAAAGTGTATTAATCTATGTTCATTAAAATATATACATAGTAGGTTTCAAAATAGTTCATAAAAAACACAGTCTTAGTTCTTGTTGAGTCATAACATGACAGCTGTTTTCCCTATTTTATATCTTATTTTATATTTTATATA
This sequence comes from Microtus oregoni, assembly GCF_018167655.1. Taxonomy (NCBI): domain Eukaryota; kingdom Metazoa; phylum Chordata; class Mammalia; order Rodentia; family Cricetidae; genus Microtus; species Microtus oregoni. The sequence continues at coordinate 27,926,926 of NW_024543089.1, forward strand.
TAACTAAACTTTATATTTTAGAAGAATTATTTGAGATTCCACTAATAATTTAATATTGACTCAAAATATTAGATACCCACAATCATTAGCAGTTTTTAAGACAACAATTAATAGGTTCTACACAGATAGAGTAATGCTGTGATACTCATGTCAAGATGTACATCTTATAAAGTTGCATTGGCCTAAAGTTTAACATCATAAGTTGTCATTTCTAATTATAATGTCAAAGTAACTCATTACCAACGCCAGACCTATTGAAAAACCAACTGTTCTATCCCTGTAGACAGAAAATATTATTGACACGCATAAATTCATTGGGAAATATAGAGGTCTAATTAGACTATATAGCAAATAGTTCAACCAAATACTGTTATTTATCATTAATTTATAATATATGGTTTGGTGTGGGAGGTCCTTCTGTTTATGTGTTGATTTTATTTGTTAATTAGTAAAGAAACTTCCTTGGCCTGTTGATATAGAAGAACATAGGTAGGTGGGGGAGGGAGGAGAACTGGTCTGAATGGTGGGAGAAGGAAGGTGGAGGGAGAGACACCATGGAGGCACCAGAGACAGATACTGATCTGAGCTTTAGCCAGTAAACCATACCCACGTGTCAATAAACATATTCATATAAATGGGTTAAATTAATTTGTAAAAGTTAGCCAATAAGAAGCTAGAGCTTATGGACCAAGCAGTGATTTAAATAATATAGTTTCTGTGTGATTTTTTTTTTTCGGTTCTGGGTGGCCAGGACAGTCAAGCATCTCTCTCCTCCTACACTGGCTTAATTTGTATAGGGATATCCTGTGGTGGTCAGAGTAGAATAAGTTCTCTTGCACTTGATTTCAAGGTAGTAGGAGTCACCTGACATGGGTGCTGGGCACTGAGCTGAAGACTGCAAAAGGAGCTGTAAGTGCTCTTATTCACTGTCTCCTGTTTCAGTGATAGAGGGAAGAATAGCAGTCACTTAAGTTTGGATATGCTATGTGATTTTCTCTTTCTGCGTTGGATTGGAATAATGTTTATTTATAATGTTATCCAAGGACAAGACATTTAGATGCTTCATGTGATATTTCCTTTCTACATCATCTTGTCTGCCAAAAGACATGCAGTCAATTGAATAATCCTAGCAAACAGTATGAGTATCTAGGAGTAGCATGAGGATGTACTCATGAACCAAGGAAATGATCACAAGATAGATGTAATGGACCCACTGTGAGATGAAAAGGACCCATTCTGCCACTTATCATCTAGCTATGTGCAAACTCTTGTTTAACAAAGGCAATAATGGATTTTTTAATTCTTTGATGTACTTACACACTATATATAAAACATATAAAATGTTGGCAATATTCTTTCTGGATGACAGACTTAAAAAGCAAACATATCAAAGCTAACTAACAAATAATTGTGTGAATGGCAGAAATTGTGTTTGCAAGGAATTCTAGGACTCCACCGCAAATGTCACAGCTTCAATTTCAGTCAACAAGTTTTGACTCTGCCAACTGACTTAGGGCGTGAATCAAGATAAAGAGTTTTGATTTTCTCTTGATATCTGGCTTCAGCTCTTTGCTTGCCTCTTTGTTTCATCATATTGGATTGCACAAGCCAATCACAATGTGGCAGTCAATTTTTCATCACCTTGAAATGAAACCTATTTTCATAAGATCTATAATCTGTTTAAAACTCTTTTTACCTTATTTTCTAATACCATAGACCATGGATTTTCCTCAAATGCCCATGAGTTTAAAAGTGTGGTTTCCAGGGTAAGACTTGGATATATCAAGACTCTTTATGATTTGGGGCTCTGTGGGGACATTAGGCCATTAAGAATGTGCCTTTTGTGAGGATTGTGGGATTCAGGACTTTTCCTCATCCCTTTTGTTCTCTTTCCTTAATGAAAGTACGTATTGCTCTAGCACACTCATGTCTTCATTTCTTGTTATGGTCCATAAAGAAAGGCCTATGTGACTGGAGAGGGAAGTCTCCAGTATTGTAAGCCAAAAGAAACCTTTTCTATTTATAAGATGATTATTTTGATTTAGAGTATGTCTTATAGTAATGGAAAGATGAGCAGTGTATAGCATATTATGCAATTTTAGTAGCCTTCTCATTAAATAAAAAGCTACCATTAACCCTGTGTTATTGTGAGACCTACAATTCACAGTGACCATGAGGAGAACAGTTCTACGACAGGATTTCCTGTGGCCTACAGAACAACTAAGCTGCTCAGTGAGTCAGGTATTTTATTTGTCATCACATTCTTTCTCACTTAGTTTTCTCTGGTAGGATGTGCTGGGACTCTTCAGGTAGTTTAGTACATACATTTTTCTGTAGTCATACACAATAATGAAAATAATTCAAGTAATCATTTAGGTCTTTTCTCGAATCACTATCAAGGCACTTTTGAGAAGTCCACTTCTATTACTATTTGTCTGGCCTTTATGGTGTATCCAGGACAAACTTTTAATTGTCCCATTTAGACGGCCTGATAAATTTTGTCCAATCTCAGGCATCTATTTCTTTCTTAAAATCTGACATCCATGAGCCATATTCCACGCATTTCATGTTGCTATTGACAATAGATGTTAGTAAAATAAAGAAGGGAGAGCTTGATTATCTTTTGAATTTGTGAAATTTAACTCGGCAGCTAATACCATAAGCAATAAAGATAATTGAGGAAGACCAGGTTAGTTGTTTCTTGTGGTTCCAGGAATCCACAAGGATGACTCCAGTTAAAAATCATAGCCATAGTGGAGAAAGTACCTGAACTGAGAATCTCTTGTAATCAGATTAGTGACTACCCTAATTGTCATCACAGAACCTTAATCCAGCAACTGATGGAAAGAGATGCAGAAATCCACAGCTAAGCACTGACCCGAGCTCCAGGAATTCTGTTGAACAGGATGGCAAAGTGAAGTATTGTATGAATCGGGGGTTCAAGTTCATCGTTAGGGAACCCTTTAAATCTTTTGATATTACTAGCTTCTAAAAGAGAATTATAGGAAAAATGTTGGTAAAATCAGCATCACCTATAAACTAGCTATGTGAAATCATAACAAGGTTAATACCTTTACATATAAAGATAAGTGATCAAAGTATCAAGTATGTAGGATGAGCTGGGGAAATCTTTTTAGCACAACATGAAGGCCATAATTTATAAGAGTGCATTACATTGAAGATTTTTATTAAGTAGATGTTCAGATTCTCTCGACAGGAGAGTAGGTAGAAGGAGAATCCATGTGAGATGATAGTTAATGTTTATTATATTAACTGTAGTAAATATTTTAAAAGATATGTTTCTCAGAAAATAATATAATTTGAATATGCACACTAAGTTATTTTATTAAAAAGAACTAAAGTAAGATGTTAAGGTATTTTTAAGCCATTTTTATTTTGAAATGATGGGAAGAATATATGCTTATATACAAGTATAAATAATTACATACAAACTCAGTATATGTAATTATTTATTCATATTTTGTGTGGGGCCTCTCACCCCATATGCTTGTTGGTTACCAGGTTGATAGGGGAAAGAGGCAAATGGGGGGGACAGAAAGCTTTGGCAGACCATGAGCACAAACATAGACAGCCCTCTAAAAGACAGATTTAAGTGAATCTGTTCAGTTTCAAATACTCAAATTCCAAAGTATAAGGAATATATAAATTGGGGAGACTAGTAACAAACCCTAATTTGCATTTGGTGACACGCTCCTATCACAAGGCTTATTATGTGGCAGTCGGGACCTATAGCAGAGCTCTTACCATAAGTTTCTTCGGCAGAGTCAAGTTAAAGACCTTTTAGAGACAGCTTATATATGTGGTCTCTCCTCCAGGCCCAGGAACATTCTCCAGGTAGCAGGAAGCTTTCCTGGAGGGAGGGAGCCCTATTTTGCTGATATTATTGAGATAAGATGCGAGGCCATGGAGAGGTTGTGATCTCTGACTGATCAACAATGTCTTCCAACAATATTCAAAGGAATAGAATACATGAAATATTTTAGAAACATGGAGGCTTTAGTTCAGGAAGAGTGAGCATTTTTCCCCGTCTCTTCTCTCTAACCTACAATGGCATCAAGGAAAAGAACACTAAAGAAATATGTGGGATTTTAAATTTGAAGGAAAAGATTACTATTGACAGAAAACAGCATTTAAAAAGTCAGCTTTTACTAAAGCAGAGTCTGTGACTATCCTTTTGTACTGGAAAAGGTGTATGTTGTGTTCTTGTATACTTACTGTATTACTATGATTAATAGTCTCCAAAGGAAACCACCCAAGTGCTTATTAGAACCAAAATGAATGAAAAAATTCTGAAATATTCACCCAATCTTATCCAGTATACTAGTATGAATATGAAAACTCAAGCTATATTTGGCAATCAGGGTGTTTATCACAAACAAAATATTGAGATAAGGAATCTAAGCCAGATAATGTGTAATTAAAATCTCCATGGTCAGGAGGTGGTGATAGATTGTAATCTATTTAAAAACATTTCAAAAATTACAAAAATACCACAGAATCAGACTATGGAAGAGAAGCTATCTACGGATGCCACTAATTGACTGGCATCTGTATTTATCACTATTTATAATGTGATTTCTTATCAAAAGTATAGTGGCTGAGTGATGTGCATCAAGAAAAATATTTCCTCACCTATGTAGAGAGATTTTGTTTGCACCTGCTGGATCAAATGAACTTGTTCTTGCTTCTCTGACACAATTAATTCAGTGAACTGTCTTTTTTTTTTATATTCTTAGATGAAGATCCTACCTGCTTTGCCATTGAGAGGAGAAAACGGAAGGATTATCTGTGGCTGTTAATTTTTCTGTCCTTGTAGTTCTAGTTGCTTCCATGTGCTGTGGTTATTATTATATTCCAAGAAGCTGATATCTGTGGTAGTGTCAGAAAGTGCTATTCAGACTACTGGCTGAGTAAAGACATCAATGGTCTTACCCAAATATGAACCCTACGATATACAGTAATAAACTACCAGGCAAGGTGTGCCTACAGGTGCAATCAGTGTCATAAGTATTAGTGGGATAATAACTGGTATCTTTAAGATGGAATGTTTTTTCTATAAAAAAGAATTCATCCCTAATACTGTAAATGTAATCCAAAACTCATGGCTAAGGAAATCATAGATCCTAAGAAGTGGCTCACCACTATAATTTTGTTGAAGTAACAAGATGCAAAATGCCTTCTAAATATTTGCTGATCCTCACAAACACATGCTACTCTCGACTTAATCAGAGTGCCTTCGCTTAACTAAAGATGCTGATAATGAGTTTAGTGACCAATCCTCAAAAAGATATTTATAATTACTCCTCTTTGGCTCAGGGAACATTATAAAAAGAGTGAAATAAAAATCTAAAATCTGGAATACAGGAAATAAAAGTTCAAAATGCTGCTTTTGGAGACAACTTAGCCACAATAATTATGATCTCTTAGTACCACGGGTGCTCATACTAAATCTATAAGCTACAGCTCCCACAAAAAAGCAGTGAAGATGGAAGAGATGCCAAAAAGACCCCACCCTTCCATGTTAAATCTTTGTTTTTCAGTAGTTTCTGAGGAGCATAATCTTCAATGTAACTACCACGAGTTTCCAATGTCCCAGTGGACAGTTCAAGCCATGATCATGCCAATGTCCTTAATTAAAAGCAGTGGCTTACATAAGAAAATACAAGAATACAGGATAGGGTCATGTTGATCATCTGCAGTTCCTTTGACTACCTGTCTTCTATCCATGAGACACAACTATCAGATTACCTGGGTTACCTCATGCCTAACTACTCACCTACTCAGCTTCAATGTCACTATGCTCAAAAGAACAAGTAAGGGGAAATCAGATAGCTTAAAATAAAGCAGGAAGAAAAAGAAGAGCTATCAAAAATTAAGACTGATGGAAATATCAGAAAAGACAAACTAAGACCATCTATGAAAAAATTAAACATCTTGAAGAGGGCTGAAAAAAATCTCAACGAGAAATAGTGCTTAGTAGACAAGCATGAGAGTTTAAATTCATAGCACCCATAGAAAACAAACAAAAAAGGCATACTTATAACCCCAGACAGGCATATCCCTCAAGTTAGCTTGTCAGTGAACATATACTAAACCAGGAGTTTAGAGTTCAGATCCTATCTACAAGAAGTATAGTGGGAATGATTGAGTGGGACTCTCAACATGATCCTTGGGTCTTTGTGTTATACTCTCAATACCACATGACCACATATGCATATATTACACAGACAGCAGTATAACACAAACAATAAGAAAATATTTTGAGGTTTAATATTTTAAGTAAAAAGAAAAAGTATTATGAGTGGAGGTAAGTTGATCAGGAAGATATACAGAGAATTGTAAACCATATAAAAACAGTACTAATCATAACAAACATTAGTAAAAAAGTGAGTTACTAAGAACAGTAGCAAGAGACTTTTGAAGTGTATAAAAAGAGATTCTGAAATAAAATAGAGGAAATTATAGAGAAGAGATAATATTTAAACAAATAATGAAAGTTTTCTTTATTTGTAAACCATATAAAAACAGTACTAATCATAACAAACATTAGTAAAAAAGTGAGTTACTAAGAATACTAAGAACAGTAGCAAGAGACTTTTGAAGTGTATAAAAAGAGATTCTGAAATAAAATAGAGGAAATTATAGAGAAGAGGAAATATTTAAACAAATAATGAAAGTTTTCTTTATTTGATGAAAGATGTGAGCCTGAAGATTGACAAGGTTTCCAAGTCTCAGCAAGGATTAATAAAAAAGGTCATTTACTTAGATATATCCTGATGAAAATTTAGAATTCCAATAGTAAATAGAAAGTCTTATATAAGCTCCTTTAAGAGCAAATAACTTCCACTTGAAAATTAATCTGACTAATGTTTCATGTATTTATAATATAAAACTCAGCAGTCATGAAATATTATCTACTAAGACAAAGGAAGCTAGCTCTAAGCCACTTCTCATCTGTATATGGACAGGAATAGCACTGTAGTCATTCATGGATTCAAATTATCACCAAGTTATTGAAAAAATAATCAGAGAATTATAATACTAAATCGACAATAAATAAGAGCTAAGACATTGCAAAAGATTAAAATGATAGTGGGAAATGATGGTAATGACTATTTCAATTTAAATAACTTATCTTAAATGATAATGTTGATATGGTTTAGAAAGTGTGAAAGTACTGTGGAATCAGATTTCTTAAAATAACTTCTCTTTAAAAAGAGACAAACTGTAACGGAAAGCCTGAAATGGATTTAAACAAAATCTAAGACCTTGAAACTAATAGGAATGGAAAAGAACAAAATGCAATTTGACTGTCATATCTGGTTGAGGGGGATGATAAAAATAACTTTAATAACTATTCAATTCAAGCTCTTTTATTTTTCTTAGTAGTTGTAATTCAGTTTAATTAGTGGTAAGTGCATCATAATAAAACATGGCACTTTTCTGCTATGGTTAACAAATATAAGTGCCCTGTGATTAAAACAAGGGAATGTGTGGAATTTTGTGGATGTTGGTTTAAATGCTATTCAATGACTGCTGACTAGGGGATGATATTGCTATTTAATTGTCGATTTTCTAACTGGAAGTTCAGGAGACAGTGCACTAATAAAAACAAAAGAGAGAGAGGTCAAATCTGAAGCAGGGATATACAAGTAATCAAAATGTGCATTAAAAGTAATAAAGCGGGAAGGTGAAAGTTAAAACATATGCTTTGCTGTTTCAAAGAATAAATGACATGATTCTAGAATAATTAGAGAAGAAAAGTGGAAGCTGAAAATACAATGCTCACAAATGTAAACTTCTATAAGTGCTTGTATGTAGAAGAAGAAGGAGACATTTTAAAGATATCATATACACAGAAAAACATCTCAGAAAAGATCTAAGTGATATAATTATTTATAATCAAAATATATGTAATTAAAACTAATTAAGAACTAGAAAGTTTGAATGAACCTATCAAGAAAGAACAAAGTTCAGGCTAGAGAAATGAACCAGCAGTGAAGAAGAACATTAGCTATTCTTCCTACAACTTTTTTTCTCACCTTTTTCCTACCCTTTTGCTTCCTTATATGTAAAGCTATTTACTATTTGATCTGCCTGCACTAAACTGATCTAATCTCATTTTACATACATTCTACTTCCCTCCATCTCATAATGCATTTTTTCATGGCCCATGATTAGTGCCTTGGCTTCCACATTATGTTAATTTACTTACATAACACAGAATATTTGGATCTGTGATCCATATAAGTTAAAGAGTACTCATAATTTGTCTATCTAGACCTGGTTGACATTATTCAATATATTTGCATGGTCCACCAACTTATCTACAGATATCGTGGTTTCATTTTTTCTATGCATGAATAAAAATTGATTATGTATATGGACAATTGTGAAATGTTGTACATAATTTCTTTATTCATTGGCTGATGGACATCTAGGTGGAATTCATTTCCTAATTATTATAGAATATAGTCAAGAATCATTGAAAACAAATGTGCAAGTATCACTGTGGTGGGATAAGAAGACCTTTACATAGAGACCTAAATGTTGTCCAGCTCAATCATATGGTAGTTCTATTTGTCGTCATCTCAGAAACCTCCAGATTAACATCCAAAATAGCTGTGCTAATACCATACTGATGCTGGGTGCTTGCTGTGTTTGGAGACTACCATCATTCAGTTTGAAATCAATAGCAATCAACCACTCCATTTCAGTAAGACAATGATAACCATTGGAAAAAAATCTACTGTTTTCTTGTCCCTTGAAAATATGCATAATGTATTCTCTCTTACCTTACATATGAAGACATACAAGAAGAATAAAGCAACATTTTAAGTTTCAATGCACAGAAATAATAAAGGTAAACTATATCTTTCTGATAATAACTAAAAAATGAGATACTTGGACAGAAATTAGTTCATAATACTTTCTGATCACGATTTATTATGCAATGGCAAGTACAAATTAATTGCTAAACCTCCTTCTTTCAATTGATATTAAATAACATTATAAGTCCTCATAATTATGCTAATTACAATCATCAGTATATTTTGAGTGAGTATATTATACAACCATTAACATTAAATGATTAAGATATTTTCACTTTCAGGAAAAGTTAATATTGTTACTTATTCTATTAAATAAAATTGTTTATATTCCTAATTTGTTAGAATCATACTAATAAAAAGAAAGTAAATATTTGTAGTATGAAATTTAAAATAAGCTGATAAATATATGTATATATACATATAGGATGTGTGTATGTACGTATGCGCACATGTGTATATGTTTAGCAAGGAGGAATGACTTATTTTCAATCAGAGTTTAAGATGGCACAATCCTACATATACGCATTCTTGAGTCTGTCGCCATTGTCACTACGAAGAAAATGCCAACTTCTGGGGCCAGCTCAGGTATATCCAGGCCAACTTTCATCATCCACACCTAGCATGGTCTTGAAATACTGGTACAAGAAAAACATTGCTCCATGCTGATTTATTCAAACAAGGTATAGTGAAGGCTCTGTCTTCTCAGGCATTCTTTTTGCAGGGATTCCACTTCAAATAATTCTGCATTTCAGTGCTTTAGATCCTAGAGCTTTTGATGCTCCGGGTCTCACTTTTAAGAGGCATTCCCTCTTGTTGCAGTGAAAACAACGATGTTTCTCATTTATGGCACCATTTTCTTTAACAATTACAGCTCTTTCGTCTGCATCCACTATATCTGCAACTTTCAACATGTTTACAAGTATTTCCTCATAAAATCACATTTTTTTCATAGTGTCTCAGCTACAGTCTTGGCTCTGAATTCTCATTATAAGCCGGTCTACGAAGGAGGATTATTGCTTAAATTATAGGCTTAAATTTATTTACCCTCACCAAACAAATTTATCCACTTCTTCTAAATTTAGCCTCACTCTCCTATTCAGAGGATGGGAAGAACAACGCAAGACTCCTTGCCAGAATGTGACACAAGTGGCCACCAGTTCAATTCTGAACACAGTCCTCCTTTCATTTTGAAACCTAATGAAGCAAGCCTTCACTGCCTACATTTTTAGTACAAGTTTCTTTTCTACAAAACTACCAAAACGGTGCTATCACAGTAAGCAGTGTTTAAAGAATACTTGGGCTCCTTTGTAATCCAGAGTTCCAAATCTTTCAAGGCTCCCACAGTCTAGGTCCAAAATTCTGTACATACTCAGGTTAATTATAAGAGCAATAATCCCACTTTCCAGGGCAACATTTCTTTGACAGTTGCTTTTCTTCTCATTATAATAGAAGACCAGAACAACTTAAGGAACCCTTAACAGTTTGAAGGAATATTCTTCACTGTGAAAAAAACGGGAAGGCATGGCAACAAGGGTGCAGTCACTCCTTACATTTCTCAGTGTCTGGGATTAGTTATTGTGCCTTATTTATTAGGATCTAATGTTGCTTAATCACTTTTCACATATGTTTACTAAGGAAAAATGAAATACAAAAGATAATTTTCCAATAAAAACATTTTCCAAGTAACATGAAACTAAACAGAAAATAATTTTTATAATTAAAATGTCTAACAGGTAATTAATAATGTTTTGTTACTCTTTCTTGCTATTTGAAAATATATGACACTTCAAAAATAGACATCTGGTTGATATAAATGATATTATAAAATTATTTAAAATAAATTATAAAAAAATCAATGATTCTTTTGTACAAATTAAAGTCATGTAGTCCATTAAAAATACAAATACTCATAAATATGATGCTTATCATATATGATAAACATTTGCATTGATCATTGATTGTATCCTTGTGAAATTTTGTCTGTGTTTTTGTTTGGGATTGCAAATGCAGACTGCTAGTTCATTCCCTGCCTCTCAGACCAGAATAATTACACAGAAACTATATTAATTATAACACTGCTTGGTCTATTAGCTCAAACTTCTTATTAACTTAGCACATTTCTAAAATTTTATTTTACTGCAAAGCTTATGATTTGTTACCTCTTGCTTCCTGGGTGGCTACAGGGCATCTGCCTGCCTTGGTCTTCTTTCCTCCTCTATCTCTGCTTGGATTTCCTGTTGCTATATTCTGTGTCTTCCTTTTAACCAAATATAATAAAACATTTTCACAGAATACAGACGGGAATGACACATCATGGATATTTTTTTTAAAAAGTCTAAGACATTAAAGAGTTCATTCACAGAAATAAAATGCATCCTTAGTTACCACTGTGCTTAATCTGTGACATAACAAGTAAATTTCATGTTATAAATATAGATCCAGGATGTCAGGCAAGTTGGTCTATACCTTTGGTCCCAGCACTTGAAAGACAGAGGTCCCTGTGAGTTTGAGAACAGTTCTGGTCAACAAAAAAAGTTCAGGATAGCCAGGACTTTTCAATGGAGATACCCTTTCTCAAACTCCCTAACCCCAAATTGATTCAGGTTATGAGTATTCTCTGTGATTGTCCTATATTTGATATTTCAGTAGTCAGTAAAATAACCCAAAATACGGTCAACCAAAATGATAGCCTTTGCAAGTCAATAGATAGCATGATACTTTGTTTAAACTAGGTTAATATATTTTTCTGTGAATATTGAGGATGTTCTATAAAATGCAAAAGTAGTATCACTAACTCAGTATTTACTGATGAAACATGTCTTATAAAATTTCTACTTTGATATTTATTTTACTCTCCTATCATAATTATTTAGATAAATATATTTTTCAACTTCCTCTATTGAAAATTTGTTTTATAACAATAAGACAATGACAATTCAAGAAATCCCCTAACCTAAAGCCGGTTAACTTAAATATCAGGGAAGTATTCATATATGTAAATTCATATATTAACTAATTTTCCTAACTACAAAAACTGTCTAAAAATTCATTATATTTGTTTTTTAAGTACCTCACAAAACTATGTTTTTTTTTTATTGAGAAAAGGAAAAAAAAGTTTCCCCCTCCTCCCAGCCTCCCATTTCCCTCCCCCTCCTCCCACCCTTCTCCCCCTCCCCCCACTCCTCTCCCCCTCCCTCTCTAGTCCAATGAGCAGTCAGGGTTCCCTGCCCTGTGGAAATTCCAAGGTCCTCCCCCCTCCGTCCATGTCTAGGAAGGTGAACATCCAAACTGGCTAGGCTCCCACAAAGCCAGAACATGAAGTAGGATCAAAACCCCGTGCCATTGTCCTTGGTGTCTCATCAGCCCTCATTGTTCGCCATGTTCAGAGAGTCCGGTTTTATCCCATGCTTTTTCAGTCATAGTCCAGCTGGGCTTGGTGAGCTCCCAATAGATCAGCCCCACTGTCTCAGTGGGTGGGTGCACCCCTCGTGGTCCTGACTTCCTTGCTCATCTTCTCCCTCCTTCCGCTCCTCATTGGGACCTTGGGAGCTCAGTCCAGGGCTCCAGTGTGGGTCTCTGTCTCTATCTCCATCCATCACCAGATGAAGGTTCTATGGTGATATGCAAGATATTCATCAGTATTGCTACAGGATAGGGTCATTTCAGGTTCCCTATCCTCATCTGCCCAAGGAACTAACTGGAGACATCGCCTTGGGCTCCTGGGAGCCACTCTAGGTTCAAGTCTCTTGCCAACCCTAAGGTGGCTCCCTTAACTAAGAATTGTTCTTCCGTGCTCCCCTATCCAGCCTTCCTTTATCCCAATCATCCTGTTTCCCCAAGTTCCCCTCATCCTCCCCTTCTCACTTTTCTCTCCCCATCTCCCTTTACCCCCAACCCACCCCACCCCCAAGATCCCACTTTCCTCCCGGGCAATTTTGTCTACTTCCCATAGGCAAGAGGATAACTATATGTTTTTCCTTATTTAGCTTCTTTAGGTTCACCAATTGTAGACTCCGTGACCCTTATTTATGGCTAGAAACCAATTATGAGTGAGTACATCCCATGTTCATCTTTTTGGGTCTGGGATACCTCACTCAGGATAGTGTTTTCTATTTCCATCCATTTGCATGCAAAATTCGAGAAGTCATTGTTTTTTACCAAAGCTTAGTACTCTATTGTGTATATATTCCACACTTTCTTCATCCATTCTTCCATTGAAGGGCATCTAGTTTGTTTCCAGGATCTGGCTATTACAAATAATACTGCTATGAACATAGTTGAACAAATGTTTTTGTCATATAATTGGGCATCTCTTGGGTATGTTCCCAAGAGTGGTATTGCTGGGTCCAGGGGTTGGTTGATCCCGAATTTCTTGAGAAACCGAAACACTGATTTCCAAAGTGGTTGCACAAGATTGCATTCCCACCAGCAATGGACTAGTTCTTGAGAGGACAATAATGAACTTTATATGGAAAAACAAAAAACCCACGGTAGCCAAAACAATCCTATACAATAAAGGATCTTCTGGAGGCATTACCATCCCTAACTTCAAACTCTAATACAGAGCTACAGTAATGAAAACAGTGTGGGACTGGCATAAACACAGAGAAGTCGACCAATGGAATCGTATAGAAGACCCGGATCTTAACCCACAAACCTATGAACACCTCATTTTAGATAAAGGAGCTAAAAGTATAGAATGGAAGAAAGAAAGCATCTTTAACAAATGGTGCTGGCACAACTGGATGTCAACCTGTAGAAGAATGAAAATAGACCCATATCTATCACCATGCACAAAACTCAAGTCCAAATGGATTAAAGACCTGAATATCAGTGCGAACACACTGAACCTGATAGAAGAGAAAGTGGGAAGTACCCTACAACAGATGGGCACAGGAGATCACTTCCTAGGTATAACCCCAGCAGCACAGACATTAAGGGCAACATTGAATAAATGGGACCTACTAAAACTGAGAAGCTTCTGTAAAGCAAAGGACACTGTCACTAAGACAAAAAGGCAACCTACTGACTGGGAGAAGATCTTTACCAACCCCGCAACAGACAAAGGTCTGATCTCCAAAATATATAAAGAGCTCAAGAATCTAGACTTTAAAATGCTAATTAACCCAATTAAAAAATGGGGCACTGAACTGAACAGAGAATTCTCAACAGAAGAATTTCAAATGGCCAAAAGACACTTAAGGTCATGCTCAACCTCTTTATCAATCAGGGAAATGCAAATCAAAACAACTTTGAGATATCATCTTACACCTGTCAGAATGGCTAAAATGAAAAACACCAATGATAGCCTTTGCTGGAGAGGATGTGGAGGAAGGGGTACACTCATCCAAAACTATGTTTTTTAAGTATAATATTTTTATTTCCTGATAGTCAATAATAAAATGACTTTGTACAAGTAAGTCTCAAGTTTGGATTATTCAAAATTGAAAATTTAACTTTTATGATATTGGATTTGAAGGCAAACAAAGTAAATCATATGACAAAAATGACAATGTCTTTAATAGCATATTAGAAAATTTATTTTACTTTTTTTTCTTTTGTATCCATCGCTGAATCACAGTAGCCAAAATTAAGTTCAGTCACTTGGTGACTTCTGACCAAAGAAAGAAACACAAACATTTCAATGCACCTTCTCACATTTGGAGAAAGATCATGTCTTCTCCTCCCCCCACCACCTTTTGAAAGAGCTGGGAAAAAAGTACAATGTTTGATCTATGCCCATTTGAGGAAATAAAAACTTTCAGGTTGTCTAATGATACTACAAAAGGCAGCAGATTGGCAAAGTAGTCCTAGTGTACAGAAACAAATATTTCATTTACATTGAATGGATCCAGCAAAAAAGGGTAATAGCACAACTTTCCATCTGGTCATCCACCCCAGAGAGGTACTAATAAAAAGGACAAGGTGGGACAAAGACCTCAAAAATATCCTGGGAAGGAAAAGTCAAGTCTTGACAAGTAGGACAGTAGAAGAGAAAATACAAGAAACGATTGAGAAGATGCATAGGTAGGGGCATCTTAAACACAGTTTTCACTAAACACTGCTTAAGTAAAAAAATGTATTGAGTTACATAGCTCATCAATTTTTAAAAAGAAGTTTTCTGTTTGAGAATATATTTAGTAAAATAGAAAATTTGTGATTAGAATTTCCATTTTCTATCATTTCATTTTAAAGATTTCTCATAATTTTGTTTGTATATTTATCTAGTGTATGTCATATATGTGCAGCTATCCATAGACAACAGAAGGAGAAGTTAGATGCCTGAAACTGGAGATACAGGCTATTGTGAATCATCTGATATGAGTGCTGAGTCCTCTGGAATTTTGTCCTCTGGAAGAACAAGTGTTCTTAACCACTAAACAGCCTCTCCATCCTCCTTATGCTAGACAAGAATTCTACCAACAGAGTAACAAACATAGCATAATCACACTTTTATCACATTAGGTTGGTCTGGTTCATATTATTTAAAAACCTGTATTGATACATTTTTATCATATAAAATCTAAACATCATTCATATTAGGTTTTGCCTATTTTTTCTATTTTCAATACCAAGGTGATACACCATATTATTTTCACTAATTTCTTTAAGTTTCTGTTGGTTGTGAAAATTTACATTTAATGTCTACCACTAATGAGAGAAGATATAAAAAGAAAGTTTTCTTTAAATAATATTAAATTTACTAGAACTAGGCATGGTTTGTTAGTCTTAAAATATTTTAACCTCAATTCATAAAGGAATTGATTACTTTATGTAATTAATACAGGTTAACCTATGATAGCACATTTGTATATTACAATACTATGTCTATATCATGGAATTTGCATTAATATCTGTCTGTACTGGGAGGTGTATGCTATGAATATATTACTCTGGTGGCAATATTATTCAAACAGGAATATTTTATAAATGAAAAGCATTGTTAAAATTATCTCAGAATCATTCTATAAGTTTGGAAACTGGCTAAGGCATTCCTTTTGCCTCTCATTTACATTATATAGTACCATTTCTTTCAGTAAGAGTAAAATGTGCATAATATACAATTATTTCTGTAAAAATAAATATGAATAAACAAAGTAATACCAAAATATTCCATATATATGTATTTATATTAACATGAAAGTGTACCCATGTGTTTATATACATATAAACAAGTAAAAAATTTTCTAAAGTCTAAGGAAGAAATAATATTGTAGACATGGCACTCACATAGGTGAGAGTCTAATCACGAACAGTACAGGCACTAATGAAGAGTCATGTGATCTCTTGGACTAGATGAAGAATGCAAATGAAGCTCATTCTTTTAAAATTAAAAATTTTGGCCATTTTAATGGTATAAAATAGAATCTCAGAGTTGTTTTGGTTTGAATTTCTCTGGTGGTTAAGGATGCTGAGCATTTCCTTAAGTGTCTTTCAGCCAATTAGATTCTTCTGTTGAGAGTTCTCTATTTAGGTCTGTACTCTATATTTTTAATGGATTATTTGTTCTTTTGGTGACCAATTTCTTGAGTTCTTTGTATGTTTTTGAGATTAGCTCCATGTCCGATGAGGAGTTGTTGAAGATCTTTTCCCATTCTATAGACTGCCATTTTGTCTTTTTGACTATGTGTTTTGATTTACTGAAGCTTTTCAGTTTCAGGAAGTCCCATTTATTAATTGTTTCTCTCAGTGTCTGTGCAAATCTGAGATCCCATTGTACACCTGCAAGAATATCCAAGATCAAAAACACTGATGACAACTTATGCTGGAGAGGATGTGGGGCAAAATAAACACTCCTGCATTGCTGGTGGGGGTACAAATTGGTAAACCCCATTTGGATATTAGTATGGTAAAACACCTTCCTCAAGACCAGCAATACCACTCTTGGGTATATACTCAATTTATGTGGGCTTCCCCTTTGTATGCTGTGAATACCATTGATTAATAAATAAATTGTCTTGGGCCTATAACAGAGAAGAGCAAAGCTAGGTGGGAAAAACTAAACTGAACACTGGAAGATAAAGCGCATAGTCAAGTTGCCATGTTGCCACCAGAGGGGAGAGACACAAGCTGCGAGCTGGAGGATTGCAGAAAGACCATGAGCCTTGTTGTTAAATATAAAACAATATAAATGGGTTAACCAAAGATATAAGAGCTAGCTAGCAATACACTGAAGTGATTGGCCAAGCAGTGACTTTAATAATTTGATTTCTGCGTGTTTTTTTTTTTGATAGTCTGGGTGGCTGGAAAACAAACAAGCAGCCTACTACAACAAACTGGCACCCAACGTGGCTAGATGAGGAAAACTAAGCTGAGTGCTGGGAGAAAGAAGGCAAAGCTGGGAGACACCATGAACTCCCAGAAGGGAAAGATGAGAGCTGCCAGCTGGAATCTTGCCAGTAGGCCACAAGCCTCATGGTAAATTATAAAATAATGGAAATGTGTTAATTTAAAAGATAAGAGTGAGCTAGAAATATGCTTAAGCTATTGGCCAGGCAGTGATTTAAATAGTTTCTGTGTGATTATTTTGGGTCTGGGCAATAGGGAACAAACAAGTGGCATCCTATAATAAATTGGCATTGTAGTTGACTAAGTCCACATAAAACCTAAGAAAGCTTAAAAAGGAATTCTAGACACTAAAAAACAAACTTTCGCTGCATTTTTTTCAAATGGACTCTGCTGGCTGCAGCTCTTTTAAGAGAGGTCTTCCTAATTCAGCAGTAGCCAAAAAACAAACAAACAAACAAAAGCAAAAACATAAACAACAACAACAACAACAACAAAAAAACATGGTTTCGATAGCATCCTCCAGAGTCATGATTCCAGCATTAACTCTACTCTCATTTTCTGGAATATCTGGCTATCGAGCATGTAAATGTGTTTTGTGAACAGAATGCTACAATTTGCTTAATGGCAACCAGACTTGCTGTGTGCCTAAATATGGAACAATGTACATGGCTCTCAGAGGCAGTGAAAAACTCCACCTTGCTGACAGGGTGGAGCAAGTAGGTAGGGCCATGTTGGCCCTAACCACACCTACTTAGCACTAAAAAAAGTCATTTCTGGTCAGAAAAAAATTACAAATACATGATAGGACAAATTCAGACAGACATAAAAGACCTTTAAACAAGACACTGTGTAGTTTAAAAAATGTACATAGGCTTGGAAGAGAGAAGAAAAAGAGTATAGATAATTGTAAATGATTTATAAAAAAAAACAGTCTTTAAAGAGACAGAGTACAGAAGCCATAGATTAAAGGAGTAGAGATAATAAAATAAATATTAAAAAGTAATAGAGTAAAATAAAAAGCTACAAAGATGGAATATACACTAAGAGTCTAGATTATGTGTGTGTGTGTGTGTGTGTGTGTGTGTGTACTTTGCTTTCTTTACATTATTTGACTGTGAAGGAATTAAGTACAGAGAGTCATTTCAGTGTACGGGCTGCTAAAATAAACCAACATAAAGGTATCTTTACTTCAAAATTTGGTTCTAATGATTTGTTGCTTTGGAAAAGAGGTTCTTTGTTCCCACAGAGGATGAGAACCCATGGAATCCGTCCAGACTAATGTGGTTTGATGGATCAAGACCCCCAGAAAGGTCACTATGAAAAACCCAAACATACTTCACCCAACAAAAAGCAGGAAGAAGTTTGGAGATAGCTATGTCCATATTTCCAAATATTGTGTCTACATTTAAAGGAGGAAATGCTATAGAAATTTGCATTGGTATAGATCTTGGTTTATTGACACAAAATTTAGGTCAATTTTGTTATATGTATATTTCTGCTCTTGATTAAGGTATTGTGTTTGTGCAGCTCATTTAAAAATGAAATGTATAATTAAGAAATACAGGTTAATAGATAGTCATCTATAATGGTAAAGCTTGTAGTCATGTTAGTTAGGTTTTCTAGATGTACAAATATATATTTTAATGGATCTATATTTTTCAAACCTTTCAATAACTAACAGAATATGGCACTTAAAATGTTTTCAGAACTTAGGACTTTTGATAACAATGAAATACATATGCTCCTGGCAGCGCATATCTATTTCAAGTGTATGATGAGCATTGAAGAGGCTCCTCATGGAGTTTGATAACCATTTGGGCAAGAAACTCTTCCTGCCTGGACTGTTTGATATTATGCTGTATGAACTCGATATGCAGGACCCACACAGAAATGATTGCTAAACTTGACTAAATGTAAGATTGTCCTTCATGGTTCCTGCTTCATGAAAAAGTCTGCTAAACATTCTTCAGGACACAGAAGAAAGCAATTGATGGACTTTGCCATTTCAAGACAGAACAGATCTTCAAAATTCCTGCTTCATGAAATAGTCCACTGGATACTATGGGCCTATAGGCTGAAAATTGATGCCCCAATGATACAGAAGAACTTGACTGACTAGGAAGCAAGATTCTCTGTCAATTTTAGAATTTTGGAAGTTGCTCACAATGCACTTCCTGTTTGTATTCTTCAGGAGTCTTCGATGGAGTTGAAGAACAGATAGTTATACTATATTTTTCCATTGTAATAATAAAAGATAAAGTAGATAAAATATTGTAACTGTAATTCTTGCTTGATACCTGTCTTGTTATATGTAATTTTACAATATTAAAGTTAAAACCTTTCTTTTTGTTTAGAAAGAAAAGGAGAAATGATGTGGGAAGTCCTTCTGTATATGTGTTGTTATTATTGGTTAATGAATAAAGAATCTGTCTTGGGTCAGGAAGATCAGATAAGAGGTAGGCAGGAAAACCTGAACTGAATGCTGGGAGAAAGACAGCAGAGTCAAAAGACAGCAGGTAGCTACCGTCAGGAACAGATGCACCAGAACTTTACCTGGTAAGCCACAGCCACGTGGCTATACATAGATTAATAGAAATGGGTTAGTTTAAGATATGAGGTAGCCAGAAATATGTTTAAGCTATTTATCAAGCAGTATTTGAAATAATATACCTTCTATGTGGTTATTTCAGGTCTCCGCATCTGGAAACAAACATGCAGCCTTCATATAGCATCCAAAGGATGCTCAATCACACCACAAGGACATATGCTCAACTATGTTCATAGCAGCATTGTTTGAAATAGCAAGACAAGGAAACAACCTAAAGGCCTTTCAGTCAAAGAATGGATAATAAAATTGTGGTACATTTACACAATGGAGTACTACACAGCAGGAAAAAGTAACATCTTGAAATTTGCAGGTGAATGGATGGATTTATAAAAGATCATATTGAGTGAAGTAGCCCAGACCCAGAAACACAAATATCATATGTTTTCACTCATAAGTGGCTTTTAAAGCAAAGAAAACCAGCCTACAGTTGACAATCCCAGAGAACCTAAGCAACAATGAGGACCCTAAGAAAAACATTCATGTATGCAATGTGTATGGGAAGTAGAAAAAAACAATATTTCCTGAAAAAATTGGGAGCATGGGGACTATGAGGAAGAGTTGAAGGGGATGGGAGAGGAAGGGAGGGGAACAGAGAATATATAGCTTAATAAATCAATAAAATTAATAAAAAATAAAAAAGTAAAATATCAAGATATAACTATCATAAAGCAAAATGTACAAATATCAATACACGTAGCATGAACTGCATGATATAATTTATCTTATATAATTTGCACATGAAAATATATTAAATTAAAATGTTACATAGTTTTCTGATAATATAAACATACTGCATTAAATATGAGAATTTCCTAATAAGTGAAGTACTAAGAATATTGTGTGGGATGATATCTTAGGGATGCATGACCATGTGGATGCATTTGTTTTTACTGCTGAGTTTTTGTTCACGTTGACTACAATGTAGCATTTTAATCTAAGCATGTGTACTTTTGTGGATATTAGTAGAGGATCAAATTTTGAAAAAGCTTAGGATCTTTATGCAGGTTTCAGTCTCTATAACGTTCTTTCTCTGTGCTTCCCTTAAAATATTTTAGAAATTAAACATGATAAAATGTTCAAAGGCATCATATTTTTAATTTTTGCTTTTTAGTTATATTAAAAAATATAGAGTACTCTTAAACAGGCTTACAGATATTTTTATAGAAAACATACAAGTAGCTCAAATGTTTTTTTAGCTCAGAATACTTTTCAAGAATAGTACATTTTTTTTGAATCATTCTTATTCATTCTTAAAACTTTGGTTATAGCACTCACCTTTCTCACATTCAGAACCATCCCTATCCTGTAGTTTTATTTCATTCTAAAATCTATATAAATTATTTCCTGTATTCTCACACAGCTGATTTTTTTAGACCCATATTTATATTTCAGAATTCAATTCTAAAGAGCAGTTTGGCCTATATTTTTTGTGAATTTTTTTTGCCCTAGTGTTTTTCTTTTTTCTTCCAACCATATTCCTTTGATCTCTACCCATAATATTCAAGCAATATGCTCACCTACAGTACACTGGAAAGTCAGGATGGAAAGATAAGAAGCACATATTTAGACTCCCATTTCTCTCCACTTTCCAGTAGCCTTTCTACTATATTTCTAAATTTCAGTTCACCACTGCTCCTTATACTGGCCTCTCCATGAGCCTCTGGTTCATCTATTACAAGAAAGCTTTCTTCCTTTCTCACTGTGCATTGCTTGGAAATTATTTTGAAGGATAAAAGGAATTAATCTCTCTGAGGATCTCACTAGTGATCCCATTATCTTCCAGGGAATATCTGTTTCACTTAAATATAAGTTTATAACAAATTAAGTTATGTCATATATTTCTCCTTGAAACCTCAGCAATATACTTACATATACAGTGATCATTCCTTTGAATACTGACCATACCATATGCATATTATTTTTATATTTTTGGCACTTACTTCATAAAGATGAGTGCTGAATATGAAATAAAATTAGACAAGTTATATTGAGCTAAAGATCAATAATATTGTGCACTATGGCTTAAAATCCACTGGTTTCGCCTTTATTTAAGAATTTTCAGAAAATAGTAAAGTTTGATGATAGCTTCATCAAAGTGACAAAATAATGAAAAAATACATCAAATATTGTAAATACTCCAATCACCTTTTTAAAAATATGGAACTCTATGAAACACAAACTATTGAAGGGTTGTTGTTCTGAAGCAGTTTTTGCAGTATACAATGTGATTCTAGTGTTCACATACAATGTAATATTACTACCAGATTTATGTTATTAAGATATTCATTCCTTAAAAGATATATGTCTATTTTCTCATGTAAATATGGTAGAAATACTCGAAATTGAGTCTTTCTCCATATTCCTGTAGTACATTACTATTAACCATACTATCTGCAGATTATATTAGGTGTCTACAACTTAGTTCATGGCACCTGAAAATGGAGTCAGCCCCCCAAAACCCTAACAGCCGGTAACTAACTTTATACTTTTACAGATTTGTCTGTTATAAATTCTATGTGTAAGTGAGATCAAGATTCAATTTGAATTTGTTTTTGTCTTATTTTATTCGAGCAATAATTTCTCCATGGTTCACTAATACCTCCTATTATAAGTTATCCTCTTTAAGGCTCAGGGATATAAATACTACATTTTATCCACCAATTCATCATTAATGGACAACAGATTAATTTGACATGTCAGATATTGAGGTAATGTTAAAAATCAACATGGAAGAACAGATATCTAATTCATGCATTGTTTACATAACCTCAAGATTAATGCTAGTCCTAAAACTCTCCTAACTCTACACATAACCTTAAGTTTAATTTCACCTCTACCACTTTCTTTTAATTATATATGCCCATCAGAAGGTTTGCCAAATCAAATGGTAGTTGTATTTATAATTTTAAGATACCACCATATTTACTATAATGGTGTAATTTAAGTACTTTGCAAAATGTATCTTTGTTTGCTTCTGTTCATAGCAATCCTACCATTAACTACCTTTCGCCATTTAGATAATAAGTATCCTAACCTGTAAGATTTTATAATCTCAAAATGGGTTCAGTTCATAATTCATTGACAATAAAAAATTCTCAAAGGATAAACTTTCATAAATTTAAATCTGCCTTTGATTCTTGGGGAAAAATGCATTTTGCTTTTTTCATTTTTGTTTGATTTTTGATGTTATTATTTTATTTATAAATTTAACTTTTATTGTATATACTTTGCTATAATTATATAGTCTTTTTCTTTGAATAATCTTTTTACATGGGTGAAATGAACTTTACTGATGGTATTAAAGACATATTAGAGTTCCCTAAATCCCTTCCCTTCTGGATTTTTGGGATGGAAATTGTGTGAGGCTGAATGTTGTAACCTTTCCTTTCTCTCTTATTCTTGCTGGAGTTGATGGTCCTGGGATTCTGACTCCTAGGAACCCAACGAATATCATGAGGTCTATCACCTTGCTGCTACGGCCATATGATTGTCATAATAGGGACTGAACTTTATTAAGTTGTCATTGAAAGGAATGAAAGCCCTATTATCAATTGTGGAAAAATGGGCCTTCTTACTAACTTGCAGGAGATAACCTAGTTCTCAGTGTACTTAAGGATTCCTCCAATGCCCACTTTCTTGATATCATGATATTTTGCAACTTTCTTTATGTGATATGTCTGATACACTAGACATATTGAGGATAAGAATACTGTAGACATTGCCAGTGAGCATGCCATTCACTTCAGAGATTTCCATTTCCACAAGCCTTGGCACCACTGCTTGATATAAGAATGATATTCTGAACAGTACAGCAGCCACCTAGTCACAAATTCTCAGAGATGTCATCCACAGTCTTCTTGGAGGCAGTGATGGTAACAAATGTGGTCAAGAGTCCTTCTACAATGCCACAGTTACTGTGGAGGTTCCTGGTCAAGGAGGGCTAAGCAGTTGTTGTATCAGGAAACATTATAAGCAATCTTGAGAGAGATGTCATACTTCTAGTGCATCACACCAACCAGAAATAAAGTGGTATCAGCTGTAAGGGAAGGGTTGACACTTTTAACTTACCATTTAGGTAGGCCCTGAACTATGTGGAACCAGTAGACTCCACAAAATACTTAATACCAGCATCACCAATTTGATGTTGGAAGAATCTCCCTTCTGGAAGAAAGTGACAGCCTGCCCTTTGATTACCAGTTTCCTGCTCTCAGATGAGACTGTGTAGTAGAACTTGCCATGCGTCCAATCATAACAGAAAATGTATACTGCTGTGGGAACTCCTTCAGTCAATAACCTTTAAGATATCAGCCCACCTTGGGCATGGTCTCATGTACTAATAATGTAGACAAAAAGCATGCTTGGGCCTCTTGGCTTCTGGAATTGGTTCCAGTTTTCAGTGCTTGTAGAGGACTAAAGATCACTATTCTTTATGTAAATTTACCCCAAGATGAATAAACTTTTGTTATACTCCATTTTAGGCTATTGTGGAACCCTTTTGTATGTCAACAAATTGGTGCCCAACTTCTGGGTCATGGATCCACATAAGACCTAAAAAAAGCTAAGGACAAGAAAAAAAAAAAAAGAGTACTTCTAGATCCAAAAATTGAGAGCCAAGCACAGTTTCTTGGTAGCAGCATTTTTTCCAGATAGGCTGTTTTGCTGGCTGTAAGCAGCAGAAAAGCTTCTTTAAAATCCAGCTTCCTGGTTCATGCTGGCATCACAGAAAGGTTCTGTGTCATTCATGAGATCCTGTTATGGAACGTTTAAATGGGGTTCATGAGCAGAGTGCTGCAAGTTGATTAATGGTGACATAGATTTGCTGAAATCCCTTTAGCTGGAGCAACGAGCAATTGATTGCAAATTAAATGTACCTCTGCCACTGTGACCCAAGGTGCTTACCATTTTAAAAGTGCTCCTGGTCAGAAAATGATTACAAATATGCAATAAAGACAGTTTCAGATAGACGAACCCTCTGGACAGGTTACAGTGGTGGATAAATATGCATAAGCCTGTGTGAGAGAAGATAGAGTAAGAAAAATAGGCCATGCAAAAATGGAATATACACAGAGAGTCTGGATTATGTATATTATTGCATTTTCTTTGAAGTTTTTGACTGCAGAGAAACATTTGTTTCTGGGGGCTGCTAAGTTAAACCAATATAAAGGTATCTTGACTTTAAAATTTGAGTCTAAAGATATGTTGCTTTAGAAAAATATTCTGCGTTTGTTTCTACAGAAGATGAGAACCTGTGGATTCCTTCCAGGCTAATGAGATTTGATGGAACAAGGTCCTCCAAAAAGTCTCCATAAACTTTAAAAATGCTTCACCCAAGAAATACCATAAAAAAGTATGGAGAAAACTATGTCCAAATTCCCAAAATGATTTTTTTATAAATACTTGTTTTCATTTAAAGGTATATATGATATAGAAACGAATACCTTACATTGGTATGGACCTTGGTTTATTGATAGAAATTTAAGGTCAATTTTGCTATATGTATCATTCTACTCTTGTTTAAGGTATTATGTTTATACAGCTCACTTAAAAATGTAATGTATAATTAAAATTATGGATTAGTAGACAGTCATTTATAATAGTCAAACTCATAGTCATGATAGTTAAGCTTTCTAGATAAACAGAAATATATTTCAGTTAGACAGATAATGTTCATCACTTCAAAGACCTACAAAAATGGCATTTATAAGGTTTTAAGAACTTAGGCTTTTTTCAAGAGTGAGACATATCTGCTTTTGGGCAACACCAATTAATTAAGAGAGTTTGATGAGCAACAGAGAAGCTTCCTATAGTGTTTGCTAGTCATTTGGGCAGGATATTGTTTTTGCCTGGACTTCCTGATGGTATGCTGCAAAAAGTAGACATGCAGAACCCACAAAAAATGACTGCTGAACTTGCTAGAAGGAGGTGAGATAGTTCTTAAGGGTTCCTGTCTCATGAAAGAGTCTGCCAGATGTTCTGCAGTGCACAGAAGAAAATAACTGATGTACTTTGTTATTAAAAGACAGAACAGATCTTCAAATTTCCTCCTACATGGAAAAGTCTGCTGGATACTATGGGTCTGTAGGCTGAACTTGTATGCTCTGAATATGACAGAAGAACTTTGAGTGACTGTCCAGCTACAAGATACATAGGTGAAATCTAGAACATTGGAACTTGCTTACAAGGAACTTCCTGTTTACTTAGACAATATATTTTTCTGGGGTCTTTGAAGAGTTTAAGACAAAGAGTTATAGTTCTCCTTAGTTATGATAAAAGATAAATTAGATATAAAACTTTAGACTCACAAAATGGTATACATAACAGAGTATTTTCCTTAATTTTTCAAATGTAAATGGACTAAATATTGAAACTATACATTTTTTCTTGATAACTGTTTTTAAGTGCAATTTTACTAAGTTAAAATTAAAGCCTTCTTTAATTAGCAGAACGGAGGAGGTGATGTGGGATGCCCTTTTGTATATGTGTTGCTTTATTGGTTGATTGATAAAGCTGCTTTGGCCAATGGCTTAGCAGAGCAAAGTCATGTGGGAGATCTGAACAAAGATATATATAGAGAGTAGGCAGAGTCAGAGAAATACCATGTAGCTCCCGAAGAAAAAGAAAAAGACGCTAGAACCTTACCCAGCAAGCCACAGCCTGGCGGCAATGCACAGATTAATAGAAATGGGTTAATTTAAGATGCAAGAGTTACTTAATAAGAAACCTGAGTTAATAGGCCGAACAGTGTTGTAATTAGTATAGTTTCTGTGTGATTATCTGTGTCTGGTGGCTGGGAAATGAACAAGCCATCTCTGTTTACAGTATACAGTGTAGTTGAAGTCATTGATGGCAACTACATTCATTTTGCCACAGTTGAAGGAAGCTCTGGCAACCAGGTTTTAATTATGGGCCAGTTATTTCCCTCTAAGTTTCACCATCATGTCTCAGGGAAGAGACTTGCACTACATGAGGATATGCGACTATTTCTGGAATGGAGAGATTCAGAAATATAAAACAATGTATCATTTTAATGTCAAATCTAATGTAAACGATGCTGTTTCTTGATAGTCTATTAAGATAACGGTTGTTACAAGGTAATCTATCCTAGGTAAATCAATGAACAATTGCCATTTTAAGATACTTGAATTCTGCATTGCAGAAAACAGCTTGGCATTTTTATTTAAATACCATTTTTTCTCTTAACTGAAAAAAAGATTTTCTTATTACTGCTGAAACTTCTGTGAGACACTTCTGATAATACAAGTCCCTCTAGTGGCACCTGATGTGAATGCTGTGATATGAAAAAAGTTAAAATTGTTCTCAATTCTTTCAGAACTCTTTCATAAGATTAACATTCAAAAATGAAGATATCTTCACGTCATTCATCTCTTCTAATAGCAATTCACTTTAATATGTGAGAGTTATTTATGTTTGTGCTAAATCAATTGAAGTGACAGATAAGAATATTGTATTTTCTAGCTTAAAGGGTACTTTGATAACATGTGTTAAATAGTTACTCTATACTAGCTATTTATCCATCAATTAATTTGATTATTAATAAGCATCATAATACCAGTCATGGTTTGTACATGCAAGAAATAAAATAAAATGCAGAAAACAACACATTGTTGTGTGACATTTCCAATGAATGAGCAAAGGGTTTGGGCACAAGTTTGTTTATTTAGTGTCTGCTTCACATTTCTGTTAAAGTGAAGAGTTTTCTTAGGAAATGACTAAGAGGGTAAAGACTTGCTGTACAAGCATGAAAACCTGAATTTGCATCCCCAGCATGTGGAAGGTTGAGGAAGGCGTGTCCAGTGGGCTTGCTGGCCTTTATTCTATTAAGTGCTGCTATTTCTCTATCAATTCTACCTTCCTTCACTCAAATGAGCCATTTCCTTACTGTTTGCCAATGTGTATGACATTATAACAAAAAAGTCTAACATTGGCTCTGCGTTTCAAAATACTCAAAGAAAATATTACCAAGTCTAGATAAGAGGTTTGGCCATTATATAAAGAATGGAAAGAGCAAAAAACATTATATTTATTATTGAGTTCTCTTTCCTAAAAAAAATAATCTTTGTGTGTAACATGAATAACAGACATGATGACAATTTTCTAAAGACAAGAAAACTGTCAAAAAACAGCTCAGTTTTGGGCAGAGGTCTCAAGACTTGGTAATGGGGCATAGAAAATTGGAAATTCCTGTCCTCAAATTTTGTTGTAAATTGCAAGGATAAATTCCATGGCTACCACTACTACATTTTACATTAATTAGGGAAGATATATCATCTGTGGGAAGAGAAAACCCTGACTGAGGGGAAGCCCTAGGGGCTTTTTATTTGTTTGTTTGTTTAAAGCAAAGTAAACTATTTTTCTAGAAATAAAGGTTTGATAAGTTGTTTTCTTTAAATAGTTCAGCTGTCCCCTGTTCTACTTCCCACTCCTATGTGGATAGGGCAACAGCTGCATTAAATTATAAAGGCCCCATAACTCTATTCGGGTGGAGATCTTGATTTGTATGAAGGGCCTACAAAAATGACCTTCATAGTATTTTAATATCCCAGAATGGACTTTGAATATCAATGTAAGTTCTATGCACACTGGAAGAGATTTTAAGAAGACAATAAAGAATAGGTTCTCTGAAACCAGAACAAATAATTGAGGGACATATAATCTGATAAGGATGATAAAGGATCCCTCTCTGAAATTCATGTGCACAGACTACACTGAGCAGTCTGCCCCACACTGATCTGACCATTGTAATCAATAACAATAAACTTACAAACAGAGGCATAAGACCAGAAGGTATGTGGATATTTCTGAAATAAATAATGAGATACTATTTTGAATAGCACGGAAACATATTATTAACTGGTTTGGGTCATAAAAAATTATCAATTTTCTCTCACTTAAACTTGAGGTTAAGCTATGTATTTGTTGATTTATAATAAGAGACATAGTAGTCACCTCTAGTAACAAAGGTCTAATTAACAATTCTAAAACCTCTTAGAATTTATTCTGTTGAGTTTATTTTCTAAGATATTAGTGGTATACTAAAATATAGTTGAGTAAAATATTTCAAATATCTCAATATATTTTAAGTAACTCTATATAGATATGTATCATGCCTTCAATATCAAATCAATATTGTATTAAAATATTGAATAATGTGTTGGGTATAAATATTAAATACAAACATTTTGTACCTTATTTATATTTTAGCTTCTACACATCCTAATTTATAGAACCCCTTTCTACATAATTAATGTAATTTCTTCAAAGATCGTTTTGTTATTTTTGAAACTTGGCTTAAACTAGAACCTTCAAAGAGAGAGATTATAAATTGAGAAATTTTCTTAATCAGAATGGCCCATGGCATGTCTGTGGGTATTATCTTGATTAATGAATGATGTGGGAGGGTCTAACCCACTATGGGTGGTGAAAACTCTTGACAGGTTGGCTTAGTTTGTATAAGAAAGAAAGCCAATAAGCAACATTCTTACGAAGTCTTTGTTCCTGCATCCAGGATCCTACTTCCAAATTCCTGCCTTTGCTTCTCCTCAATACTGTTTAACTTTTAGGCCAAATAAACTCTTATCTCCAAATTGTTTGTGGTTATGGTGTTTATCAAAGTATTGTATTTATCTCAGCGGTAGAAATGAATGTAGGATAATGGTAAAAGCTTTTATATATGAAAGTTAAAAGAATTGACATTTTAAGTACTCACTTCCATAATTCATAAAATTATATTTTTAAAAGTACTCTTTAATATGTCCCCACCTTATCGATTCTCACATCAACTGATCCAAGCCTCACCTTTAATAAATCTTAATTTTCTTCATTTTTATAGCATCTGTCCAAACTTTTATAAATTTACTATTAGGACTCTACATTCCCACATTTGAAACATTCTTAAAGCATTATTCTTATGAGTTAAGGTGCCCTTGCTTCAGTATTTTAATGAGCATTGAAACCACACAATAATCCTCAAGATTTAAAATGAAAATGGTGTTTTATGAACCTGAATTATTTTTCAAAGCAAAACGTATCAATCTTTAAGTTCTTTGTCTAGAATACAGAGCAGTGATAAACCTCAGTAAAGACTGATTCCCATGACTTCTATTTCTGTTTTTCCAAACTCTGTACTAGCTAGCAGTTTGTGACATGAAGTCCTCCACATGTAAGATTTACTATAAACTTATATAACCCTTTCAAGTCGTCAAGTCCAAATATTAACGTAATTACACCAGCTTTGGTTGTGAGAAGACAATTTCTGAGGTAGTTGTCTCAACTAACAAAAGCATATTTTCTCAAGCATTAAGAACTTGCTGCAAAATTTGCCTGGTTACACATCCTATACCCAATATCTACAAGAGAGTTGTTTACTCCACTAATGAGCACAGAGCCAGCAGATGTCTAGAACTGACTTGGCAGCTCTGAGCTTTATATCCATATTCCAAGAACCCATTAGCTAAATATAATTTTTAGAAACATAAATGTCAGGATTCTGCCAATGCTTCAAGCATAAGAAACCTAGACTCGGAAGGATGTATCAGTATACAGTAGTCCCTGAGAGGTAGCTGAAAATGCTGCAGGGGCAGCATTTGAGATCTCTAGATAGTAACATCAATGTCCTTGTCAAATTCTTTACATGCTGCCTCCATTCTTAAAATATCAAATAGCTCCTTTATGCCTCAGCTCTCTCTGAAGTAAGAAGAGGAAGAGCAACCACAGCTTCAGCGGCCTCTTCCAACCAGGTTTTCCATTGAAGCCACCGTGTATTCAGCTATAAACAATTAATGACATTTATCCTTAATTTTATGCCTGTGATGCAAATGTATTTTAAACAGTATTTGTTTAAATACTTTGGAATTTTTTGAACAATTTTCTAGGGGGAAATCTGCTTTAAGAACTTTTATAAAAAAAAATCCAGGAGAAAAAGAAAATGTGTCAAATTCCTAATTGCCTAATTGCCAAAGAGTATATTACTTACACCACTTGAATATCTAATACTTTACCACAGCCATAGTCTTCACTGTAGAAAATAGTATTAATATGACTAACAGATTTCAATTAAGATAAGGAATCTTCTAGAAACTAGTGTCATAAATTAAAATTAAATGTCCATTAGGGAAAATACTAAGCAGCATTTTTTCTTAATATTTTAATAAGATCTTTATGTTAAGTTAGATAAATACAAAATTGTCTTCCTGATTTTATTGTCAGATTTATACAAATAACTTTTCTAAACTATTGCTTAATCACAAGGTTTTATTGTTGTTTGTTGATGATATGAATTTTTTTGAAGGTGGATTCTATAATTTTTCATTCAACAAAAACTTTCTGATATTGCTAATGCTCCACATACTTTGAAAAAGTAACTATAATTTTAAAACAATCAAATCAGTAGCCCTAAAAATTTCAATTATTATACACAAAGACAAATGTATTATAGACACATATTTTAAATTACTGTATCTGTGGGTTACAATACATCATGGTGCTAAGAAACCAGAGAACGCTCAATTTTAGCACTATAATTGAATGCACTCTCAATTATAGTGTCCAATATCCCCTTTATACAGGAATCATATTTATTTCTCCTAGAAGTCAATGAAGGGACTTAAGTTTATTTCCATAGAGAATTTTGATGCTTTATTTTATTGTATTATGAAAACAAGTTAGCCTAAAGCAATTTGTCTTGCAGCCCTACTTTAGTTCATCTCAGTAAGTAACCCATGCTAAGTGCTTGATTCATTTTTATGTTTCCTCCAAATGAGGTTTCAATGTTTATACCTTGTAATTGCCTTGTTTTACACGTTTTTGAATTGTGTTATTTTAAAGTAGCAAGGGCTAGAAAGATAATCTATTTTAATCCCCAATGTTTTTGAAGAATTAATTAAGGCCTTATGATAGTAAGTGATCAAAGACTTCCTATCTAGTTACTTGTGGAATTTATATTAGCAATGAAGCCACCTGAATTTTCATACTTCACTTCAGGCACTTTCCTAAAAGGTTAAATAAGAAAAGTTGTAACTAAGATAATAACAATTGAATGAAAAGGAAGAAAGAAAAGAAAGAAAATGGATGAAAAAAAAGCAATTTCATCATTACTTGTACTCCTCTGTCCAGAGACTGAAGAGAAGTATCCCATGTCTTGTACGGAGGCTTTTTCAAATAGTCTATGGCTCATGAGAACACGCATGTGAGAATGATCCCCATAAATGTTGTGACATAATTTAAATTATGTGTATATACATACACACACATATATAATATTTCTTACTCTATTTTTAACATAATTACTTTATTCATTCTTTGAGAATTGTACATTTGTACCTCAATACTTCTCATGTCCCAGTTGTCCCATATTCTCCCCTTACTCCTACAGTGCCACAAAAAAAAATTAAAAAAGAGAAAACAACAACAAAAAAAGTGAACAAAGGAAAACAAGAACAAAACTAAAAAAAAAAATTGAAAACAAACTCTTCACTTCCCCTTTTTTCTGCCTCTCCAACACCTCTTAATTCTTCCTGGTGGCATTGGGAGTGGGGTGTCACATAGTTTATGTGAAAAGTGTGTCAGTTTTGTCCAATCAACTTTTTGAAATTGTTCATTGCAATGAATCACTGCTCTGGTTCAAGGCCTCTGGTTACTGGTACACCATCATCACTTGATCCTCACCAAAACTCTTCTGGTTATTCCATAGCTGCCCCAGGTCATTTTTAATTAAACATAAAATAATTCATTTTCTTAAGGGATTTCCTATCATCTTTCATGTTCTTTACCTTTCTTCCCATTATATCCCTCTGTATTGTCCTCTTTCCTTTCATAGGCAATCCTACCTAAATTTTCCTTTAAGAATACTATCAGCATACACTCTGTGATATTTATCTATGAATATTCTTATGTCTACATGTTAGTATCTCCCCCTTCTGCTATATTAACTCCTAAATTATAAATTAGTGCTGTGATTGTAATTTGGTTATGGACTAGTTTGGATAATATTTGATTTTCATCTGTGTGATATTCATACAAATTTTGCTGTTAAATTCAAAGCATTACTGCAAATGTCATAGTAGTGAGGAAATTTCATTGTGAGTGGCTTTTCAGAGAGTGATGTTTTAGATTGCTTTAAAATTGGTATTTCTTGCTTCTATCCTCAAATTACCATCTGAGAAATACTATTTCAGTTCTTCAATAAGGAGAAAGCAGACCTATGTACCTGCGTTACTGAACAACAATGCAATAAATACTCCAACAACCGCAACTTCAACATCAAGGACTTATCATGGTACATTCAATATTTCCTTTATCAGTTCTGGTAGAAAGTCTTATATTGAACACGTGTCAAGCAGTCAACATCTGGAATAAGTTATTATATTTTTGAAAAGTATTATCAAATCTGAAAGGAAATAAATAGTGGGAAAAATGATTCCAACAAATAACCAGCGGAAATTTAATTTTCAGACAAATGCTTTGTAATTACTCAGAACAGTCTTGATGAATCTGGGTCTTTGCAGACAATGCTGGTCTCCTGATACTAAGCCGGCGATCTTTGGCTTAGACTTTAGGTTTAACTCAGTGATTCTCAAGCTGTGGGTCACAACCACTTGGACAAACCCATGTCTCCAAAAATATTTACATTATGATTTTTACCAGTAACAAAGCTAAAGTTATGAAGTAGCAATGAAAATAATTTATGGTTGGGGCTGACCACAACACGAGGAAATGTATGAAAGGGTCACAGATTTAGGCAGGTAGAGAGCCACTGGAAATATAATGTTTCTCTTCTAGCTAGTGGCAAATAATAATGAATTATAGTTTAACAGTGCTGGTAAATGACAGAAAGAGCCACACAAATATGTGACATTACTGCTGATGATCCAAGCTGAGATCCCAGCCAACATTAACCACCAATTAAACAGAATACCTAATAACTTGATTCCCACAGACTTTAAGTTTTGTGCCTTGAAGGGGGGACAAGATCTTATCTCTGTTGTGCTTGTCTGACCCCCAGAGTCCACATGAAATGATCGCTTTATGCCACTACATTATATGCAACATTAAAAGCGACATGAATAAATCATGACAGATGAAAATTTCCAGAAAGTATTTGTTGAGAGCCAAATATCAAGTTTCATATAAATAGTATGAAAAAAAAAACTGTGAGAAACTTAGCTCCCTAAACAATCTGGGACAGTTTATTCTGAAAGATACATGTGTTCAAATGTATATTATTAATACTGGTATGTTCTAATATTGCTATTGATAACATGATATAAAAGTGGCCTGAGTCCAATTATTTGTATTTCACATATGCAAAAAGATAAAAGTTTAATTCAAAAGGAGAATACTAATATAATTAAAGAGTAACTTGTAATTGTGTCGCTCAAAGAAAAGTTTTAACACAAAGGGAATATTTCAAAGTAGAGTAAAATAAGTAAGTTCAATTCAGTTCGTAGTTTTATCTAAAATATTTTGGTCAGGAATTCTTACTCCTTTTCTTACCTATTTGCAAAATTATGCCCTACCTCAGGAAAATATTTTTTTTTATTTTCCCATCAAATAATGACAAAATAAAAACCTAACAATAATAGTAGTAAAAATTAATTCACCATGTTGAAATTCTTCACTAATAATACTATATGTACATGCTAAACATTTTTTGTGTATTCTGAGAACTTCAAAATACTTATTTGGCTTATGCTATTTGCATTATTGCACTAAAAATATTGCCACCTTTCTTAACTGTTTATATTCATAGATTATCTTTAAATTATATTTTAAGAACATCTATATATCACAATCCCATGTTTAATAAACTCAAACAGTTTATAAAACCATTGAACTGCAATAGTCTTGAAAATATACTTTAGGTTAGATAAATTCAGTATGCAAGTTTGAATGAGGATAGCTTAAGCTGTTTTAAAGAAGTATACAAAAACAATAACTAATATTTTTATAATAGCACAATAGAGTGTCATTTTTTAATTACTCTCTCTTCTTTGGGATTGTTATGCTACCTCTAAAACTAAAAGAATAATATGAAAAGCAGGAGTGACGGTTCATGGCTGTTATGTATATAATCAGTGAGGCAGGATGACTATTAATTCCAAGCCAGAACAGGGTATATGAAAAGTCCTTGATGGAGGAAAGGGATACCTTAAAGAGAAAAAAAACACACATTTTAAATAAAAACTACAACAAAAGTCATCTTACTCAAATGTTTTCAGCTTTATATTATAAAGAAGGCCATTAGTCCATAATTGATGACTTTTAAAAGCCTTCTTGGTTACATAGGAAAATTCATGAAAAGTCGTTTTACCCATGCATGTATGCTTAGCATCTATGAAATTATTTTGTTCTAGCTGACTGAGGGTCTGGAGAAGTTTTCCACTGGGAATTTGGGGAATATTACATCTGATACTGTCATAATTACACTGGTTACAGAGTAATTTACCCTTGCTTAGTGACAAGTGTCAAAGTCAAATCAGTCCTGCAAAATAAAAATTCCTTCAATAACAGAATTGATACTGAACTAAAATATATACAACAAATGATAAATACATTTTAATTACAAAAGATACATATATATTATATGTAAAGTCCATAGCTAATTTTTCCAATTTTTGTAAAAATATAATCTATATTATAAACTTTTGTTAGTTACCAACATCATCATACCTTCATTTTAGAATAAAGAATAAATATTTGTCTCTAAATAAAGGTTTATTTTTTTTGAGTGATCTGTGTTGACTTCGGGATAAAAAGAATAATAAAATTGTACTGATTTAAAACAGGACAACAAGAGTCTACTCTGAAAGATACCACAATAAAGACTAATCAAAATGGTTTCAAATTCATAAGTATTTTGATTTATGATTTTAATAGGCTTTTTAAAAATATGAATTGTTACATTCATAGTTATGTACTTGATCCATTTATAGATCTAACAGGATAGCATGGACAAGTAGGCTGATTATTACTATTAAGCTGATAATCATTGGATTATTAGACAATCCTGTCATCATTACATTAACCATATACGGGAAACGTATCTATTTCTTATTTTTGTCACTTTCCAGACTGTACAAACTTATTAGTTCTTCTGAATATCCCATGAGTAAATTAAAAAAAAATATGGGGCACTCTAAAATTTAGAAATCAACCAAAGAAAATGATTCACCACATCTTAGAAACTCTCAGCAGATAGTGGTTTATCTGGGAGAAGATAGAGCCCTATAATCAATCCCAAGCCAGGGACCAACTACTGACAAGTTTAGTTGTGTGCCTGTCCAGGAACCAATATCTGTTATGAGTGCATGATGGCAATGGCCATGCCATGCCCAGAAGAAAGAATTCCAGTCGCATAGAGATGAGTTTACTAGCATTGTTAAACTCAGTGGGTCACAAAGCAAAAAGTAAATCGGTACAGAAAGTACTTCTGTGTATATGTTGATTTTATTGGTTAATGAATAAAGAAGCTGCTTTTGGCCAATGGCTAAACAGAATATAGCCAGGCTGGAAAAGATATAGAGAAAGTAGTCAGAGTCAGTGAGAAACCATGTAGCTACCAAAGGAGAAAGACAAGAGCTGCCAACCGGAACCTTGCCAGTAGGCCATGACCTCATGACCTCAGATTAATCGATGGTCTAGTTTAGGATGTAAAAGCTGGCCAATAAGAAGCTAAAGCTATTAGGTCAAGCAGTGATGAAATCAATACAGTTTCTATGTGATCATTTCAGGAATCTAGGCAGACAGGAATGAACAAACAGCCTCTCCCAACAGTACAGCATGAATGAGAGACAAAGATATACAGGGATTAAGGAGGAGGATTGCCAGTGATAGGAACTGAAGGATGAGAAAGGGTGAGAGCAATCACTATTAATTATGTCAATGTTTAAAATTATCAAAGAAAAATTTCATTAATATAAAATGAAACTCATGCTCTGATTGCCATTAGACTATAACTCCTATACCTTAATTATATTGTTTCTGAAATGGGATTACAGACAGTGAGGTAGAGAAATTAGCATGTACAATACACGTAGAGCAGTACGGGACACACTGCAAGCACTTAGAACGTGGACGCTCGGTGTGCACAGCTTTGCTTTATTTATCATTGAAGCAGAGACTTGAAAAGAGGCTGCAGATGGAGCAGGCAACAGAACAGATGAGTCAGGACGAGCTCACACTTCAGAAGACCGCTTCTACTTAAAAGATATACCTTATAAAAAATAGAAAAAAAAATCGTGCAAACCAACGTTGTACCAATTTGGGCCAGTTCAAATAAGGACTAGGCCATTTGGGAACTGAAAAGGTGATTCACAGAAAGCATTTTGCAGTGGAGTTTAATTTCACTAGACTTGATATTTTTTTTATATGTAGGTAAATAAACAAATACATGTAAATTATATAGTAGCAGAATCTTTTTTTTCTTTTTTTTATTGAGAAAAGGAGAAAAAAAAAAACAAAAAACAAGTTTCCACCTCCTCCCAGCCTCCCATTTCCCTCCCCCTCCTCCCACCCTTCTCCCCCTCCCCCCACCCCTTTCCCCCTCCCTCTCCAGTCCAAAGAGCAGTCAGGGTTTTCTGCCCTGTGGTAAGACCTAGGTCCTCCCCCCTCCGTCCATATCTAGGAAGGTGAACACCCAACCTGGCTAGGCTCCCACCAAGCCAGCACATTAAGCAGGATCAAAACCCCGTGCCATTGTCCTTTGCATCTCATCAGCCCTCATTGTTCGCCATGTTCAGAGTTTTATCCCATGCTTTTTCAGTCACAGTCCAGCTGGCCTTGGTGAGCTCCCAATAGATCAGCTCCACTGTCTCAGTGGGTGGGTGCACCTCGTGGTCCTGACTTCTTTGCTAATGTTCTCCCTCCTTCTGCTCCTCCTTTGGACCTTGGGAGCTCAGTCCAGTGCTCCAGTGTGGGTCTCTGTCTCTATCTCCATCCATCACCAGATGAAGGTTCTATGATGATATGCAAGATATTCGTCATTATTGCTCTAGGATAGGGTCATTTCAGGTTCCCTATCCTCAGCTGTCCCAGGAACTAACTGGGGACCTCGGCTTGGGCACCTGGGTTTGTATTTTGAATATTCTGGAACTTAGAAAACAGTGTAATGACCGGCATAGCTGAGAGTCAGAATGCCTAGGCTGTTTTCCCATTTTATGTCTGGTGCCTGGGAAACTAGGCAGGTTATGATATTTTGGTAACTACTTTTTTAACATTGAAGGCAGGGACAAATTAAGGCTTTAACATATCATTAAGTAGAGTACTTTAGGGGAACACAATTGACAGGTGGTAAACAATTTGCTGACGTTACTATGCAGTTTCTTATCTTAAATATGCGGCTATGACAAAAAGGTGTTTTTTTATCTATGTAAATAAAATAATAACAGGATTGAAAAATAAAATGAAATTTATAACAAAGTATAATATAAAGTAAAACAAATATAAAACCTGTCACCTCTTTGCAATCTTTCTGGGGGCATTAGTTTGGAAACTCTACTACTATTTCTGAATCTCATGACACTGTGACTTTGATGGACTCTTGGGAGGACAGACAGTGCTGTGCAGAACAGCAGATATGGTGACTCCGGGATTGTCTCAAAAGTATAGCACTCAAAAGAAGGTACATCAGATAAATAATGTGTATATAACGGAAATCATTTTCTAAGGTATCGAGTTTGTATTAGAGTGACAAATTTCTATATTGTCTCACTAATTCAATAAAACTCTAAAATAGGACATTATATCTGGACAGTATATATTTATTGGCAATAGATTTTTTTCCTAAACACTATGTTCTAATTATAGTTTTCGCAGTCCCTACTATTTTCTGTTCCTCTCTGTCCCTTCCCATCCAGATCCACATTCTATTTTTGTCTCTCCTTAGAAACAAATAGGCAAATAAGAATAATAAAATAAAACACAACAAGATAACTAAAAAACCAAATAAATATGAACATGACAAAACAACCAAACGAGAAAAAGAGCCAAAGAATATATGTTGGAGAGATGGCTAAGCCTTTAAAGGAAAGGCTCACAACCAAATATATAAGAAAGGCACTAACACACACATTGGTGGAGACACCTGGTGTCTTGGTTACTTGTCTCGTTACTCTGACAATGTTATGTAATTAGAGAAAACAGAAACATGCTGAATTCAGATTTTGTTTTGATACTAGTAAAATAGAAATATATGTATGCTTTCACATGTCATAGTTACATAATACATTTGGTCATTCAATGAAAACACAATCTCTAAAATAGTTTCCTGCCTCTGGATATGCTTTTAAAGCTACAGTCTCTCTTCATTTTTACCAAGGACTGTGAGAAATATAAAATGATTATTGAGATTGAGTTCCTAAATCTCAGGAGTTTATATTATTATACAAAATATAAAAATATGGATGAATCCAATACAGATCAATTTGATTTTTACTCATAATAAAGGAATAATACCTTCATCATCACTGTCATGATCACAAGCATACTCTTGATGTAGATAGATTCATCCTCTTAAGACTGCACCATGATCATTTGGCCACATCAAATACTGTACTAAAGGTTACATAATTACTGAACTGTGTAACTACATTCAACGAAGTTTTATTTATAATGCTATCCATAAAATATTTTGACTAAATTATGTAGAAATTTTTAAAGCAATAACATGTAAATTTATTCCATCTTATAGGTAATGAGTCGTTTAGTTTATCTTTCTTGCTCCAGAATGACCAGCTGTGTCAAAACAACTGTTTTAATTGAATACAAAATAAATATCATTAACTATCATTTTTGAAATGTCAAATGGGCAACAATTTATGGAAAAAAGCAAAAATATACTAACATTAAATAAAAATTTGTACAGTTTAATGCATGTGATTTTACTGTATGAAATAAGTAGTGAGTATACTTTTAGTTTATATTGAAGTATTCAAATATAAATTTAATAAAATATACTTTTGCTATGTCTTGTGATGGTCCTACATCGAGAAGCTCTGTGCACTGCTCCAGAAAAATGATGAAGCTAGATTTCACAAGAAAAATGACATAAAATAAGTTTGTTAGCAATATTATCATTCCAATAACAGTTATCAGGTATACATTTCAAGTATTTTGGTATCAGCAATGCAAATCTAGTTTTTTTTTTTAATAATGAACCCAGGACAGACAATACACTAGGTAAAGAGAAGTGATCTTTAAGTGTGTCTGATAAGAAGTACTTTGTACCAAAAGTTCTTGGAAAGAGATGTTTCAGATATTTTTTGGCACCAAGGTTCTTATTTGCAGTTCTGATACTCTGCATGCTTTCTTGTACATTGTGTTTGGAAAGTTGAAAAAGAAGTCTTAGACACTGTGTTATATTATCCCATATGAGCTATGGCATGCCATTGACAATTTAATGTACCTAATATGTGAAATTTATGTGGGAAATTTAGTATTACTCTAACATAATGTACATCGTTACTTCTGCCTATTAGATTTTTTTCACAGAATATAAGTATCTGTATATACTCACTCCATCCCCTGACAGCAGCTAGCTCTTTACTCATAATTATAAAGTAGCAAAACGTTTTATAGAATGTCTATGTCACTCATGTGACAAACACAGTTCTTCATATTGCTGCCTAACTTTGCCCTCATATGTGATTTTCTCTAGGACACTGAAATTTTCAAAAGTTTCTCCATAAGAAATTTCTTTCTAATAATGATGTGTTTATTTTATTTGATTTTTTGTCAGGGCCTCACTTTGTAGAAAAGGTTAGCCTATACCTCATTATTTAACATGGATTAGGCCTTAAATAATGACTGTAC